>NC_072383.2:114010000-114643333 GCF_028885625.2 Pongo pygmaeus
AAAAAGGACACAATTCCACCTCCTCCTCCTTCTCCAGACCTAGCCAGCAAGTTGGAATTCCAATCCCTGGTGGAACAGTCATTGGTTTGTTGAGTAATCTCTGGCTGGTTGAGGATGGGTTTTCTTTGATCTGTCTGGGTGATCTTTGGGGACTAATGAAGCCAAGCTGGGCCAGCAGATTTGGTCAGCATCTGGGACCATGGTCCCATGTGGTAATTGGAACATGACTCCAAAGGAACTGTGTCCATCATGCCTGGACCTATCATTTCCTTATGGTGACTGAGCTTCCGGAATATTGCAACCCCTGACTTATCACACCATGTCCCTCTGTGGGAGAGTCTTTCATCATTGTTTCCCATGGTGTCCAGTCTGAGTATCTCAAAACAACTTGCCTTTATTGGCTGTTGTTCAATAAGTCTTAATCTGTACTCATTCATTTGATCTTGGCAATAACCCCTTGAGCTAGAAGCTAATATTATCTGCCTGTTATGGATGAGAAGACCAACACATGTAATGAGGGCAGTTAGCTTTCTCAAGGGCACACAGTGGCAGAGCTGGGGCTCAAATTCCGGTGTTCCAGACCCAGAACCCAGACTCTTAACCACTCCATTATATGGAGGCAACCAAACCAAAACATGGTAGCCACACAGGTGTAGAGCACACTGTCGTGCTCAGCATGCTTCCTCGCAATGTAGCACTGACCATATGGGAGGCACAAATCACCGACATGTGGGGCTTTCTTGACCAGTGTCGTGCTACTCTGAAATGATAGAAGATATGAAGTTGGTTGTCAACTGTAGTGTTTTGACTTAGACACACTTAGGTCTGGTTTTTAGCTCTGCAACTGGGTGAGGCAGCATCTTTCAAGCTATCTGTCCACCTTCTAATGCCACCTTAACTGAGTCCTTCACCCACAGTGATCAATCCCCCCGAGGCCATATTATATCATATGACCCCATCCCCCCGCAGCCTCTGATATGTGACTAGGATTAAACACTTGACAGAAGCTAAGCCAATAGAAATTTTGTGCCCAGGATTCTGAGAGGGAGAGTTGCTCTATTTCTCTATTTAGATGTCTTTTTTTTTTTTTTTTTTTTTTTTGAGACAGGGTCTTGCTCTGTCACACAAGCTGGAGTGCAGCGACATAATCATAGCTCACAGCAGCCTCAAACTTCTGAGCTCAAGGGATCTTCCTGCCTCAGCCCCCTGAAGAGCTGGGACCATAGGTATGAACCATAATGTCCACCTAATCTTGTTATTATTTATAGTGACGGGATCTTGCTATGTTGCCCGGGCTGATCCTAAACTCCTGGGCTCAAGCAGTCCTTCTGCCTCACCGTCTCAAGATGCTGGGATTACAGGCATGAGCCACTGTGTCTGGCCTATTTTTGTGTTTTAATCTTTAATATGAGAGTTTCGTGGTGGTCATCTTTGATCACTCTACACATGAGAAAGAGAAAGCTATGAAGCTAAGGGACAGAAAAGAGAGAAAACGTAAGCCACATTTTTCTAGCTGCTCATTCCTACCCCTTCCCAAAATCCACCTGCCCCTCTATCTTTGGTAGACCATCTAGTGCTTTATTTTTCCCTTGAGATAGCCTCTGGATTTTATTACTTGTAACCAAAAAGACATAACCTCTGTTTTCTCCATGTGGAACATAAATTTCTAAGCTTTTTGCAATGTTAACTCCTTATGTAATTCAGCTTTTAAAGTTTTGCCTCAAATCCACCATTTACATGGAGTTCTTAAAGCACTGTAATTACTTAATAATATTTAATAGTGAATGGATAAATGAAATCTTACCAATACCTAATGTTCCTTTGAGAAAATTCATTCACATCTCTGAACCTCAGTTTCCCCAACTGTGAAACAGAAGAATAGAGAGCCAACCTCAACAAGGCAGCTGCGGAGACTGAAAATAAGGTGTGCAAGGTGCCCGGCACAGAGGAAACACTCAGTGAACAGCAGCCACTCTGGACAATGATCTGCAGGCATCCCCAGTGACAGGCAATTGATTCCTGCCCCAGGTAATGTCCTCTTTCTATGTCTTGGCTGGAACTTCCCGCAGGGTGAGACTGTGGAAAAAGGAATTATCTGAAATTAGATTTGCCCCTATGATTCCCAAATCAGAATCCATTTTCATTTGATGTCTCTATGCCCTGAGTAGAGCAGCTGTGTCGGGGATTAAATAAGGAGGACAGATCTGTCTTCTAAAGAAAGGAGAATTTTCCATACTGGTCTGTCAAGATATTTGCTTTCCCACTTTTGTCTGGGTTGGATCCCAGATTCGCTGTCACACTGGCTTCCTCCCTTGCAATAACCAGAGATCATATTAAGCGTCCACTCATGGAATTAAGAAGAGAGATAGAAATGCATTAGTGTCAAGATCTCCAGGGTGCATCTAAAATAAATATGATTCCTCTCTTCCCACTCCTCACACCATATGCGGGGGACACCCAGTGTTTATTTTTCAGCTGCGCCAGCCAGTCTGGAAGAGGACACCATGAAAATGGGAGAAAAAGGATCAGGGTGGTGTAACATATCACTGGGGGAAGTTTAGGGCCCATCACTCAACAAATAACAAGTCAACAACCCCTGTTGCTTGGATATCCCCTGTGAAAGCTGCATCACCCTGTTTCACAATAACTTTAATCCGACTGTGTAAATTCAAGAAGTTCCCATGGCTTGTAAATGGCTGGCACAAAGTGGTCCGTTAAAATAATTCAGGCTCTTTGCAAAGAAAAAAAATGGGGGCAGCTTTAAAATAAACCACAATGCATAAGTCACCAATATGTTAGATGTTGGTGGAAACCAGCAAACTAAACTTAACTTATATTGTGAGGCCATACACAATTTCTTTCTTTAATCAGCCTGCTTTCCTCTCATGGGTGATTGCAGCTAAATTTTATAATGTGGTAGAAAAGACACATTGGCGTTAACTTAATGTGGAGTTAACTTGTAGTACATTATGTAACTTTGGGCAAGTAACTTTTATGTGAAACTCAGATTGCCCATCTAGAAAATGAGAAAATTGGACAGTAGGTAGGAGAGTATGTATTTGGCTCACAGGTCATAACTCTCTATTGTCACATCCACAACAGACATCACTAGTCAATCATTTTATTTATTTTTCCTGTTGAACCCGAATGAGGTCTCAGGATCTATCTCAGCCAAGAGTTTCAGGGAGCCACTACCCACTGATAAAAGATAGACTTTGAGAAGAAGCTTCTCTGTCATTCCTACAGCAGATGATTCTTGAACGTTCTTTGCATTGCAGAAGCACTGTGTCATGTGGGCAATTGGACATGCCACCTCCACCCTACATAAATTTGTAGAGGTACTTCTTACCTTCATACCTTCAACCAAACTCGGTAAGCTGCCATTGAAATAAGGTCATTAGGAGGTAAGATCTCCAAATAATAATTTGCACTCAAGTCTCAAGTTTTTGTTTGTTTGTTTGTTTTTATTCGTCAAATTGCTCATCCCCTGAAAGCTTCAGGAGGAGATGTAACTAATTGCATGGGAGAACTACATGGAGATGGCCTCAGAGCAATTCACAGGACTGTTCTGAATTGTCAAGATCTGCCTTGGATCCAGAGGACCTGGAAGCTTTACCAAACTTATACATGAAATTTCTCCACAGACCCCAGCTCAGCCCCACCGACTTGGTAGTGACTCATTTTTTTTTTTTTTTTTTCAGATGACCAATGAAAGGATTGGTCTGCCTCCCCAAAGTCCTCAGAAAGAATACCAAAGTTGTGGCTAGGTCTGAGAAAGTTTTTACAATGTCATGGGATTGGTAAATCCATTGTAGCACTGGCTCATCCGTCAAGGCTGACATATGGCAGGGTAATGCTTCCCTAAGCATTTTTCTTTGGTGAAAGAGAAACGCTGGTCCCTATGAGAAAAGAATATGAGACTGACTCAGAGTCCTATTCATGTTTGATGCTACTGGGCACAGCTGTTTCTGGCTTCAGGGCATCTATCACATCTATGACTTTTTCTCCAGCAACCCCTGTGATAAAGTTGATGAAACTAGAATCCCCATAGAAGAATGGTGGCTGGCACTATACTTTGGGGACACTAGTTGTGAAACTTTCAGTGGCCCAGCATCCAAATTTCTATTGTGCAGAATCTTCTCTGATTTTGGAAAATGCCTTACAAAGTTAGGATGTTGGGACAAGGCTCATGGTGATGACACAGGCAGGTTTGTTTTTGGAGTGGGGACAAATATTTTGAATCCTGCTTGCTGTTTATTTTGTCTAATGTACACATAAAACTCAGAATGATGTTACCAGGGATATTGCACATCAAGCACTTAGCACAGTGTCTGGCAGGTGGAAAGGGCTCAGTAATGGGAGATACTGAGTGGATTTACAATAGCATCTTAAGTAGGCTTCCTGCCTCTAACTTTAATCTTCTCTGTTCCTCCCTCTACTCTAAGCAAGAGTGAAGATGATGACGATGATGATGACGATGATGATGATAAGGGTAGTAATGGGTTTCCCGTTATCAAGCACCCACTGCATGCCAGTAAGTGTTTGCTTGCACCACCTCATTCAGTCCTTTCAACGGTTATAAATATTATTATGCCAATGTGAACATTGCAGAAAATGAGGCACAGAGAGGTTGTGTTCACTTGCTAATGTCTTGCAGCTTGTAACTGTATGAGCCAGGATCTGAACCCCACCCCTCCTCTTAAGCACTTTGCTATGCTGTCTTTCATTCACTCGTCCAATTACTATCTATTGAGGGCCTACTACCCTCTTAGTATATGGTCTACCCTGTTCAAGCCTGGTATAGACTGAGTGTTAACTATATGGTAGAAATTATCGGTATTAATTATTATTTTTATTTAGATAATTTTGCCTCATAAGGGAGGCTGAAATAATTATAATATTTGTCCTGAAAAGTGTAGCCAGAGAGTATGATATGAAAGGATGGACATTGCATTAGGACCCATGAGTCCTGGCTTCTAGTTCCAGCTCTGATCCCCACTCACTGTGCTACATTAAGCAGGGCATTTCCCCAATCTGGGGACTGGGTATCACCAGTTACCTCTCAACTGAGCTGTTACAGGTCCCCTTCCATCTAGAGGAGAGCATCAAAGCCAGGAAAAACTAAGCTTCCCTAAACCTGCAGTGCTTTACCTGATGGAGCCAAACTCCAAGTAGCAAACTTAACACCTTGATGCTGTGTAAATTGGCACATACACACAGCTTCCACGTGGTGATGACTATCAAAACAAGCTTTTGTCTACCCCACAGGGTCAGCCTCCCTTCTGAAAATCAAGCAGCTGACTGAGTCCAGGTCCAAGTCCCAGTGGGAGTGACAGTCCAGAGCAAAGCGTGCACTTACATTCCATGATGATGATGCTCAGTGATGAATGAACCAACTTCTTGGCAGGAAGGAAGTTCCTACAGGTTGAGGTGACCCTCCTAGCAATGTGTTTATTTGACAGCCTAAGGCAGCAAAAATTCACAGAGAAGAGAAAAGAGAGAAGAAAAGGGCACAAAAGAAAGGTTATTTAAGAACATCAGGATCCTCCCTGGCCAGCCAAACTCTCATAAAACTATAGCAGACGATCATATAAACACATTGTGAAAAAATAAGGTAATCAGAGACTAAAAAGGTCCTAGAGAGGTATTAAGGCCAGGAAACATGTACTTTCTCTATCTTAGTACTTAGGCTCATTAATTTTTATTTACTCTACTTGGCACATAATAAATACTCAAGAAATATTTACGAAATGAATGAACTACAGGAAGAAATCATTGTTGACTATGGCTGCCAATGACGGTGTCACAGGTTAAATGGGTGGTGGGAGCCGGGTACAATTTGAATTGCTAGAAAAAGGAAATAATTCAGGAAGACCATCAATTTTAACAAAGATCCCCATGAGAGAACAAACTTGGCTTGTTCTGTTGGGAGTTAAATTATTCAAAAGAGGCTAGACTATTTTGCAGACAATTTCCCTGGAATTTTAGTGATTCAATATCATAAAGGTTGATTTCTTATTCATGTTGTATGCCCAGCAGGTAACGTAAGGGGGCTCTGCTCCACATAGCCATTCAAGGATTGAGGATGATGGCAGGATCCATTGACTACCTAGTCTTAGCTGCATCATCTGCAATATTAGTCTGCCATGGTCACCACAGAAAGGGAAGAGAGCTCATGGAGAACCCACATCTGATTTGTGTGCTTTGGCACGGGAATGACATGTATTCCCTCTTCCCTCAGCCCAATAGACAGAATTGGAGACATGGCTCCACCTGACTCTGGTAGGCTGGGACATACAAAGAACCCATGGCTCTGCTTCATAGCAGTCATTAGGAGAGCAACATGCTCGAGTGGTAAACACATTTTAGGTAAGGTAGAAAAATAATGAAGTATTTGTAGTTTTGCTGTACAATGCATGACCTAGAAGTATCTCCAATAACACAGGAAAACCCCTTCTATGATGTGCTAAAATTTGTCAATATATTAAAAGAAATCTTCGTTCTTTTCATTTTATGATTTTAAAGCTGTTAGAAAAGGACTCCAGTCTTTTGAGTCCATAGCCTCTTCTCAATGACATATGAGTGAATTCAGGTGCCTGCAAAAATTAATTCTTAGGAAGGGCAGAGATTCTAAACTTACATAGAGCTGGGTCCAAATTCCAGCTCCTCCACTCTCCTCAAGGCCCTTAATCTTCATCTCTGCATTCATTCATTCAGTTAATGTTTACTATGCACCAGCAGCCCATTAATCAAGAAAGATAAAAGGGAAATATCCTGACATAATTCTTATCCTCAGTAAGCCTTCAGACTATTGGATGACACCTAAATCAAATGGACTGATACAATTAATATTAATATTTTTAAAATGTCTATACTACCCAAAGCTATCTATAGTTTCAATACCATCCTATCAAAATCCCAATGGCATTTTTTTTGCAGAAATAGAAAACAGATTATAAAATTCTTATGGAACCACAAGTTACCCAGAAACCAAAGCACTATTGAACAAGAAGAACAAAGCTGGAAACATCACCCCTTCCTAATTTGAAAATATGTTTCAAACTACAGGCATTAAAACAATACAGTACTGGCATAAAGACAGACATGTAGACCAATGGAACAAATAGAAAGCCCAGGAATAAACTTTTGAATATATAGTCAATTGATATTTGACAAGGGTCCCAAGAACACACTTAGAGAAAGGGTATTCTGTCCAATAAATGGTGTTGGTAAAACTGGATATCCATGTGCAAAAGAATGAAAGTGGACCTTTATCTTACACCATACACAAAAACAAACTTAAAATGAATTAAATATTTAAATTAAGATCTGAGGCTATAAAGCTCCTAGGAAAAAATGGGAAAAACTATCCTTGATATTGACATTGGCAATGATTCCTTAGATATGGCGCCAAAAGCACAAGCAACAAAAGCAAAAACAGACAAATTGGACTATATCTAACTAAAAACCTTCTTCATAGAACAAAAAAACTTCAAAATGATAATACAACTAACAGAATGGGAGAAAATGTTTGCAAACCATAACTGTATATACCATTAAGGGTTGATATCCAAACGATAAAAGAAACTCCTACAATTTAATAGGAGAGAGGGAGAGAAAGGGAGAAAGGAGAGGAGAGGAAGGAAGGAAGGGAGGGAGGGAGGAAGGAAGGAAGGAAGGGAGGGAGGGAGGAAGGGAGGGAGGGAGGGAAAGAAAGAAGAAAGAAAGAAAGAATGAAAGAAAGAAAGAAAGAAAGAAAGAAAGAAAGAAAGAAAAGGAAAGGAAAAAAGAAGAGAGGAAGCAAAGAAATAAAGAAAGGAAGGGAAGAAGGGAGGAAGAAAAGAAGAAAGGAAAGAAGGAAGTGAAGAAGAACCAGATTTTTCAAGCAGTAAAAGATTTGAATAGACATTTTCCCAAAGAAAATAAACCAATGACCAATAGTTATGAAAAGATGCTCAACATCATCAGAGAAATGCACATCAAAACCACAATGAGCTCTCACCTCACACCTGTCAGGATGGCTATTGTCTTAAAAACATAACAAGTTTTGGTGGGGATGTGGAAGAAAGAAAACTCTTGTATAATTTTGGTAAGAATGTAAATTGGTGCAACCACTATGTAAAACAGTACAGAGGTTGTTCAAAAAGTTAAAAATAGGTCATCATGGCTGGGCATAGTGGCTCACACCTGTAATTCCAGCAGTTTGGGAGGTCAAGGCAGGTGGATCTCTTGAGGCCAGGAGTTTGAGTCCAACCCAGACAACATGATGAGACTCCATCCCTATAAAAATAAAAAAATTAGCTGGGTGTGGTGGCACATGCCTGTAATCCCAGCTATTTGGGAGGCTGAGGCAGGAGAATCACTTGAATCCAGGAGGTAGAGGTTACAGTGAGCTGAGATGGTGCCACTGCACTCCAGCCTGGGTGAAAGAGCGAGACTGTTTCAAAATAAATAAATAAAAATAGATCGTTATATAATCCAGAAATCCCACTTCTGGGTGTATATCCAAAGGAATCGAAATCAGAATTGCATTATTCACAATAGCCAAGACATGAGAGCAACCTAAATGTCCACTGACAGATAAACAGATAAAAAAAATTGGTATATACATATTTTTAAGGTTATTCAGCCTTAAAAAGCAAGAAAATCCTGCCATTTGATACAATGTGGATGAACTTGGGGGATATTATGGTAAGTGAAATGAGCCAGGCACAGAAGGACAAGTACTACATGAACCCACTTCTATGAAGAATCTAAAATAGTCAAACTCACAGAAGCAGAGAGCAGAGTGGTGGTTGCCAAGCCTACAGGGAGGGTGAAATGGAGAGATATTGGTCAAATGATACAAAGTTTTGATTATGCCAGATAAATAAGTCCTAGATATCCAGAGGACAACATAGTGGCTATAGTTAACAATATTCTATTGTATACTAAAAATATGCTAGAAGGATAGATCTTACATTGTCTTCTTATCACAATAATAATAACCATATTAAACAAAGAGGGCAGAAGGAAACTTTTGGAGGTGATTGAAATGATTATGGTGTTGATTGTGGTGATAGCTTCACAGGTGTACACTTATTTCCAAACTCATCAAGTTGTATGCATTAAATATGCACAGCTTTTCAATGTGAATCATATCTCAGTAATATGGCTTAAAAATGGACTGATAATAAAGTAAGAAAGACAGAAGTTAGATTTAAAGGGAAAATTCTGGTGCCTCAGAATTGCTGAGGTTCTTGAAATGGGAAAAGGCAATGAGCCTCCTCACTTCAAAGGACATTAGAGATGTTTTTAATAACAATATCTTTAATCTCAGGATTCTATTCCCAGCATTGGTCCACCCAATCTCCTTGCTAATTGGGCAGATCCCTGCTTCTAGAAAGAAGGCTGTTAGTTCTTTCTTTCTTTCCTTCTTTTTTTTTTTTTGAAACAGAGTCTTGCTCTGTCACCCAGGCTGGAGTGCAGTGGTGTGATCTCGGCTCACTGTAACCTCTGCCTCCTGTGTTCAAGTGATTCTCCTAGCTCAGCCTCTGAATAGCTGGGACTACAGGTGCGTGCCACCACACCCAGCTAATTTTGTATTTTCTGTAGAGACAGATTTCACCATGTTGACTAGGCTGGTCTTGAACTCCTGACCTCAAGCGATCCACCTGCCTCAGCTTCCCAAAGTGCTGGGATTACAGGCACAAGCCACTGCGCCTAGCCGAAGACTGTTAATTTTTTTTTTTGCTTGTTTTATTTTTATTCAAGATCAAAGTTTAAACAAATGGAGTAATGATAGCTTTTCTAGAAAAACATGAACATCATTATTTGATAATGAAAATGTCTTTACTGTTAAAGAAACACTGAACGCTTTTACACTGTTATTGGGAGTGTAAATTAGTTCAATCATTGTGGAAGACAGTGTGGCAATTCCTCAAGGATCTAGAACCAGAAATAAAATTTGACACAGCAATCCCATTACTGGGTATACCCAAAGGATTATAAATCATTCTACTATAAAGACACATGCACACGAATGTTTATTACTGCACTGTTCACAATAGCAAAGACTTGGAACCAACCCAAATGCCCATCAATGATAGACTGGATAAAGAAAATGTGGCACATATACACCATGGAATACTATACAGCCATAAAGAAGGATGAGTTCATGTCCTTTGCAGGGTCATGGATGAAGCTAGAAACCATCATTCTCCGCAAACTAACACAGGAGCAGAAAACCAAACACTGCATGTTCTCACTCATAAGTGGGAGTTGAACAATGAGAACACATGGACACAGGCAGGGGAACATCACACACCGGGGCCTGTTGAGGGGTGGGGGGCTAGGGGAGGGATAGCATTAGGAGAAATACCTAATGTAGATTATGGGTTGATAGGTGCAGCAAACGACCATGGCACATGTATATCTATGTAACTAACCTGCATGTTCTGCACATGTATCCCAGAATTTAAAGGCTGTTAATTCTTAACACGCCTGTCTCTAGAGGTCAGTCTAGAGATCGCTGACAAAACCCAAGTTTCAAACCATTAATCTCACAAGTAAAATGACTCTAAAATTGTTAGAAAGGCACTGGCCATGGTAATCCTATTTAGAAACTAAGAATAAATAAATGTAACTTACAAAGTAGAGCTGAGTGTTAAGGGTAATTATAGATCTTCCAGAGTTTCCAACATATAATAGCTTCTATGACAGATTGTATAGATAAAACGATCTGTCCTAGTTAGGAAGCTAAAAAGCCTAGGCTGGAATTTACAACGCATCTTCCACATTTAAAGTTCTTGCTGACAACAGCTACAAGGCACTGCCTCCTATGTGCCCGGTACAACCCCTGGAGCATGGGAAGTGTCCGAGTAAACACCAGCTGATTGAATAAATGACTGCCGCGACAAAGTCAGCTTAGGCACTCTGAAAGACCTGGGAGGGGCATGAGCAAAGCAGTCTTGGCCAGTGGTTCTCAAACTGTCGTTCCTGGATCAGTCACCCGGGGAAATTATTAGAAATGCAAATTCTCAGGCCCTCCACCCAGACCTACTGAAGCAGAATCTCCAAGGATGGGGCCCAGGAGTGTGTGTTTCAGCAAGCCTTCTGGGTGATTCTGATGAGCAGTAAGAATTGAGAACCATTGCTATAGAACCTTGCTTCTCAAAGTGTGGTCTGTGTATCAGTGGTATCATTGTCACCTGGGAGCAAACAAGAAATGCAGAATATCAGATCTCACCTCGTACTTACTGAATCAGAATCTTCATTTTAACATCTTCACTCAGGGTTCATTTGCAACTTAAAGCTTAAGAAGCACTGATCTTGGCCATTGGTTTTCAAACTTAGCTGCTCGTTAGAATCACACGGACAGAAACTAGCGTGGTTAGTCTGGGATGTGACCTGAACATCAGGATTTTCTAAAATTCCCCCAGATGATTATAACATGCAGCAAAGTTCGAGAATCATAAGTGTCCATGACTTTAAAAAGGCTTTCCAGAGAAGGCAGCATCTAAGCTCAGCCCTGGCCCCCAAGGCTGGGTGTTTCCAGGAGAGAGAGAGAGAGAGAAACAGCCAGATTGTTTTGGGTGCTGCTACCACCACTGTCTCTACCTGTCTTCAGTCAAAGAGAGAGGCCTCCCAAATCAAGGGCTGTCAATCCACCCACGTCAACAGCCTCAAATTCACTAAAATGCTTGAGGCATGGGTTCAGAGCGAGGGCAGAGTAAGGGAGAGGTTTTATTAGATAAAGCCTGCATTCTCTGAGCTGTGCATTAATTAATTTCAAAGTAGGCTGAATGATGGGGGAGGGCTAGGGCAGCAGCGTGGGTAATAAAAGCGCTTTCAGAAAGTGCCCCCTTGCTTCTTGGAATGTCTTCCACCCTGACCCGCCCAGTGGCAGTCCTAAAGGAAGGTCACCCTGGGAGCATCTCACCTTTGACGAGGCTGGCCTGGGATGCTGCTGAGAATGAAATAAACTCTTCTCTCTTTTGCTTGGAGAAAAGAAATCATGGGTAGTAAAAGCCTACGACTCACATGGAGGGGTCATCAGTGGGGCCAGAGATAGAGGGCAGGGGAGTTTGGAGGAGGTGTTGGGGAAGGCAAAGGTGGGAGGAAGGAAGAAGGAGTGGCAAAAGCAATGTCAGACAACAAAGGTCCAAATGTTTCAGAGTTGGCTTCCTCGGCTCCAACACTAGAACTGTTTCTGTTGCACCCACTCCTCCAACCTCCCCCTCCTTCTCTTCCTCATATCATCTCCAATGACTAATTATTTTGACCTTCCCCAACCCGATCTGCAATATCTCAAGCCTCTGTCATAGTCGGCTTCCGGCCATCGTCTATCAGATGACTCTAAGCACACAAGGCCAGGGTCGCCATGCCAAGTGGCAGCAAAGCATGGCCAAAAGCAGTGTCTCAAAATACCCCCAGGGCCCACTTTTTGCTCTCATTCCTTCCTTTCCCTTTCCCCTAAAATAATCTTTATCTTAATTGTGGATTATTCTCTCCCTCTTTTGGATCTCTGTTTTCTAGGCACCAGTCAAAAGAGAAGTAGGAGGCAATGATAAAGTGACAACGTAGGTTTTTAGTCACCTTACCTGAGTGAGTTTGTCACATGACCACTTTTCACAAGTATTTCTTCAGAACAAATACGATGCCATTCCCTTCCCACCAAATGTTCTTGGAATTCCTTTTTGAACATGGCCTTTGGAAATGTCTAAATGGGCATTTACAAGTGAGGCACAAAAAAACATTATCATTCATTGAGACTTTTTTCTTTTTTTTTCTTTTTTTTTTTTCTGGAGACAGAGTCTCACTCCATTGCCCAGGCTGGAGTGCAGTGGCGTGACCTTGGCTTACTGCAACCTCTGCCTCCCAGGTTCAAGTGATTCTTGTGCCTGAGCCTCCTGAGTAGCTGGGACTGTAGGCATGTGTCACCACACCTGGCTAATTTTTTGTATTTTTAGTAGAGACAGGGTTTCCCCATGTTGCCCAGGCTGGTTTCGAACTCCCAAGCTCAGGCGATCTACCCACCCTAGCCTCCCAAAGTGCTAGGATTTCAGGCCTGAGCCACCATGCCCAGCCCATTTACCTTTTTTTTTTTTAACAAAATATCATGATTGCATTTTAGCTGTTGGACTCTAGATTAGTATAACCAAGTAAACCATCTATTTATTTTTAATGATTATTTCTCTGTGATATTTTATTCTTTCCCCAAGTTAAATCTACCCTCAAAGTTTATAGATCTTGTCACCAGTAAAAAAAATTATTCCAAAAAAATAAGCAAGATTTTTTGTATTACACTCCTCTTCCCCTTCTCCACTCAGAAAAGAACTTCTACAAATACTCTGAATAATGATCAAATCTTCAAGTGTCAAGACTCTGACAGGAAACTATTTCAGGGCAGAACCGATTGGTCGGGCATGATCTCTAAAATCACAAACTAAAACAAGCATTAAGGGTTTTCTTAGTCACTGTTAATGAACTCAGTTCCACTTCCTCTTTTATCTTCATAATAGTATCTGGGACAATCCCCAGCTCTTAGCAACTCGAATTTTCCAGGCATCTGTCCTCCTCAGGATAGGCAACAAAAGGAACAAGCACACACTTGACTCAATATTATATTATGTGCTTTTCTTCTCTGTTTTATTTTTGCTCTTTGACTCATCTCCTCTCCTACCCTGAAAGGAAAGATTATTTAACACCAGGTTAAATTAATTCCATAAGTATTTTCTGCATGTAAGTCCCTGTTTCACAAGGTGTGTGGGATTCCCTGGCCACCTAAGATGTGCTTTCTTATGTTTTCCTCTAGCATGCCTATAGGAAGAAATGGGTTGGAGATGCTGTGTTGAGAAGGATTCTGAGGTCCATACTCACTGGGAAAGTGCATTTATGTTTTTTTCCCCCTTATCTTTAATAGACACTCAAATATTTGTTGCCTGGATAAATGGAAAGAGAAAAGACAGAAAAGAGAGAGAGAGAAAGAAAGAAAGAAGAAAGAAAGAAAGAAAGAAAGAAAGAAAGAAAGAAAGAAAGAAAGAAAGAAAGAAAGAAAGAAAGAGAAAGAAAGAAAGGAGGGAGGGAAGGAAAGAAGGAAGGAAGGAAGAGAAAAGGAAAGAAAGAAAGAGGCAGAAAGAAAGAAAGAGAAATAAAGAAAGAAAGAAGAAAGAAAAGGAAAAAGAGAGAAAGAAAGAAGGAAAGAAAGAAAGGAAGGAAGAAAGGGAGGGAGGGAGGAAGGAAAGAAGGAAGGAAGGAGAAAGAAAGAGAAAGTAGGAAAGAAAGAGAGAGAGGGAAGGAGGGAGGGAGGAAGGAGGGAAGGGAGGAAGGAAGGAAAAGAAAGGGGGAGGTAGGGAGGGAAGGAGGGAGGGAGGAAGGAAGGAAGAAAAAAGAAAGAAAAAAGAAAGAGAAAGGAGGAAAGAAAGGAAAGAAGAAAGGAAGGAAGGAAGAAAAAGAAGAAAGAAAGGAAGAAAGAAAGAAAGAAGAAAGGAAGGAATGAAGGAAGAAAAAGAAGAAAGAAAGAGAGGGAGGGAAGGAGAGGGGTGAGGGAGGGAGGAAGGAAGGAAGGAAAGAAGGAATGAAGAAAGGGAGAAAAAGAAAGAAGAAAGAAAGAGAAAGAAAGAAAGAAAGAAAAAGAAAGAAAGAAAGAAAAGAAAAGATAGAGAAAGAAAATGGGAGGGAAAGAAGGAAAGAGTAAGGAAGGAATGAAGAAAGGAAGAAGGGAGGAAGGAAGGGATAAAGCAAGGAAGGAAGTTGGTGAGTGAATGAATACCTGAGCAGTGAGACCTACTCCTTATGCAAGAGGAAATGAATCACATCACAACCACGGATTTCAAGTGAACTTTTTGAGAAGTATCAATCCCAGATGTTTGCTGGAACATGCTCCCTTCCTATTTCCATCCCATTTTGAAAGTCACAGTGTAGGTAGGATCCCCATGGATATTGTTTATTTTAAAGTATATTCTACCTCATTCTGCTGAAATACACTGGCCACACAGGAAAGTCAAGGAAAGACTGAGGAATTGCTCTGGATTGGAAGGAAGCTAAAAGAAACAAGAAAACCAAATGTAACGTGTGATTCTTTGGCTACAAACACATCATTTTTTTTTTCTTTCTGAGATGGGATCTTCTAGTGATGTGATCACAGCTCACTGCTGCAACCTCGACCTCCTGGGCTCAAGTGATCCTCCTTCCTCAACCTCCCATGTAGCTAGGACTACAGGTGCACACCACCACACCTGGCTAATCTTTTTACTGTGTGTGGAGATGGGTCTTGCTACGTTGCCCAGGCTAGTCTTGAACTCCTAGGCTCAAGCAACCCTCCCACCTCAGCCTCCCATAGTGTTGGAATTACAGGTGTGAGCCGCCATGCCAGCCTACAAACACATCATAGAGACAATAGGCGAAACTTGAATTAAATCTGAGAACTATAGGGTAACAATGTGTCAATACTAGTGTTCCGAATTTAATAGTTAAATTTTTATTATAAAGGGAAATGCCCTTGATTTTAGGAAATAAATATTAAATTGTTGGGGCTAAAAAACATGAACCTTGACATCAAATGTAAGTGTACATCTTCTCCTATTGCTTCCAATATAAAGATAGAACTTACACCAGAAAATATACTCAGAGTTTCCTAATAAACACCTTTTCCCTAAAAAAAAAAAAAGTAGACAGAAATATGCAGAAGAGATGAATTTAATCTACTTATATCCAGCTTGATGTGCTAACGAGAAACTTTCCAACTCCCGTGAAATATGGTCCCAAAGGAGAGTGTACTTTTTAGAAGCCATCAAACATTGAGGCAAAGGAATGGACTTACAATTTTACGAAGTCTTAGGGTCTTAGAATATTATGAGTTGTCACATCCTGGGGCAGTCATAGAGATTTCATGGCTTTTACCCTAGAAGAGCAAGAATTCCAGGCACGTTTCAAAAATAGTGTCTTACCATGAAATACACCTGTCAAAGTTCCTTCTTACTTTGAAATATATCTTTTTAAAAAAAAATCCCAATGGAAGAAACGTCCTTAATTCGTAGTTCTCAGGGTCAGATTTTTGTAAAGAAGTTTTGGTGAACAAATAACTGAACAGATGCCGGAAAACCTAAGACTTTCATTTAAGTAGAGGAGAGGGATTTATTAGACCACTAGATTAAAATTCCTGTATTTAAGACATATTTCACAAACACTTAATGGGGTTTTCCCACCCGTTAAGAGCAAACTAAGGGCACAATGTTCCATTTTAATAGGGGCAGTAACTCCATTTCATTTATAGACTAAACGGACAGGAAAAAAAAATACAAGGGCAGTTCTCGCCAGAGAAAACATGATCTAATACAAGGGCTCAGGCAATGTATTAGAAATAAAGGCCTGTCTATAGCCCTGGCCATTTCTTTTCCTTTTTTCTATTTTTGGGAGGGGGGTGGTGATTTGGAAGAAAAAAATTCTGTGGTTGATATCCAATGAAGTTAACACTTCTCGGGCAGGACTTCTATTACATGCAAACATCATGAATTATAATTAGAGAACAGCCTATTTACACATGAAGGTACACTGGGTCAAGTGAAAAACTCTGCCAAGAATCTCAGCTTTTGGCTGAGAAATATTGGCAATTGGCATAAAGAAAATGGTCCTGGAATGGGACAGAGCTGGGAGGAGCCAGGAGATCTAATTTTCAATCCATGTGACATTAGCAAATGGATGTATTGACATGCAAAGATTTCCCAGTAGATTAAGTTAAAAATACCAATGTATAAAAAGATGTAAAGTATGATTTTGCTTTTTATTAAGAAAAACAGTGAATGTCTGTGTTTTTACGTGTACTCAAAAAATCAGACTTATGCCTACTGGATTACCAAAGTGTTTATTCTTGGTAGGTAGAGTTACTAGAATATGTCCACTTGCCATATATGTCATATTTCTATGCTGTTTGAAGTTTTAAACAAATATAGGTCACATTATAATTAGAAAAGGTTATAAGAGTATTTCTAGTAAAGGAAAAGGCAGTCTCTATCTTAGAGAGTTCACTTCTTCTTCTCTAGAGGAAACCTCTATGTTGAGTTCAGACACACCTGCTTTATAATCCTGGCTCTGCCATTTACCCAGCTGTTGACACCAGGGAAACCACGGAGTGTCTCTGAGTCTATCCTCTACTCTGTTACGTAAGGACATTCCTTTCTTGCTAGACTGGCAATGAGGATTATGTGAGGTAATGTTTGCACAGGGCCTGGCCTAGTGCCTGGTATGCACGAAGTGTTCAATTAAAGAAAAGAAAAAATGAGTGCCTTGTCTTTTTAACAAGTACAATGGACAACATCTAAACTTTAGCCAGGGATGGCAAACCATGACCAAGGGGGATGCAGTGGGGTGCCTACTTGGTATCTAGCCTGCAGCTTGGCACTGCATAGACAAAAATCCATCAGAGCACGTATTCTCTACCTAAGGCACTTACTTGCTAGGTGGGAGACTGATAACTGCAATTAGTAATGTATTTTTTTTTTTTTTTGAGATGGAGTCTCACCTGTCACCCAGGCTGGAGTGCAGTGGCACGATCTTGGCTCACTGCAACCTTTCCCTCCCGGGTTCAAACGATTCTCCCGGCTCAGCCACCCGAGTAGCTGGGACTACTGGTGTGTGTCACTAAGCTCAGCTAATTTTTCTTTGTATTTTTAGTAAAGTCGTGGTTTCACCATGATGTCCAGGTTGGTCTCAAACTCCTGACTTCAAGTGATCTGTCCCCATTGTCCTCCCAAAATGTTGGAATGACAGGTGTGAGCCACTGCTCCCGACCAGTAACATATCTTGAGCACCTACTATGTGCCAGGCACTGCTTGGGTTCCCTAATGTCGTAACTCTTTTAATCATTGCAATCACTATTGTAGACAAACACTATTATTATTATCATCTCCCCTTTACAGGTAAAGAAATCAAAATACATATAAATTACCTGTCTTGGCCATGGTCACCCAGCTGGTTGGGGTACAGCTGAATCTAGAACCCAGAACCCTGACTTCCGAGTCTGAACTCTTAACCCCCATGCACACCTTTGCCATGTAATTAAGGGTGAGGCCAGGGTTAGAGAGGGGAATTCAGGAAAAAGGGGCAGCTTTGTAACAGAGGCTTAGCCACCAAAACCTTGGAAAAGGCCAGGGGTGCTTAAACTTGAGTGACTACCAGAATGTCCTGGGGGGCTTAGAATAACACAGGTTGCCAGGCCCTACCCCCATGGCTTCTGATGCAGCAGGTTCAGGATGGGCACCAAAGATGTAAATTTCTGACAAGCTCCCAGGTTATGCTGCTGCTGTTAGTCCAGGTACCCCAATTGGAGAACCACTGTCCTAAGCCCCCTGGGGTGCACAGGATTCAGACTGACTAGGAGCAAGGGTAAGGTAGCCCAGGAACTGAGACCTTCCAAATATGCGGATTATGCAAACAATAATACCAGCCATCTAGTCCATTACTAAAGGCTTCAATGACTTCAAAACGTTCATGGAAGATGTGTATTATTCACATCTCCCTATTCACTAGTCATGGCATAGCCATTCTGATTTTTTAAAATGTTAAATAATGAGTAGTTTTAAAGAAATGTAGCAAAAACACTTGTTTATAAATGCAGCATAATTGCCCTTTGATTTTTCACCTCTGAGTGATGAAGTGTTCAAAAAGTGTCCTTCAACAGTGTATTAGTCTGTTCTCATGCTGCTAATAAAGACATACCTGAGACTGGGTAATTTATAAAGGAAAGAGGTTTAATTGTCTCACAGTTCTGCATGGCTGGGGAGGCCTCAGGAAACTTACAATCATGGCAGAAGGGGAAGAAAACACATCCTTCTTCACATGGAAGCGGCAAGGAGAAGAATGAGCAAAATAGGGGTTGGGGGGAAGCCCCTTATAAAACCATCAGATCTTGTGAGAACTCACTCACTATCAGGAGAACAGCACAGAGGTAACTGCCCCCATGTTTCAATTACCTCCCTCCAGGTCCCTCCCACGACACATGAGGATTATGGGAACTACAATTCAAGATGAGATTTGGGCAGGGACACAGCAAAACCATATCAAACAGCCAATCAATGAAATGAAAAGGAATTTCATTCTTTATCTGAGTCTATCAAAGGATGTCATTGAGGATGCATTTCATGGCTCACCCCATGTCACTTCCAGTGAACATTTTACCATCCTCAATTTTCTTCGACATACTCAAGGACATTCCCCCTTCAAACTCCTCACAAAAGGTCTCTCTTCAACCCTGGTAGAAACAAAGAAAAGAGAACATTTTCTATTTCTATAAAAAAAAGTCATTGGGATTTTGTTGGGGATAGCATTGTATCTACAGATTTACTTTGGGTAGTGTAGATGTTTTAACAATATTAACTCTTCAAATCCATGACATGGACTTCTTTCCATTTATTTGTGTCATTTTTAATTGCTTTCATCAATGTTTTGTACTTTTCACTGTACCAGTGTTCTACAGTTAAATTTGTTTCTAAGTATTTTTTTTAAATACAGTATGTCTCTCCTTTTATTTAGACCTTCTTTGATTTCTTTCATTGGCATATTGCACTTTTTAGTATATGTATATCATTTAGTCCTGTATATGCTTTATCAGATTTGCAGCTATACTGTTGTAAATGGTATTGTACTTTCTAATCTTTGTGTCCATGTGTTTATTGGTAGTTTGTAGAAACATAATTGTTTTTGCATGTTTATCTTTTTGATGCTATTGTAAATAAGGTCACTTTCTTAATTTTTTTGCCAATAGTTTATTTTTAGTGTATGGAAATGCAGCTGATTTTTTTTTTTTTTTTTTTTTGAGAGAGAGGGTCTCACTTTGTCACCCAGGCTAGAGTGCGGTGGACCAATCATGGCTTACTATAGCCTCGACCTCCTAGGATCAAGCAATCCTCCCACCTCAGCTTCCTGAGTAGCTGAGACTACAGTTGTTTGCCACCATGCCTGACTAATTTGTTTTTTTTTTTTTTATTTTTGTAGTGATAGAGTCTCACTATGTTTCTCAGGCTGGTCTCAAACTCCTGAACTCAAGCTATATTCCTACCTCAGCCTCCAAAAATGTTGGGTGAGCCACCATGCCTGGTGCAACTCATTTTTAAATGATGATTTTGTATCCTGTGACTTTACTAAATTCATTTATTAGTTCTAACACTTTTTTGATGGAGTCTTTAGATTATGCCATCTGCAAATAGAGACAATTTTACTTTTTTTCTGATCTGAATGTCTTTTTAAATATCTCATTTTTTCCCTAATTGCTCTGGCTTCTAGTACCATCCTTAATAGAAGTAGCTAGAGTGGGCATCATTATCTTGTTCCTGATCTTAAAGGAAACACTTTCAGTTTTTCACCACTGAGTATGATGTTAGCTGTGGGCTTTTCATATATAGCCTTCACCGTTTTGAGGTAAGTTTCTTCTACACTTAATTTGCTGAAAGTTTTTGTCATAAAAGGGTGTTGAGTTCTGTCAAATGCTTTTGCTGCGTCTACTAAGATGATTATATGCTTATTAACCTTCATTCTCTTAATATGGGATATTATATTCATTGATCTGTGTATGTTGAACCATCCTCGCATCCCAGGGATAAATCTCACTTTTCATGGTGTATGATACTTTTAATGTGCTGTTGAATTTGATTTGCTAGTATTTTGTTATGAATTTTTGCATCTATGTTCATCAAGGATATTAGCCTGTAGTTTTTTTTCTTATAGTATCTTTGTCTGGCATTAGTAACAGGGTAATTCTGGCCTAATAAAATATGTTTGGAAGGATTTCTTCCTCTTCAATTTTTTGGAAGAGCTTGAAATATATTGGCATCAATTCTTCTTTAAATGTTTGCTAGAATTCACCAGTGAAGCCATCTGGTGCTAGGCTTTTCTTGGTTGAGAAGTTTCAATCTAGGCAATGATTTCTTGGATATGACACCAAAAGCATACGCAACAAAAGCAAAAAGTTACTAGTGGGACTACATCAAATTGAAAGCTTCTGCAGCGCAAGGGAAATAATCAACAGAGTGAAAAGGCAACCTATGGGATGGGAGAAAATATTTGCAAACTGTTTATCTGATGGGGGTTAATACACAAAATATACAAGAACCTCTTACAACTCGATGGCAAAAATACAAATAACATAATTTTAAAATGGGAAAAGTATTTGAATGAATATTTCTCCAATGATTTACAAATGGCCAAGTACAAAAGGAATTCAAAATGTTCATGGAAGATGTGTATTATAAAAAAAGCTAGGCATGGATTTCAAAATTTTTTACATGGAAATAAACTTATATTAACTTGTTACAACATGTCTCAACAGGATCTAGTTGGAGGCACTAGGAAGGATAAGACATCAGTTTGAGAATAGTCCTTATCAAAGCAACATGAATTCTGCTAAAATTGAAGGAAAGACAAACATCAAATGTATGGTAAAGCTTGGGTAGAAGAATGGTAAAATCATCGATGTTTTATGAAAAATTTATGGGGATGATGCCCCAAAGACATCAGCTGTTTGCAAATGGATAACTCACTATAAGAAAGGATGAGACAGTGTTGACGACGAAGCCCACAGCGGCAGATCATCCACAATGATTTGTAAGGAAAAAATTAATCTTGTGTGTGACCTAATTGGAAAGGATCAATGATTAACAGCAGAGACAACAGCCAACACCACAGACATCTCAGTTGGCTCAGTTTATGCAATTTCAACTGAAAAATTAAAGTTGAGCAAACTTTCTACTCAATGGCACCAACACCATCAGCTGCATCCAGACCTGCTGCAGACAAGAGCAGAGCTTTCAACGAAAATTTTGGACAAGTAGAATTAAGGTTCTGAAACATTTCTTTGAAGAATTGTAACAGGAGATGAAACATGGCTTTACTATTATAATCCTGAAGACAAAGCACAATCAAAGCAATGGCTACTGAGAGGTGGAAGAGGTCCAGTCAAAGCAAAAGCAGAGCAGTCAAGAGCAAGGTCATGGCAACAGTTTTCTGGGATGCTCAAGGCATTTTGCTTGTTAACTTTCTGGAGGGCCTAAGAATTATAATATCTGCTTATTATGAGAGTGTTAGTTAAAGTGTTAGCAGATAAACACCTGGGAAACCGTCACCAGAAAGTCCTTCTCCACTTCAACAACACTCCTGCTCATTCCTCTCATCAAACAAGTGCACTTTTGCAAGAGTTTGAATAGAAAATTATTAGGCATCCACCTTCCAGTCCATATTTGGTTTCTTCTGACTTCTTTTGGTTTCCTAATCTTAAAAAATATTTAAATGGTACCCATTTTTCTTCAGTTAATAACATAAAAAATATTGTCTTAACGTGGTTAAATCCCCAAGACCCTTGGTTCTTTAGTGATGGACTAAATGGCTGGTATTACTGCTTGCAGAAGTGTCTTGAAGTTGATGATTCTTATGTTGAGAAAAATAAAGTTTGCATTTTTTATTTTTATCTTTTAATATAAAAGATAAAGTTTTTCTTCATGAACTTTTGAAGTCCTCTCATATATGAGAAGGTGCTCAATATCACTAATCATCAGGGAAACACAAATCAAAACCACAATGAAATATCACGTCATACCTATTAGAATGGCTGTTTTCAAAGGGAAAATAGATGTGTTGGCAAGGATGTAGGAAAAAAAGAACTCTTGTATGCTATTGGTGGGAATGTAAATTGGTACGGCCATTTTAGAAAACAAAATAGAAGTTCCTCCAATAATTAAAAATAGAGCTACCATATGATCCAGCAATTCCACTCCAGAGTTTATAGCTAAAGAAATTGAAATGAGGATTTTGAAGAGATAATCTACACTTCCAAGTAGCACTCGCAGGTAGCCAAGTCGTGGAAGCAACCTCAACAAAATATCATCCAGGCTTAAAAAAACAAGGAAATCTTCCCATTTACATACAATATGAATCAAACTGGTGGACGTTATGCTAAGTGATACAAACCAGTCACAGAAGGATAAATACTGCATTATCCCATTTCTATGAGAAATCTAAAATAGCCAAACTCATAAAAGCAGAGAACAGCATGGTGGTTGCCAAGGCTGGGGAAAGAGGGACATGAAGAGTTGTTTCCTCATTGGGTATAAAGTTTCTGTTATGCAATATGGATAAGTTCTCAAGATCTTCTGTATAACATAGTGCCTGTAGTTAATACAATAATGTGTACTTAAAAATTTGTTAAAAGGGTGGATCTCATGTTAAGTGTTCTTAACACACACACACACACACAAACACACACACACACAAATGGACACAAGAAAACTTTGGAAGGTGATGGATCTGTTTATTACCTTGATTGGGATCCACATTATTTGGGTATTATTGCCACTAAAAATATGACTATCAAGGAAGCCAGGTGGTACTTTTTTTCCATTTTTCTCAGTTGATTTTGCCAGATGATTCTGTTCCAGTTACTTCTTCCTGCAAGAATAAGGATAGTATACACTAAGTTTATTTTGTTATTGTTGCTGTAGTCTTTTCAGATGAGACGAAAAAGTCATGAACTCTATCAAATCCCACATTAAAAACAGCAACAACTATGAAGTCTCTGTAGAAGTTTAAGTGATGTGAATTCTAAAAATTAAAGAGAATTTTTAAGTGCAATTGCTAGAATCTCAATTCATCAAAATAAATGTAGTTTGAGATTTGGTACCATATTAAAAATTTGGAAGCTGCTGTCATGTTGTGACTAATTTAATATTCTTGGAAAATAACGTTTTTGTGGAGGGAGAGAAGTGCTGATTTTCTCATTGACTTTGGCAGGGGGAGGAATCCAGAAAGTAGGATATGGGTTTCCCACTCTTGTACCCCCAAAATGCCTACATTACCTCCAAAACTCAGTGAGAAAATGACCCACTTATTTGGACCTCAGATCTCCCATCTACTCTTCAAGCAGTGTAACCTTTTTTAATATGGTATATGTTGGAGTTTAAATATAAGGCTTCTCTTGAGAAAAGATTTCTGCTGCTAAAAGTAGGTTGATCATCTCAATGGTAAAAACACATTTCCCCCTTGTGGGACTCAATAAAACTATTTTCAAGTTTAATGG
Organism: Pongo pygmaeus; assembly: GCF_028885625.2. Taxonomy (NCBI): domain Eukaryota; kingdom Metazoa; phylum Chordata; class Mammalia; order Primates; family Hominidae; genus Pongo; species Pongo pygmaeus. The sequence continues at coordinate 114,034,041 of NC_072383.2, forward strand.
AAAAAATAGGCTATAAAATTGTTTTATTTTTCCTGAATAATTCTTTCTGATGAAAAAAAAAAAAGGGTTATTTGTCACTGATCTAAACCATGGTTTTGTATCTTTCAGGTTTATAGGAAAATAAGAAGCTCTCTCTCTACTCGCACCTCAATGTTACCACCCCCAAGCAAAACCACAGTCCATTTTCCCTGTTGAGGGCCCCATGTATGATGTTAGAAAAACGATCTGGCTGTCTTCCCTTATGTCTGTTTCAAAGGTTATGGACATAGCTCTGGTTTCTCTATTTCCCTGAGCATATCATTATTTAAACACCATGCACGGATTCATGTAAACCAATGGCTTTTAGCCCTCATTTTGTATCCAAAGCCCCTGGGAACTTTAAAAAAATCTAGATTCCCAGACCTCATGCCAGATCTACTGAAAGAGAATCTCCAGGGGTATGTTCTGGGCATCTTTAAGAAAGAGCAACTTAAGGATAGTTTTCTTATTCTTCCTCCTGAAATCAGAGTATAGTCAGTATCATGGAGGGAAGCTGGCTTCACCATCTGAGCACAAAAGGCTGTTCATCACCCACTTAGACACCAACAGGTGGGCATGTCAGGAGGCCCAGGAGCTTCTGAACATGACCTTTCTCTTCATGCACAGGCCCTTTCAAGGTCAAAATACTCTACTGAGCACCATCTTGGTTCCTTTCCTCCATACCAGACACTGCCTAAGACAGGTGACACTCCTGAGGAGAAAGGTTATCAATTCCTAAATTAGCATCTTCCAAATGTACTTATCCTGTGCAATGCCCAGAGGAAAATAGAGCTCTGTCGTTAAGTTCAGGATATGCTACTAGCACCGACTCTCTTTTAAGAGCCAGTATGCTGGTGCACGTCTGTGGTTCCAGCTACTCTGGTGGCTGAGGCTGGAGGATTCTTGAGCCTAGGAGGTTCAGACAGCAGTGAGCCATGATCGTGCCACTGCACTGCAGCCTGGGTGACACAGTGAGACTCTGCCTTGGGAAAAAAAAAAAAAAAGAACAACCAAGAGCCACCACGCACTTGGACTCTAAAAAATTCTGCAGTCAAGCAATCTGTTCACTGAGCATTCCCCACCTGCATTTGACTACGGTACCCTTTTCTATTAATATCCCTATCAGTATCTGAGGAACACACTTTGCCAAATGTTGATCCTGACTATGAGCTGCTGGATATAAGGTCCAGTGTCCCCTGATGTCTTACTCCTTAAAGCAACTGGAGAAGGAGAGGAAGCAAGGCAGAGTCCAGGAACAGGAAAGACATAGTTTGGCCGAGGGGATTTAGCAGCCTGATAGTAATCAGAGAACTTGAGTGTAATTGCTTGTGTTGTTTCTGAAAGCATCTCAGCCAGGCTGGTGGTCCAACGTCCAAATTAGCTAATGGGTACAAGAGGGCTTTACATGTTTAGAAATGAGGGCTTTTTGGATCAGCACTCAAAGATACTCCATTTTTTTTGAAAATTGCCATTTTCCTCTTATATCATGATTCTCAAACTTTAGCTTGCATCGGCTCCCCTGGAGGCTTACGAAAACACAGATTGTCAGGTTCCACTCCAGGAGTGGCTGAGGCAGCAGGTCTGGAGTGCGGTCAGAGAATTCGCATTTCTAACAAGTTCCCAGGTGATGCTGATCTGTTGGTCTGGGGACCACACTGAGGATGACTGCTTTAGGAGGTAAAGAAGTGCAACAGAAGAAAGGAAGGGGATACAAGCGATAGACAAAGAGGAAACCGAATAAAAAGAAGAAAGAAAATATAAAAGAGGAGTGGGAGAGAAGATGGGGAGATAGTGAGAATGACAGGAGAACATGGGAAAGGGGAGAGAAAAAGCTAGGAAGAGAGAGGAAAGCTAGGAAAAGAGGACCATAATAGAAGAATAATGAGTAAAAGAGAAGAAAGAGGGAGAAAAAGAAAGAAGGAGACTGAGCTGCTTGAAGACTTGTGCCAGGTGTCAACACTGGCATCTGGGCAAAGGACCAGTGGGAGGTAAGCTTCCTGCATCTGTGGGGACACCTACTGTATACACAGCAACAACTTCCGCATCCATATTGCTTGTAGACATGTCCAGGTTTCCAGTTCCCTGGCCTCAGCTTGGCTACACCAGCTGCTTTGGAAGCAAATCTGGCTCCAGTTAAAGGAGAAAGCCATGAGAAAGGAGGACAGAGTTCTCATGTCCTTATTTCCCCATCCTGACCTCCTCCCCTCCTGGGTCTTGTCAGATCCTGGATTCCCTTCTCAACTTCCCCTCTAACCCAGAAGGACTGCCAACTGAAGCTGGAGCCAACTCTCCCTCCCCAGGGCTTCTGCTCCCAACTGCTGGCCTGCACACGTCCTCCAGCTGCCCCAAGACTCACCAAGCTCTACCTTTGGGGCTGTGCTGGTCTCCACCTCCAATGTCAGACAAACAAATGGGATCTTAGAGGTCCAAGGAAGCCCCACTGGGGGTTGCTGATAAAATTCACACGTTGTCCCTTGGGCAGCCTTCAGGGCTAGGATGTGTGCATCATCAGAACCCAAAGCCACCTCCACGAGAGGAAATCCTACTGGGTGGAGAGGAGCCAGGGTTTGGCTATGCCACCTCATTCAAAAGAGGTGCACAATGGCCCCTGGAGATGGACTCTGTTGTAGCAAGAGGTGGATAAACAGGCCGAGGAATTGTGGGCTCAGCCTGGGAATCAGACTGAGATGGCAGTACCTCTCTCCCCTGGAGGTGCGAGAAATCCTGGCTATAAATCAAGGAAATTAAATAGAGTGCAGGGCTTAGGGTCATTGCTCAAGCTCCTAATCCAGATTCCAGAGTTGCTGAAAGGATCACCACACCCAGCAGCCCAGAAGGAGGGAAGCTCTGTTTCACAGGCTTTCCTCTCCCCAGAGCACAGTGAGGAGACTGGATGTGGTGGGAACTTCAAGTGCGTAAGCTGCTTCGCCATCCCAGGGCAGCGGAATGTGAGAGCTGGAAAGGGGCTCACAGACCATCTCCTCCTAATGTTCCCCTTTTAAAGACAGAGAAACCAAGACCAGATGAAGAAAAGAGGAATTTGTATAAAGGCACAGAGGCATTTGTTATCAACAAAATCCACAGGCAAATAAAATCACAGGTAGCAACTGGAAACTGTGCCAGGGAGCAATTTACAGGTGATTTGCTTTGAGAATCATGAGGTCCTGCAGAACAGTAAGTGGGGATAGAGCAAAGTTCCAGGAGGCAGGACCCATCCTGACAATAAACAAGCAAACAGCAAACAGGTGCCTTTGCCTATCATACAGCTATGCAAGCACATGCATAACTTTTTAAAATTTTTCAACTTTTATTTTAGATTCAGGGGGTATATCTGCAGATTTGTGACATGGGTATCATGCACGATGCTGGGGTTTGGAATGCAAATGATCCCATCACCCATGTAGTGAGCATAGTACCCAATAGGTGGGTTTTCAGCCATTTTCCTTCCCTCCCCCATTTAGTGGTCTCCAGTGACTGTTGTTCTGATCTTTATGTCTATGTGCATTCAATGTTTAGCTCCCATTTATAAGTGAGAACATGAGGCATTTGGTTTTCAGTTCTTGTGTTGGTTTACTTAGAGTAATGGTTTCCAGCTCCATCCATGTTGCTGCAAAGGGCATGACTTTGTTCTTTCATATGGCATGCATAACTTTTTGTAAAATTTTGTCAAACATTTAGTATAAGTGGAAAAGCAACTTGGAGAGAATGAAAATCTTACTTACCATGCAGATTAAGGAATGACTGTGGGTTTCTTTAAAGCATTTATGATGTGTCAGACATGGGGCCAAGCCCTTTACTTTAGTCTTCTCAATCCTCACAAATGCCAGGAGGAACTATTTTTGTTGCTGCCATTTTTCCAATAAGGAGAGTGAGGCACAGAGCAATAATTGCTCAAGATTGAAATCTAGCCTCTCTGTTTTTTATTTCACTCTCCAATATGAGCATTTTTCAGTAGCAGAAATTATTTTTCTATGGCATCACTTTTAAGGGCTGACCATGATTTCACGGTAGAGTGGACACAGTATCTGAGCACACAGGGTCTGTGCTCATCTCTGTGGCAGAGTTCTGCAAACTCTTTTTCTTAAAAGGGAAGAGAGTACATATTCTCCGTTGTGCTGACCCTGGGGTCCTGTTGCAAGTACTCAGCTCTGCTGCTGTGGCACGTGCAAGTAGCCATAGACAGTACAGAACCCAACAAAATTTCATTTGCAAAAACAGGAGGTGAGCTGAATTTGGCGAGCGGGCTGTAGTTTGCTGTCTGCACCTTGCTATAAGGTCTCACACCTAGTAAATACTCAATGGTTACAGTCATTGTTATTGATGTTATCTATCAAAATAGCTTTAACAATATATGATAATAACATACATACATCTCTGGGCCAACTTCTCCTGTACAGACACAAAATTGTGGAGAACAGTGATTCTTCAACTTTACCATGCATGAGAATCCATGGAACTTGTTAACAATGCGGAAGTGGCCTCATCTCCAAAGAACCTGATGCAGATAATCTGAGTTAGAGCCCAAGAATTGGCAAAAAAAAAAAAAAAAAAAAAGGGGGAAGAAGAAGAATAAGAATCTGCTATTTAAAATTAGAGCCCAAGAATTGGCAAAAAAAAAAAAGAAGAAGAAGAAGAAAGAAGAATCTGTTATTTAAAAGAGCATTATTCCTGTGTGGCCCTGATGATGGAGAACTGGGGTGAGCATGCTTACAAAAAACATTAAGCGTTTGCTTAGATGAATCATGGACTGAAAAGCAATGAAAGACGTCATGGGGAAGGCTGGCAGGAAACTCATGAGCAGGGAGGAGCCAAGTCATGTCCCTGGCAAGACAGTCCTTCAGCCACTTTATGGTGTCCCTGGAAGGGACAGTGACCAGATAGGCATGGTGGAGTGTTGAGAACAACAGATCTCATTGGGAAAGCATCTACTATGTGCCAGGTGGTTCCCCTGGGTTAACTCAATTCTTTCAACAACTCTTATCTGTCCCCTCCCTATCAGAATGCAGCAGGGAGGAGCAGAGCTTGGCTACCAATGGGCAGGATGCTGATGTTAGGGTTTGTGTTCTTGCCACTTCTTCGCAGAACCCGCATGAAGATCTGGGAGTTTGGGGGATGGAAAAACTGGGACACAGAGGGTGAACTGGGCTCAGAGTGCAGAAGGGACCCATGGATGTTCAAGGCCACAAGATCCAAATAGGTCTGGAGGAAAAGAGCCTGGCTTTCCAGCCAGCTCTTGATCATATTGACTGTCTGATTTCTCAAGAGTCCCAAGGGGAAGTTCTCAGATTTCCAATTCCAAGCAAGGGAATAATGGATCTTAGAATCAAGGTCACATGACCCACTCTATCCAAGGTCACATGACCCACTCTACAGTGCACCTGTATCAGGATCCAGAGCCCAGTGCCTGAGTTCTTGCTGTGGTTTGGCAAAGAGATTCCTGCTACTTCAATTTTCACTGAATGGCCACCCCTGAGCATGCAGACGAGGCTTGATAAATTATAGCTGAATTCCCCTTGTGCCCAAATCTTTTTTTTCCTCATTTACAGTATTTTAGCACTGACAGTAATAAAAGCAAAAATTGTCACAGGTAGACACTTTCTCCATTGAAAATGATTTAATCTTCCCAGCATTCCTGTGGTAATCATGTGAGAATTAATGCATATTTCACAGAAATTTCACATCTATCAAATGTTACACCCATTTTAGAGATGTGGAAATCAAGGCTCCGGAAGACTATACGATGTTTTTCCTCAAATTGTAAAGTTATAAGTAGAGGAGGCAGGATGTTAATGATACATTTAACCACCGTGACATGAGCCTTTTTAGTTTCAAAACACTCACTCATGTATGATTTCGTTTGCACCTTACTTACAGCAACCTGTGGCTTGTTCAATGGTAAAGTCCTGGTTCTCAAAAGTGATTTCTAGACCAGCAGCATCCACAGCGCTTGAACTTGTTCAAAATGCAAACTTATCGGGCTCACTGCTAGACCCAATGACTCAGAAATTTGCAGAAAGAGAGATTCAGAAATCTGCATTTTAACAAGCCCTTCAGGCTATTGTGATACAAACTCACATTTGAGAATGAGAGTGTAAGGAATTCTTTTTATAGATGAGGGAACAAAGGCACAGAGAGGTCAAGCGGCCTGTCCAAGGTTGCAGAGGCAGTGATTGTGGAGATGGGCCTTAACCCCATTGTTTATGGTTTCTAATGAGAGACACCTGGGAGAAGCATTAAAATGCAGTTTCCCCTGTCCTCTCTAGACTGACTGACTCAAGATCTCCAGGGCTAGAGCCCCAAGTTTGTCTTTTAGCAAACTTCCAGGTGAGTCTAGAGCTTTAGAATTCTTCCATAGCTCCTGTTGGACTATACTCGTGTAGTTATTTTCTCTTCCCACTGTCCAGTTTCCTTCTTTTCTTTCTCCCACATCCTTTCATTTTTTTCCCCTTCTCCTATACTTTGGGCCTCTCTCCAAAACTAGCTAGTTGTTCATAACTTGTTTGTTGCAGAGAAACTAGAAGAAACCCAGTGTACCATGTCTTATACCTCTCCGTTTTTAAGCTGGTTAATAAAAAGTAATTAAAAGTCATCCACAAATATGTTTGTGGTTAGCATTTCAAACAGTATAGAATTTTAGAGATTTTTAGAGAGTAAAAGCTGTTTTTCTTCTCATCCTTCCCAAAACCAGACCACCCCCAATTACTGTTAATAGTTTAGTATGTAATGTTCCAGACATCTAAATTTTTTATTCAAATAAATATATGCACATATACACTCAGAGGATAATTCAAAACAGAAATGGAACTACACTATTCCTATTATACTGTGATGTGGCTCACTTAATAGATATTTTGTACATTCCTGTGTGTGATTTTGTTTGTTTGTTTTTTATTTATTTATCTTTTTAAAATTTTACTTTAAGTTCTGGGATACATGTGCAGAACATGCAAGTTTGTTACTTAGGTATACACATGCCATTGTGGTTTGCTGCGCCTATCAACCCATCATCTAGGTTTTTAAGTCCTGCATGCATTAGGTATTTGTCCTAATGCTCTCCCTCCCCCAGCCCCCCATCCCCTGACAGGCCCCTGTGTGTGATGTTCCCTTCCCTGTGTCCAGGTGTTCTCATTGTTTAACTCCCACTTATGAGTGAGAACATGCAGTGTTTGCTTTTTTGTTCCTGTATTAGTTTGCTGAGAACAATGGCTTCCCTGCAAAGGACATGAACCCATTCTTTGTTATGGCTGCATAATATTCCACGGTGTATATGTGCAACATTTTCTTTATCCAGTCTATCATTAATAGGCATTTGGGTTGATTCCAAGTCTTTGCTATTGTGAACAGTGGCTCAATAAACATATGTGTGCGTGTGTCTTTATAGTAGAATGATTTATAATCCTTTCGGTATATAATACAAATAAATATAGCATATTCTTGCTAATGGTTATAGAGTATACCACTTTTGAAAGTATATGAATTAGTTGAATTAGTCACGAATAGATGGTCATTTTTGTAGCTTCCTATTTTTCACTATTGTAAACAGCATGACCCTAAATATGTGCTTGTACATATGCTTTTGTTTGTTTGTTTGTTTTAAGACAGGGTCTCACTCTATCATCCAGGTTGGAGTGCAGTGGTACAACCTTGGCTCACTGTAACCTCTGCCTCCTGGGTTCAAGTGATTCTCCTGCCTCAGCCTCCAGAATAGCTGAGATTACAGGTGTAATCTGTATAATTTTTGGATAATTTTTGTATTTTTAGTAAAGATGGGGTTTCACCATGTCGGCCAGGCTGGTCTCAAACCCCTGACCCCATGTGATACCCCCACTTCGGCCTCCCGAAGTGCTGGTATTACAGGCATGTGCCACCACACCCGGCCCATATGCTTTTTTGAATATGTGTAGTCTGAAAGGCGAATTGCTTTGGAGAGAAAATACTGGGATTCAACCTTCTGTCCACTTGGCAATTTTCTTCCATTCTTTTGCAGTCAGAGTTTTCTATGCCTAAGAGGGTAATTGACACAGGATGACAGCTACTGTTTTCATTGCTGCTTTTCCTTTTTACCTGCTTCTGGGGAGTAAGGGAGAGTTGAAAACTGAAATGGATGTACTCTCTTGCCAAAGTGGGAAGATTGTCATGAAGGCCAGCTCAAGCTTTAAGACAAAAGCTGTTAATAGTGCTCTTGACATCATTCTTAGAGAGAAAGAAGATGCGCTTACTGATTGAAAAACTTGGCCGTTTTTAGCACAAGGAAAGTTGGTGAATTTTCCCAGGTTAAGTGTGAAACATGACAGAGCTTGGGTGAGCTGCTCTGACTCCCTATTCATTGTTGCTATTTTCTTTTTTTTTCTCTTTTTTTAAATTATACTTTAAGTTCTGGGATACATGTGCAGAACACGCAGGTTTGTTACATAGGTATACACATGCCTTGGTGGTTTGCTGAACTCACATCTGAACCGGTCATCTACTCATTGTTGCTATTTTCTATGAAGCCCCAATCCCCAGTGATTTCAGTATAAACACCATACAGCCACCCACACCCCACCGGCTCCCTATGACTCAGTCACATACTCATCCCTGAGTCATTAGAGAATGGAAATCATGAGCAAGATCTGGCTCACACCCAGGGAGTGACAAAGCATGTCCAGAAAATCAGGGATTCCCCTTCTGCCAAGGAGGCGTGAGTGGAGACAGTCAATTCTCCATGGTCAGGAGGGGGATGTTTCAACCTCTGAGGTTGGCAGAACTGCATGTTGTTTTGGGAAACTGTGCATTGCAGCAATTGTGAGAGAACAGAACTGTCTTCGAGGCAAGAGAAATAACAGAGCTGAAATAGACCATGCAATAATGGCGAACTGTAATCTCAGGTCTCATTGGCGCCATGCTCTTAATTATAAATAGTATTTGAAACCCATTTTTCTCCCTCTTTAATGATAACAACTAAGTTTGTTAAGTAGTTACTCTGTTTTAGGCACTATCCTAGGGAATTAGAATACTGTAAGTATTTTGGACAACAATTTGATCCTCAGGACAACCCTTTTGATAGGATTATTGTGATCTTCACTGAAAATTGAAGAAACTGAGTCTCAGAGGCTAGACAAGGACTTTGTTACACAGTTAAGAGAGTGTGAATCCCAGGCATTGTGAAAGATTACAATAAGCATAAAATAAAAGGTTCCAATGCATGTTACAAATCATTACTGAAAAGAAGCAAATGCATTTAACCTCAGAATTAGCTCGCAGTTTCTGAAGGTCAAGAATCTGGAAGCAGCTTAACTACATGGTTCTGCTTCAGAGTCTCTCATGACATTGCAGTCAAGTAGTCAGATGGGCTGTCATCTCATTTGAAGGCTTGACTGAGGGAAATTCATTTCGATGCTTATTCATGTGGCTGTTGGCAGGAAGTCTCAGATTCTCACTATGTGGGTCTCTCTTCAGGGCTGCTCCCAAAATAGCTCCCCCCACCTGCCCCCTCCGTGATCAGTTGAAAGACAGAGAGGAGAGAAGAGAGCGGGGAGAAGGGAGGAAGGAAAAAGGAGAGCAGGAAAGGGGGGGATGGGGGAGAGATAATATACCTGCAATTTCTTTTGTTATCTAATCTCAGAGGTGAAACACCATCACTTCTGCTGTATGCCATTGGTCAGACCAACCCTGGTACAATGTGGGAGGGAACTACACAAGGATAGGACTATTAGAAGCTGGTTACCATAAGAATACATCTCTCAGCTAGAAAATCTTTGTGGTCTTCATGTGAAACAACACACCGAGGACCTAGTATCCTTTATTTTTTCTCTCCATCCATCACTCGGACCAATGTCAAATGTATACAATTGGAGGGAACATTTCTTCCCAAAGAATGAGGAGCTTCTATGTTGATTCTGCACGAGAATATCACCCAATAAACTTTGTTCCTGTCAACTCAGTCTCCTCAACAAATAGGCAGGTGGCATTGTCTTCCCTTTTACCACCTTGAATCAAGGATGCTGGTTATTCTAACTCCAATTCCATCTCAAAAGTTAACTCTCTACCTTGCTCTGTCCTCTCTGTGATGCACGCAGACTATAAAACTCATGTTCCCTTACTGCTGGCTTTCAGTTGAGTTTGACCAGTGATAAACACCAGCAGAAGACTGAGGGTGGCAAGAGAGAGACCTTGGGTATCAATGCCTCTACTCCCTCTCTGCTTCTGTATTATATATCTGAAAGGGTTTGTGGCTCCCCGTGTCTACACCACTCACTGGGTGACTTCACCTCTATGGCTCCAGCTTTCATTGGACCCCAAGAGTCCTTTTCCTCCCACTGCCCCTTGTGTTCCAGGGTTGGTGACAACTTCCTGCTGTTAGAAGTCCCTGATGGTGCTTCATCATCCATTTCTGGTTCTCCTAACTCAGCTCACAATTCTGTAAATAGCCCTTATGGAAATGTCTCTCAGTTAAACAGCTGAATGCATTTTTTTTTTTTTCTGCTGGGATCCTGGCTCCATAGACAATGAAATGGGCTCTGACTTCCACACCTTTGTTTCTTCACACTTCAAGACAATCCATTAAACATGTATAAGTGTACAGAAGGGCGTAAGGCTCACTTTCGTAAACATGGGATTTGAGAAATCCCTCGAGCCATATTATGGGGTATGAGGATTCACATGGCCTAGGATTCACATGGCCCTGACCACCACATCAACCTCACAGAACCTTTTTGAATCATCAAAAGTTTTATGCATTTTAAATGTGGAATGCGTGAACGTGGGCTTTAAGAGGATTTCCGGTGGATGATTACCTAGGGCACTGAAATGTGAGGAGCTTGTTGGCAGGAAGTCTCTTCCTCATCCCCCAAATCCCACCTCCCTACCAAAACCAATCACAGTTTGCAATTTGAGTTATGTAACACTGTGTATGGCCTCCTCTTTATTATAATTTCTTCACAGGAATCTTTATTGTTTTTTCTTTCTGAGGAAAGAAGGTAGAGGAAACCTAAGTTTAAGAACATCCCTTCCTTAGACGAATAAAATGTAGCAGTCTTCTATTACTGATCGTGTCTAAGAGAAAAGAAAAATAGCAAAGCTGGCAATGATTTTGCAAATCACTCCCTCTTACATTCATTCATCCATTCACTTATTCATTCCAAGATCTGTACCTTGTGTTAGGGAGGTTCTGAGGGTGCACAAATAAATCTGATAGGGTATCTTCCCTTAAGGAGCCCACAGTTAAGAGAAATTAAGCAGACAAGAGCAAAACAGTCAAAGTAAAGAAGAGCTTTTTGTCATTGTATTTGTTTGTTTGTTTTTTTAAATCTAGACTTTCTCTCTTTTTCTCTACCACAGAAGGTCAAACTGAGGGCGCATTTTTCCACATGCTGTGTTCCATAAGAGTAGATTAAATAATTAGGATGATTTTGTTCATATTTAAGAAGCCATTTCTCAGGCAGGCTTTATGGAGGAGAGGTGGAGAATGAGGGCACAAAAACCCAGGAGAAAACCATTCTAATTAAACCATACCTCCAAGCTAAAGGAAATCTCTATTTTTTTAGGTTTTCTTTTTTTTTATTAAATAAGCAAACAAAATCCTCTCACTTCGCCTCTTTGATGAATCCTTGTTTCACAGCGGTTCCTGAAGTTACAACAGTACATGGGACCATTAGTCCAATCACCAACTATCAACTCAAGCTGGAGGAAGACAAATGAAGCTTTCTCCCTTTTTCCCTACACAACTTTAACACCACAATTACAGATGTACACATCAAGGTAGGAAGATTGTTGTTGTTGTTGCCTGTTGTTTGTATTTTGGTAGAACTTCTTTTATCTTTTGTTCTTGGAATTTAAAAGATCTAAGGGAGTTGACCTGGAAAGATATTTATACTTTATTGTAGAATGGGTAAAGTTGTTTACTAAAAGATATATACAGTTTCATCTCACTTTTATGAACATATAAGTGCATGCCTGTGTGTGTCTGGGTGTATATAATACTTAAGAATGTACAGAAAATGTGGATGAATATAAATTAAAAGGTAGTTTTCATTTTAAGTAACAAAATTGCAGATCATTGTTATTTTTCTCTTTGTGTTTATATGTTTTTTTTCAAATTTTTAACCTTTTAATATTGCTACCACTTATGGAATACTTGCTATGTGTTTTCGTAAGTGCTGTTTACATCCATTACCTCATATAATCCTTTCAGATACCCCACAGAGAGGGGTCCTATTACTGTTCCCATTATGCAGATCAAAAAAGTGAAGTCCAGAAAGATTAAGACTCTTGTGTAAGGTCACAAAACTCATAAGTTGTAAGTTTAAGATTGGATCGGCCAGGTCCTGTGGCTCACGCCTATAATCCCAGCACTTTGGGAAGCCAAGGCAGGCAGATCATGAGGTCAGGAGATCGAGACCATCCTGGTCAACATGGTGAAACCCCATCCTTCCTAAAAATACAAAAATTAGCCGGGTGTGGTGGCGCGCGCCTATAGTCCCAGCTACTTGCAAGGCTGAGGCAGGAAAGTCACTTGAACCTGGGAGGCAGAGGTTGTAGTGAGCCGAGATTGAGTAACTGCACTCCAGCCTAGTGACAGAGCAAGACTCCATCTCAAAAAAAAAAAAAAGATTGTGTTTTTTATGTGAAGATATTTTTTAAAACATTATCTAGAAAAAGAACTATGGAATTAATTCCTAAGAAACCAATTTAGAGAGTTAAAGGGAAGGGCGAAACTCACACTCATTTGAAAACTCCCTACCACATTTTCTAGAAGCCAAGTTGTTTGGCCAAAGCTCCAGATATTGGTGTGGTTAAAATGAAATGAGAAAAAAGCAGACCAGCAAAGAGCACGATGCCATTTTTCTAAGAGAGAGAGAAAGAGAGACAGTGTTATATTTTCATCTAAGATGATTTTCATTATAAGATTCAATATTGATTTGATGTCCTCTTTTATTTAGAGGGGTATGAGATGAATGGTGTGAAATATTAAATATATGTACCTATCCTTTATTTTAAGATGTGTCCTGATCTCAGACATCAGGAGAGCATGTATGTACCTTAGAATCAAGGAATACTCATGGCAGATAATCTTTGCAGAAATAAGGACCAAAGTCCGGGCATGGTGGCTCAGGCCTGTAATCTCAGCACTTTAGGAGGCTGAGGTAGGTGGATTACTTGAGGTCATTCGAGACAAGCCTGGCCAACATGGCGAAACCATGTCTTTACTAATAATATATAAATTTGCTGGGCGTGTTGGCGGGCACCTGAAATCCCAGCTACTCAGGAGGCTGGAGAATTGCTTGAACTCGGGAGGCGGAGGTTGCAGTGAGCCAAGATTGCATCATTTCACTCTAACCTCGGCGACAGAGTGAGACTCTGTCAAGAAGAAAGGAAGAACGAAAGAAAGAGAGAGAGAAAGAAAGAAAAAGAAAGAAAGAAAGAAAGAAAGAAAGAAAGAAAGAAAGAAAGAAAGAAAGAAAGAAAGAAAGAAAGAAAGAAAAAGAAAAGGAAGGAAAGAAGGAGGGAGGAAGGGAGGAAAGGAAGGAAGGAAAGAATGGAGAGAGGGAGAGAGGGAGGAAAGGAAGGAGGGAGGGAGGGAAGGAAGAAGGAAGAAAGGAAGGAAGGAAGGAAGGGAGGGAAGGGGGAAGGAAGGAACGGGCAAAATATTCCAAGGAACAAAATATTCCTTATTATCTCTGCATTTCCCATGTTTTCTACATTGAATCCTTATCACTTTTGTTATAATTAAAAGTTTATCTTAAAGACAAAGTAATTGCACTCAAAAACATCTTTCTGCATTATACCCCATCTCTCATTATACCCCTTTTCTCTGTATGAACCCACAGGGGCAGAGATCCGTAGACCTCTCTGTTCCTTGAAGGGTTAAGCTATGTTTCTGGAGACCACTAGTATTTGACCTACAGCTGACCCATTTTACAGATGAGAAAAAGAAGAATCAAGTCAAATACAAGTTAGAATTCTCAGCCCCTATATTTTAGCAAGGGTCTTTTTGTTGTCTAACAACCTACTTTATAACCCCAAGAGGGTGGTGGATAGAAAGAGAGATATGAAAGGGAAAATCTCATGGAACACCCCAAACAAAAGCAAGGTAGAGAAAAACCTCTTGGAAGGTGATACTAGCTATGATGTCGCTGGAGTAAATACCCAGGGCCAGTCATTTGGAGACCTTTACTCTCCTAATGTAACTCAGTTCTATTCACTTTTCATGTTTGAGTGTCTTCTTCATTTCCTCACCTGTATATCTTCCTTGTCCCTTATAGCACCTCCTTCCTTACAGCTTCAAGTTACCATGATTCCTCCGGCCTTAGCTTTGCCCCACACGACCTCTCTGTATAACCTTTTAGCTCCCAAACTTCCCTGTCACCTCCACTCAGTGTCCTCCCAGCTAACTTACAGAAAGAGAGAGAATTACATTGGCCTGTTCACCTTCATCTGTGCCAAGTAACACCACCAGTGACAGCTCAGCTGAAAGGCAACCAATAAAAGACTTCCCCTGAGTCCATGGTGATCCTTATTTCCTTGTATATTGACACCACTCATGCATTTATGGGATCATTCATTTATTCATTCAACAACTATGTATTGAGCACCAACTCTCTGGTAGTTCTAAGCACTGGGAATATAACAGTAGACAAAACAGGCAACAGTGACACAGTGTGTGTAGGGGGGTCAGGCATTAAATATGATATGTATGTAAATTATGTAGTGTATTTGATAGGAATAAATAAGGCAGAGTGAAGTGGAGGGGGAGGTATTAGGGAGGTTATGATTTTAAATAAGATGGTCAGAATAGGCCTCCCCGAGGTGACATTTGAACAACAATTAGGGGTAAGGGAGTATTCCATGATGCTATTTTGGGAAGGAGTTTCAGGCAGAGGAGGCAGTGAGTGCAAAGGTCCTGAGGTGGCAATCATGCCTGGTATGTTTGAGGAGCATTATGGGAAGTCTGTGCCTCTGGAAGAGAGTGAGGAAAAGAACCGTGCAGGAGATGAAATCAGATACCCCCCAGCAGGTGGAGGGTAGGTGGCCACGTAGAGCCTGTGGGTCATTGTAAGCAATTTGGGTTTTCCCCTCCTTAGTCTAATGAAAAAGAATATTTCACCAAAGCACTTTAAGAGCCCCTCTTTGCACATGTATGGAGGTATTAAAAACAGAAAAAGTCTACAACAACTTTTCTTTGGGGGAAGAAAAGCTAAAATCATTACGCAGATAAAGTGCATAGAAAGTCCCAGTTGTGATGCTTGCATGTTTACACACACATATACACATGTATGTGTGCCTGCTCTCTCTCTCACACATGCACGCACACACTGTCCTCCCTGAGAAGTAGGGGTGATATAAATAGAGACAAGGCGACAGCGAAGTGGCAGCCTGGAGCCTTGGGCTGAGGTCGGATGAAGCCACGGCACTAATGCTAGTGAATTCTGATGATTTGGAGTGGTCATTAAACTAATAAGCCCGTCTCCAAATTAGCACAGCGGTTGCAGCCAGTGAACATTTAATCAAGCCACCTTCATTATTTTAGACACGGCACACTTGGCGAAAGTGGCTGTAGGAGACGAAACTGTGGACCCTCATCTGATAATTTTATCACTTGCCTGCCAGAGCGTGAAGGAATCAGCGTGATGAAGTTGCCCTGTTGGTTTCTTTCCCTGCCAGAAGGGAATGCCAGGGGAAAGCAAGCCTTCGTCTCCTCTATAATTACATGATCCCCATCTTTTTAAAAAATATCTTGTGATACATTCGTGATTTCCGATTTTGAATTTATTCTTAAAGTTTTACTAGTTGGTGTCTATCTTCTAAAGAGCTTCTGTGCTTCAATTCCTCCCATTCTCTCTCCACCTCCCTTTCCTACCAAAAATTGATCCAACTCCTGGCCCAGCAACCCCACCCTTGCAAACCTCAGCTCAGACAAGGCCATGCATGAGGAAGGAAGGTGGTGGGTGCCCATGGAGATTTTCAATTCCTCTCTTGAAATTTCTAGCCACACTCTCTTTTACATATGCCCCAGCATTCCCTGAAATGCCACCTTTTCTGGGCCAGTTTGTAATCTGTGTGGCCTGATCAAAGATGAGGGTGACCAACTCACCTTGGGTTTCCTGGGACTCTTCTGGTTTTAGCACTGAAAGTCCCATGTCCTAGGAATTCCTTAGTCCGTGGCAAACTGGGACTGCTGGTCCCCATGTCAGAGATTCAGCATCATTTCCTTCTCATAGTGGGCATCAGTTTTTTGAGTGTAGTTTGGGTTTATGTGGTTGTTATTAATAAAGGATGAAATGCTGTTTCCTATAAGCAGCTCTCCCTCTCTCTCTTTCTCTCTCTTCCCCTATATTTCTTCTCTCTGATTCTGTCTCAATTTCTTCCTCTCATTAGGAAGATTAGATGAGTTAACGCTCCATGCATGGGAAAGTTCTGTAAAGATAATTGCATCCAACCCCTTGATTTTAAAAACAACTCAAAATCGACATCACAGAGTGCATGGGGCGGGGCTTTCCCAGCCAGGAGGAGCTGCACGTAGAAACTGAGGCTTAGAGAGTTAAATACTGCACTCAGGATGCCGCAGGTTTGTCCTCGGTGGTCCCTTGCTTCATCCCCAGGCCTGCCTGACTCCAAACACTGCCCTGGTAGGCACTGTCTTCTATGGCCTTAGGGAGCCACTTAACTTCAGTTTCTCCATAATACAAAAAGATAAATAATCCCTGCATTTTCTTCCTCACAGGAAGATTTAGGGTGGAATGAACAAACATACTATAGATGGTTCTCTCCAGGAAAAGCAAGTGGTGAACAGTCTAATCATCATTGTGTTTACCCAGGTCCTTTCCCTGGGGTATTCACTTTTCTCTGCCTTGGATAGAAATAGAAAGTGTGTGTGTGTGTGTGCGTGTGTGTGTGTGCGTGTGTTGTATGTGTGTTTGTGTTGTGTGTGTGTATTACCTGCTGCTGAACAATTTCTCCATAGTTCTCAGAGAAAGTGGCCCTCTGTAGGCATAAGAGGGATAGAACATTGATCCTACAAAAGCATGCAAAGCTAACAGCTGTTCTTACCTTTACAAACACTTCTTTCAGGCCTGGGGAGGCCTCCTGGTTGGAGGATCAGGGAATTAGGCTGTGAAGCTGCAGAAACAGGGCAGAAGAAGAATTAAGTAAATAAACATGCCATTTGAAGGTGATTAAGTGGTTGACAGGAATCTCATCGTGGGTGGGTTAATTGATCAATATTTACTGAATCCTTACATTAGAGGCCATCCTGAGTCTTTAGAAGATGTCGTTCTTGCTGCAGAGGTAATGGAAAAGATCTTTAGAAAGCCAAGACTCCAGTCCCGGCATGTGGCAATCTATACTCTTTCTGAAATGATAATGCCCATGATCATTTATTGAGCATTTACTAGGACCCATGATGTACATTATTGAATGTGCATTATGGGTAAATATATATAATAGATAAATATACATAATATATTTTATTTTAAAATATACATTATGAAGTGTACGTTATTTTTATTGGATTCTCACTTAAATCTCTATGAGAAAACTGAGACTCAGAGAAGCTGAGTGACTTACCTGCTGGAATGCAGGCTTCTGCGTACACTTCTCAACTTCCACGGATTCTGCTTCCCTTCGCCTGAGTATCATTCCAGATAGGCTAGAGCAGAACTCTGGGATTCTTATTATGTGCACAGATCACCTGAGACCCCTTATTAAAATGCAGCTCCTAGATCTGGGTGCAGTGGCTCATGCCTGTAATCCCAGCACTTTGGGAGGCTGAGGTGGGTGGATCGCTTGAGGTCAGGAGTTCAAGACCAGACAGAGATGGTGAAACCCTGTCTCTACCAAAAAATGCAAAAATTGGCTGGGCATGGTGGTGCATCCCTGTAGTCCCAGCTACTTAGGAGGCTGAGCCATGAGAATTGCTTGAACCCAAGAGGCAGAGGCTGAAGCGAGCTGAGATCTCACCACTGCACTCCAGCCTGGGTGACAGAGTGAGACTCTGTCTCAAAAAAACAAAACAAAAACAAAACAAAACAAAAAATGCAGTCCCTGATTCAGTAGGTCTGAAAGAAGGGTCTAAGATTCTGAATTTCTAACAAACCCCCAGATGAGGCTGATGCAGGCAGTCTGCAGGTCACTCTTTGAGTGTCAAGGGGCTAGGATTTGTGGCAGTAACAAACATCCCCCAAATCTTGATGGATTGAAATAACAAGGGCTCATTTCTTGTGCATGCTACATGTTCATCACAGGCTGGCTGAGGGCTCTGCTCCATGCCATCCTCACTTTAAGAATAAGGATAATGGAGGAACTATCATTTGGAATACTGCCATTCACAAGAGCAGAGGAAAAAAGATCTCTTGTGGATCTCACATTGGCATTAAATGCCCATCAAGAAGTTCACAACTCATTGGCTAGATTTAATCACATGACCCTAAGTGCAAGGAGATCTGAGATTGTCTATTACATTTGGGAAAGATGGAGAGCCAGAAATATTTCATAAGCATCTGTAAAACCATCACAGCCTCCTACAAATAAATCCAACAAGTGTTTACCAAGCACTGATTAAACAACCAACACAAAGCGAGGCACTATGGGGGATATTCAAAAAACTCCTCGCTCCGTTTCGTGTGAACCCTGGCTACTTCAAAAATAAAAAGGAAAATATTTGAATAACAGTTCGAACTACATGCACACAAAAGGCACATCAAAAGTTTTGCAACTTTAAAATATGCAGTGACTACAAAGGATCTTTTTGACTTATGCAAAATTTGAATTGCACAAGACTTTCCAAAATAAAAACAATTGCATAAGCTGGGAGTGACTGTGTTTTAAATGGAGATCACTCTGTACGCACATTTTTGCATACTGTCTTTTTTTCTTATCATTTCTATATCTTGGATTTTATAGATGACATCATTTTCTCAGGCTGTAATATTCTATGATGTATTTAACCAGTCTTTTTTGTTGAATATTCAGGTTCTAATTTTTTTGGCCATTTTATTTTTTTCTTCTTTAAGAACACAGTACATCATTAACTCTAGTCATTCTGTTGTAGAGCTGATGTGAATTTATTCCTGTTATCTAATTGAAATTTTGTGTCCTTTGGCAAACATCTCCCCAACAACCACACCCCCTCCACCAGCCTCTGAAAACCAGCATTCTACTTTCTGTTTCTATGGGTTAAATGTTTTTAGATTCCACATATAAATGAGAGATCATGCAATATTTGTCTTTCTGTGGCTGGCTTATTTCACTTAGCATAATGTCCTCCAGTTTCATGCACATTGCCACAAATGGCAGGATTTTTAAAATAAAGCTGAATATTATTCCACAATGTATATCTACCATATTTTCTTCATCTATATGTCGTTCTGTTAATGGACATAGGTTGCTTCCATAACTTGGCTGTTGTGATTAATGCTGCCATGAACATGGGAGTGCAGCTATCTCTTGGACATGCTAATTTCCCTTCCTTTGGATGTATAACCAGTAGTGAGATTTCTGGATCATATGGTAGATCTATTTTTTTTTGAGACGGAGTTTTGTTCTTGTTGCCCAGTCTGGAGTGCAATGGCACGATCTCAGCTTGCAACCTCCACCTCCTGGGTTCAAGCGATTCTCCTGCCTCAGCCTCCCAAGTAGCTGGGATTACAGGCATGCGCTACCATGCCCGGCTAATTTTGTATTTTTAGTAGAGACGGGGATTCACCATGTTGGTCAGGCTGGTCTCGAACTCCCGACCTCAGGTGATCTGTCCACCTCGGCCTCCCAAAGTGCTGGGATTACAGGCGTGAGCCACCACGCCGGCCTCTATTTTTAATTTTTTGAGGAACCTCCATACTGTTTTCCATAAAGGTCATACCAACTCTGCTATTATTTGCAACAATGAATTAGCTGATGACAAAATATTTCTGCATATTTATTTCTTTAGAAAAAAACACTAAAAGTAGAATCATGCAGTTAAGAAAAATGAATGCTCTTAAGAGTTTTGCTATGCAGTGTCAAAATGCTACCATAGAGCTTATACCAACTCAGATTCCCATTAGCATTCTATGAATGTCCATTTCATCACACTCTCACAAGAATGGTAAGTAGGTTTTAATCACAAATTTGAGAGTAAAATATGTTATTGCAATTATGGCTTGTGTTTCTCTGGTAACTAATGTGTGTGAATATATATAGTTTTAAATATTCATTAGCGAAATTTTCATTCTCTTTCACTTATTAGTTTATGTCCCAGTTCCATTTTATTTTCCTTTGGGGTTTTAGAATTTTGCTTATTCTATGACTGCTTTATGTAAAAGAGCACTTAACCCTTTGTTGAATATATATGTAGCTAAAATTATTTCCAGTATGTCTCTTGCCTTTTAGTTATCTTTTTAAAAATAAATAAATAAATAAATGATACTGAGGAGACCTGATTTGGTCTAAGTGCTAAGGGAACAATTTGACAATATGTATTGAAAGTTTTTAAAACTTAATACTCCTTGAGTAAGCAATTCCACTTCCAGAAATTTTTCCAAAGGACATCCAAATGAATCTGCCAAAATACTCAGGTACCTGGTTAATCATTGTAGTGTTGCAAATCATAGCAAAATAAGGTCTTTATTTTATTTAGTGAGATCTACCCATTCTTTCTTTCCTTGTGTTTCCTTTTTATTGTTTATATCAATGTTATACTAAGAGACATAAAGATGATGTCATTTTACTATTCTTTGAAGTTTTCTTTTTTGCTTAATTAAAAATGGATAGATAGATAAAACAAACATGGATAGCTATATGATAGTAGATGATAGATAGGTAGGTAGATAGATTAGATTAAATAGATAGATATAGATAGATAGATAGATAGATACACAGATAATAGGTGGGGTGAATGGATGGGTAGATAATCATATATATAATTATGTATCTAAATACTGTGTATGCATAGATGTATACACACACACAGGCAGAGACAGAAAGGGGGAGAGAGAGAGACAGAGACAAAAACAGAGTCAGAGAGAGACAGAGGGAGAGAAAGAGAGAGCGAGAGAAATCCACTGGTTCCCTATATTAAATGTACATGAGGATCACATGCAGAGCTTTAGTAGCTTACACAAGTCTGGGCTCCTCCTCCAGAAACAATGATTCAGTGGGGTTGGGTGGGGCCCAGGCATGGAGGAAAGAGCGTGAGCAGTGGTACTAGGAACAGAAGCCAAGAATCAGAGAAAAAACAAGGGGACAGCTGAGTCACCTCCAAAGCAGAGAGCTAGAGTTCAGAATGAGCAAGCTCCTGCCTAACTGAAAGTAAAATCCACACTCCGTGGAACGGCACTGAGGGTCCATTCCCACCTGGCCCTGGAGCATTGCTCAGAGCCCACCTTGTCCCAAGCTCCCCAGCCTCAACACACCCAGTTCCCCTGGCTTTTGTTTCTGTTTCCCCAAAATGCCAAGCCGGTTCTTGTCCCAGGATCTTTGTTCCTGAGCTTCTCTCTGCCTGGGACATGGCTGTTTCTCATTATTTACTTAACAAAGTACAAAAAGCACATCCTCAGGGGCACCCTTCCTGGACCCTCTCTTTCAAACACCACCCCAGTTCCTCGTAACCAGGTACTTCCTGCCTCATGACCACATCTTGGGGCTCTCTCCTCCATCCCTCTCCGTGGGTCAGTTCTCTCCATCTCTTTCTCACCTCACCAGGGTGCCCGCTCACCTCTTCAGCTTCTGCTGTGGGTTGTCAGTAATTCAAGTCTGTCAGGCTCATCTCTGGAAAGGACAATGGGGATGGTGTCACATCATCTTCCAAGTATGACTTTCAGTTTCTCTTCACCTATCGATGTGCTATTATGCTAAAAGCCTGTCTGCTCTCTTGCTCTCTCTGCCTTCAGTTGTATTGCCAAATGTGCCTTTTATTACCCTATCCTTGGTGTATGCCATTCTGGAGAGCAGATAGGAAATACTGTACCCCGTATATGAATTGTTCCACTGATCCCTTGAAAACCTAGAGTGAGAATATATTTAATGAGGACCTGCCATGTTCTAGGTATTGTGATGCGGAATGAAGATTAAGATGTTCTCCCTTTACTCAAGGATCTTTCAGGCACTCTTCAGTTTGCCACAGTCCCGGCGACTCCCTATCATTCCCCTTAGTCTGCTTTACACATTTCTTACTCACCATGTCCCTGTCGCCATTTGAGATTCTAATATTTGTTGTTGAAATTGTTAAGAAGTTTACATCAGGTTTTAAGCAGAGATGTGACAGGGATCTGTTTTGTTATTTATAGGGGACATAGACATGTAAAAACAATTCCAGTTCTGTAAGTGTCATTAATCATGTACTATTTGTTGAGCACCTTCTATGTGCCTGGTCTGTTGAAGTCCTGGGCGCTGTTTTAGGTGCTATGACAAGAGTAAGGCAGAATGCCTTAAGAATGTACCAGAGGATCCCTTTACTCACTTCGAGGATTCAGATGGGATTACCTGATGGAAGATGGTGATTAAGAGTGAAAGAGTCTGCAAGGGATAAAATGCTCCAGGCAGAAGAAATAGAAAATGCAAAGCTTAGAGTTAAGAACATGGGGAGGTAAGAGCAGTTCAGTAGGCAATGCAGGGGGTAATAGGAATTCAGAGTCTGGAAGGATAAATAAGGACCAGTGGTTCCAAACTGCAGATTCAAGAGCCAGATGCTACCCTTTAAAACGTGTGTTTTGGAGCATTCATGTACTGTTGAAAAATATTTTTGAAATGGTTATCATTTAAAAATTGGTAGATTTCACATAAACATATAAACTTTCAACTTATTTTTTATATGGGGGAAAATCTGGCCACAGGGGGCCCAGATTTGCATGTGTCAACCGTCAGCCAGGAACATGTATCTTCTACTTCTTGTCTCTCTAATTTGCCATAGTCTCCACCCATCTCTACTGCCTCACACTTGTCTTCCACTTCTCTCATTTATATTCTCTGCCTGGTCTCTGCACACAGTTATGCTTCTGATACCTGTTGTTGGGATAGAGAAGTCAGCAGAGGCCAGATTCCCTAGACCCTTGAAGGCTGTTTTGTCTTTATCTTTAAAGCAATAAGGATCTGTTAAATCATTTGAAAGAGGGGAACAATTGAACTTTTGTGATTTGAAAAAGAACTCTCTGGTGTATAATATGCTCACCAGAAGACAGGACCTGGACTATTCATAGTAGTGGTATTTATAAGAATTCCTGGCTAGGGCACGGTGGCTCATGCCTGTAATCCCAGCACTTTGGGAGGCCGAGATGGGCGGATCACGAGGTCAGGAGTTCAAGACCAGCCTGGCCAACAGGGTGAAACCCCGTTTCTACTAAAAATACAAAAATTAGCTGGGCATAGTGGCATGTGCCTGTAATCCCAGCTACTCAGGGGGCTGAGGCAGGAGAATTGCTTGAATCGGGACCTGGGAGGCAGAAGTTGCAGTGAGCCGAGATCACACGACTGCACTCCAGCCTGGGCTACAGAGCAAGACTCCATCTCAAAAATAAATAAATAAATAAATAAAATAAAAATCAAGAATTCCTAACTGAAAACTGCCCAATGCCCGTTAACAGTAGAATTAAGAAATAATTGAATAACTGTGGCATATTCACACAATGAGTCCTATAAGGAGATTAAAAAGAATGATCTACAACTACACACAATAACACAAATGACTCTCACAAAAATAAGACACAAGAGAGGGCATGCCTTAAAATTCCACTTAGGTAAAGTATAAAAAGAAATCAAACTAGTTTATGGTGTTACAAGTCCAGATACCAGTTGCCCCCGGGCAAAGAGGGATACAAGGGGTTTGATGAGGTTCTATTTCTCATGGGTGCTGATTACACGATGTGTTTAGTTTGTGACAATTTATTAAGCTGGACACTTGAGACCTGTGCCATTCTCTGATGGTACATGAATTTAAATATTTTTAAAATGAACTCTTTTGGTACCATTTTAGAAATGATGGTGGCTGGCCCAAGGTAGTGGTTCTCAAACTTTTCAAGAATGGAGTTAAAAAATGATAAATAGGAGATAAAACCTACTAAACTTGGATTTGCAGAGATGAATGATGAATGGGGGTAGAGGGAGATTTGGGGGCAGGAAAAACATCATGAGAACAACCACAGGAGCTAGAGGGTTCCAGGTATGTTCAGAAGAAAAAGGAAAATCATTCATTTTGACTCTATTAATAAAGTGGAGTGAGAATAGCAGGAAACTACACAGATATTCCCCTACACCAAGTCAGGGATTCAAAGGAACTCAAAGGAAAAATAAATGCATAATTTGCTGATGAAACATTTACTTGCTTAAAAATGTCACATGATTTAAAAACACATGTAATAAGAATGAATGTGTGCCATGGAAAGTTGTCCCCCATAAATTTCCTCTAAAGGTGTCTAAAGTATCCTTCCCTTCCTTCAGGTACCATCTGCTTTAGGACTCTCTCTGCTTCCTCCTCTCCTCTCCAACCTCACAAATATCTTTATCAAATTCTTGTTGAAACATGGAAAAGAAAAATATTTCCAGCAGTGAAAGCTTTAACTTGTCACCTCCTGTTCTTCTCGAATTTCTAAAGCACGGAGGCCCAGAGAATATGTTTCCAATATCCTCTCGTCTCTCTCTGTTAGCATTTTGCTCCCTTCTACACCAAGGAGGTTCTGACCCCTGGCGTCTCTTGGGGATGAGGGGTTTGGAGTGGGGTCAGGCTTGTCAGAAAGGGAGAAGCCACGGCCGCCCTGAACAGCCCACGTCCCCCGGCTCCTTTAATACATTTAACCTGGAAGAGGCATTGCTCCAGCCAAGATTAGATTACGGGGTTGGTGAAGGTGGCCTAACAAATGGCAAATGGTGGCATGTGAGGCTGAGCTAATCTCTGTTGACACTCATCTAATGCAAGGCCTGTGTTGAAGGCAGCGGGTCCCGTCTGCAGCTCCAGTCTGCCTTGATGACCAAAGGGGGAGGTGAGGCCCAGGGAAAGCCATTGAGATGCCTGTCTCTTTCAATCTGAGAGCGCCTGGAGTGTGCACGTCATTATTTAAAGGTCTCCTGGTACCAGCTAAATGTCTCTGCTTCCTATGGGCACTGAGGTCGATTTCATCTTTTCTCAGAACGAGCTTTTGAGTATTGGAATTCTCTAAAATCATGTTCACCTCCCTGGAAGTCTGAGAATTATATCATTCATTCATTCAACAAATTTGGATTAATTTCTCTTTTGTGCAGAGCCCTTGTAGAGGTGCGTCAGACTCCAATTCTTTGTTCCCTGTGAAAGTCACATAGATAAGTCCAACTCTACTATCTCCTAAGAGAAGTTGGACAGATTTAAATTTTTCAAGTCTCAGTTTCCTCATCTAGTGCTTATCTGGCTCCTACATTTACTCTAGGGCCCTTGATATGGATTTGTGTCCCTGCCCAAATCTCATATTGAATTATAATACCCAATGTTGGAGGAGGGGTCTGGTGAGAGGTGATTGGATCATGGGGGTGGATTTCCCACTTGCTGTTCTCATGATAGTGAGGGAGTCCTCACAAGATCTGGTTGTTTATAAGTGTGTAACACCTCCACCTTAGCTCTCTTCCTCCTGCTCTGGGCATGTAAGTTGTTGCCGGCTTCCCCTTTGCCTCCCATCATGATTGTAAGTTTCCCAAGGCCTCCCCAGAACCTGTACAGCCTGCAGAAATGTGAGCCAATTAAACCTCTTTTCTTTTTGTAAATTACCCAGTCTCAGATAGTTCTGTATAGCAATGAGAGAATGGATGAATACAGCCCTGCACTTGCTAGTAACTATTTGTAGAACAGGATCATCTATAGAATAAACACAGCTGACTAGAAATACACATGCACAGCAGAATATAGTAACCTAATCATGTATCCAAATGCCATCTACATGTTATATTTTGTGGCAAAAAGTTTGTCATCTCTACTTTCCCCTTGCTTCCATCCCACTAACTAGAATGTAAGATCCACAAAGGCAAGGATTCTCAAGCACCTGGATTAGTGGCTGAATTGTTGTTAGGAGTATAATAAATATTTGGAAAGCATCTATTAAATGGTGAGTTAATGAGTAAATGAATGCATGAATAAATGAATGGAAAAATTTCTTGGATCAATCCTCCTGGAAGGTAGACCATTGACATATTTAACATCTCTGCATATCATTTTATTTCCCTTCTCTCTTTTTCAATAAGATCAGTTCTTCTGCCTTTTAAATATTATTTAAGCTATTACACATTTGGTACCATGTACCCAGGCTCTGTGGCCAGATAATCTGGGCTTCAATTTTACCTTCATCACCTGTTAATTGGGTGATTTTGGCAAGTCATTAGGCCTCTCTGTGTGTCCAATAACTCCGTTGTAGAATGGAGGAAATTACCAACTACTTAATTAGGTGAGGTGCAAATGAGTTTATATATGTCAAGTGCTAAAAACAGTGCCTCACATATTGGTAGCTATTACAAGTGTTCATAAGTATTGAATAATGTTGATATTTAGTAAAGTAAATGTATTTGAGAGAGGCCGGGTGTATAACGGCTCATGCCTGTAATCCCAGCACTTTGGGAGGCCAAGGCAGGAGGATTGTTGAGCAGAGTCCAGGAGTTCAAGACCAGCCTGGGTAACATAGTTAGACCCTGTCTACACAAAAAAATCACATACGCACACACACACACACACACACACACACCCATACACACACACAACTAGCTGAAAGAATAAAGAAACTACAAATAATATTAGAAAACAGAAAGAAAAACATAAACATGAGGGTTAGTTTTAACCACTTTAATGAGGTATGACTGATGTTCAAAAACCTGCACATATTTAATGTATACAACTTGAGAAGTGTGGAAATAGGCATACACTCGTGAGATCATCACCACAATCAGTCATAAACACATCTATCACCTTCAAAAGGCTTCTCCCACCCTTTTTATTTGTTATTACTATTTTTTTGTGATAAAAACAGGTAACATAAGATCTAATCTCTTAACAAACTTTTAAGTATGTAATATAGTATTATTAACTATAGGCACTATACTATACAGTAGATCTCTAGGAGTCATTCATCTCATATAACTAAACTTTGTACCCTTTGACCAACAGATCCCCATTTCCTTTCCCACTAACTCCTGGCAATCACCATTGTACTCTAGGCTTCTATGAGTTTGACTATGTTAGATTCGTCGTATACATAAGATTATGTGGTACTTGTTCTGCTGTGCCTGGCTTATTTCATTCAGCATAATGGTCTCCAGGTTCATTGATGTTGTCACAAAGGTAGGATTTCCTTCTTTTTAAAGTCTCAATAAAAGTATATGTATATACCACATTTTCTTTATGCATTCATCCATCAATAGGAATTGAGATTGCTTTCATGTCTTGGCTATTGTGAATAATGTTGCAATGAACATTACGTTGTAATGAAGTGCAGATATCTCTTTGAGATCTTGATTTCAATTCTTTTGGATATATATTCAGAAGTGAAATTGCTGGAGTTTATGGTAGTTCTATTTTTAATTTTTGAAGGAACCTCCATACTGTTTTCCATACTGGCTGTGCCAATTTACATTCCCACCAACAGTGTACAAAGGCTCCCTTTTTTCCGCATCCTCACTTACATTTATTATCTTTGGAGTGAGATAATAAGTGATACATAAGAGATAACAGGTGTGAGATGGTGTCTTATTGTTGTTTTGATTTGCATTTTGCTGATGATTAATGATGTTGAGTGCCTTTTCATATATCCGTTGGCCATTTGTATATTTTCTTTGGAGAAATGTCTACTCAGATCCTTTGCCAATTTTTTAATCAGGTTATTTGGTTTTGGGTTTTGGGGTTTGGGTTTGTTTTACTATTGAGTTGTAGGAGTTCCTCGTGTTTGTTTGTTTGTTTGTTTTGAGACAGATTTTCACTCTTGTTGCCCGGGCTGGGGTGCAATGGCCCGATCTCAGCTCACTGCAACCTCCGCCTCCCGGGTTCAAGCGATTATCCTGCCTCAGCTTCCTGAGTAGCTGGGATTACAGGCATGTACCACCATGCCCAGCTAATTTTTGTATTTTTATTAGAGACGGGTTTCACCATTTTGGCCAGGCTGGTCTTCAACTCCTCACCTCAGGTAATCCATCCACCTCGGCCTCCCAAAGTGCTGGGATTACAGACGTGAGCCACCACAACGGGCCTATATGTTTTGCATGTTAACCTTTTATCAGATATACGGTTTGTATGACCATAATGTTTAAAATAAAAAGCACACTATCTAAATACACACATAATTTATATCACAACAAAATAATCAATATTCTGGAAGTAGAAGTTACCAGATTAAAGAAACAGAGGACAAGCATCATTGAACAAGCATCATAGAAGACAGTATTCAAAAACTTTATCCCCCAAAAAGATTCAAAGGCCAATTTTAATAGTCAGTTTTTCAACATGGATACATTGGTAATTTTCATGCCATACATATACATTTGTTTTAGACCATAGGGAAAGATGAATCACTGCGCACTGCATTCTTTGCAGCTGTGACACTGGCAACATAGTGGAAGACCAAATTGATACAAGAGAAGAAAGCTACAGACTAACCTAGAATCATAAATGCAAAAATCCTTATTAGTTAACTTAAATATTACATTAAAAACATGAGTCTTTATGTTCAGTGAGGGCTTATGCTAGAATACAATATAAAATAGCTCATCTGTATACCAAAGTAAAAATGTATAATAATTTCAATAGATTCATAAAAGGCATTAAAAAAACATCAAAATCATTTTACCAAAACATCTTTCAGAAAACTTGGAATAGAAGGATAGATATTTTTCATAAAACTTTCTAAAGATTGCCTATCTTAAAACCACATGCAGAGTGCTATTTAATAGTGACTCGTATAAGTATTTTTGTTAGAATTGAAATGTTAGGTTGGTGCAAAAGTAATGGCAAAAACCACGATTACTTTTATATCAACCTACTGAGACGATGTTCACTATCACCATTAGCATTTAACATCTTTCCTGGGAGATATAGGCAACATAAGAATTCATAAGACAGAAATAGATTAATAGACATAAAAAAGGAGAAAAATGTCCTTTGCAGATGATATAATATTCTACCTGAAAACACAAAGGAAACAATTGAAAATCATCAAAACCCAATAAAGAGTTTAGTTGCATTACCAGATACTACATAAAACATTCGGAAATCAATAGTTTTCTTAAACAGCAACAAATGGCTAAAAAATAAAAGGGACTCAGCTTCAATAGCAACCATTTTTATTAAATGCCTAGAAAACAATACAAAATGTATAATACCATATGCAAAAAATTACTAAACATTCCTAAAAGGCATATGAAAATATTTGATTGAACGAAAAGATTCAACATTCTAAAGATGCCATTTCCTTCCAATTGTTTCAGATGCAATGCAATTCTAAAACAAAATACCAGTGATTACTTTTGTGAGTTGCCACTAAGGGGCGGGAGGGTGGCAAAGTAGTTTTCAAGTTCCTTTGGATGAGTAAATGTACAAGTTTAGCCAAGAATTTCTTTCCAAGGATGAAAGTATTTGCCTTTCCAGATGATAATGTTAACTAGTGACAATAATCAGATCATATGCATTGGAGGAAGAGTTGAGAGAATGTGCTCGAAGAGATAGAAGAGTGGACACAGAAATAGACTTTATTCAATGATTTAGTGTTTGATAAAGGTGGCAGCATGGATCAGGGGAAATGAAGGGTTATTCGAAACAGGTGCTGGAGCAATGGATCTCTGATAGGTCCTCATCTGCTCTAAAGGCTGCCTTTGAGCTTAATCATATTTCATTAACCTCCATGGTATCTTTTGCAGAATCTGCATCACCAAATTGCCTTTTTTAGGGCTTTTCAGGGGTACAAGAAGAAAGATAAAGAGAAAAAGAAGAGCAAGATCCTATGAAGGTGAAATTCTGACCTCATTTCTTTTGGTGGTTCTCATTTCAGGTCATTTGAGGCAGCAGATGCTCAGGTGTTAAAAATCCCTCCAAACATCTCAACATTTTTTTCCCCCTCGGGATCAGTATGGTGTCATGGGAAGAAGTGTAAAGAATGAATAGCATGTCCAGCCATCCCACCGTGTGTCTATAGATGCCAGGCCAGCCCAGGAGGCAAGATAGTACTGTGTTAGAAGTACACTGGCAGACCTAAGTTCAAACCTCACCTCTGCTACTTTCTGGCTGTGTGAGCAATTTTGGGCAAATTACACAGCCTCAATTTCCCCACCCATAAAATGGGAGTTATGCTACCTCTCGCAAGAGATCACAATGAGGATTAATTCAGATACTAACCGTATCTCCTTTTAGACTCACTGTGCTTCAGTTTCCCCATCTATACATTACTTGTACCTACCTCATGGGATTTATATTAGTCAGTATTAGATATCATACTGGTAATAAAGACATACTGGAGACTGCGTAATTTATAAAGAAGAAGAGGTTTAACGGACTCACAGTTCTACATGGCTGAGGAGGCCTCACAATCATGGCAGAAGGCAAAGGAGAAGCAAAGGCATGTCTTACATGGTGGCAGGCAAGGACAGCGTGTGCAGGGGAACTCACCTTTATAAAGCCATCACATCTCATGAGGCTTATTCACTATCACTAGAACAGCACAGGCAAAACCCACCCCCATGATTCAGTTACCTCCCACTTGTCCCTCCCACAACACATGGAGATTATTGGAGCTACAATTCAAGAAGAGATTTGGGTGGGGACACAGCCAACCCATATCAGGATTGTTGTGAAAATTAAGTGATTTAATATACAACAAAGATCCTAGAAGAGTTCTAGAACATGGTAAATACTCATTGTATGCTGTCAATTAATTTTATTATAGTCAAATCCAGGTATTTGTTAAATATTCAACTGATAATGGTTATAATTATTATTAATAGCTTTTTATAATATCAGTAGTCAGTATTTATTATTACAATATCTAACTGATTTTTTAACCTAACAAACTAATTTTCTTGCTGAGCTGATTTACCTGTTGTCTTATAGATGCCCTTTCAGATTCCTGATGGCAGCCACTATAAGCAAAAGTTTCCTGGAGGTGCTTCTCTCTCTCCAATCAGCTTCCCAGTTCTACAAAATTGGACTTCAGATTGTCACATAAAGAGGTTTTCAACCACTATCAGCTTTGGTCTTCCATGGTATTCAGCAAAGAACTAGCCCACATATTGTAATGAAGACACCCTTAGATCACATGACAGTATTTGAGACTGGAGATGCCATGTAGTGAGTTTGTTCTTTTGGAAATGAGAAGCGAGACATCAACTCATGGGTAAAGTACCCATAGCCCTTATTTTTTCCCTCCATTCTCCCCTCTCTCCCTTCACCCCAGCTAAAGACAGAATTTGACTTCAAATTAATTTGAGGCCAGTGTTTTTCATACTGCTAGTGCTGAGAGAAGAAAGGCAATGGCTTCTCACCCGTGTTAACTTATACTTTCTCTTAACCCAAGGAATCAATACAGTGTCACTTTGTCCTGGGCAGAGGCAGTAAAAGGTAGTTGCCTGAATGAACCTTTGGCATTGATTTATCTATGGAACCTTCCAAAAACAAAATTCCTATTGAAAGGAAACCTGCACAGCACCAGCTTGTACCTTACACCTGTTCTGTTAAAGTCATTCACAGAGCAGAATACATTAGAGTAGATAAAAATGTTTTGGTGTGCAATTAGTCTATTTAGCATTTATTGCCTCAGAAAAACAATAAGAGGGAGAGAGAGAGAGAAATACATCCAGAGATATCATAGGATTTCTGGAAAGAAGGGGAAAAATTATCTGAGTAATATAGTATGGTTTTCCTTCCTTCCAAAAAAAAAATGCCTCTCAGAGCTAGACATTTCCATTGAATAGCTCTATTAATGTTTTTCTCCCATGAGAAAATGTTCTGTTGGATTGGATTTCAGGCAGTGAAAAGTCCAGGTTGCCAGAACTAGCTTGAGGCTGTAGTGTGATAGGGCTGGGGAAAAAAGATCAAGAGAAGTATTGGAGCACTCCCCAGCATGCACAAGCTGCTCCTACCTCACTCTCCAGGCCAAGGTAAACGTGAAATCCAACGCTCAGAAAAATCTGAGTGCTTGGTCATTGCTCAGAGAGAAAAATGCAACAGTTCCAGAAAAAGACTGCATTCACATTCTATGGGGAGCTTATACATTCAAGAAGCATGTACTGAGTAGCCGGCTACATGTTCCATGCTGTCTGCATTCACCCTTCACTGTAGATGAGAGACCATCTACTGTCCTCATTTTACAGATATAAGCCTGAAGTCAGCCAGCCCCACGTGGTTTCTCTGTTTTAACTGATGTCAGTGCTCGTGCAGACAACTGCTCGCATCAAAAGCATTCAGTGGTGAGCTAAGCAGATTTTGCTGAAGGTTCCACAGGGCAAAGGGGAGAGGATGTTTACATCACACACTCACCAAAACACACACACACACACACACACACACACACACACACACACAAAACAAACAAACAAAAAAACAAAAAACAATGAAAGCTCCTCATTGGGCAAGTCCTCTCTATAGCTGACTCCTCCTTGTGCTTCCATCAGTGGAAAGTGTTCTCCATCCTTTGCCCAATGCAGTACCTGGCTTCTTTCCCCTTCCTCCTGCAGTTCCTCTGATGGAAACTCAAATGCCTCCTCTTGTTATGTGGTACACTTCACCCCTAGCCTAATTCCACTTCCAAGTATGTGCACCAACTCCCATCACAGGGTTAATCAACCCTTCCTACTAAGACATTCCCCACTGTGCCTGATATGGTTTGGCTGTGTCCCCATTCAAATCTCAACTTGAACTGTCTCTCCCAGAATTCCTACGTGTTGTGGAAGGGACCCAGGGGGAGGTAATTGAATCACGGGGCCAGTCTTCTCCATGCTATTCTCATGATAGTGAATACATCTCATGAGATCAGATGGGTTTATCAGGGGTTTCTGCTTTTGCTTCTTCCTCAATTTTCTTGCTGCTGCCATGTAAGAAGAGCCTTTCACCTCCCACCATGATTCTGAGGCCTTCCCAGCCATGTGGAACTATAAGTCCAATTAAACCTCTTTTTCTTTCCAGTCTTGGGTATGTCTTTATCAGCAGTATAAAAATGGACTAATATAGTAAATTGGTACTAGTAGAGTGGTGCTTTGCTGAAAAGATACCCGAAAATGTGGAAGCAACTTTGGAACTGGGTAACAGGCAGAGGTTGGAACAGTTTGGAGGGCTCAGAAGAAGACAGGAAAATATGGGAAAGTTTGGAACCTCCTAGAGACTTGTTGAATGGCTTTGACAAAAATGCTGATAGTGATATGAACAATAAGGTCCAGGCTGAGGTGGTCTCAGATGGATGTGAGGAACTTGTTGGGAACTGAAGCAAAGGTAACTCTTGTTATGTTTTAGCAAACAGACTGGTGGTATTTTGCTCCTGCCCTGGAGATTTGTGGAACTTTGAACTTAAGTGAGATGATTTAAGATATCTGGCAGAAGAAATTTCCAAGCAGGAAAGCATTCAAGAGGGACTTAGGTGCTCTTAAAAGCGTTCCATTTCAAAAGGGAAACAGAGCATAAAAGTTTAGAAAATTTGCAGCCTGATAATGCAGTAGAAAAGAAAAACAATTTTTTGAGGAGAAATTCAAGCCAGCTGCAGAAATTTGCATAAATAGCAAGGAGCCTAATGCTAATCCCCAAGACCATGGGGAAAATGTCTCCAGGCCATGTCAGAGACCTTCCCAGCAGCCCCTCCCATCACAGGCCTGGAGGCCCAAGAGGAAAAAGTGGTTTTGTGGGCTGGGCCTAGGGTCCCCATGCTGTGTGCAGCCTATGGATTTGGTGCCGTGTGTTCCAGCCACTCCAGCCATGGCCTAAAGAGGCCAATGTACAGCTCAGGCTGTGGCTTCAGAGGGTGGAAGCCCCAAACCTTGACAGCTTCCAGATGGTGTTAAGCCTGCAAGTGCACAGAACTCAAGAATTGAGGTTTGGAACCTCTGCCTAGATTTCAGAGGATGTATGGAAATGGCTGGATGCCCAGGCAAAAGTTTGCTGCAGGGGCGGGGCCCTCATGGAGAACCTCTGCTAGGTCAGTGCGGAAGGAAGATGCGAAGTTGGAGCCCCCCCACAGAGTCCCTACTGGGGCACTGCCTAGTGGAGCTGTGAGAAGAGGGCCACTGTCCTCTAGACCCCAGAATGGTAGATCCACTGACAGCCTGCACTGTGTGCCTGGAAAAGCTGCAGACACTCAATGCCTCCCCGTGAAAGCAGCTGGGAGGGAGCCTGTACCCTGCAAAGCCACAGGGGCAGAGCTTTCCAAGTCCGTGGGAACCTACCTCTTACATCAGTGTGACCTGGGTATGAGACCTGGAATCAAAAGAGATTATTTGGGAGCTTTAAAATTTGACTGCCCCATTGGATTTCAAACTTACATGGACCCTGTAACTTCTTTATTTTGGCCAGTTTTTCCCATTTGGAATGACTGTATTTACCCAATGCCTGTAACCCTATTGTATCTGGGAAGTAACTAACTTGCTTTTGATTTTACAGGCTCATAGGTGGAAGGGATTTGCCTTGTCTTAGGTGAGACTTTGGACTGTGGACTTTTGGGTTAATGCTGAAATGAGTTAAGACTTTGGAGTGCTGTTGGGAAGGCATGATTGGTTTTGAAATGTGAGGACATGAGATTTGGAGAAGTCAGGGGTGGAATGATATGGTTTGGCTGTGTCCCCATTGACATCTCAACTTGAATTGTACCTCCCAGAATTCCCAAGTGTTGTGGGAGGGACCCAGAGGAAGGTAATTGAATCATGGGGGCCAGTCTTTCCTATGCTACTCTCATGATAGTGAGTAAGTCTCACGAGATCTGATGGGTTTATCAGGGGTTTCTGTTTATTTCTTTCTCATTTTTCTCTTGCCACCACCATGTAAGAAGTGTCGTTCACCTCCCGCCATGATTCTGAGGCCTCCCCAGCCATGTGAAACCATAAGTCCGATTAAACCTCTTTTTCTTCCCAGTCTCAGGTATGTCTTCATCAGCAATGTGAAAATGGACTAATACAGTACCTTTTTTGGATCAGTGCGGGTAGAGAGGCAGAGTGGGGCATGCTTGTCTCTTGCCAAGCTGAGTAAACAAAGGCCAAGAGAAAGGAGGCAATTATCTTGCTGTTAGGGAATAATAAGTTTTCAAATTCAGACATTCTAGTGTCTTTCACCTCTAGATCAGCCCACCTCTCCCAAAGCTCTGTGAAATTAACCAACAATTATGATTCTGGAAAAGAAAACAGAAAATAAAGGGTATGGTATAAAAATGCAAGAGTATTAAGCATCAAGAATACTAGAACTAAAAGGGAAGTCAGAGGTCAACACTGGTACACAGTGCCTAGAATTTCCTTTAATATCCAAGCACATTGGTTTTTGTGCCTTGTCTTGGATACTCTCAGTGGCAGAGAGCTTAGTATCTCTTGAGACAATCTATTCCACTTTTGGACAGCTCAGAGCAATTTTTCCTTTTCCCTGAGCCAAACTCAACTTTCCTTCAACTTTAACAATTGCTAATTCTTCCTTCTGGATCTATATAGCATAAATCAAGTGCCTCTTTAACATAATGTCTTTCTAATATTTGATGGCAGCTAAACCATATGTTATCTCATTCAGAGGCTTCCTGACCTCCTTGTGAGGTAGAGGTATATTTCACACCCATTTTACAGATGAGAAAGTAGTCTAAGTGAGGTGAGGAATATCTGAAAAGTTAGAGCAAGGGAGTCTCAGAGGCTGGGCTTGAACCCGAGACACAAAGATTTGAGCTGCCAGCAAAAGGCAATTCGAATAACTTCTCAATCTATTATTGTAATTAGGCTATGTTAACTTTATTAGCCGTTCCTGATGTCAGCAAAACTGATCCATAAAAAATGTGAAATGTATATTAAAAGCATTCAAATAAGAAAGGGAGAAAAGAAACATAGAGGAAGGAAAAAGAAAGGACACAGGCAGAGGCAGAGAAACTTCAGCATGTAGATAGACAAGACAAAGAGAAGGAGAGGAGAGGGAGAGGGAAGAGAAAACTAAGACACCAGTGATTCAAAGATGGTGACCAACCCTGATGCTGCTGGAATCCTGGAGGTCTTCTGAAGGTCTCCGTAGCTGGGGATTCCAGGAATTGGGACTTCTGCATCAGTATCAAGAAAAGATAAAACCCTTTCAGCTTGTGGGTCCTGAATATCATCAGTTTACAAGAGAGGGTAGAATATGCTTTTCTGTTGAACACAAGTAGAAGACATTTCAATTTGTTATTGAAGAATATTTTAAATACATGGGTATTATTTTCCTCTAAAACGGGGTTCTTAATATTGGATCCATAAATTAAACTTCTAAGTTAAAGGGGTCTTTGAACCCCCCAAAATTATATATAAAACGTTGTATGAGTATTCAATTATCTTTCTTTGTATTCTCAAATTCTTCTTCTTTTTTACTTTATTTATTTATTATTTTTGAGAAAGTGTCTCAATCTGTTGCCCAGGCTGGTGTGCAGTAGTGTGATCTCAGCTCACTGCAACCTCTGCCCCCCCAGGCTCAAGTGATCCTCCCACCTCAACCTTCCAAGTGGCTGAGACTACAGGCATGTGCCATCACACCTGGATAATTTTTGTATTTTTTGGTAGAGATGGGTTTTCACCATGTTGTCCAAGCTGGTGTCAAACTCCTGAGATCTAGTGATCTGCCTAACTTGGCCTCTCAAAGAACTGAGAGGCATGAGCCACTGTGCCCGGCCTCAAATTCTTATTTGTTATATGACTTTGTGACATTTCCATAGTGGAGGCATAACTGATAAAATAGAGCAACCCCAGAGTTTGGAAGAATAAGTCCTGGATCTCACACTTCAGTGAGCTACTCACTAGTTTCAGCTTGCAAACTGAGACTTTCGCAGGCCATTTCTTCTCTGTAGGAGCTGGGCATGAACTAGGACCACTTAAAATGTATTAGATGTTGTTTGGGGTGATGCTGGGAGCTGCCACCAGTCCCCTACTTTCTCCTCCCCATTTCCAGCAAGGGTACTTTGTTGTATGACAGTTGTGTATGTATATGTGACCCTATGGCAACGTCATAACTGATTGAAGTAGGGCACATTGGATCCTCTCTTGTTGGGATTTGGAATGGAATTCAAAGACACTAGTCAGTCTCTGCTGGTTGGTGAAACTAAGCAGATGGAGAGGTGAAAGCTATGGATTGGCCATGCTTAGTCTACATGGAGAGCACAGACGCTGATCTTAGGAGTGTAAGAGAAGAATACAGATGTCACAAGAGGATCAGAGAGAGTGTGTGGGTGTGAGGGTGTGTGTGGGAGAGAGAGAGGGAGGGAGGATACGTATCGTACATGTATGTGTGCATGTGCACAGAAGAAAGCTCTGAAAAGATAACACATCAGACTAACAATAGTTGCTCTGGCTGGTGAGATTGAGTGCTTTTTATTCTCTTCCTCCTATTTCTCTGTATTGACTGCATTTTTTTTTTTTTTTTTTTTTTTTGCAGCAGGCACACATTAATTTTATAATCAGCAAAAATGATGAATCTATTTCCATTTGGGGAAAATTTTCTTTAGAAGGAATGCATCTGGGGATACTAGAATTTTCCCCATGCAAAGCCCAAGGGAGAGAGGGAGCCAGGGCTTAGGCCTTTGTAGTAAATATCTCCAGACCACACTAAATCCAATCTTCTCATTTGGGGTTATTTGCTTTCCGGACGGCAAGGCTGTGATGGATCCCAGATTCAGCACTCGTGGCATCTCAATCAGCTGTGTTTAGATGCCGCTGTGACACAAGATTATGACGTTTTGATGGGATTAGGAGATAACTTTGCTTTAATCTATAAAGCCCTGTATGCTTTGGGATCTGATTACCCCGGCAATTCCCTTCCTCAGCCCTAGCAATTAAGATTAGCCAGAATGCTCCTGTTAATGATCCCCATATTGAAAACTCAGGAAATCAGAAATGGGTGGTTTTGTTTTGAATTGTTTTTTCTGGTTTTGTTCTCCCTTTTCCTTTTCTGTGGAAGGCTCTGGGCTCTCTCTAAGGCTCTTGTCTTCACATCCTAGTGGGCTGTCTGTTTTACTTCCTTCTCTGTTTTCTAAAGAAGCCATCTTTAGGAGGCCTCCTTTGTGCTCTTGTTTCATTAGGAAAAGTTTGCTTCTGTTTTATTCAATCAGTGGTCCTTGTGCTTGGTACAATTTGTCTCAGCAGTGATGAGTGAATTTTTAGATCCATCCAAGAAATGATAGAGCATAAACTACAAAGACTATTTAACAAAACTCCTGTGGCTAAGGAAGTTTCGTGGGTCCGCCATGACCACATTGGCCCCAGGTCATATTTTCCAGAGAGATCTGCTCCCAGAATCTTTAAACTGCAGGAATTTATGGTCTGTGGTCAAACTATTGTTAAGTTTGCCCACTCTCTTATTTCTACTGAAATACAGTTGCATAAATACAGTACAAAAAACAACCATTGGAAGGTGCAGGTTTAATCTGTTATCATTTAAATTAGGTGTATATGAGAGGCAATAGGTCACTGTGCCAAGCAGAAGGACCACTGATTGAATAAAACAGAAGCAAACTTTTCCTAATGAAACAAGAACACAAAGGAGGCCTCCCAAAGATGGCTTCTTTAGAAAACAGAGAAGGAAGTTAAACAGACAGCCCATTACAATGTGAAGACAAGAGCCTTAGAGAGAGCCCAGAGCCTTCCACAGAAAAGGAAAAGGGAGAACAAAACCAGAAAAAACAACTCAAAACAAAACCACCCATTTGTAGCTTACCACTCCAGCTCAAGCCTGCACCTCAACTTCCACCCTGGAAGGCTGTCCTACAAGGTCAACAGGAACAGGATACCTTGTCTTCAGAATTCCAGTTGTGTTTGACCAATGGAAGCCATTCACAGGGAATAGGAAGGAGGAAGAAGGGAGATATCAGAGTGTTTATTCCCTCGGTTGTCTCTGCTGGGTCTGGGATGGGCAATGACTAAGGCAACATATCTTGCCTAGAGGCCCTTTCCTGTGGCTACTGCTCTGGTTCTGGTAATGTCTGCCTCCCTATACCAATCTCTTCTGGCCTAGAGTAGGTAACACTTCAGACTATCGCCAATCCCAGGTTGTTTCACTAGGCATATGGACTTCCTTTCACCCTGCCCACATTTTTGCAAGTGTTCCCTTAATTAAATTTTCTTCCATTTCTCTTGTGGAGTGAGCCTCCTCTCTCCTACCAGAACCCTGACCAACAGCAGCATTGTGGTTGGCAGCTTGGTTTCAGGAAGGCTTTAAACCTAGGGGGTCCATCCCTTCCTTGATACAAGAACTTGGCAAGTAATGTCACATTCCTGAACCTCAGTTACCTCTTCTATAAAACATGCACAAAAATAATACTAAGTTTACAGGATTGTTGTGCTGGTTAAGTGAAATAAAAGGTGGTAGGTAGCGTATGGCACACAGTAGTCATTCAATAAATGTCAGATTCCCTCCACAGCTTTCCATACCCAACACCCCTTTCTCATTAGGCCTGTTGCCCATTCATTTAAGTCTTCCCTTCTCTGAACAAGTTTTTTCTCTAGTAACTGATATGATGATGACAAGCTGGAACCATTGAGTAGCATATGGTGAAAAATGAGGCAAAAAAGAGAGACAGTGCATGATGGGTCATCCAGAGGGCCATTGATTGCCCACTGACTTTTGCTAACAGACTAAATATGAGACCTGGTAAAATAATAATAGTGATTATTTATTGAATATAGCTCTTCCCAAACTGAGCCTATCATTCCTTCTCAATGTAACCACAGCTCCCTGTGCATTGCCAAACTTAGCAGTTATTACAGTGGATTGTGATGTCTATTTTTTGTTTCATCTACTGTCTTCACTAAACTTTAAGACAGTGTGGCCTGGGATTTGTCTTCTTCTAAATACTCAGTGCTTAGCATAGAGCAGTGGACATTCATGAAGGTGCTCATAAACCCTGTTAAGAGAATGAATAAATGAAAAAACAGATGATAGAGAGAGATACTGTGGTTGACTTGAAAGATAGGTGGTATGGGAAGGCTTCACCAAAGAGATGTAGGCCAGACACAGTGGCCTACACCTGTAATCCCAGCACTTTGGGAGGTCAAGGCAGGAGGATCACTTGAACTCAGTAGTTTGAGACCAGCCTGGGCAACATAGCAAGACATCAGCTCTACATGAAAGAAAAAAAAATCGCCTATCTCAGCACTCCAAGTAGCTGGGAGCACAGGCATGGTGGGATCACTTGGGCCCAGGAGGTCAAGGCTGCAGTGAATTGTGATTGTGCCACTGCACTCCAGCCTGGACAACAGAGCAAGACTCAAAAATTAAAAATAGGCTGGGCGCAGTGGCTCAGGCCTGTAATCTCAGCACTTTGGGAGGCCAAGGTGGGCAGATCATGAGGTCAGGAGATCAAGGCCTTCCTGGCTAACATGGTGAAACCCCATCTCTACTAAAAGTACAACAAATTAGCCAGGTGTGGTGGCATGTGCCTGTAGTCCCAGCTACTCGGGAGGCTGAGGCAAGAGAATCATTGAACCTGGGAGGCAGAAGTTGCAGTGAGCTGAGATTGCATCACTGCACCCCAGCCTGGGCGACAGAGCGAGACTCTGTCTCAAAAAATAATAATAATAATAATAAAAGAAAAATACAAACAAAGAGATGGCACTTAGCTTGGGCCTTAAAGATGAATAGTTTAAAATAGGAAGAAAGCAATTGAACATATTCTAGGCACAAGACATATAAGCAGTAGTGGGGGAGATGGAAACTCTTCTGAGCAGCATAGAGATTTTTGTGTATTAGAGTGGAGAGAAATGTGACTG
Source organism: Pongo pygmaeus (assembly GCF_028885625.2). Classification (NCBI taxonomy): domain Eukaryota; kingdom Metazoa; phylum Chordata; class Mammalia; order Primates; family Hominidae; genus Pongo; species Pongo pygmaeus. The sequence goes on from NC_072383.2 coordinate 114,074,883, forward strand.
GATATATATTAGTTAGGGCAATGCTAGTTTCTGTAATAAACAAATCCTCAAATCTCATTGGGTCACACCAATAAAGTATATTTTGAGCTTACATAAAATCCAAAGCAACAAGTATTATTAATCAGCAGGCAGCTCACTTCCAAGAGGGGATTCCAGAACCAGGTTTCTTCTGTCCTGTGGATTTCACATTGCCTAAGGTCACACAGAAGAAGAAAAAAAAAAAGCATGAAAGCATGGTGGACTCCATATGGACAATGTTTATGCACGAACCATATGATAAATGCCACTTCCCCCTATATTCATTCTAGAGTCAGAACTCAGTCGCATGACCTCACCTCCCTGCAGGGAGACTGGGAAGTGCAGTCTAGGTGAATGGCCAGGAGGAAGAGAATATGGCTTTGGAGACACACTAGTCAGACTCTCCCACATATTGGTAAGGTTGGAAGAGATCCCAAAGAGCCTTGAGTACCAGGCTTTGTTCTACATATTGTGTGACTGGATCCCATCAACTAAGCACACAGCTCCCACTGCCAAGTGGTGTTTCAGAAAACAGAAGCTGACCCAGGAAAACATGACCACAAGTAGAAAGGATGTCAGGGAAGGGCTGAGGAACGTCCTGGGAAGATCCTAAGCCCGCAGAGGAGCAACACTTCTTTTGTGCATAACCTTGGCACCAGAAAGGGGCTTTCTCCAAACCCAGGCATTGTCAATTTTAAGTAGTTCTTGATTCTCACACAAAAGTCACTGCTGGCCCAATCTCTTCTCCGGCAGTAGAGCACATGGGGAAGGAAGGAAGGAGGGAGGGAAGGAAGGAGGGAAGGAAGGAAGGAAGGGAGGGAGGGAGGGAGGAAGGAAGGAAGGAAGGAGAGAGGGAGAAGGAAGGAAGGAAGGAATGAAGGAAGGAAGGAAGGAGAGGATGAAGGGAGGGAGGGAAGGAGGAAAGGAAGGAAAGAAGGAAGGAAGGAAGGAATGAAGGAAGGAAGGAAGGGAGGGAGGGAGGGAGAATAAAAGGAAAAAAGGGAGGGAGGAAGGGAGAAGTGAGAGGGAAGAAGGAAGGAAAAGAGGGAGGAAGGGAGGGAGGAAGGAAGGAGGGAGAGGAATGGAGGGAATATTATTATTTAAAAATGCTCGGAATTCGTAGTACCAGGGTTGGTCTCATTGCGTTCTCTCCTTCTGATTATAGGACAACCTGGTTTTTAGGAGCCTAAGGGGTTTCCCAAGACCTGAGACTTTTAGTGGTAAACCTGGGAAAGTCCCAGGCAAACTTGGACAAGTTAGTCAACTTAGCTCTGACATCCGAGGAACACGGGTCCAAATTCCAGCTCTCCGCTTGGTAAATGTGTGCCTTTGGGCAAGTGACTACATCTCTGTGAGCTTCAGTTTCATCCTCTTTAACATATGGATGACAAAATGGCCACCCCCCTGGGTTGGTGTGAGGCTTGAATGAGATAATGCATGTAAAACACTTAGCAATGTGCCTGGCGTATTGAATACACTTCATCGGTGTTGAATGGGGCTCTCTTCTTACTTTAAGTGGATCTTGGTTAAGCAAAGCCCCTGAGAGGTGAGGTTCTTCCTGGGTAGAAGAGGCAGGGGTGTAGCCAAGGACAGAGGCCTTCCTCTCTGTTTGGGTCCAGGGGGTTGCCGGGCAGGTGGTGCTCAGATGTACAGGGAATCCCAGCTGCACGTGGCTGTCAGCTGCTTGTCAGCAGGGAGAACAGGGCGAATGGGGCTCAGATGAGGAGAGAGGAAGGCAGCCTGCCCAAGAGTTTCTGATCCCAACTCTCACCACCAAGGGAGGAAAGCCGGGGGTGTGGGTGACACGATAAGAAGGCCCTGAGGAACGTTCAAAGTTCGCCCCTTCCTCCTACAGGAACCAAACTTTAATAGCCAGAGGCGGGGAGTGAAAGAGAAACCAGACAAGTGAATCATTCGCCTTTAAACAGGCCACATTGTCTTCAGAAGCAGGCTTTGAAATTGTGCATGTGTAACCACAGTAGAGAGGGTTTGGGACCCCTCTGTTCCTGCCTGAGGGTAAGCCAGAAAAAAGAGAAGAAATGAAAGGGAGGAAGAAAAGAAACTAAAGGAAAAAGAGGGGACTAGGAGAAAGTCATGGAAGAGGTAAGAGAGGAAGAACTTTAGGACACAGGAATGAGCCAGCCATGCACTTCGATATTCCAGCAGGTCACATGCTTCTCAAGGTTGTTGAGGACACTGATGATGCACAATGTTTTCTTGAGCAGTGCTCTGGGCCGTCATTCCTGTGCATGATCATATTTCATCTTCATAGTCGACTTCCAACATTAGAGGTGAGGACACTGGGGCTCAGTGAGCCTAAGTAACTCATCCAAGGATACACAGCCAGTAAGTGGCAAAGCCAGAATGTAGGCCCAATGTGTGATGTCTAACAATAATGTTGGAAATGTGACAACTATTAATAACTTCATCATCCAGGATGATATAAAGCCAAAAGGGAAGGATGGATGAAACAGTATGGGAATACCAAAGACAGAAAATACCAAATGTCCGGCCTAAAGCAGGATTTCTAAATTTCTGCACTACTGACATTTTGGCTGGGCAGTTTTCAGCCGTAGGGGCCTGTCCTGCACGTGGTAGGATGTTTGGCAGCATCCCTGCACTCCCCGCACTAGATGCCAGTAGCAGACCCTCCCCCAAATGTGGCATGACAAACAGAAATGTCTCCAGACATTTTCAACAATCTCCTGGGGACAAAGTCAACCCCTGTTGACAACCATGGGTATACAGGAAGGTATAAAAAATAGTCATTAATATGCACAGGTGCAATGGCTCACCCCTGTAATCCCAGCACTTTGGGAGGCCGAGGTGGGCAGATTGCTTGAGCCCAGGAGTTTGAGACCAGCCTGGCAACACAGCAAAACCCTGTCTCTACAAAAATAATTTTTAAAAAATTAGCCAAGCATGGTGGCTTGTGCCTGTAGTCCCAGCTACTCCAGAGGCTGAGGTAGGAGGATCACTGGAGCCCAGGAGTTCAAAGCTGCTGTGAGCCGTGATGGCACCACTGCACTCCAGCCTGGGCAACAGAGTAAGACCCCATTTGAAAAACATAATAATTAATTAAAAATAAAATAAAAGTAGTAACTACTATGAATTGAGAGTCAACTAAGTGTCCTGTAAAAAGCACTTAATTTCATTTAACATCTCATTGAATCTCCTACAAGAACCCTATGAGGTCGGCTTAGTACTTCCATTTTCTAGATCCGGGACCTTACATAATATGCCCAAGTTCACACAGCTAGTAAGAGACAGAGCTGGGATTTAAACCCAGGTCTATACATGCCTTTCCCCTATACAGATCAGAGAGGGAAACAAAAGATGGGAAGGGAGTGAGCCCAGGAAAGAGACAAAGCATCCCAATGCCAGGTAGTCAGAAAAGACTCCAAAAATGCAGGGAGAGATCCACCATGTGGCCTGATGATGTTACACCATTGCCGGGATGAAGCCTCTTTAAGCTGCCATATCCCAGGCAGCCCCTGTTCTCTGCCCCCTAACCCACCGCTTCCTGTGCAGTGTCCTGCACGTGAGTCCACCCTCTCTCTTCCCTCTCTCATATCTCATAAGAAGAGACAATGTATTCTAAATGCTGTGATTTATGGGGAACGACCACTTCCCGTGACCATCCATCTCTCTTCACAGGGACACATATGTTGGGGAGCATCTATCCCAGAAACGACCCACATTCATTTTCTGCCAGGAACCAATGGGCTGGGGAATTCAAGAAATGCCCCTAAATTACAAACGAGTGTGGGGGGACCTTCCTCTAGAAACCTTTTCCCCAAGCCTGAGCCTTGCTATAAATCACCCTGTAAGCATCACACACCGCCATAAACTGCAGATGTGTGGGGAATGGCAAGGTGAACATCCGCCAGCAAGAAAGCAAGCAAGGTTGACCAAGACCTTGGAGGGGGCGGCTGTTGGAGGAATTCACCCTGACCTTCCCCACTTCCAACATCCTTTCGCTGGATACTGTGTGGCTGTTACCTTTAGTGCGAGAAATAAATTTAACTCAAGGTTTTTTTTTTAGGGGGGGTAATCACCCACCCCACCTTTCCAACCTCTGCAAAACAGCATGAGCATTTGTTCTTAATCTTTCGGGGGTGAAGGTTCCCTTTGAAAATCTGATGAAAGCTATGGACTCCTCCCTTCATTAAATAAATGATTGTTTACTGTGTTAAAGGCTTCGAAAATGGTTAAGACTGGTTTATGGCGGTATTTCTAGGAAGATAAAGGGCTTTTATCCCCTGTCATATAAAAAAAGCATTTTTTTAATGTATTGACTTTTGGGGAAATGTTTACTGATGTTTAACATGCATACAGAAAAGTGCACAAATCATAAATGTTCGGCGTAATGAATTTTCACAAACTGAACAAACTGGTGTAACCTGTGCCCAGATCTTGAAAGAGCATTCCTGTGCATCTGGAAGCTTCCTTACAGCCCCTTCCAGTTTTGCCTGGTTTTCTTCTTTCTATAAATGGAATTATATAGCACGGTTCTTTGTATGTAACTCCTTTAACTTACTGTTACATTGGAGAGACTTATCTGTGTCGTCGTGTCTAATTGTGTGTTTATTCTTATTAGCATATAGTTTTCTATTGTGAGAATATGTCACAACTTATCTTCATTCTAGTGTTGCAAGTCATTGGGGATGTGTTCATTTTTACGGAATTGTGTTGAGCTTATGTTCTTTAGAGTTGTAATTTTAACCTTTCCTATGTGTGAGTGTGTTTCATTTTCCCATTTATGGTAAGAATGCATAGTAAATTCTTATTGCAAAAAAAAAGAAAATCTAACATTCAGGGAAAAAAACAGGCAGTGAATCTCTCTCTGATTTCTTTTCGTCTCCCTCCCAACCCAATTAATTCAGTTTCACTGTTACTAGTTTTCTGGGCATCCTTCCAGACATTTCTCTGTGCATCTGTGCACTGATACATATAACGTTCAATGTGACGCTTAATTTTGTTTTTACATAAATGCAATTGTTCTGCAATTTTTTTCACTTATCAATATGTCCTGCAGACCCTTCTGTAGATCATCCTCATTGCTTAAGACTGCTGAGCATGCTTCCATTGCAAGGACGTGCCATGATTTATTTAACTAGTCTCCTACTGGTGGGTATTCAGGCTGTCTCCAGTTTTCTGCTGCTGCAAGCAGGGTGGCAGTGAACATCCTTTTATGTGCTTCTTTATGAGCATTGCAACTATTTCTCTTGGGGAGAAATGGAAAGGTGGAATTGCTGGGTGTACACATTTGCCTTTAAGTGGCTTTTATGAGGTCAAATAGATTGCCCGTACCACTGTGAATTCTGGGTATAGCTTGAAACTTATGTGAAGGCATTTGGCAAAAAGATTGAAATTCACTTGGGTTTTCAAAGACTCGACGGTTGCCTAGAATTGGGGAGAACAGAAGAGGAAGCTCTCTTAGCTTTCACTTAGTACAGTTTGCCAGCACCTCGACCCCACGGGATGCTGATGCTAAACAGAGATTCCATAAGGGAAGAAAGTACTACCAGCAGATGGTAAGGAGAGTTGGAAGTGGGATGTCTGAGACACAAGGGACAGCTCTTTGAGGACAACTAGAATAATCATGATAGTAACACAGCCAACATGCATTGAGTACTCACTATGTGTCAAGCACTGCTCAGGGATTGTCTAATTCAATTCTTACCGTACTCCTATGGGAAAGTACTACATTGAGTCCCATTTTCCAGCTGGAAAAACTGAGGCTCAAATAAAGTCACCTGCTGAAAGTCACACTTATTCACTACGTGAATTAATTGCTTGGAGATTACACTATTGAGCAAGCTCAACATGGCTTTTTCCCCCAGGAAGCTCACTGTCTCCTGGTGGAAACAGATAAGCCACCACCAGGTGATCACAATGGAGCTCTGCTTGGCGCTGTGCTCAGCCAGACCAGTGTGCCCTGCGGACTGCTTAGAAACATGACTGGAGACAAAGGGAACCTAACACCACTCCTATGAGGAAGATAAAACCTCTCTGGCTCTCTTGTCCTTCCATGTGTATCACACCTCAACACCCTGGCCAGGAAGGCAAATCTTAAAGCTAATTAACATTAACATCACGTAGCAGGTACCAAGTGCATGCTAACTGCTTCACCCCATCAATTCTCGCAGCAGGTTTTTTAGGAAACTGAGGCTCAGAGAGGAGAAGTGACTTGTCCAAGGGCCACAGTTAATAGGGAGAAGAGCCAGGATTTGGGTCTGGGTCTGTGTAATAATTCTGGAGCCTGGAACCTCTGAGCATGCAGCTCCCAACTTCCTGCCCTTTAGACAGTCACAGTCCAACATTCCTCAATCAAAAATATTCGAGGGCCAAATCCATCCATCTGTGTGTGCTTTGGCAGTGGAGTACACTGAGAGCAGACGTCTGTCTTTTGGTTCCAACCCCAGTTTACAATCACCTCACTTAACAATTAAATATATAAAGTCACAGCCCACTGTCCTCATGTCAGATGAATGCATTACATCTTTCTCCTTTCGGATTGATGCCTCCAGACTTTCCGATGTGGAAACGACTGATTATTAGTTTTTAGGTTTTTTTTTTTTCTTTTAATTTTCAAGTCAGTGAACCAGGCAGTCACCGACACTGCCCGTGCATTGTGGGCCTAATTCTGCAGAGGTCTGACAAACCTGCCCAGAGACAGAAGATTAAGCTATTCCAAATTACCCAGACGGAGGCAAGCCCAGATTGGGCTCTCTGGGACAGAGGTGGGGGTGGGGGGACCTTTCATTTCTGCCCTTTGGAGACCTCCAAGACTAAACAGTTTAGGCCACATCTTGAAGAAAATTGCTTTATCCTTTCACCTTTAAGTGGATTCCGGTGCAATCAGTTGATTTGGGAGCACGTGGAGGTCAGCACACACACTCCAGGGTGGGGGTGGGGGATTGTGGGCAGAGTCGCAGAAAGACGGGCAGCAAGTGAAATAAAGGAGGATGTAAAAGCTAGGGCGGCCGGTTTGTAACCTCTAACATCTGGTGCCAAATAGGAGGGTACACAGGAAAGTATTCGAACCAGGGATGGGGGAGTGAAGTGGAGAAGGAGATCGGGCGGGGAAGAATTTCAAAGGTTGTAACTGTGACAAACCAGGATGCTAGCCCCTCTCAGATGTCGCAGGAGGAAGTGAAAGAGGGAGGGAAGAGGAAGAGAGAGGGAGGAAGAGGTCAGGTCTCCAATCCCCATAACTAGAGGACACTCAAATGCTTGCAGATGGGATGCAAGGAAGGGTAGAGGTGGAGAGTAAATTGCATCTGGCTGCCTGGGAGCATGGCACAGAGGAAACTGGTTTTACTCATGCTGGCAAAGTCCCCTTGCTGAGAGTATCTCCAACTCCAGCTGGCTGGTAGGGAGGGGCCCTAAAATCAGAGAAGCTCCCTCTACCCAGGTTCCTAGTCTTAGCTTCACTGCCCCTGGCTGGGCATGATTTCATGAACCCTCTCCCCTCATTGTGACAGTCCTGGCATCTGAAACTTGCATGCTGAGAAAAGATACCAAGGGAGAGATGCCCATGCTTTCTCAAGGCAGTAGGAAAAGTGTTTCGTCCTGCTCTGGCCTGAGTGAGAACCAGACATTGACCCAGATGGCCAATTTCTACATTGCTATTATTTGGGAGGCTCTAGATTTGGATTGTTCGAAAGCCTTTTATCATTCAGTTCCAGCAACCACATTCAAACCTCCTCACTCTGTTCTCCCAGCACAGTGAATAGTTTGCCTCCACCTTCCCCTTTTGCCACTTCTCTCTTTTTTCTTTTCTTTTCTTTTTTTTTTTTTAATCATGATCAGGAAGTTTTCACAGGGACTTCCAATGCTTAAGAGACCAGAGACTAAACTTACATCAGCATCAGTTAGGATGCCTTCAGATGCAATTAACAGAAAAGCCAGCTCACCTTGCATTAAACCTTGGAGATGTTTAATTTGGACATCTTCAGACATCTATAGACAGGCAGTTGCTTTCCAGGTTTGGGGCAGCCACTCCACTGGACATCAAGGTAAGCCCTGCCCATTCATCTACTCCCCCAAGCTCAATGCATTCACTTCCCTTCCTGTTCATCAACTCATGCCTTCAAAATGGTAGCCACAGCTCCAAGCATCATGAGCTCAGTCAGAGGTAGAAAGTCTAGGAGAGAGGTGAGGCCTTTTTCTAGAATCACTTCTCCTTCGATCAATAAATAAGCAACATTTCTAGAGTCATCATAGCCTCCATCCAAGTCTCATTGATTAGAATTGGGTCACAGGCTCACTTTTAGAGAACAGTCCAAAGCAGGGGCAAAATCTGTTTGTAAGAAATAAAGGGAATGGCTGCTGGGAGGATAATCACAGTATCTCCTCACCAGCTCACCCCCAGGTATTTTCTTTCAGTGTCCTAATCTGGTGAATGTTTCAGCAAGCAGCATCCACATCACCTATTAATCAAGCCATCTCTGGATCCTCCCTGTCCTTCACTCACTCCTTCCCCAAGTCCTGGCCTGTATACCCCTCTTTGACCCTCAAAAATCTTTCCTATGATACTGGACACACAGCAGGTACTCAATAAATGGCAATATTCATTTTGCTGCCCCTACAATCCTGCAGCTCTAGAACCAAATTAGCAAACTAGAAAATTTCCTTTGAGAAACTCAACTTTCTAGGCTCCAGTCATTATTTCAGAACAGATTACTGGTTAAATGAGCAGGTATGGGAATCATACAACCTGGATTCAAATCTCTGCCCTGCTGTGCCTTAGCTATTATGGCCCTGGGCAACCTGATAAGACACTCTGAATCCCAGTTTTCTGATCTATAAAAGGGAAATAATTATACTCCATACTTCCTAGCATAGCTGTGATGGTGAAGTATGATGATGCATCTAAGTACTTAGCACAGTGTCTGGTACATGGTAAGGGATGAGCAAATGCCTGCTACACTTGCTACCATTTCCCAAATGGTAAAGCCCGTTGTCAATGAGCTTTATCTTCTGCTGCCCCACCAAGTCAGACTCACCTCAGGAACTTTTCTTCCATCCTGATTTCAATGGATGTTTCCCCCGCCCAACCCCATCCTTAGGACACAGGGCACTCTAGGAAGATTCAGAGAGCCACTGGCTTCCCCTTGTGAAGTGGAGATCATACCCCAGTCCTCACAAGTCCTGGGGCCAGCCTGAAGCCTCAGGAATTGGGTCTGACTTCTAGTGGTTTAGATGGAAATCAGGCAAGAGACTTCTCAGCAGCTTCTATTTATTTCTGGTCAGATCAAAGGTCCTGTCGGCAACCTGTCTTGATGTCTTAATTCCTGTTTTTCTTAACTAAATTTTTTTTCCCTGGATGGGGTTCACACCAAATAAGCTACTGAAAGGCCCTCTGGGGGTAAGAGAGAGAGAGAGAGAGACTGAGTGGGAGGAATTTAGTTATGTCTTGCTATAAATAAGTGTATAGAATTATACAGATCTTGATGGCCAGGGATCAGTCACTTATTTCCACGGTAGGAAAAAGACAAGCTTGGGGTTATTTCCGGATTCCTAGTGGTGTTCAAACTCACAAGGACACCCAGTAAAGACTGGCTTGATAAAATTCTAGCAGGGATCATTTATTGAAAGGGAGTATTAACTGTAATTAAGGACATGAAATTTGGAGTCTGCCATCCTGTAAATACCAGCTTGACCACTTACTAACTGTGTAACCTTGGAAAAGTGACCTCACTGTTCTGCCTCAGTTTCCACATCTGTAAAATGGGGACAATAGTAACACAAACTCATGGGCTTGTTAGGAAGATTAAATGAGTTGATAAATGTAAAGTGCTTAGAGCAGTGCCTGGCACACAGTCAGCAAATATGAGTTTATTAATATCTATTGAACAGGTATTGGGCATACATTATTGTGTGTTCAATCCATACAACAGTCTTTCATGACAATGTTGCCATCTATAGATCTAATCCACTCATAAATCATTTTGCAAGAGAGGAACTAGAGAAACAGAGAGACTTGAGTAATTTGGTTACAGGTACTAAGTAGCAGAATCGGAGATCATAACCAGGTTTGCCTGATCATCAGAAGAAGCTCTTCACACTCTGCCTCACCCGGTTAAGCAGGACCAGCTATGTCAACAAGATAACCAGCAGGATGCCATCTCTTTACTGAGGGCAGATGGAGCAAGGCTCACCTTGCCTGCTTAACTTTGGAGGGGGTTACCCCAAGCACACAAATGAGTTACTTTAAGCACCTCACAGCCAAAGAAATGAATCACTCCTTGCCCGTCATCTCTAGCTCCCTGATGATGTTTGCAGGCAAGCTTCGGGCCTGTGTAAACGTGAAGTAGGTCAGGCCGCAAACCAAGTCTGCAAGTAGCACAAGGAGTGACTGATTGCACAGTCAGTGAAAGTTTTGGACAATTTACCAGTTCAGGAAAACTACACCTACAACAAACTGGTTGCACCACCTTGGTTAGAATGAGCATCCACTGCCTCTACCACTCATGGAAGTGCTGGAGTTGACATCTAGGAAAACATCAAGGCTCCTGGGGACTCAGGGAGAGGGCACGCTGGTATATTTACATGTTCCTTGATAAGAATACAACCCAAAAGACATGTTTACCACTGAGCTTCAAAACCATTCCAAAGATACCAGTCACTCTTCTACTACAGTCAAAGTAGACCTTTGAAGACTTCTCGGAGAATTTAAAATCTTGAAGGGCCTCGGTGTTCTCTCTGGGGATGTCAAAGATATTTGTCAGAACTGGACAGGGCAATGATGAAGCAGCCTGGGATGCCTTCCTATGCCCAGAAAAAAAAAAAAGGCTTTGTTTTGTTTTCTTTCTTTTCTTTCCCTAATTTCTTATATGAGCATGTTCCCTGTGATTCGTTTTTTCCCTCTTAAGAGGTTTCTTTGGCCACCTGTGTTCCTGTGGAAATAGCAGCAATGCACATTTATTGAGCAAGCCCTATAGCTAAAAAAAAGTGTGAATCCCTTTGTATGTGTCATCCCCTTTAAATTCACAACCTTCCAGGCCAGGTGAGGTATCTCACACCTGTAATTCCAGCCCTTTGGGAGGCCGAGGCGGGAGGATCACTTGAGGCCAGGAGTTTTGAGGCCACTCTAGGCAACAAATCAAGATGTTATCTCTACAAAAAGTACAAAAATCAGCCAGGCATGGTGTCATGGGCCCATAGTCCCAGCTACTCAGGAAGCTGAAGCAGGAAGATCACTTGAGTACAGAAAGTCAAGTCTGTAGTGAGCTATGCTCACATCACTGCACTCCAGCTTGGGTGAGAAGAGTCAGATCCTATCTCTTTAAAAAAAAATGTGCACCATACCTGTGAGTTGGTACTAATAGGTAATTGTGCCCATTTTACAAATCAAAATGCCAAGGCACTTGCCCAGTGTCAACTCACTGCATGAATGGAGGTGCTAGGTTTGGAATCAACATCTATCTCCAAAGCCCATATTCCTACCCTCTGCTATCCTGTCTCCTAACACTTTATTCAGATCTGTTTTTAAAAGTGCCTAACACAATATATATGATAATTTTTCCTATTATGTGTCTGTTTCATTTGGTAACAGTAAAGTTAATGCTAACCACCATGTATTAAATAAGCACTTACATATATCAGGTACTGTGCAGGTGAATGTATACGCATTTTCTCTGATCCTGCCGACAGTCCTGTGAGTTGGGTGTCAGGTGCTCCATTATACAGACGAGCAAACAAGTTCGGAGAGGTTAAGTGTGTGGCCCCAGGCTAAGGAGCTGGTGAGCGGTAGAGCCTGTTTTATGAATCAGGTTTGATGGGCCCAAAGCCCATGTGCTTTGTCCTGTGCCTTCGCAACTCCCACTGGCTGTCAGTTTATCAAGGGCTGAGCTGGCATTTTATGTTCTTAGTGTCTCTGCAACCCAGCAAAGTGTCTGGCTGTGAACTAGGTGAACTGCAAAAAAAAAAAAAAAAAGTAGAATCAAGGGACCAAGTCAGTCATCCCAGTGCTCTGCTAAATATAGAGTTTAAAGTACAAGCTGCTGCAAAAACAAAGGGAAAAAAAAGATGTTTATTTTTTAATGGATCAATTAGAGAAAGTTGAAAATAAGGAGTTATGCTCATCTCTTATATGCAAATGACTGAGTCCTGGATATGTATTGGAGCCCAGCAAATACCTGTTGAATGAATACACTCATATAAAGAGATCAACACTCAGATATTTAGTAGGCATCTCAAACTTGCTATTTCCACAACTATACTGATTATCATCCCTGCATAACCACTCCTTCCGCCATCTACCCCATTTCCATAATTGTAAACTCTATCCTTCTCATCATCCTCAACTCCTCTTTCTCTCACCCCACATGAATCCAGCAGCAAGTCCTGCCTGCTCTACTTTCAGAGTATCACCCGAAATCTGACCACATCTCACCTCTCCCACGGCTACCTCCCTGGTCCAAGCCACCGTCACCTCTCACTCAGGATGTGGCACCAACCTTCTTACTGGTCACTCTGTGGCATCCCGTACTCTCCATTTCACAGCCAGAGGGATCCTGTTACATCCTAAATCAGACCATGTCACTCCTCTATTCAAAATGAGCAGCATGCTCCAACCTCATGACATTTGCACTACAGCCCCGTCTGCTTGGAATTCTCTGCTACAGAAATCTGCAAGGCATACTCCCTCATTCCCTTCCTTCAGGCCACTGCTCTGCCATCTGTCACCTTCTCAGTGAGCCTTCTCTGAATACCGTTTATCAAATAGAGCACTCTCCACTACCCCAGCACCCAGCCTTCTCTATCTTCCTTCACCTGCTTTCTTTTTCCCCATAGTCATGTTCCATTTGTATCTATTTAACACCTATGATGTACCAGCACATAAACTTCACAAGGGCAGAAGTATGTCTGTCCCAACGAAATCCTAGGCACCCAGAACAATTCTGGCAAGGCGTAAATATTTGCTGAATGAATGAATAGCTTCTCTTTGCTCTGGAATATGTAAGGATTAGTCCAGAAGGGCACACTATTACTGAGATCAAAGTTGTTCCATAGAATTTTCTAGAATGACGGAAATATTCTACATCTGCGTTATTCATCCAGTACAATAGCTACCAGTCGCTATGTGGTTAGGAGCACTTGAAATGTGTGTAGGACAACTGAGGAATTAAATTTTTTAAAAATTCATAGACTTCACTTTTTAGAGCAGTTTTAGGTTTACAGAAACACTGAGCAGAAAGTACAGAGAAAAGACAGTATTTTTTATTTTATTGTGTTTTAGTTTACTTAAATAGCCATATGTGGCTAGTGGCTACCATATTGGACAGAAGTGACTTAGACTGAGACTAGGAAGGAAGGCTCCTGCCTCCCTCACTGCCTGTGTGTGCATCAGTCCCAGGAGGGAGCCTGTGGAAGGCCTGCCACGTTTTCCTCCTAAGGACTCACCAGGGCCCCAAAGGCGGAGTCAGCCTTCCAAGCAGACGAGTTTGCAGATCAAGCTCTAGGAAAGAAGAAAGCAGACAGTGCAGCATAGAGAATCTTCATTGAAGATGTGCCAGTTGCTAAGAGAGGCCCCTGGCCAATTCACGTACGTGTACGTCTTCTGATGAATGAGCCTTAGTGGGCCCCGTCTAACTCTTCTTCTTCGCACATCCTCACCCCCTTCCACTCCTTTATGCTCTTCCTTTCATCTCTGCTCATCATCCCTGGGGCCCAAAATTGTTTCCTGTGCTTTTCAGCTGGGCTAAGGGACACCTTGGGCCCTTCTGCTCAAATCTGGCTTTTGGTTTCCATAACAACCGGTAAAGCACACAGCACTAAATACAACAAAGATTTCTCTCTCTCTCTCTCTCTATATATATATAAATATATATATAAATATAGATAGAGAGTGCACACATCTATAGTCACACACATATATACAGCACACACATGAATGAATGCACACACACACACACACATATATATATTCACTCACATATTTAAGGGTAAAGTGCAAGAAGGGTAGGATGACTGAAGTCCAAAAAAGAAAGTAAATAAACCTTGACAACAAATAGAGACCATTCTAGGGAAGAGCAAAGGGACTTGGAGCTGCCTATAATTAGCAGCCACCACATCCCAAAACAAAATCAGACTTTCAGGCCTTGCAGCTTTGTTGCCATAGAAATGGGGCCCAAGATCCATCAGGCTGTCTTCCTAAAGCGATTCCGTCCCTGACCATGCCCACATCAAACGGAGCCTCCCCAAGTTTCTTTGTGTTGTAGATGATACCCGGGACCCTACCATGTCTCCAAAGGGGGCAGGCAAGGAAAGGAAAAGACCCAGTAGAAAAAAATTCAGAAGTGTCTCAATCCAGACATGCTGGCTTCTCATGAGATACAGCAGGAGAAGGATTTAGCCAAGTAGCATCTTGGGGACTTTCTATCCTGTGGATGTGTTTACTGATTATTGGAGGCTGCCACTGGTCACTTTTTTTACATTTATTTTTATTCTTTTTTCCTACACATTACAAACAAGCTTCCAGTCATATTGTTCTTACAGTTTTACTTCCTATTTTTACCCATTTAATATTAGAAAGTAAATGTTGCCACATGTTACATATATTTTTGCATAACTGTCTCTATCAGTCAGGGTCCAGGCTAGAGACAGATAGCACACCAGTTATTTTAAGAGGGTGATGTGGTTTGGATTTCTCTTCCTGCCCTAATCTCATGTTGAATTGTAATCTCTAATGTTGGGGGTGGGGCTTCGTGGGAGGCGATTGGATCATGGGTGTGGATTTCCCCCTTGCTGTTCTCGTGATAGCAGGTGAGTTCTCATGAGATCTGGTTGTTTCCAAGTGTGTAGCACCTCCCCCTTTACTCTCTCTTCCTCCTACTCCAGCCATGTAAGACATGCTTGCTTCCCCTTCACCTTCTGCTATGATTGTAAGTTTCCTGAGGCCTCCCCAGCCATGTTACCTGTACATCCTGCAGAACCATGAGCCAATTAAACCTCTTTTCTTTATAAATTACCCAATCTCAGGTAGTTCTTTATAGCAATGCGAGAACAAACTAGTACCAAGAGAGAATGTAACGTAAGGAATTGTTAAGCAGGTAGTAGAGGAGAATCTTGTGTATCATGTCAAAATTAATTTTACTATCTCCTGGAGGTGGCTAGCTCATTGACTGTCACCCCAAAATTTGCTAACTCACCAGCAGCAGGAAAAGGATAAAGTTTTCTCTGCAATGTGAATCATCCTGCATGGCTTATTGATCAATCACAGTAAAGCGAAAAGACATATAAGGCATAATGACCTATCACCAAGGTAGCCCTTGAGAAGCAATGTCCACACCTATGACCAGAGAACAAAGGAAAGATGTTGGTACCATTAAACTTGATTTGTAAGGCTAAAGGTAGGCACAGCATAGCAGAGACCCAGACTTCTGAAAATAAGGCACTATCTGGATGGTTTACTGGAATCCTTGAGGAAGCCCAGTGAGGTTAGTTCTGATAGAGTGGAAAACGGCAAAGTAGATTTGGAAGCTGCTACTGAAATTAATCTTTCGATCGGGAAGAAGCAAGACTCTTCTTTTCCTCCAGGCTTCTCATTGTTTTTCACACCCACCTACTGGCACAACTTTTCACAGAAAAGTGGGTGCACAGTCTTATCTCCAGGATCACAAAGCCAAGCATGGAAGGATGGGATTGAAAATCAGAGGCAATAGCTCATCACTAAGTGGATGTTACATGCTTTAACCAGTCCCCCATGCTGAACATTTAGGTTGTCTCTAACTCTTTGGTGTTATAAGTTGGCTTTCAGTAGGGCATCTTCTGCATCAATAAAATATTATTTCCTCGTAACGTATTCCCCAAAGTAGAATTAATTTGCTAAACATTAAGGGCATTTTTAAGGTTCTTGATACCTAGGACCAAAACGTTTCCCTTAAAACTATCAACTTCAGTTCTATCCATCAATAAGCATTCTAAATCTAAATCCATTATTGTGAAATTACTTTAATTTATTGATGCAATCCTTTCAGGTCCCCAAAACTTAACTGCCTTTCTCTGCTTATCACCAGCCCACAGTAAACGCTTCTCTTCTCTGAATCTGCATAATATGGTCACTCTTATTCATTTGCCACTCACTTCATTCTCTGTGATTCTACTTTTCTTATTTCTCTAACTAGTCAGCCAAGCATACCGTTGTTCAGAGAGAGGACTCTGAGGCAGACTACCAATTTCCATACTAGATTTCAACGTGTACTGGCTGTGTGACTGCAGGCAAGTAACTGATTCTCTCTGAGCCCCACTTTCTTGTCAATATAATGAAAAGAAATAGTTCTATGTACTTCAGAGGATTATGAGGCCCAAATATGGTAATGCAAGGAATCTGAGATATAGCGTGATTTCAGCAAATGATACCTAATGCTGTTGTAATTTTTGATATTATTCTTATCAGACAGTAAACTCATTAAGGGCAAGAATCATGTCTTAGAATTCTTTTCTATCTCTTTTCTTATCTTAGCAACCTTTAATTAGATTTTAAGAAACTGACACTCGGACAACTTAGCTTAAGCTAACTTAAGCAATGAGGGTTTATCATAAAATTGAGGAATCTCAACAAACCCAATTTTAAGAAGCAGAATGCAATTCTCTGGGACCGTCAGTTCTTCTCTTATGGGTCATGTGTTTGCTCATCTCTGCTGTATCATACTTTGATTTCTCTTTCCTTGACCACCAGGTTACTTTACACACTTGCTCCTTTTTCTGCGTGCTATCAGCCATCAGGAGACATTGGGTCCAACCATGCATGACCTTACAGACTCTTTGTCCTTAGTCCCATGTCTCTTAATTTAATTCCTGAAAAGAAAAAAAAAAAAAAGATTGACTTGAGTTGTACCTATAAACTATCACTGGCCCAATCAGATAAGGCCAGGGATCACAGATCACCTGGCACAATTATGACTGCCTCAGTTCACTGCTTCAGGAAGGGTGGGAAAATGCTCTTCAGGGGTGCTAATTGACATGCCTACTTCTGTTATGCCTCATCCAGAACACTGAGGGAGCCAACACAGTTAGATTGCTTGGGAGTAGCTAAAAACAAAAAGAAGCAGGGCCTCTCAACAATCAGCACACGGATCTCAACAGCTGGCTTGGAGTCCCAGTGGAAGACCTATCCTTGGCCACTGGCAGCAGGACCACCTGTCCATACCCCCCAGGAAGAGGAGCACCTGCAGATGCCAGCAATAGGCCCACCAACCTGCAGACCCCGGCACCAAGCCCTCCCACCTGTGGGTCCAAGTACCAGGCCCACTTGCCTGCCTGTGGCCCTCAGCAGAAGACTTGTTCACCCAAAGACCCTGTTGGCAGCACGTTTACCTGCAGAGGCCAGCAGCAGACCCACACATAGACCCAGGCACCAAGTCCATCTGCCCACCCACCTGTGGATCCTGGAAGTGGGCCCCTCTGTGGTCTCCACCAAACAGCTCACTCAGAATCTTTGGCCAGGCTGACTAATAAAGGGCCTTCCATGCCAGACTGTAAAGACTGAAAGAGGTGACTACTTCTTCAAATGCACAATCACAAACACAAGGCTACAAGGATTACAAAGAATTAGGGAAATACAACACTACCATAGAAATAAAATAAGTCTCTAGTAACAAATGCTAAAGAAATGAATATCTAAAGAAATGAGAATGTCAGGTGCCTGATGAAAAATTCCAAATTGTTGTCCTAAAGGAGCTTAGCGAACTGCAAGAGAACACAGATAGACAACTAAATAAAATCAGAAAAGCAATACATAAGCAAAATGAGAAGTTCAACAGAGATAAAGAAATAATTAAAAGGAACCAAACAGAAATTCTGGAGCTAAATAATACACTGACTGAACTGAAAAAAATAAATGCAGAACTTCAACTGTAAATGCAATCAAGTATTTGAGTTTAATCCGTGAACTCTAAGAGAAGTCATTTGAAATTATCCAGTCAAAGGAACAAAAAGCAAAAGAGTGAAAAGAGTGAAGAATATCTATGGGACTTTTGGGACACTATCAAACCAAAAAAAAATATGGATGATTAGAGTCCTAAAAGAAGAAGAGAAAGAGAAGGAAAATTTATTTAAATAGATTATGACAAAAAACTTCCTACATCTGGTGAGAGAAATAGGCATCCAGATTCATGAAGCCTAAAGAATTCCTTATAGGCTAATCCTAAAGAGATCTACACAAGACACATTAAAATTAAATTATAAAAAATCAAAGACAGAGAGAGTTTTGAAAACAGCAAAAGAGGCTCATCATGTACACGGAAATCTGCATGAGACTATCAGTGGGTGCCTTAGCAGAAACCTTGCAGACCAAGAGACAGTGGAATGATATATTCAAAGTATTTCTTAAAAAACTGCTAAAAAAGAATGCCACACCAAGATAAACTGTTCTTTAAAAGAGAAGGATTGATAAAGACTTTACCTGACAAACAAAAACTGAGGTTTATCGCTTCTAGACCTGCCATAAAAAAAGTACTAAAAGAAGTTTCTTTAGTTGAAACAAAGGGAAGATTAACAGTAAAATAAAAGCATAGGAAAGTATAAATTTCACTGGTAAAGGCAAACATATAGAAAATATAGGATAATATAATACTGTAATGGTGGTGCCCAAATCAGTTTTTAACTTTTATACCCTCATATAAAATTTAAAGAACAAAAGTATTAAGAGTAACTATAGCTACCAAAAATTGTTAATGGATACACAATAGAAAAATAAGTAAATTATGACACCAATTATACAAAGTTGTGGCGGGGGGACAAAGTGTAGAGTTTTTATATGCAATTAAAGTAGTTATCAGCTTAAAATAGACTGTTACAATTATAAGATGTGTTATGCAAGCCTCATAGCAACCAAAAGGAAAAAAAAACTATTATAGATACAAAAAACATAAAGAGTAAAGAAAGTATGTAGCTACAAAAACAAAATCATGAAAGAAGATAGCAAGAGAGGAAGGGAGGAGCAAAAGACCTACAAAACAAACAGAAAACAACAAATTTGGTAAAGTTCCAGGTTATGAAATCAACCTAAAAAATCAATAGTGCTTCCGTACACTAACAATAAACTATTCAAAAAGAAATTAAGAAAACAATTCCATTTACAATAGTATAAAAATAATACTTAAGAATAAAGTTAACCAAGATGGTAAAAGACTCATACAGTGAGAACTGTAAAACACAGATGAGATGAATTAAAGCAAACACAAAAAAAGGAAAAATATTCCAAATTTACAGATTGAAAGATTTGTTATTGTTAAAGTAGCCACACTAACCAAAGTTATCTACAGATTCAACGCCATCTCTATAAAAATTCCAATGGCATTTTCTTTCTATTTTTTTAATCAAAATAGAAAAACAATCCTAAAATTGATAGGGAACCACAAAAGATCCCAAATAACCAAAGCAATTCTGAGCAAGAAAAATAAAGCTGGAGACATCACAGTTCCTGATTTCAAAATATATTACAAAACTACATTAATCTAAACAATATGATATTGGCATAAAAATAGATATATAACCAAATGGAATAGAATCAAAAGCTCAGAAATAAACCTATAATGTATGGTCAGCTGATCTTTGACCAGGGTGTCAAAAATACACAATAGGGAAAGAACAGTTTCTTCAAGAAATAATGCTGGGAAAATGGAATATCTACATGCAAAAGAATAAAACTGGACCACGTTCATACAACATTCGCAAAAATAATCTTGAAATGATTAAAAATATAGTCATAAGACCTGAAACTCTAGAGGAAAAGATAGAAGAACAGTGTCTTGATATTGGTCTTGGCAATTATTGCTTTAATATGACACTAAAAGGCAACAAAAGCTCAAATACAAGTGGTGCTGTATCAAATGAAAAAGCTTCTACACAGCAAAGGAAGCAATCAACAAAATTAAAAGAAAGCAATCAACCAAATTACCTCTGGAACGAATATTTTCTCTGGGAGAAAATATTTAGAAACCATATGTTTGATGAAAGGTCAATAGCTCAATACATAAGGAATGCTTACAAACTCTCCACACACACTCATATATAATATATATATACACATCCATATATACATATATATAATTTTTAAATGGCAATGGAACTGCATATACATTTTACTAAAGGAGATACACAAATGACCCAGAGATACATGAAAAGATGCTTAACATCACTAATCATCAGGGAAATAAACATCAAAACCACAATGAGCTATCACCTTACACCTGTTACATCTGTTTTGGCTATTATCCAAAACAGAAAAAAAGTACAAGTGTTGGCACGGATGTGGAGAAAACTAAGCCCAGGTGTACTGTTGTTGGGAATGTAAATTGGTACAGCCACTAGAGAAAACAGTATGGAGGTTCAGTAAGAAATAAAAGGTAGAACTACCATATAATTTTGCAATTCTCTTCTGAGTCTATGTCTAAAACAATTGAAATCAGAATGTCAAAGAGATACCTACACTTCCATGTTCATTGCAGCATTATTTACAATAGCCAAGTCATGGAAGCAACCTCAATGTCCATCTATGAATTAATGGATGAAGAAAATGTTTTATTTTTATGAAATATTTTATATATATTCAAATATATATTAATATTATTTGGCCCTAATAAAGAAGAAAGTAGTGCTGTCTGCAACAACATGGAAAAATCTGGCCCATCTACTTTACAATAGAATTAACATGTCAGTTGCTTGCTATTGAGTAAAACTGTATATTACCTGCACTACACAGTGTAGGTAATTTATAGGCTATCAAGAAGTAGAAAATTCTTCAGGAAAAAGATGTAACATCTTCCTGGTATACAGTTTTACACTACACTGTGCAGGTAATTTATAGGCTATCAAGAAGTAGGGGAAGAACCTTTATCTTTTTTGGTCACCATGATACTCCCCATTCCTAGCACAAGATTGAGCACATTGCTGATTAACATACCTATTGGGTAGAAGAATAAATAAACCAGTGAGTGAGTGAGTGAGTGAGTGAGTGAGTAATGGATGGATGGATGGATGGATGGATGGATGGATGGATGGATGGATGAATCAGTAAGGAACTATGAGTATTCCCTTTTGAGCAGCAGTGATTTAAAGTCTAGCCTGCTCACCCTCTCAATTCTCAGGGTAATTTTTTGTTTTTCCACAGCTGAGGCAAGTAGTATCCAAACCAAGGAACAGCTGTGATACTCACCAATGACCTCCCTAAATATAGATATCCTTTCAAAGGAAGAACTGAACTGAGGTCCCATAGCACTATAATCCTCTGATTTCATAATGTGAAAAGAAATAAATGTGGTTTACACATGCTGGGCAAGCCAACAATAAATCACCCGGCAGGGAGAGAGGGTGCTTTTCCTCTTTCTCCCAAAACCAAGAGGAAGATAATGGAGGAGAAGGGTGAGAAGACAGAGGTAGAGGAACAGAGCAGGGAAAGAAGAGTGAGCAAGGAAGACGAGAAAGATGAAAACAGGGGCCATTTTCTGAGCTTTCTAGATGTCATATGCTATACACATATTATGTCATTTATTTACTCAGCAAATACTTCTTGAGTCAGGCAGTCTCCTGTGGCACTGGGGACACAGCAGTGAATAAAATGAATATATTTGTGCTTCCATGGAGCTTATATTTTAGTAGGAAAACCTGACTTTGCTCCAGCAAGACCTGAACTCAGAAAGCTAGATTTTAAGTGCAGACTGTCAGCCTTCACACATGAGAAAACCAAGGTACAAAAAGTTTAGCAACTTGCTAGGGCAATTACCAAAGCCTTTACAAATGAGCTATACATAAGAAGAGAAAAAAATTGTGTGAATGCACAAATGAAGGAAAAATGCATTCATGTCCCTCCTTTCTAAACAGAATCTTACCTCCTTCAGGGCAAGGATCAAGCTCACTTTCCTGTGTAGATCACATACACACACACACACACACACACACACACACACACACACACACACAGTTCTTGCAAATAATCTATCCCTGTTAAATAGACAATGTGATGGTAGGGAACTTCATATATTCCAAATAAATTCATATCATTTTGGCTCTGACTTGGCTCCCCCAGGGAGTTAAACAACTTTTCTCTGATCAAGCAATAGTCACACTCTTGATTGTTTTTAGATGAAATAATTAGCATCAGCAAAATGACATAGTGATTTATTTTGCACCCAGGCCTTCTCCACATGCTAATGAAATCTTTACACAGTATGTTCATTGGGCTCAGTAGCTAGGCAAATCCTGAAATGTCCTGCCCAAGGGAGGTGAAAACAATCCCATAGAGAAGATGAGATCAAAAGGCCAACATTCACATGAGCCTTCAAGCTCCCCAGACTGATCCAGTAGTTCTAATTCCCTTAAAAGACTCAAACCACCAACTTCTTCCTTCATTTCAATAGATGGTCCTGTTTTCCTCTGTGTATGTCTAATCTGTCATTGAATCCTACCCACTCGACCTCAAAAATATTCCTTGAAAGTGTCCAATTTTCCATGAATCTACTCTCACTTCCCAGTCTGAGCTACCATGGCATCTTACCCATGTGGTCTCCCTACATTTGTCTTGCCCTTCCAATCCACCCTTCACACTGCAGCCAGATAGGCATATTAGAAAGCAAATTTTATTAAGCTCTGCACTTCAATTTTTTTTTAATTTTATTTTATTTTAAGTTCCAGGATATATGTGCAGGATGTGCAGGTGTGTTACATAGGTAAGTATGCGCCACGGTGGTTTGCTGGACCTATCAACCCATCACCTAGGTATTAAGCCCTGCATGCATTAGCTATTTATCCTGATGCTCTTCCTCCCCTTCCCCCACCCTCACAGGTCCCAGTGTGTGTTGTTCCCCTTCCTGTGTCCATGCGTTCTCATTGTTCAGCTCTCACTTATAAGTGAGAAAATGTGGTGTTTGGTTTTCTGTTCCTGTGTTAGATTGCTGAGGATAATGGTTTCCAGCTTTTATCTCATTCCTTTTCATGGCTGCATAGTTTTCCATGGTATGTACCACATTTTCTTTATCCAGTCTATCATTGATGGGCATTTGGGTTGAGTCTACATTTTTGCTATTATTGACTCCCCAGAGTCCCCAAGATAAGAGCCAGAATCTCTTCCATGGCCCTTATGGGACTGCAGGACATGACCTGGTCTTACTTTCCTGACTCAGTTCTCATCACCCTGTATTCATTCCATCACACTGGTCTTCCTCCATGTTCAGACTCTATTTTCTTTGCCTCCTACATGCATATGGTTCTCTATGCCTGGAACACATTCTTGCTCACTCTTTGTATCAGTCAGCTATGCTGCATAACAAATCACCCACAAACTTCGCTTAAACAAAAACTAAAAGCAAAATACATTTATTATATGGCCCAGGAGTCTGGGCCTGACTTAGCTGGGTCTTCTGCTTTGGGTTTCTCAAAAGGCTGCAATCAGGTTGTCACCTAGGGCTGGAGTCTCATCTGAAAGCTCAGCTATGGAGGGATCCACTTCTAAACAATTGGGCTTTTGACAGGATTCAGTTCCTCATGCACTGTTGGACTGAGAGCCATCATTCCTTGCTGGCTGTTGGCTGGAGGCTACTCTCCATTCCCTGCCATGTAAGCTTCTCCAACATAGTTGTTTCATCTAAACATGCAAACGAAGATGGCAACAGAGAGAATCTGCTTGCAAGACAAAAGCTGCAGTCTTATGAAATGGCATCACAGAAGTGACACCATGTCACCTTGGCCTTATTCTATTAGTTAGAGCAAGTCACAGGTCCCACCCACATTCAAGGAGACAGGATAACATGCGGTATCAGGAGGGAGGGATCACAGAGACCATCCTAAAGTCTGTCTGCCACATGTCCCATTAGCCTGACAAGAGAATTTTTTCCCTTGAATCTTTTCTGACATGTCACTGCCTTAGAGGAGCCTTCCCAACTAAAATTATTCCCACCTATTATATGCCCATGCAGTGGCCTGTATTTTCCTTCAATTACACCTGTGTACTTTTAATGACTTGCTTCATGGTTGTCTTCAGGGAACACATCTGTTTAGAGCTACATATCCAAAGTCTAGCTCAGAGAGTAACTTCCCTATTCTGATGCTCAATGTATATATGAATGTGCTTTTGAATGAATGACCAAACAGAAGTATCCTGAGTGTCGTGATCTGTTCAAACATTTGTCCTAAACTGCACAACTTAAAAACTACCCAGACACTCACATATTGGCCCCCTCAGTATCTCTGCCTGACTTTGTCCTCCCTACTCCATTATTTATGCTAGGGTGGGAGAACAAGATCCTGGAAAACTTTAGGAACATTCCAAAGTAGAATTATTCACCCCAGGAAACAGTCCCATGCTCTGTCTTAAAATGTATACTCTTTCCTATTCGGTGATGTTGATACATCAATCCATACATTGAAAGGAAAATTGAACCCATTGTTAACTTTGAATATTAGATCAGGAAGAAGAGAGAAGCCAGAGTCATTCCTGAGCACCTGCCATATGCCAAGCACCATGCTATGTTAATACTTGTGAAATCTTTGGAGATAAGGACTTATATCTCCATTTCTCATATAGAAAAACAAGTTGAGAGGGGACTTGAATTTTGCAGTGGTGTGCTGGTAAACTTGATGGTGTGAGGGAGCTTGATTCTAGACTTTACTGATTTTCTCCATGCAGATATTCTCACCATGGCCAGTCTTAACCTACTGATGGCTTCATAACTAACTCACAAAATTCTTGAAAGTTTTTCATCTGATTCTTCCAAGCCCATGAGTGCTGGCTCCAGCTTACCATCAGACCTCTTTAGGAACAGACCAATGGTTCGGATTTTTTGTTTATGTTTTTGTTTTTCTCATCTCTCATCTTCTACCAGATGGAGATGCCACTGAGATATTAAGCTCCTGGAGGTTGAGGGTTTGCCCAGCCCAGAGCCTTGCTAGAGAGTGATGCTCAGTAAATATTTGTTATGTCAGTGTGACTGGAATTTTCAAGGGCAGTCCAGAAGGAGCCAGATCACCCCCTGGTGGGATTTAAACAGGGACACAGGACACTGCAGGGACAAACACCTAGTGATACTAGAGAGTTTCCTGGTGATGACCTAGGAGGCAGATGCCTGTGGCAACAGCCTTCCTCTGGCTGAAGCAGCTGAGCAGGAAAGAAGAAAACCAGGAGATACCGGCTTGGCAGGGGATTGGCAAGTACACCTCTTGCCTTCCTGCCCTCCCAGCTCCTGCTGCCTCTGAGCTGTTGCCTACCAGGTGGATTTGTGGACTTAGGATCTTGGGAGTCCCAGAGATAAGGCTGATGTCTCAGAAGTACTGGAGACACACCTGGAACCTTCTTACCTGCCCTAAAGCTCCAGAAACAATGAAGAAGGCTAGAGCTAAGGCGGATTTTGGAGAGCATTCATCTCTTTGTTTATTCATTCAGCGATCACATATTGAAGGTTATATACTAGACAGAGTGGAGTAATGATGTTAGGCAAAAGTAGTCCTTGCAGATATCTGCACTCCCATGTTTACTGCAGCATTATTCACAATAGCCAAGATATGGAATCCACCTAAGCATCCATCAACAGATGAATGGATTGGGAAAATGTGGTGCGTATACACAATGAGCTATTATTCAACCATAAAAAGCATGAAATCCTGTCATTTGCAACAACATGGACGGAACTGGATGACATTATGCTGAGTGAAATAAGCCAGACACAGAAAGACAAATATCATATGTTCTTACTTATATGTGAGAGCTAAAAAAAAATTGATCTCACGGAGATAGAGAGTAGAATGATATTTGTCAAAGGCTGGGAAGGGTAGTGGGGAGGGGGAGAAAAAGAGGGCTGATTAATGGGTATAAAAATCCAGCTAGATAGAAAGAATAAGATCTGGAGTTTGGTAAACAATAGGGTAACTATAGTTAACAATGATTTATTGAATATTTTGAAATAACTCGAAGAGTGAAATTGGAATATCCCAAATACAAAAAATGATAAATGCTTGAGGTGAGAGATATCTCAGTCACCCTGATTTGATCATTACACATTGTATGCGTGTGTCAAAATATCACATGTACCCCATAAATATATACAACTATTATGTATCCACAACACTTAAAAACAACAACAGGCCAACAGTAGTCCTTGCCTGCATGGAGTCTACTATCTAGTAGGAAAGGGAGAAATAAAGTATAATATCAGGATATTTCTGATGCCTGCTAACCAAGGTAGGGAAGGAGAGGCATGAGGGAGGCATCTCAAAATCCAGTCTACAGTATCAGGGAAGGCTTCCTGGAGGAAGTGGTGTTCAAGGTGAAACCTACAGTATTCAGCCCAGTGAAAGGAAGGCATATGCCTATGTCACATCATCTAATTCTACATATCTAACCATCTTTCATCAGCCTTGTTTTTCTCTATCAGATAACAAAAAGTCTATTTTGTTACCTATTGTCTTACAGAAAACTGCCCAAAACATTGAGGCTTAAAGCAATAATCATCTTATTAGGCCTCATGCTTTTGTGAGTCAACAATTGGAGAAGGACTCAGCTGGGTGGGCACTGAGTGGTATCAATGGAACTCATCAGTGTTAATCACCTGGAGAGTGGGCTGGTCTGGAGGGTCCAAGTCAGCTTCCCCTATATGTGACTGGTGACTTAGCAGGGATGGATGGAAGGCCAGGTTCAGCTGGGATTGTTGACTGCAATGCTGCACATGGCCTCTCTGCGTGGCAGTCCCAGAGAGTCAGATTTTATGCAAAATGGTGCAGGGATCCCACAGAGAGTGTGAGCCCGAAACCTGACACGGCATCACTCTAACTGTATTCTACTGGCCAAGCAGTTACAGAATCTTCCCAGATCTGATGGAAAGGAACAGAGACACCACCTCTCCATTGGAGGAGCATTAAAGAATTTGCAGAGTGGTCATTTTGTTTGTTTGTTTGTTATTATACAACACTCACAAAAAGTTGCAAAAAAAATAGAGAGATTGTTTTTTAACCCCATCCAGCTTCCCTCAGTGTTAATATCTTACATAATCATAGTATATTGCCAAAAACAGGGAATTGACTGTAGTACTTTTTAACTCAGGAACAGACCATATTCAGACTTCACCAGTTTTTACATGTAATCGTGTGTGTGTGTATCATATGCAGAGTTCCATGAAATTTTATCACATGTAAACAAAGGTAACCATCATCACAGTCAAGATGTGGAACTATTTCATCACCATAAAGAACTTCCTTCATATGGGCAATTTTAATCCACCACAAGGTCTAACACTAACAACAGAGATTCCCCAATTTGAAGCCCAACATTGTTAAAAGCTGGATGAGGCTGGGCACGGTGGCTTATGCCTGTAATCCCAGCACTTTGGGAGGCTGAGGCAGGCAGATCACGAGGTCAGGAGATCGAGACCATCCTGGCTAACATGGTGAAACCCCATCTCTACTAAAAATACAAAAAATTATCCAGGCATAGTGGCATGCACCTGTAGGGAGCTGCTCAGGGGGCTGAGGCAGGAGAATCGCTTGAACCCAGGAGGCAGAGATTGTAGTGAGCCAAAATTGTGCCACTGCACTCCAGCCTGAGCGACAGAGTGAGACTCCGTCAAAAAAAAAAAAAAAAAAAAAAAAAGCTGGATAATGCTGGATGATTCCATTGCAGATCCTCAGTTTCTTTATCTGTAAAATGGGTCAACAAGGAGAGGATCCATAGAAACCAGAAAGCCCAAGTCACAGATCTAACTTAAAATCTCAACTTCATACTTCATCTTTGTGAACACAAGGAAATAAGCTCCAGTTAATTTCAGCTCAGTTCATCAGTAAAATTGGAATACAACAACACACATTGTAGGAATGTAGTGAGGATAAAGGAAGATAATGTGTGCAAAACCCCAGCACAGTGCCTGCCAGAGACTCTTAAGAGTCTGTCCCCCATTCTCTTACATTTTTCAACTTACTTGTAATCCTGCCATCTTGAGGAGTTTGTATATTTACATACTAAGCTTTATGGTAATTGGCTTTGGTTAGTTGTTTGTGTAATTGGTTAGACACAATTCTGTATTGATTGTTAACACAATACTGTTTTTTAAAATTCATTTTTTAACCACTTCTAAATCAAACCATCCTTCTTCCCTTACTCTGAACAATAATAGATCATGCAGAAACTCAGCCCCTAAAAGAGTCTTAGCGTGATTAAAGAAAACCCAATGTGAAAAATCCAACTATCGGAGTTCCACACATCTTTAAGAAAGCCCCTATATTTAGTTCTGAGCCTTAGATGTCAAAATCTTCTACTACCCTGCAACATCACCAAACGAAATAAAATTTAAAAAAAAAAAATGGAAAACAAAAGCAATTTACCTCCCCCCAGGCAAAAGAATGATTTTCCCCTTTCTTTTGATGCTGTCATTTTCTCATTCTCAAGAATTCCTTTTCAGTTCCTCAACATTTTCCTTCTCCTCTTAGCTAGTTCTAAGTCTGAATTCATTTCTAGAAAGGAGAATCACTGGGCCTGGAATCAAGGCAGAATTTGACCGAGGACCTACCCAAAGTATCTTGGCCCTAAAAAGTCTTGAGGCTACTTTTTTCTCTTGCCGCAGTCTACTGCCTGTCTCTTCCACAACCACATTTCTGGTACACCCCATATGTGTGTTTCTGGGGGTTTGCACACTTAGAAACGTGGCATTTATACAGTTTTACTTGGGGAGAATTTAAGTTGAAACAGCCCAACAGCATGACTTTCAAACAAAACAAAATACCAGCTTCTGAGAGTCTGCAATGGTGCCCAGGCAATATTGGACAGAAATTAAATTACGACCATTTTGAAGGAAACATGAGGAGAATTCTTTGGTTTATCTATCCTTGAGAGAGCGTTGCTCCTCAGCTGGGTGAAACCTCTGGCCTCATTCCTGAAACATTGCAAACTTTGCTTTGTACATATTTGCTGAGGAAAGCACACAGGTGTCTGTCCTCTGCTCAGCCTAGAAACAGCATTAAGTGGCAATGATCAGCCCCACACATATCATGAATTGGACTCCCTGCATCAGTAGCTGGGGACGTTAGTTCTGTTTTGACATGCCTGCTCAAATTCGAGGCCACTTCTTTTATTTTAAAGAAGGAAACAACCACACTCACCTTTACTCTGGAGACTTCTGGAAAGATGGGGTGACGCAATAAGATCTCTAAAATAGTGTCTCCAACTTTAATGTGCACACACATCTCCGGGGGATCTTATTAAAATGTAGATTCTGATTCAGTGGCTCTGGGGTGCACCTTGAGATTCCGCATTTTACCTGGCTTCGAGATGACACTGATGCTGCTGGTTAGGGACCACACTTTGAGTAGCAAGATTCTAAAGCACTTCAGTGATGAAGGACTGAGAAAAAAACATTGAGGTCCCTTGCAAATCTTTTCTCCTTAGACATACTTCAGTAAAGCTTTAGAATCCATTGTAGCTTATTTCATAAGGCAGACTGCCTAAAAGTGAGCAACCAATGAGCAATCAACCTGCAGTCTTCCAAGTTCTGAGGGCATCAAGTCTAAGAGTCAAAACCAGACAGCAAGCTGAAGGGCTCTTCTTGTATGTGTCTGTCTTCTGTGGCTGCTGTGACAAATAATCACAAGCTTATTTGCATACAACCACAAAATTATATTATCTTACAAGTTCTGGAAGTCAGAAATCTGAAAGTG
The DNA here is from genome assembly GCF_028885625.2 of Pongo pygmaeus. Lineage (NCBI taxonomy): Eukaryota > Metazoa > Chordata > Mammalia > Primates > Hominidae > Pongo > Pongo pygmaeus. Next base: position 114,104,547 of record NC_072383.2, read on the forward strand.
GGTTACACTGGGCTAAAAATGAAGGCATTGGCATGACTGCGTCCACTCTGGAGGCTCTAGGGGAGAATCCACTTTTTGCCATTTCCAGTTTCTTGGGACCTCTCACTTTCCTTGGCTTGTGGACTTTTTCTTGATTTTCAAAGCCAGCAGTGTAGCATTTTTCTAATCTCTCTCAGCCCTCTTTCCAGCATCACATCTCCTTCTCTGACTCTGACACTTCTGCTTCTCTCTTATCCTCTTCCTATCTCAAGGTTCTTATCTTAATCACACACACAAAGACTCTTTTGTCATGTAAGATAACACAGTCACAGGTTTCAGGGATTAGGATGTGGACATAGTTGGGGGCCATTATTCGACCTACTATGTCTTATTTCCATTGGTGAATCCTGGTGGGATAGTTTGCTCTAGACAGTGCTAGGGTATATACAGATCCTCTAAGAGGTCATCTTAAAGCTTTGACTTCAGGAGTCCTGAGAAATATCTTCCTAAAACTAAAAACTCCCCCAGAGACCAGTTTATTTGATTTAAATCATGTGGCTGATTGTTTTCCGAACACAACAATATTTTCCATTCTATATGCTCTTCTACAATATGACCTTGCACCCTCCCATGCAGCGGTTGGGGGTTTGTGTTCCCATCCTTTAGACCTGGGTGGGCTGTGACTGTTTTGACCAGTAGAGTCTAATAGAGTATGGCAGAAATTATATCGTGTAACTTCTAAGGTTTTGACCAGTAGAGTCTAATAGAGTACAGCAAAAGTTATATTGTGTAACTTCATAAAAAGCAATACTGCTTCTTCCCTGTCCACTAAGACACTTATGCTAGAACCTCAAAACACCACGTAAGAGTTCCAACTAACCCTGAGGCTGCCACACTAAGAGGAAGCCCAGGCCACATGGAGAGGCCATATGTAAGTGCTAAGCGATGGCATTTTTAAGTGATCCCAGCTCCTGTAAGTAAATCTGCCTTGCAGATTTCTGTATCAGAGAATTCCAAGCAGAGGGGGCTATAGTGCAAAGGTCACGAGGTTGGAGTGAGCTGTTAGTTTTGAACAGAGGAGTGCCATGGTCTGGTTTAGGTAACAGGTCCTGGGAGCTGGGATCACCTAGAAATCCCTTCACTTAGCACCTACGTATCCCAGCCATTGAATTATGTCCAGATTAGACCTTAGACATCTTGGAGCAGAGAACACCTGTCTGCACCTTCTCCTATCAAAACTTCTGAGTCACAGAATCTGTTACCTAATGAAATGGTTGTTTATACCATTAAGTTTTTGGACACTTTGTTACACAGCAAAGATAACTGGAACAAAGTGGATCTCTTTGGAATGCAAATGTCTATCAGTATGAGAAATATAAACAATCAGAATTGCGGAGTATATATTCCCTTGTTTATTTATTCACTTACTCTCTTACATGCCCATTTATGAACACACGCATGCTCTCCTAATTTATTCACGTACTTATCCAAAAGCATGATAAATTCTCACTATGTACAGAGATACCCTCTGAGAGTTCACTTGGCAGTGGGGATTCATTCATTCATTTCATAGATATTTATTGCCTGGGAAGTGTTCCTCAGAGATGTATCAAAATAGGAACAGACTTTCTTTCCTGCTTTGGTTGGAAAAATCCCAGGGAAGGCACCTCATTGGCTCTGTTGGATGGTGTGTCCAATGCTGCACCAATCACCCAGCCCAAGAGGGTGGGGAGCTAGCATGGACAGCCTCTATTCAAACCATATGTTTAGAGAGGAGGCAGGAGCAGTTTATCAAAGGAGTACCAGTCCCTGAAGAAGTGAGGGCGCTGCCAGGTCAAACAACGGCTGTCCCCTACGAAAGACCTGCCTTGCCTGTTCTCCACTGACATCATGCACCACCTTCGGCAGCTACTAGTGTTTATCTATCTGCTTTGGCTTTAACTACCAAACTCTAGAGGCATTTCTATTACTCGAAGCAGCAACTCAGATTTTTAAAAGCTGCTGCTTGTATCGTTTACCGTGAGATCAGCCAGGCTATAAAAAAGCATCCGAGTCTTCCCAAAGGATGAGGGAGGACTAGAGGTAAAGAAACTCTTATTTCCCTAGGCAAGTCAAAATGTCAACCCTCTGATAACCGAACTCTCTGGTGCACCTCTACTCTGCAGATTACGTGAAAAGAAACCTATTCTATATCTCAGTCCAGTGACATCATGGGAAATACCAGGAATTTTTTGGCTGCACACAAAATTCCTGTAAGATTCTTGGAAAATCTTACACAAAACTGTGAGTAACAGGGACTTAGTAATCTCAAGGCATCTTAATCAACACCAGGGGATAAAAGGAGAATATATTTTGAAACCAGGCAGATCTATATTTGAATCTCCTTGTTCTACTATTTATCAGCTATGTGAACTTGAGCAAGTTACTTTTCTCTAAGGCTCACTCTTTCCATCTTTAAAATGGGCATTATGATGCTCACTTCAACGGTTTCCAAGGGCTGATATGAAAGAATTAAATCAGTTAATGGATGGAAATGTGTGTCACAAGGTCTTGCACGCATCTCGGTTATTATGATTGTGTTGTTGCTATCACTTTTGCTGATAAGTCATAAAGCTGCATATCTTTTCTGACATGAGATTCAGGGGTATCCCAGGAATAGAAAAGAAGGCTGTATGATGTGAGAAAAATCAAAGAACAAAATGATATATTGTATATCTAAATATGGAAGTAAAAACAATAAAGTTTCTAGAAAACACTATAGGAGAGTTTTTTAAAAATTTTTATTCAGGCAGGGAATGATTTCTTAAACAAAAACAAAAGACACTCCCCAAAAATCATATTTAAAGGAAATATATATGTGTGTGTGTGTGTGTGTGTATAAAATAAGAATTTCTGTTCATAAAGACACACTATTAATACAGTGAAAAGTCAAGTAACAGAAAAGAAAAAGATATTTGCAACACTTATCACCTAGTAAAGGCTCATTTTCAGAATATGTAAACAGCTTCAGAAATCCATAAGAAAATGAGAGATAACCCAATTTTAAAAAATGGGCAGAAGACTTAAACAGGCATTTCATAAAAGATCTGCAAAAGAATGGCAAACATATAAACTGTTGGTCAGCCTCAATAATAATCATAGTAATGCTAGTTACAGCCTCAATGAGATACTACTATCCACTTACCAGAACTACTACAAATTCAAAATACAGACAATACCAAGTGCTGCCAAGTATGTGGAACAACCTGAACTCTTGCACGTTGATGGTAGAACATAATTTGGTACAAACACTTTTGAAAACATGTGGACATACATAAAAATATACACGCATTCTTTAACCGAGCAATTCCACTCCTAGGTATGTACCTAACAGAAATGAGTGTACCAAGAGAGGGAAAAGAATACTCATAATGATACTATTCACACTAACCCCCAAATAAATCAAATACCCCTCAACAGAAGAATCAATCAATAATCATATCATCATGCAACAAAATGACATTCAATGATAAACAAACAAAAGCTTCAGACACAACAGAAAGGGAGCTCACATACACAATGTTCAGGAAAATAAATCAACCACAAAAGAATGCATTTTGTTTATATTAAGTGAAAAAGCAGACAAAACTGTTGTTAAAAATCCAGAAAGAGGTCACTTTTGGGGAAAGGTGTGGATGAAGGATAACAATTTAGAGAGGGCAGGAGGGAAACTTCTAAGGAGCTAATAACATCTTAGGTCTTGATCTGGGCAAACGTTTGCAATTTCATTGAGCCATTCATTTAAGTTTCCTGTTGTGTTTTCTCTGTAGGTACAGTATAACTCATAAGACAGTTTAAAAAAAAAAAATCAGAAGGCCTGCCTTGTACCCGCCTTGTACCACCCACTTCAATGGGCCACACCCTCCCTGTAGCCAAAGCCCCAAGCGCTGTTTACCTTAGGATTGGAAGGATATGTACTGGAGGCTCCATCACCAGACCTCCCTCCTTGGGCCCAGCAAGTCTGCTACGTCCGGTTGGCCTCAGGCCAGCTTCCTCCACTCCTGGGGTCTTTTGTGCTCCTCAGGTAGAGGTGATCTCCCAGCATGCTCTGCACCGCTCAGTAGGAGGCCAGGGGGCCTGGGTTTTGTTTCCTCAGTGTCACCCATCCCTGTGGGCTTCTTCAAATGAATCCTTGGAGGACAGAGAAATGAGAGAGTATTAAAAATGTCAGAGACAGATCCTGAGATACACAGCTGGGTAAATAGAGCCGGTGGAGATGTTTTTATTAGTGGCTTTCTGGTCATGCTCACTTAAGTTATGGATGTAAGGTGGGGGTGGAGGAGAAGAGGCGTGAGGGTCTTCTACCCATTTCCAGACCTGCTCAGTCCCAATCATCCAGCACCCTCAGATGTGGGGGCACTGTCTCAGTTCTGAGGGGACTCACCATGTTAGGAAATTGTATACCTGTTCATTATGCCTCTGCAGAGAATTTTCCTTCCTGGTGACAGAAACATAGAGGGCCTTTTCTCTTGGATTTCTCTAGGAAGCCTCACCCCACCTGGGGAAGAACTGATGCCACATCGTTTCTCTGGCAAAACCTGGTCAGTTTCATATGAGAAGTAGGAAAGGGGGTGGTATTTTTGAGAAGTAGAGGATGGAAACTTCTCTGATCTACCATCTCATGGTCAATGTTCTACCAGAAATGAAAGCCATCCTTACCACTGTAATGCCCAAAGCAATCATTCTATGAATACTCATTATGTGCCTCAGAGACCAGAGTTCAAATTCAGGCTTACCAACTTGTTGCTACTTGACCTTCGGAAAATTATTTAGGCTTCTGTTTCCACATCTCTAAAATATAAATAAAATAGTACCCACCTCATAATGCCATGGTGAGGGATAAATGAATACATCCCTGGAAAGCAGTTAGCACAGTACCAGGCACACAGTAAGCCCTCAGTAAATGTTAGATACTATCAGTGGTAGAACACCTCTTCACAGAAGGCATAATATCTGCGTTGTACCAAAAGACACAAGTCATATGAATAGTATAGGGTGGTCTCATTTTTATTATTGCATAATAATCTACTCCCAAATGTAGTAGTGTCTGGGCTCAGTGGCTCACACCTGTAATCCCCAGCAGTTTCAGAGGAGAAGGTGGAAGGATCGCTTGAGCCCAGGCATTTGAGATCAGCCTGGGCAATAAGTGGACTCCATCTCTAAATTTTTTTTTTTTTTTAAATAGTCAGTTGTGGTGGTACATGCCTGTGATATCGGCTACTTTGGAGGCTGAGGTAGGATTATCACTTTAGCCTGGGAAGTCAAGGCTACAGTGAGCTGTGATCGCACCACTGCATTCCAGCCTGGGTGACACAGAGTCAGACCCTGTCAAAAAAAAAAGAAAAAAAATGTAGTAGCATAAAACAATGGTCATCTCATGTATTCTGTGAGTCAAAAATTTGGACAAGGCACAGAGGAACTGGGTGAGCTCTGCTCCACTATATCTAGAGTCAAGTGGGAAAACTTTAAAACAGCTGGGACTAGAAAATCTACTTTCAAGTGTCTGGTGCCTTGACAGGGATGGCTGGAAGGCTGGATGCAGGAGGGATTGTCAGCTGACATAGCTCCTAGTAGCCTACCCACTGTGGCAGCCTAGGGGTAGTTAGATGTCTCACCTGGTGGCTCAGTGGTACCCCAGCAAGTAAGGCACAAGTGGCATTGCCTTTTATGACCTAACCCTGGAAGTCACATAGTATCACTTCTGCCATACTTCATTGATGAAAGCAATCAAAAGCCCACCTAGATTCAATTGGAAGGGTCATAGATTCTATTTTCTATTTTCCCATGAGAAGAGTGTCAAAAGATTTATGACTTTTTTTTTGTAAATGACCACAGGATTTACTCTGTGCCAGGTCCTGAGCTATACTCTTACTATATGTGATTGCATGTGTTCTTCACAATGAGCTAATGAAGTCAGAATTATTACTTTCATTTTCTAACATGTACATAAGGAAACTGAGTGCCAAGTGGTTTCTTGCCCAAAGTCAAACAGCTAGTTTTTTGACCCCCCAAGTGTTGATACCATGTTGTCTGACTTCAGAGTCAATGTTCTCATTAGCCCTATAGTATTGAAACCCTCCCAAAATAAACAGATAGATAGATAAAAGAAGACAGGTAGCTAGACAGACAGAGCGATAGATATAGATATATAGGTAGATGATAAATTATAGGTAGGTAGATAGATGATAGATAGATATAGATAGATAGATAGATAGATAGATAGACAGATAGATAGACAGATAGATAGACATAGATGCCAAGCCTAAGTTAAGTTGAAACCCAAATTCTTAAAGTATTGCAGGATATTTGCAAACCTGAATCTATACCAGCTCTCTGAGCAAGGAGAATTCTTAGGAAACTAAAATAACACAAATATACCTGAGAACACTGACAAAGGCCTCCTAGGTGGTGTCTACAAGATGCTGAACATCTGGTTACTTCCAAATATTTGGATGATGGACTACCAGATTTCATCCAGCTTTCCTTGCATTTGTTTGATAAACACAGCTGGCTTAAAAATTAGTCGTGGAATCTTAATAGTGGTAGGATCCTTAGATATTTTCTCATCTAAACCCCTCTTTATACAAATGCAAGTAAATGTACACCCATAGAGAGGAAGGGTTCCGAGAAAGTTACCTACCAAGTGGCTTTGACATCCTTATTTCAACATGACTTGAATAAAATCTATTCTGATTTAAATAAGATATATCTTAGGATCCAACAGTCTACTTCCTGGGAAAATCTTACACAGATCTGTATGGTGGTAGTGGTGGAAAGGAGCTGGAAACAACGTAGGTATCCACCTGTGATGGCTAATATTAAGTGTCAACTTCATTAGATGGAAGGATGCAAAGTATTGTTCCTGAGTGTGTCAGTGAGAGTGTTGCCAAAGGAGATTAACATTTAAGTCAGTGCACTGGGAGAGGCAGACCCACCCTCAATCTGGGTGGGCACCATCTAATCAGCTGCCAAAGAGGCCAGAATAAAAGCAGGCAGAGGAAGATGGAAGAACTAGACTTGCTGTGTCTTCTGGCCTCCATCTTTCTCCCATGCTGGATGCTTTCTGCCCTTGAACATCGGACTCCGAGTTCCTCAGCTTTTGGACTCTTGAACTTAAACCAGTGGTTTGCCAGGGGCTCTCAGGCCTTCAGCCACAGACTGAATCTGCACTGTCGGCTTCTCTACTTTTGGGGTTTTGGGACTCAGACTGGCTTCCTTCTCCTCAGCTTGCAGACAGCCTATTATGGGACTTCACCTTGGGATCGTGTGAGTCAATACTCCTTAATAAACTCCCCTTTTTATATACATCTATCCTATTAGTCCTGTCCCTTTAGAGAACCCTGACCACCTCTATAGGAATGATGCAGAAGCTGTAAGGAATGTGTAGCATGAAACTCTATGCATTAGTTGGAAATAAATACACACACACATGCACAAAAGATAAACACATATATTTTAATATATTCATCCAGCAACAAGGAGAGGTCTTAAACACATGACGTTGAATAAAAAAATTCAAGTGGAAAGTAAGGTGTATAGTTCGATAACTTTTATGTAAATCAAGCACATGCACAAAACCATACTCTATGTTTTAGAAGGAAAAGTACTTAAGGGCATATTTCAGACATGTAAAAGAGAATGCCTTCAGATGCTTTCAGTGAGTGAAGGAGAGAGATGGGAGTGGGACTGGGATGAAAGAGGGAACTACAACAGATACAACGCAATGCAATACCATATGAAACAACAGAACACAACGTAATAAAATGAGGTAAGGGCGGTACCTTGCATGTTAAGATGATAAGATGATAACATGTTATCAAATGAGAAGCACCTCTACTCTGCAGATTAGATTAAAAAAAATCTATCCTATATCTCAGTCCAATGACATCGTGGGAAATAGCAGGAATTTTTTGGCTGCACACAACACTCCTGCTTTTGGTCAAAAGTTCATTGAATGAAGCTGAAGAGTGAAAGAAGCATGTCCTTTAAAAATCTTGTTTTCATCAGCGATAATGGGCTTAAGCCACATGTGAAATATGGCGCAGGTTTCACCTTTCAGGGCCTCCAGGAACCCGGTTTCCCTTTGCCTGTCTCCAGGATTTACATCTCAGCGGGTGATCACACTGTGGTCAGCTAGGGAGATCACTTTTCGGAAATGACAGATGAATTTCTGTCTTCCGAAAGGAAAGGCCTTTTTTCCAGCCACCAGACATGCTTTCTGGTCGGTGCCATCCACCACCAATATCACAGAGCAAAATAAATCATTTTCATTTTTTAGCACTGTTTATGCTTTGTAAAATCCTCTCACAATTATCACATAAATTGTAGGTGGATTAGCAATTATTGTCCCTGCAGAAAGCAAGTTAAAAAATAAGGGCACATCCAGTGATGTGCCCAAAGTCATACGTGTGTCTTTCAAATCCCATCCTAGAGCTTTCTGATATATTATTTCTCATGTAATATCTGTACTTCTACTATTACTAAGAATAATAATTTCAATGATTGATTTATGGCTATGTGTAAAATACTTTACATGAAGGGTGTCATTGAACCCTCCTATGTTTGACATACTATTCTATGCATTTGACAGACAAGAAAACTGCCATATGGAGGTCAAGTAACTTGCCCAGGATAACACAGCTAATACGTGGCAGGGCTGGTATTCAAACTGTGCTGTTCGCTTCCAAAGACTTGCCCTCTAACCACCGTACTTTGCTACCTAGATTGATAAATCCAATTATTTGTGTAATTTCTTACAGATATAAGCATCTTGTTAATTTATTCATGCATTCATTAAGTGTTTATTTATTACTTGTTATGTGCCAGACACTGCGCTAGTCTCTTTAGTGAGGGATAGATGCGTGGGTGACAGGGGGAATAGTCAAAGATCCAAATTCTAGAGTCAACATTATTTAAGCCTGGGTTCCCCAGAAAACAGGCTGAAACAGAGATATATGTGTTTTTACTTTGCTGGCAGATGTGATCCCAGGGAACAAATGAGAGCTGGAGGAGCAGAGTTGGCGGGGAGGGGTTGCAGGCGGAAGAGAGCTAATACAAGAAGGTGTTGTTATTGTGCCACCATGAAAGCCACTGGGAATGTGCCTCAGCTCGTCTGCCTTGGGAGAAGGAAAAGGAAGTTTTCATCTCCTGCTCACATCCCTTATTCATCAAAGGCTCATCCAAACAGGCATTAAATTCCTGCCACTTCCAGGTTACACACGGGTGGGTGAAGACTTGGTTCTCTGCTGAGTTCCAGACTGTGACAACAAAAGCAAAAACCTGGGACCAGGAGCAAGAGGTATACAGAGTGAACCTGAGGTGGAACTCTGTGCATTGCCCCTGCGTGAAATCTGGTCAGACCCTGCATAGAACCAGACACCAAACAGCAGCTGGAATCAAAGACAGCCAAGGCAACGGGATGGGCAGAGTGCATCAGAGGTCTCTGAATCAACCACTTGCCAGCTGAGTTCAAGAGCCAAATATTAAATAATAATTTTTATTATAGAAATAACTATATTCATATGAGCATGGTACTTGCCACAAAGGACAAATAGATTGCAGACTCTGTATGTGTACACGTTATACAAAATGTTTTAATGCATCTAGACAACCTCACCAATCCTCACCAGGATCATATGAACCAAGTACGGAGATGAGTATGTTTCCATGGACAGATGAGGAGCAGAGTTGAGTGGTGACGTTGGTTGCTAGGGTTACCCAGATGAGTATGATGGATGAGCTGGGATTCAAACTCAGATCTCCAACTCCAGGGTTCTTTCCCTGGTATCTGAAAGTTTAGAATTCTTGTCCTATCCTATTTCAGGAAAAGACAGCTGGGTGAGAGGGAAGAACAGCTGCCATTAGCTTCATAAGAGATGAGTTTCTTGCCCCCCACTGCTACAGAAGGAAGGGAATGAATTCTTTGGTTCTAACTGGAAATAAAGAAAACTTAGCTAAAACATTGTAAGACAAAGAAGGAATATTTTTTCAATTTCATTCAGAAAGGGATTTAACCCATTCGGATATTCATGACCAATTACTATATGTGTGACTCTAAGTGAGTTACTTTTCTTCATGCTTCAGTTTTCTTATCTGTAAAATGGAAATGATAATAGCACCTAACTCAAAGGATTGCTGGAAGGATTTTTAAACAATCAGAACCGAACACAGCAAGGGATCCAGGAAATTAGCTCTTATTAGCATCATCTGTAGACTACTTTGCCACCTGTGACTAGACTATCGTTTATGCAGGTTATCTAAATAGTTTACATTATCCTATTTTCCTTCTCAAATACCTTTAGTAGTTGCATTCAAGGGCCTACAAAATAGGATCTTGTCTCCCTCTTCATTCTTTTTCAAAACCTGTGTGCTGTTCCCCAAGCACACACTGTAGTTTCCTGCTTTCAGGATTCTACCCATGCCCTGCCTTCCACATGGAATACTCTCTCATCCCCATTCATCCAACCACTCATTCAGTACTACTCAAAGCCATCTAGGAGCCAAGCCCATGGCTTAGCCTTGGGGATATAACAGTTAGCAAGATAGGTACCTGCCCTAAGGCGCTTTTGCCTTTTCACTTAAGGCAGGTGAAAAGTGTTTCTCTTCAGAGCCAACTCCAGTTCATTGTAGCTGGTTGGGCTGCCCTTAGCACTGTATTGAGGTGGATACACCACCTTCAGGCTCAGCTGTAAAGTCAGCTATGGTGGTTTATGGATGTCTACCACGGGCAGAAGATACGGAGTAGGAACATTCCATTTGCCATTTCTGGTCAAGGGGAAATTTAACATCTTTTAGGGACTTTCTAAAATTCTACCTCTTCTATCAAAATGGACCACATTCATCTATTCCCACCCCCAACCAGTTATGCACTGACTCTCCATCTAGGCACTAGTAATTCGCCCCTCTAAGAGCACCCATTTTAGCTTTATACACTTGACAGTGAGACCTTTGAAGACAGAGACCATTATTACTCATCCTTAATTCCCTACAACCTACCACAGTGCCTTAAATATGGTTAAGAATTATCTTCAGGACAGAAAAGTGAGGTTTCCTGGTTTTCTTTATGTTGTTATTGTTGGTGGTGGTGGTGATGGTGATGATGGTGGTGTTGGCAAAGATGTGAAGGCCATTATTATTAGCAATGTCAATAGTGGTTGTGTTGATGGGTTAATGCTGGTGGTGGTGGTGATGGTCTTGCTCTTGGTGGTGGTGATGGACATGGTGATAAAAATGGTGGTGGTAAAGGTAATGATGAAAGTAGTGTTTTGATAGTGGTGGCTTTTTTCCTTCACATCCCCACAAATCTATTGAAATACGTTATCATATTGCATTAGAGGAACTGACCCCATGAATCTGAAATGATTTCCTCAATTCTCGAATCCGTACATTAACAACATTTCCATACCTTTCACAGGTAGGCTGGTTTTCAGGCAATTTACACAAATCAAAAGAAAGAGGTGTAGAGGATAGTCATCATAAACCCAGATACATTGTTATACCTGAAGGTAATTTTTTTTGCAAAATATATTGTACCGTGAGTAATGGATTGTCCTGCTATGCTTTCAAGGAAAGCATATGTTGTATACTGAGAGTTTAATTTGAAAACGCACTGCAGTAAACATGTTAACTCTAGTATCTCCATTAATCTTAACAACCACCCTGACAGTTAGGTCCTATTTTACTCATTTTGCAAATGAGCAAACTGTGGCTCAGAGAGACTGAGAGCCTGTGGTGGTGCTTAAAGGCTGGTATGTCTGATTCCAATGCCCAGTCTAATTTCCTTGGGCTAGAAGTTCTCAGAGGAACTTGGATCCTGGAAGTGAGAAGTGACCTATTTCAGATCTCCACTAGAATGTCCCTTGGTGGTCCCAATGCTCATGGGCCACCAAGGCCATTCTCATTCTGACACAGCCTAAGACCTCTCCTTTCTGCCCCCGATGATCACAGGCCACACACCTGAAACAATATACTTGAGGCCCCCATCTGTGCCTCACAACAATATCTTTTCCTCTGTTTCCTGCACTGATGAAGGCCCTGTGGGAAACACATCTATTGCTGCCCTGGTAGCCCCTGCATTTCCCTTTTCCTGTATCTCAGCCACTTCCTTATTTCCCAGTCGCTCCAGCATTCTACTCTACAGCCAAGCATGAGTGCCAACCTAAGCCAGATCCTAGACACGTCCCCACTCTGTCAGTTGTGCATAACTGATCACAAAGCCCCCACTCTCTTAAAAGAATATTCAGATTCCAGTTTTACAGGATGGGCAGGGATCGTCAAATTACATTTAAGTTCATCCTTCAGATGAACTTCACAGAGTTCAACAGCATACCTGTCAGGTTAGGAACAACACATTCGGGAAATAAGCTATCACCCAAGACCTTCTGATCTCACACATTTTTAACAAAGGCCATTTTGGAAAGTAATTTTGATGTAGATAGTTCTTTGTACTTACCAAGACTCATTTGCTGCTGAGCATGTAAGATGTACAATGCATTAAAATAATGTAATTATTTTGTCTATACTATTAATATTTTCCATTTTAAAAAACTTATTTTTAAATTACAAAGATGATTGTTTATTGTTATAAAATACAGGAGCATCGGAGAGAAAAAATTACACATAATTCTGTCACCCAGATATTGGTATAGTTGTATATAATTAATTACAAACTTGTAAACATAGCTAGAGATATAAACATTTATTAGTGTCTTTTTCATAAAATTGGTATTGTACTCTTTATTCTGCCATCTTAATTTACTGTATCATGAATAACTTTTCATTACATTTAGAATTCTTCAGCAGCATACATTGTATTGGCTGCTTAGAATTTTATTGTAAGAATAAACCGTGATTTTTATAATCAGCCTCTTTACTCATGCATTTTAGTTGTTTCCATTTTTTCAAGTGTTCTACACAACACTGCAATGAACTTCCTTGACAGTAAACTGTTCTAGCCATCCATGATTATTTAGCAAGACAAATTTCTAAATGAAGCATTCCTAGGTCAAAATAAATGAACTTTTAAATTATAACTGCTTTCAAATGTATAACATTTAATAATTGGTACTTCCCGGTAATTTTTATGACATGTAAAGTCTCACTGTTATTTCAGGTTACTGAGATTTTATGACCTATTTTCATAATTATCAGTGTAATAAAGCAAGTTTTCCCTTCAACTACTTTTCATCTACTTTTCTTTTGCCCTTGTAGATCATCTTTGCCTAAGAAAAAAAATCCTCCTCCCTTTGAGAAAGTACATATAAAGTTTATTTTTTAAAAAAACTGAAAAAAGTATGAGAAAGTAATGTTCATTAAATGTCTATCTATAGGTGTTTGTGACATTTATTCTCTGTACGTATTTTTCTGTGTGCTTGAGTTATTACATGGCTAAAAGGAAAAGGAAAAGAAGTGTTAGTAAAGATAGTGGAAGCACCAAAGAGGGAATCAACATTTCTCCTTGAGAAGAGCTTAAAAGAATCCATAGAGAAAGAGGGACTTTATCTGAGCCTTGGAAAAACTGGGGAGGTGTGTGCCCAGCTAACAGGATGGGTGAGGAACAAGGTGCTTCAAGCACAGGAAGCAGCCTGAGCAAAGGCAGGGTGTGTGAAATGGTATGGCGCAGCCAGGAAAACCATGGGGACTCCTGGGCCTACGTGTTATAAACACATGACTTATCTTCTCTGCTTCTCAGTTTCCCTCTCTCTAAAATGGGGCTAATACAACTATAAGCCTCCCAGGGTTATTGTCTTGATCCAATTGTGCTGCTATACCAAAATACCACAGACTAGGTAATTATAAGCAACAGAAGCTTATTCCTTACAGTTCTGGGGGCTGGGAAGTCCTAGATCAAGCAGGCAGTTTTGGTGTCTGGTGAGAACCCTATTTCCTCTTCCAAGATGGCACCTCACTGCTGCATCTTCCAAAAGATGTCCTCACATGGCAAAGGATGGAAGGGCCACAAGGTGTTTCTTTCAACCTTGACCCCTAATCTCATTCATGGTGACTTAATCACCTCCCAAAGGCCACACCTAATACTCTTGCACTGGGGATTAAGTTTCAACATAAATTTTAGAGGGGACACCATCATTGAAACCATGGTAGTTATCACGAAGATTCTGTGGGATAAGCACCTATCACAGCACCTGGCAGTTGGTAAGTACTCAAAAATTATGAGCTATGAAAAAGATAAACTTCAACATGGTGAGCACATAATGTACAAGTGGGGTAGGCAGGAAGAAAGAGAAAAGACACAATTCATTCATTTATGCATCCATTCATTCAAAGTTGACAGAGTAGGGGATACAGCTTTAAACATCATGCTACCCTATCCTCAAAGCATATCAGTCTACATGGGTAGAGAGAAAGGTACAATCCCTTCAATATTGGGATAAATATGCATGTTCACATGAAGAGGTGTGGTCTCCAATCTGGAGGGAGCATCTAAATGCCTTTACATAGCTTGTAAGACCCTTTCCTGTATTCGCAGAAAATGTCTGGTGTGTGTAATGTTTGGTAGACATGTTGCAATAGTGATAAATGTCACTCCAACCCAGGGTTACACATCCCCACTAGGGAGATATCATTCCAGGTAATAGCTGGTAACAGATCACAGGAGACTGAAGGACAGTATAGTGCAGTGATTAGAAACACAGACTCTGGAGCCAGACTGTCTAGATTCAAGTCATATAATCAAAGCACACATTTATATCCAACCTCGTATTGTATGGCTGTTGGGAGGATTGAGTAAATATTTGTAAATTACCTAGGACACAGCTTAGAATGTAAGTGCTTTACTATTATTATGTCTTACCAAATCTTAATATTTGATAATCATTAGATGAATGAATTAATGATGAACTCTTTTAAGCCAAAGAGTGACAGGATGCACTCAATATTTCAGAAAGAGCCAACTTTCCTTATCATTCCTCTGGAAATTGGCTGAACCTCTCTTTGGAGGAATTTACCTATGGATGAATTCAACAGGGCTACTAAAGATTACATTCTCTTCAGTCCCAGCAGTTTTCTGGTCTTTCTTCTTCACACCGGGACCTCTACACCATCTAAGAAACATTCTTAGATGAATACCCTGAGGTTGGAATTGTGCAAGGGAAAGGACTTGGCTTACACAGCTTAGTAACTGATGGAAAGTATTGCTTTGGAACTAATTTATGTAGGAACAAGAACCACTTACCTTTTAGAAGTGCATTGTTTCCTTTGATCCTGACAATAACCCTGAAAGAGGGGTCTAATCAGCCCCATTCTTCAGATGAGAAAAATTGGATGCCAAGAAATTGGGTGAATTCTAAAAATGTTTAATTGTGTTATGGTAAAGATCAAGGGTGTAAGAATCAAAATGTAGTGAGAATCCCATTTTAGCTCTTTGCCAGGGCAACCTTGGACAAATTACTGAAATTGCCTAAACTTCAGTTTCCTCATCTGTTAAATATAAGCAGTGATTATTCTTGTGTTTTGGGATTCTTGCTATGAGCTTATAAAAAGAGCACTTAGTGCCTGGCATACAGTAAATGGGAGATGTGACTATTTCTGCTCAGACTCCTGTAAAATTGTTCATCTACCCTCAGCCCATTTAGTTGCATTGAGTGAAAAAAAATGCACAGGCAAAGCAGAGGTCAATGTTTCCAAAGTAAAAATAGAATATCTCTGCCCATGAAAGATAAACCCAATCTTTAGGAACATAAAATGGAAACATGGAGAAGGAGCTAACGAGCCATTTTGCTGACTAAATGTTGTTGTTTCTCTAGACTGCCTATGAGATGTCCAGATGTGCTAGAAGAATATTGCATACAGTTGCAAGTTCTTGCTTTTGCTAATTTTCTGCCACAAAGTTTTGGCTCAGGACAAAACAATGATTCACATTATAGCTTACCTCACTCAAAGAATCAAGAGAAAATATTGCAATTCAATCAACAAAGCCCATGCCCAAATAATCCACCTTCAGATACCCAAATGAGAACTTTAGAGCTTCTTAAAGCCACAGAGCCAAATTAGAACTCTGGTAAGTCAGTTACAATTTGGCTAAAGACCAAAGCCATCAAACCCAAGAGAGAATCCAGAAGAAAGAACAAGTCATTAGAGCAGGCACTGCTTTCAGACCAGTGAGCAGAAAGAGTAGCCACTGACCACTGTTTGGCTAACATGCTGGGGAAAAAATGTGACTAAAAATTCTACAAAGCAACATTAACATCCAGTGGGGTCTAGAGTCCAGCCTGAAATGTCAGAACAATGGTAGCTTTCATTGACTTATATACTTATGTGAATACTTCTGTGAATAGCTATATTTTAAGATTTCTAATTGAAGTAGTATAACATCCCAAAAGTAAAAAAAATGAACAGATCATAAGTTTACCATTTGATAAATTTTCCAAAAGGAACACAGCATAGAACAGACACATAGATTACCCAAAAAGGACATTACCAGCCCCCTACAAGTCCCTCTCATCCCCCCCTTCTATTATTAACACCTCCTCCCACAAGGTACCCCTTATCCTGACTTCCAATATCATAGATTGGTTTTTACCTGTTTTCACACTTTATGTAATACAATCATACACTATGTCATCTTTTGTCTTTGACTTTGTTTAGTCAACCCTGTTTGTGATATTCACACATGCTGTTGTGTGAATTGAAGATTATTCATGGTCATTGCGGTGTAGTATTCCAGTGCATGAATCTACCACAGTTTATCTGTTCTACTCTAGGTGGGCATCAGGGCAGTTCCCAGATTGGGCTACTATAAATAGTGCTACTATGAGTATTCTGTTACATGTTTTTTAATGACCATATGAGCACATTTCCGTTAGATTTTCCACATTGGTGTGGAATTGTTGCATCGGAGAAAGACACATATTCAACTTTAATAGATTCAACCAGTTCTTTTATAGTACCAATTTATTCTTGCACAAGAAAAATAGCTATGATGTTCTGAGCACTTACTATGTGTCCAATATTGCACTGGGCCCATTACATATGTCAACTTATTAAATCCCCACAAACCTGAGAGTAGAATGATGTTAATACCCCCATTTAAAAGACAAGGTAACTGAGTCCCTGGGAGGTGATATGGTCTGGCCAAGTTCACACAGAGAGTAACTGAAAGAACTGAGATATAACCCAAGGCCCAGCTGACCCCAAACCTGACACTTGCCATTGTGCCAGTTAAGGCAGCTTCTGTTTGGAGTGTGATATGGTTTAGGATAGAGTTTTCAATCATCACATATTGGAATACTCACAAGAATGAATGGCTGTTTAATATCCAGCTCCTCTGGCTGGATTACTTTTCACACTTCTCACCCCACTTTATCTAGCTATTTGCCCCCTCTCCAGATCTCAGAATAGATGTCACTGCCTCTGAGAAGCCTGCCCTGATGTTCCACGGCAAGGTGCTTCCTCTAGCCCCAAACTTCTCCTTGCCATGACCCTTTATGCAAATTATTTTACTTACCTCTTTAATGACATTTGATCTCATTAGAGTGCATACTCCACAAGGGAAGACTGAGTCTCCTTTGCACAAAGCATAGTACCTGGAAGAGAGCTGGCCTTCAACGAATATTTCTTGAATGAATGAATAATACTTTCTGGAACCCCATAGGCTCACAATCAAGAAAAAAAAAAAAAGAAAGAAAGAAGGAAAAAAACACTTTTACTTGCAGCAGATGTTTAAAACTGGAGTAAAGACCAATAATGCATCAGTCTTCAGCACAGTGGGTCCCGTCAGGACTGCATGTAGGATCCTGTACAGCCTGGCATGTGTTTCCCTGAGGCTTGTAGTTCTGGGGATTTGGTCTGAAACACTCGTGTAGCTTCAGGATATCCACACTGGAATGTCTTTTCCTTCTTTGCCATGTAGACCTGCTCTGACTTCAGAAATGTTATTATGATGCTGAGTGAGAGGAAGATAAGAAGGAACTGAGTGTGTCTTCCATACCTTTGTGTGAACCAAGACCTAACACATAGACTTAGCTCTAATATCAAGGCCACCTTGTAGGTCCTTTGGCAGGTTCTTTCTTTTATTCACCTTTTTTTATATACCCTTTGACTCCTCTAGCAGCCTGTAAGTCTTTGCAGGCAAGGTCTCTGTCTTGTTCAACATTATATCTGGCACCTGCCTTCATCTGCAGCCTTATCTCATGTCATTCTGCCCCATTCACTAACCTCAAGCCATACAATTTTTTTTCTGCCTTGGGAGCTATGTATTTAGGCTCATTTTTGTCCCAGGCCTTTTGAGCTGTCTATTCTTTCTTCCTGGATGGCTTTTTCTCTTTTCTACATGTGACTCAGCCCTTCTCATTTTCCAGGTTCAGATTACATGTTTCCCCCTTAGAGATGCCTTCCCTGGACACTATTTTTATTTATTTTCCTTTATTATTTTATTGTTTGATAATACAGCTGGGAAATGTTTTGCTTGTTTCTTTACATGTCTAACACCTGCCTCCCTATCTAGAAGTGAGTCCTTACAGAGGCTTAATCATATCTATCTTATTCCCTTATATTTCTTCCAGCTCCTAAAATCAGAAAACTCACTGAATGTCTGTTGAATGAATTGATATATTTCACAGCACTGAGCACAGAATCTAATATATAGTAGACAATTGATCAATGTTTGTTGAATGTATCAGAAATTCTAAGACAATCCCCCAACCCTCCACCCCCCCCCCCTCCAAAATAGCTTTCATTCATTCATCCAGTCGGTCAGCAAACACTAACTGAGCAAATACCAGGTACATGTACAGAGTCAACAATGCAGTATTCCTTATCTCAGCAGACAGAGAAGCCATTGAGTCGGTTGCTTCAGCACAAATCCTTGGTTTCATCCTTGATTCCTGTCTTTCTCAATGCACACTCAAACCATCAGCAAATCCTATTGATTCTCCCTTCAAAGTATACACCGAATCCTTCCACATCCTATCACCTCTACCATGACCCCCCTGGCCCTGAGCATCATGATCTGTCACCTGGTCAATTACAACAGCCTCCTAAATGGTCTCTCTGCTTCTGCTTGTGCCCCGCTATGTTCTGTCCTTCACAAGTCAAGCAAGATGTCTGTTACAGTAATTTAAGCCATATACCCTCACCCTGCTTAATGCCCCCAATGACCTGAGGTCAAGTTACAATAAAACCCACACCACAGCTTGCAAAGCCCAATGGGATCCGTCCTTTGCTCACTTCTCTGACCCCATTACCTCACACCTTGTCCCTGCTTTCTCTGCTCCAGCCACACTGAACAACTTGCTCCTCCTCAGATATCCCAGGCATTTCTCACCTTTGCATTTTCTCTTCACTCTCTCCAGAATGCTTTCCCCTGAGAACGACATGGTTCTTTCCTTCACTTCAATCACATCTCTCTTGAAATGTCCAAAAATGATCCCTGATTTTTTTTACTAAAACAGCCCCCGATGAGAATGCCTTGTCCTTATCCAACTTTATTTTTCATCTTAGCATTTACAACTGCTTAACACACTTGCTTGTGTCTCTACAACCTATTGGAAGCATCATGACAGCAGAGTCTTTACATGTTTTATTCACTGTCACATTCCTCAGCACACAGAAGAGTTTTTTGCATGTAGTGGGCACTCAGTAAGTAGTTGTAAAGAGAGAGAAAAAAGAAAAGAAGGAAGAAAGAAAGGAAGGAGAAAGGGAGGAGAGAAGGAGGAAGGGAGGAGGGAAGGAGAGAGAGAAAGAGAGGAGAGAAAGAAAGGAGGGAAGGAGGGAGTAAGGAAAGAACGAGGAACGGAAGGGAGGAAGGAAGGAAGAGGAAGGAGGGAGAGAGGAAACAGGGAGGGAGGAAAGAGGGAGAAAGGAAAGAGGAAGGTAGAAAGGAAAAAAGGAAGAAATGAAAGTGGGGAGTAAAGCAGGAAGGAAAGAGGGAGGAAAAGGGAGGGAAGGAAGGAAGCAGGGAGAAAGGAGAGAAGGAGGGAGGGAGGTAGGAAAAAGAGGAGGAGGGAGAGAAAGAGGAAGGAAGGAAGGGAGGGAGGGAGGAAGGGAGGGAGGGAGGGAGGGAGGGAGTGGGGAGGGAGGGAGGGAGGAGTGAAGGACTGAAAAATGAGATGAATGAATAAATAGAGAAGTGAATGAATAAATGATTGAGACCCAGTCCCTGCCACCTACAAACTCACAGGATAAGTCCCAGTTCAGCTCCCTCAGAAGTCCCCTAACCAGTCCAATGTAACCCACTTTGCCTGCAGTTATCATTGAGGGAGACCCTGCCCAGCACTGCCCTTCCTTTCTCCACATTTCCCGCTTTGTCCTCCTCCTTCCCAACCCCACCTCTGCCTCCCATGTTACAGATTAAAAACAATAGCCAAGCTGACATTTACTGACTGTCAAACACCTCTCTTAGTTTCCTCAGAACAAACAGACTCAGCCTATGTTTTTGTTTGTTTTCTTCCTTTTTCTAAGCTGCTGAGCTGTCCCTGGAATTGTGCAAGAGGGAACACAGAGGGACTGTCAACAGCTCCCTAACGTAGGTTCCTACCCCAGAAAGGGGGTCCAGGTTTTACAGGCCCAAGCGCCTGGGCAGGAACACACACACACACAGGCTGCTGTTTGTTTTCTCCGACAGGTCTGGCATTTTCCCCTTGGGAGAGAGGAAGCTTAAAACACAGAAGGCCCCCTTCTCTAATTAGACATGAAAAACAGTTTGGATAAGCAGAGGCATGTCACCCAACTGTACAATCCCTTCCTGGAGAGCAGGAGGGTTGAAGCCTTTCAGGGATTTTTTTTCAACTTTGTTTTTAAATTTTAAAAGTTTTATGATAAAACATTTCATATATTTTATATAATATAATGAAAGCCAAAAGTCCCTAATAAAACCTTTAATTCCATATCTCCCAAAAAAACAACAGTTTGTTGTTCAATCATGCATTCATTGATCCATTCAACAAATATTTATGGAGTGCCTACTACACGCCAGACACCGTTCTAGCTTTTTGGGATTGCAAAAGCAAGTAAAAGCTGACCTTTGCAGAAAGTTTCTCTTTGCAGCCAAAAATTAAAAAATGATCTATTACAAATAGGGGAGAAACTGGTCACATCTGTGTCATCCCACATAACCCTCGCAGAGTGATTGTACTAGACACACTGTTTGGGGCTTCATTTTCTTTATTTAAACATATATCTTGAGTTCTTTTCCATATCAGTTCATAAACTTCTACCTTATGCATTTCAGAAGCTGCACAGTGCTCCATTGTTTAGCGGTACCATAACGTATGGAAAGTTCTCTGTAGTTGGATACTTGGGTTATTTCCAAGCTGATTTCTAGAAGTGAGATTGCTTGAAAGAAGGAAAGGGTTGAAAAACTGACAGATATTTGCAAAAGGAGTGAAAGACTTTGAAAAGTGAAGGGTTAACTTGGCATCTATCCTTAGCTTCACATGCTCCCTCCATCTCATCTTAAAAATAAAGATGGTTTTTCCTAAGGCACTTGGGGAGTTGGAGAATTCACTGACATTTACTGAACATAAAGGTATGCCCAACCTTATGAAACCCTGATTCTCACTTGTCTTGCTGGATGATAATTGTCTAGTTATATATTGGCTTCTGCCATGAGACCATGGGCTTCTGGAAAGCCAGGGACTTATCTTTCTAGTGCCTAGAATAGAACTAGAGACAGGGAGGGGAGAGTACTCAGTAAAAGCCTGCTGAAGGAATAATTAATTTGAAAGGAATGAATGAGGTATCTATCCAAAAGAAAAGAAATTATTATATAAAAAGACACCAGCACTTGACTGTTTATTGCCGCACTACTCATAATAGCAAAGATATGGAGTCAACCCAAGTGTCCAACAATGGATGATTGGATAAAGAAAATGTAGCACATTATATATATAAACACACATACACATATATATGATACTTCATATATAGTACTATAATATATAGTACATATAATTATAACCTTTTAATATGTAATATTACTATATATAATGTACTATATTATAATATATAATGTTATATATATTATATATAAAGTAATACACAAACACACACACCATGGCATACTACATAGCCATAAAAATAATGAAATCATGCCTTTTGCAGCAACACAGATGGAACCGGAGGCCATTATCTTAAGTGAAATAACTCAGAAGCAGAAAGTCAAATATCACATGTTCTCACTCATAAGTAGGAACTAAATAATGTGTATGAACGGGGACAGACAGTGGAATAATAGATACTAGAGTTGGGAATAGTGGGAGGGTAGGACTGTGGTGAGGAACAAAAAGTTATCTAATGGGTACAAGGTACACTACTGGTGTGATGGCTATACGGAAAGCCCAGACTTCACCACTACACAGTCTATCCATGTAACAAGAATTCACTTGTACTCCCTAAAGTTATAAAAGTAAAAAAATAAATAAATAAATTTTAAAATGAGAAAAAAGAATGAATGAATAGACAGACGTTGGGTGGATAAATAGATAAATGGGTTGGTGGTTAGAAAAATAGAAGGATAGATGTATGTATAAATGCATGGATGGATGGATTAAAAGTAGATAGATAGGGCTGGGCACAGCGGCTCACACCTGCAATCCCAGCACTTTGGGAGGCTGAGGTGGGCAGATCACTTGAGGCCAGGAGTTTGAGACCACCCTGGCCAATATGGCAAACCCCCATCTCTACCACAAATACAAAAAAAAAAAAAAAAAAAAAAAAAAACAGCCAGGCGTGGTTGCACATGACTGTAGTCCCAGCTACTCCAGAGGCTGAGGCAGGAGAATCACTTGAACCCAGAGGCAGAGGTTGCAGTGAACTGAGATCATACACCACTGCACTCCAGCCTGACCGACAGAGTGAGACTCTATCTCAAAAAAAAAAAGTGAGTAGATAGCTGGGTAGATGGATAGATACTTAAACATACGGAGGAATAGATGAATGACTATACAGATAAATTGGTGAATTAATGAATGAGTGAATGAATGCATGAATGAACATACAAAGAAGTGAGTGCATGAGTAAGTGAATGAGTGAAAGGGTGGGTAGATAGACGGATGATGACCAACTGATACATTTACACAGTTGACAAATTACCAAGATGATTACTTAGCAAATTAATTAATAGATTATTGTAGAATATCCCATAAGATTCATTTTAATAATAAACTCCTTGGATACATTAAACATTATCATTTGATTTGCACATTGCTTGTGAGAGACACACCAAATGTGATTAGTGAACCCAACTGCAACCCATTCTAGATCTTAGTGCTTAGTTCACCATGGGAGTCCAACAGATAGTAATTCATCAAGGTGATGAATAAGAAGGAGGAGGTTATGTGGCTCTCAGGGCACCAGATGTGATGCCCCATTACCAACATCTGCCATCCAACATCTAGAACAGTGGGAATGTGAGGCCAGGGACTCTTTGGGCCTGGAAAATCACTGCCTACAATTGCCTCCTTCATAAATACACATCCTCCTGTCTGGAGTGTTTAAATACCCAAGCCATCACCAAGGAATGAAAAAGCCCCACCTGTCTTCATAGGTGGCACATAGAGCCATCTTTCCAAAATCAACAGAGATTAACAAGTCATTCCACTTTCAATCAATGCATCACTAGACTTCTGTCCCAACTTGTCTGTCAAACCCCTTTGACCTGACCAGGAGCCTCTGGGTCTCCTGATCCCTTGCCCCAGCCCTCAAAGGCCATCAGTTAAACAAACCACCTTGGGAGCCATCAGCACATCTTCCAAGGCAAACAAGCCTAGGCCCCAGTGAGGTCAGCAGCAAGAAGGGTGAGGCAATTAAGCCAGCATGTTTGTCTGAAACTGGTCTCCTGCTGCTGTTCTTGACAGACAGCCACTGGGGCAGTAATTGAATCCCCTGCTTCTGGGAAGAGGAACGAGCAATATTCATCAAGCACCTGCTTTGTGCCAGGTATTATGCCGGGCTGTGGACAATGTCCCATTTTATCCTAAGAGGGGGCAATTTTCATATGAGAAAACAGGGGCTCAGAGAAGTGAAGTAGCTTACCCAAGGTCACACAGCTATCAAGTGGCAGATGGAGAATGTAAAGTTAGGTCTGCCTTTTGCTAAAGCCGTTTTAAAAAATATTTTGTGACTTGTGGCTGAAAGGATAAACAATGAGACTTGTCCTCCAACTTGCTGTCCTCATAGTGGAAGTTTTAAATATTAATGCCTATAAATGCATTTTTTAATCAAAATAAGAAATATGTCAAAGATTGAGGTATTGCATTGCCCAGAGAAGAGAAAAGAGGAAATTAATCCGTTTTGATTGTCTCAATGGGCCAGGAACCCAAACCCTACCCTCATGGAGCTTTCAGTCTAGTAAGAAAAAGAGCTACCAAGCAAAGACTCAAACAAATATACCTGGAACTGCAAACAATGAAAGAAAAGTCCAATGGGCAATGCTGGTATGAAATGGGGGATCCTGAATGTTATCTAGGTTTCAAGGAGGGCTTCCAAGAGAAAGTAACATTTGAATTGAGACTGGAAACACAAGTAGGTATCAGTCAGATTAAAACAGGTAGAAAAACCATCTCAGACAGAGCATGAGCAAAAGCCCTGTGGCACAAAACATCATGTGGCACTTGAGGCAATGGAAAGAGGTTAGGGTGGCTGGATCAGAGAGAAAAGTCAATTAGGTGAGAAAAGACTAGGAGTTCTTTAGGCCCCAATCAAGTAGGGTCTAGCAGGCCACTGGAGTGGACACAGAGATACACTTAGATCCCTCTTTAAGAAAAAATGTGCTCTGGCTGCTGAGAGCACTGTCAGCAGTTGGCCTTCATTAATCAACCCCTTCAAGGAGTCCCCCAGTAGCAGAGAGCAGCTTTGCAGCCATACCCCTTCTCAGAGAGACCCACATCCCATGACTGATTCATGTGGAGATATAAAGATCTGGCCATTCCAGTCCAATGAGGGAAAATGCTGAAGAGCATTCTAGCTCCAAAGTTCCCCATGGGGCTGGCCAAGGCTGTTGTCAACTGCATCCCTGTTCACTTCTGTTCATACCCACTCCTGCTCCTTTCCCTGCCATTGCACAAGGATTGATGCCAAGAACATACCAGAAATATCTTGTGCACTAGACTCCATCTCAGTGTCTGCATTCAGGGGAACTCATAAAGCAAAGCCCATGCTAAGGAGCTCAGCTTGCATCCTAAGACCAAAGAGACCCGAGGGAAGATTTAAAGAGAAGGTGGTGCGGATATCCCATTTTTATTTTCCAATGTAGAAATGGCTACTGTCCTGAGTTCTCCCACAATCAAGCATCTTAGAGCCTGGAATCTTCTTCAGATTGGTGCATGAAGGAGAGAGATGGCAGAGGGTATATGTATCCTGACCCTGAGTAACTCTTAAGCCAAGCCCAGCCAAGCCAGACCCTGGACTTGTTGAGCACAGAGAAGTCCCTTACCCACTGTTGGGGACATGGAGCTAGGAGGTCACAAGGGGTCAACGAGGCTCACATCCAATTGTCCATCCTTCTCTCAAGGTTGTTGTCCATCTAACCTTTCATATCTGGGCCAGATGAACCATCACCCACCCAGTCATTCAAAATCATGTTGATGTCCCCACTACCATGCTTCACCAGTTGGCCATGCTGTCCGTATTTGGAATGTATTGCAATCTATCTGTCCTGCTACCAGCTACCATAAGGATACCGGCTAACAGAGCACTTTCTACATGTCAAGCACTGTTCAAGAGTAGTTTTACATGAATTATAGACTATCACATTCATAAATTATGACATATTTCATAGAGCATTTTACATGAATTAGCTCACTTAGCTCCCAAATGACTCCATGGCATAAGTACCATTGTTAGAACTATTTTGCAGATGAGGAAACTGAGACTAGGGAAGCTTAAGTAACTTGCTTAAGGCAACACGGCCATTATAGTAAGTGTACAAACTTTGATATAGATGCAGACATACTGGTCCCAGGGCCCAGACCCTCAGCCAATACACTTGGCTCCTCTTAGTTCTAATGCTCTTTTCTGGACTATTCCTCCAGCCTCCTACCTTTCCTTCTCTCTCATCTGTTTCTGTCCCCATCCCCCATCCTCCATATTGTTCTGGAACCAGCATTCTAAAGTTTAGAAAGGAAATATAATCTGAGTATTCCTCCCCTACTTAGCAATCCTTGACGAATAACCAAATATTGTGGAAGCATTAAAATAATACTTACAAATAATGTTTACTGACATGGGAAATGTTTTGGGATATATGTTGAAGGATATACTCTTTATAATGTGATCTGAACTATAGAATAACACGAATAGGAAGATAGTAACACCCTAGAACATTATGAGTGCTTGTAAGGTGTTCTGGATTTAGGGAGTTAGAACACCCAGAATACAAGCTATCGCCAAAGGTGATGTCCAAAGATACAACATACACAAGGACTATGTATAATTTGAAAGTACTGAATTAATCCACAATACACATTAGATGGCTGAATGAAAAATGGATGGATGAATTGTTTAAAGCTAGACAGTGACAGGGCATACTCAGCATTTTAGAAAGAGCTATCTATACTCACCATTCATCTAGGAAACTCTCTAAACCCTACTCTTTAAAGGAATTTGCTCGTGGAGGTGTTCAACAGGTGAGTTCACACAGATCTTATTGAGCAGAAAATACCACCCATAAAAGGTAAAATAACAGTTTTGCTTTGGGTAAAAGAAAGGATATCAGGCCATTGATAGGAGGCCCTGAAGAACATCTAGGATTCCCAGCCTTTCTTGATTGACAGCTGCCAGACAGTATGTCCCCATGACAACAAGGGACATAGGGGAGCTGAGCCAGAAGCCTGCTTCTTTGCAGCCTTGGGATCTGTCCTGGGCTCAAGAGCCCATGATGTGAGTGAGAAATGTGGCTGTTCATGGGCAACACAACTTGTTAGTCAAACATGAGTCTGATGTGGTCATTGTCTGTAGAAACTTCTTTTCTATATTCTTTTCCACAAAACATTTCTGTGCCTGGCTCAAGGTTAGGTATTTGAGAATAATGTCTAAGATATGGCCCTTCTTCTCCAGAACCTCTGCTGAAGATGGGTCATCATTTCTGAAAAGATCATTTAAATAGACTATGGTAAGTGCAATTCATTTTTCAGACATTATCTCCAAATCCACAGGAAAAGAGTAAATTCTATTTAGATAAAATTGGGATGCAAAATTGTTTGTCATATGATAGGCACGCGATAATATTGCGTCAATAACTTAGCTAATCATCTAGGGCAGAGACAGATTGTCTGCTCACCCAACTCACTTCTTATTCCTCTCGGGTAGACAATGAGATAGTATTTGCCAGCCTCTCTTGCAGTTTGGGGTAGCCATGTGACAGAGTCTGGCCAATGGGATCTGGCAGAAGTGGAACGCGTCACATCCAGGTTTGGCCCATAAAAACTGCCCCATGAGGTCCTCTTCCGGCAAAACAGAGAAACTGAGGCCTTAGAGGAAGGTAGAGTCACAAGATGGAGGGAACCTGGGTCTCTCAATGACCATGTAGAAGACATCCCACTAACTAGGACCACCCAACTGGCCTTTAGTGTGAGATGAATGAACTTCCATTGGGTGAAGCCACTCAAGTGTTGGGGTTGTTACAGCAGCAAGCTTATCCTGCCTGACCCCATCCAAATTCCTCCCTACCCAAGGCCCACTTGAGGCCCAGAGCTAGCACAGGCAGAACCCTCATGTGAATCAAAAAAGACAACACTCTGTCCCTGCTAACCCTGTCCTCTGTCTCTTCATTTTCCACCTAGACTGATATTGCCCCCAAACATTAAGCATTCTTGTATTACCTTCATGATTTTTGTGACATCTATGTACCACTTATACTATGATACTTGATGATTTTCTTTATGCCAACTCACTTTATTGTTAAATATATTTATTTCAAAAGGTAAACTCTATATTGCTACAGTAATTGGAAATTTATTTAGAGTAAAATCCTTTAAATAGAAAGTCACCTTAAACATAAAGACAGCCGGGCATGGTGGCTCATGCCTTTAATCCCAGCCCTTTGGGAGGCTGAGGTGGGAGGATCACTTGAGCCCAGGATTTTGAGACCAGCCTGGGCAAGGCAGAGAGACCCTGTCTCTACATAAAAAGTGAAATATTAAAAAAAAAAAATAGCCAGGCATGGTGGCACATGCGTGTGGCCCTGGCTACTCAGGAGACTGAGGTGGGAGGATCGCTTGAGCCTGGGAGGTTAAGGCTGCAATGAGCCATGACGGGCCTGCTGCACTCTAGTCTGGGTGACAGATCAAGACCCTGTCTAAAATAAATTTTAAAAATAAAGACAAAGAATACAAAACATTGTTGCTAAATTCTAGCTGGATGATTCCAACAAGGGCCCAAGGCTTGAAGGGTACGCTCTAAGAGAGGTTAGCAGGTATTGGGGAGGAAGTAAAGAAGTATTAGCATCCAACCGAAACATGCCATCAAAGAAATCTCAAGGTATGAGTAGAAATAAGGAAAAAGGAATATATTTTTCATGGTGTGGTTTAATGTTAGATATGATCTTGTGCCTCTCCCACATAAGGATACTTTGTTCTGGGAGACCAGTGAGATGAACTATGGTCAGTTTCTGGGTCCTAAATAAGGCTTAGATTAAAAACAGGCATCTGGAGGGTCTTTGGCTTTTTGTTTGTCACCCTGGGCTTACCCTACCCAACCTCTACTGGCCCTGGCATGTGGGCTTTCAGAGCCTCTGAGGCCATCCTATTCTTGGCTGGAAAACTAGGAAATGATTCCCTGGAAGTGCTGCCAGGTCGGATCACCCCTGCTCATTTCTCTGTGCTGCCCCCATTCATCTGCTCCAAAGTCCTTTTCTCCACACCTTCCCTGTCCTTTGTCCATGCCACCCTTGTATCAGAAAACTAAACTTGGGGGTAGCCAAGATGCTTTGCTCTAGCGCATAGATCCCATGACCCTATATGGGGAGAAAAACACACACATGAACACACCAAATACCACAGTGCCACTCAAAGAAGGAAGAGGAGTGTGTGTTGTGTGTGTGCTATATGCATTGTGTTGTATGTTCTGTATTGTGCATTGTATGTGTGTTATATGTGTTATGTGTGTGTTATGTTATATGTGTGAAGGGTGTTCACAAATGCCCCTTCCGGTGTGCTTAAATAGTAGTTATTATTTTAATAATTTTACAATTTGATCTGCACAGAATGAAGCGTGCATTTATAAAAGGTCTTCAAAGTTCATTCCAATTTTTAAAATAATAATAAGAATATCTTTAAATATTTACATACAATAATTATTGTCATTATTGTTTCACAACTCTGCCAGAAACTCCCCAGCTAACCAGCTATATATCCTTAGATGAGCTGCTTTGCCTCTCTGGGTTTATTTCCCGACCTATAATATTCCAGCTGGGTGTTCCTTGCAGCCCCATCCAGCCCTAAATACTTATGTCTTTATCATTCCATAAGGTATTTACAAAAGTCACTGCTGCTGGGGAAACAGCATAGAGCTCTATCACCTACTAGCTGTGTGTCCTTGGGCAAGTCACTGAGCCACTCTGTCCCCCAGTATTCTCCACTCTGTAAATAGGGATCATGCTAGTAACTACCTGGTTAGGCCATAAACAGGATTAAATGAGTTAATCCATGTAAAGCATTTGGTAGGGCACCTGGTATAATGCAGCCATGAAACACTAGTGCTGGAACCCAAACTGAGTGACTTCTCTATGACTTAGTCTCCCTAGCTGTCACATGGGGATGCGAGGGTGCATCCCTCGTGGAGCTGTGTGAGGACGGAGATAATAGCAGTGGCTGGCACGTGGTCAACTGGCCATATGAAGCAGCCATTACTAACTGGTGTTGCCGTTGCTATTATTCCCAGGCAGTGCCCTGATACCAGATGAGGCAACCTCAGCAGGTGAGAGGGCTCCTCCTACAGGGGCTTAGATTCCTTCAAAACTGAAAAGTTCAGAACTCCAGAGACAAGTGGGGCTGATTTGCAAAATCACTGCAACAGGGCTCTGCCCAATTCCCAGTCACCGGGCAGCCCTGGAAGCTTAGAAGACATTGGGGGAGAAGAAGGGGGAGGAAGGGAGGGTAAAACTGGTGAGCAGGAAGGGCTTCGAGTTCATCAATGCCACTCTGAAGATTACAGGAAGACTAATAGGGCCCCAAGGCCTCGGGGATGAACAAACACGATCTTTGTGGTGCGCCTTTGTTGAGTAACCAGGGCAAACTCTCTCTGTGTGTCTGTCTTCCTTCCTTTTATTCCACTAATGAAAGAGAAAGAGAAGAAAGATTTCCCTTTAGAAAATCAGAAGACAAGGAGAAAACATTAAATGCTGAAACCCCAGAGGGCATCTTCAGCATCTACCCACACAAGGCAAATTCCTTGTCTCTCTAAATCCTTCCAACAGTTCAGCGGGCCAGGTGTTGATGGCTAAGTGAATGATTGTCACACTGGGGATGAACAAGTTCAGGTTGGCTCTCAGGACCCATAGGTGTCGAAGCCAAAGAGAGAGACAAGCCCTGTACTCAGTGATGTTCTAAGGCAGGGGTGTCCAATCTTTTGGCTTCCCTGGGCCACACTGGAAGAAGAATTTTCTTGGGCCACACATAAAATACACTAACACTAATGATAGCTGATGGGGAAAAAAAAACCACAAAGAAATCTCATAATGTTTTAAGAGAGTTTACAAATTTGGGTTGAGCAACATTCAAAGCTGTCCTGAGCTGCATGTGACCCGTGGGCCTTGGGTTGGACAAGCTTGTTCTGAAGGATCGGTATGAGACACATCTGAGGACAGGAGTTCTGACAGGACAAATGAAGCCAGGGAGCAGTTTGGAGCAGAAACCCTGACCTGGGAGCCTGAGCTCTCATCTCAGTTTGCCACCCACCTGCTATGTGACCTTGGGCAAAGCCCCTTCACTTCCCTGGGCTTTGATTTCTACATCTGAGAAATAAAAGGGGAGAAATCATGGTCTCTAGGCTATCTTCTTATCATTTTGTACTGAGGAAACAAATTTTCTCTGAGGCTTCATGAGGCTTCTTTCACTTAGCCTCATGTTTACAAAGTTCATCCATATTGTAGCATGTATCAGCACCTAACTCATTTTCATGGCTCACTAGTATTTCATTGGTAGGGATATACCACATTTTGTTTATATATTCATCTGTTGATGGACATTTGGATTGCTTGTGCCTTTTAGCTAGGATGAATAATGTTGTTATACACCTTTATGTACAGGTGTTTATGTGGACATACGTTTTCATTTCTTGTGGGTATATACCTAGAAATGTAATTGCTGGGTCATGTTTTAACTCTATGTTTAATTATTTGAGGAATTGCCAGACTGTTAGCCCCAGTGACTTTACTAGTTTATATTCCCATCAGTATTTTATGGGGGTTCTAATTTCTCCACATCCTTATAAACACTTGTTACTTTCTGACGTTTTGAATCTAGCCACGTTAGTAGGTATGAAGTGGGATATCGTTGTTTTTCTTGCATTTCTCTGATAACTAGTGACGTTCAGCATTGGCCATTTGTGTATGATTTTCTTTTTCTTTTGTTTTTTCGTTTTGAGATGTAGTCTTGCTCTGTCACCCAGGCTGGAGTGCAGTGGTGCGATATCACTCACTGCACTCTGCCTCCTGGGTTCAAGTGATTCTCATGCCTCAGCCTCCCAAGTAGCTGGAACTACAGGCACAGGCCACCATGCCCAGCTAATTTTTGTATTTTTTAGTAGAGACAGGGTTTCACCATGTTGGCCAGGTTGGTCTCGAACTTCTGACCTCAAGTGATCCAGCTGCCTCAGCCTCCCAAAGTGCTGGGATTACAGGTGTGAGCCACCGCACCCAGCCTGTGTATGATTTTCTTGAAGAAATGTCTATATAGATCTTTTGCCCATTTTTAATTGAGTTATTTATGTTGAAGTTATAACAGTTCTTTGTATATTCTGGATACTAGCCCCTGACCAGATATATGATTTGCAAGTATTTTCTCCTACTCCATGAGTTATAAGTTTATTTCCTTGATAGTGACCTTTGACATACAGAAGTTTTTAATTTTGATGAAGTCCAATTTGTCTATTTTTCCTTTAATTGCTTGTGCTGTGTCATTCGAATAATTATTTAAATGAGAAAATAACACATATAAAATTTTTAGCACAAAGTCTAGCTCATAGTAAATGCCTGATCAATATTGAGCTGCGATTATTATTTTTTTGAGACAGGGTCTCACCCTCTTGCCCAGGCTGGAGTGCAATGGCATGATCATGGCCAACTGTAGCCTCAACCTCCTGGTTATAAGGAAGTTCTATTCCAATTTCTGCTGTAAGCACTTACATGTTCATTCTCCCATTGGTTACTTCTAAACCACCTTTAAAAATTTGCTACATTATCTGCCATGTAATGGACAAGGAACCTTACAAGAAGACCTGAGAGGTTGAATGATGATAGTCGGTCAAGCTGGTATACACACCCAGAGCCCTGTCAGACCCAAAGGCCAGTGATCTTCGCTGTCCCCAACAGCAGTCTTGACACTTTTCTTCACTCTCTGGCCTACAGAGTACAAAGTCCAGATATCAGCACCTGATTCAGGAGAGGACCATTACTCAGGAAATAGGGTACACTAATAGTAGGGCAGTATGGTACACCACATGCCTATTTGACCTACTTTGCCTCTTTGACTTACACCTATTAGTGTGTGTGTCATACTGCGCTACTATTAGTATGCCCTATTAGTAGGGTTGGAGAAGGGACAATGACATTCTGGAAACAGGACATACTCCTGGTAGCACAGGATCCTGTGATGAGGTGGCTGGCATAAGCTGGAGTGACTTGGAGATGGGAAACAAGACCATGAGATCTAGAGAAACCAGGGAAGGCTTCATGAAGATGGCAGCTCTTGAAAGCTGGTAGAATTTGGATGTTTGAAGCAGGAGGGTCCTGAATAAGTAAAGATGGGTAGGTAGAAATGACAAAGAGACAGTACTGACTCAATAGAAAGGTTTATGTTGGACAAAAGGAAAAACAGCTTCTAATAGGAAATAATGATAATAATAGCAGCAGCTATAATAACAAAAATTGTTCACATGCCACATGTAATTGTAAGCTTATATGAGCTCATTTTGTCATCATGATCGTTTGAAGCAGGTAACGTGATCCTCTCCTTTTACAGATGAGAAAACTGAGGCACGAACAGATGACACAATTTGTCCCAGATTACAAATTAGAACTGGGAGAAGACTAAAATCAGCCAGCAAGGTTATTATGACTAGTAGAAGGCAATAGAACACCAAAATTGTTGGAGAAAGTAAGAGCAAGGACCACATACAAGACATTCATGAATCAACTCATGAAAGAACATAGACATGAATGAATATAGACATTTTTGGACCTAGACATTTTTAGGTTCAAATCATGACTCTACCCACTCCCTGGCTATAGAATCTTATCCAAGTTCTTTCACTTTCCCGAATTTCTATGCCTAAACAACAGGGCTGCTCAATTCACAGAGGGTTGATATGAGGATTTCCAGAAATCAGGGTTATCTAAAAAGGGAATCAATAGACATTTAAATTAGTGGGTGGTGAGGGGTGTTGACATTATTTTCTTTCAGAGCAAGGGCCTTTGCAACACTGGATAAAAGTCAGGTGAGGCCCAAGGGTGTGAGCAAGTATATGGGGAGGTTTCAATGCCACCTTTGGACGCAGCTCACCTTATGCAAATTCTAGCCACTTCCTAGCTCTGTGCCTAGAGACGGGTCACTCTACCTCTTTGACCTACACCTTCCCTACAAAGAAAGGGGAAGGAAATAGGCCCTGCCTCCAAGTGTCCTGAGGATTGAATGAGTCAGTATGCTGCCCAAAATGCTTGGAACAGGGCCTGCATGGGAGAAGCTCCCAGTGACAGCCCACTGTCTTTATTGTGAGAGGTCAGGCCAAGGGCATCCCCTAAGACCTCAGAGCACACAATGTGAGTGTTTTCCAAGGACAGCCAGACCTGGGGAGGCCTCAGTGGGAAGGCCTCAGCGGGAAGGCCACGTGTGCCAGCTTTTATGTTGCCATCAATAGCAGCAGGTGTCACGGCCTTGGAACTTCCTGCTCATACATCAGAATCCCACATTTTACTTCTGTGTGCATCTGAGCATTCAAAAAACAAGATAGGCGGGCCTCATTCTGCAACTGAAAAGACTCTAGCAACCATCCCTGGCATTGCCAACACACATACACACACATGCACACACACACACTCACACACACACACTCCCTCCAGGAACCTGCCATTGTGTGATGCAGTCTGAACTTTCTACTGTTCATATTTGAGTCAGCACCAGCCAGTGATTGCTTCCCAAGTCCTATTTATGGCAGTTTTGTTTTGGAGGAGTTAGGGAGGGTGTGGATGGCAGGCGGATATTGTTGTTTTTCAGAAAGTCTATTTAAAAAACAGAATGCCGTGACTGGTTAGCTTTGAAACAATGAGGATAAACATATGCTGTCCGGTGATGGTTTTCCCTTCATTCATTTGGGCTTTTGTTAAAATGGCAATGGACATTGATATCCTATTGTTGAGATAGGATTGCCCCCCCCTTCATTTGTTAAAAAGATAAAGAGATCTGAAAAGTGGTCCTAAATATTTGAATCAATTCTTCGATGAATTCACCATAAGCTTCTACACTTGTCCACAGCAGCTCTACTAAAATCACAATTAGTTCGTTCTATACATAATTATGTATTTAACTCCTGTCTTCCTCCAGCCAGGCAGAGGGTGTCAGTTACCTCAACAGGGCCTATTAGCTCAGGAGACAGGCAGAAGAAGAATCAAATTTGGATCTGCCTTTTATTTGCAGTGACAAATGATTCAACCCTTCAGAGCCTCAGTTTCTATGAAACAAAAGTAATAAATCCCTTTCATTCACTTGTCCATTCACTTATTAAAATAGTATTTGAGTGCTAATTTTGGCTGAGCAGTGTTTTAGGGACTGGAGATAGGGCAGTGAACAAGTGAACGAAGCACAAACACAGATTCCACCCTCACTCTTGTATAGGATGATAGACCATAAAGAAATAAAATAAATAAGAAAACTATATAGCAAATTAGACAAAGAAAAATTAGAGCAGGGAAGGAGGCTAGGAAGAGAGACAGAGAGAGAGAGTGTGTGTGCACGTGTGTGTGTGTGTGTGTGTGTGTATGTTGCAGTAGCAGGTTTGGATAAAGGGTCCAGAAAGGAATCACTGAGGAGGTAACATTTCAGGACAAGATGTAAAAGATATGAGAAAGCAAACCATGCAGATACCTGAAGAAGGCTATTTCAGGTGGAGGAAATAGCATGTGCAAAGGCCCTGAGGTGAGAGTTTGCCTAGTTTGTTGGAGGAACAGCAAGGAAGCCAGGAGTGGAAGGGAGGTTGGAGAGCAGGAGATGAGGTCAGA
The DNA here is from genome assembly GCF_028885625.2 of Pongo pygmaeus. Taxonomy (NCBI): domain Eukaryota; kingdom Metazoa; phylum Chordata; class Mammalia; order Primates; family Hominidae; genus Pongo; species Pongo pygmaeus. The sequence continues at coordinate 114,139,948 of NC_072383.2, forward strand.
GAGATAACTTTGCAGAGTGGTCTAAGGATTAAGTCATTATAGGAGCCACATACATAATAGGACAGCAATGACCAGGTTTTAGATGGTAAACCCATGAAAGTAAGTGAGTGAGTGAGTGAGTGAGTGAGTGAGTGAATGATTGAGTAAAGAATGAATAGATATCTCATTTCTCCATCATGACATTAGGACTCAGAGAAGTCCATTGACTTGCCTAAGGCCACTAGCTGGCTTGTGAAAAATTTAAGGCTACACTTCAGGACCATCTTTTCCAAGGTTTTCCAAGAGTTAATCTTTCTTTCCTACATTATTGACACAGATGAAAATCTTCATCAATGTCCTCCCCCAACCCAAATCCAAATGCCAACAGTTGCCATTGTGAAATGGAGGGACACTGCTGAACATCTTACAATGCATGGGGCAGCCCCCACTACAAAGAATTGTCCAACCCTAAATGTCAACAGTGCCAAGATTGAAAAACCTTGGCTGAGGGGAAGAACCCCAAATCTATTGTTTTGTCTTTCCTCTTCAAACCCCATTGTTTTAAACTCTACATGGTGATTCTCAAGGGTGTGTAGAGAGCTGATAGTACCAGAATGAATGAAGGGTGGGTCCCACAAGTCCCTCCACCCACCGGGAGAGGGAGTGCGGATTCCTGGCTAGGATGAACTCAATTATATTTCCCATTCCAGGGATCTTTGTTGAAGGCATTAGCAAGGACTTGGGGACAGGGTGGAGCTAGGAGCACAGTTTTCCAAAATAAAGTCACAGATAAGAGATTAAGATCCACAAGACTATTGCTCTGCTATTCAGAGCACAAAGCCTTTCCTTATCCAGGGCTTCCCTTAGGCACAGAGGGCTAACAGATATTATCAGAGTAACACATGAAAATAATATTGTCTTACTGCAAAAGGGTAGATCTTCTCTCCTACATGGAGCTCAGTACACTTCCATCCAAGCTAGCTCATGCTGTTTCACAAGGATCAGGCTATACGGATAATTTATTAAGCCAATTTGGAAGGAGGGATTGAAACTGAGAGCAAGGTTAATGACACACCCAGTGGGAATACAATGGGGACAAGGAATAAGATACATTTTCTTGAGTCTCAGGCTGTTGTTCCATTCATTCATTCATTCATTCATTCATCCATTCATTCATTCAACATCCTGGGTGCCCACAATGTATCAGGTTCTATACTAGACCTTGGAGACCCAACTGTGGGTAAGATGTGATCCCCGTTCCCCTGAAGGAGAGGGGGATTCACAAACTAGAGGGGAACGAAGACAAAGATAAGGTGCCGTGACATACAGGCTCTTCGGAATCTAAGGACCATGCAGAGTGATGCAGGCTGCAATGGGAATGATTAGGGATGTGTGGGAACTGAGGGATGTATCTACTCAACCCAGAGAGCTCAGGGAGGGCTTCCTGGGAGAGGTGAGGTCTATACCAGTTTCTCAACCTTGACACTATTGACATTTAGGGCTAGATAATTCTTTGCGGTTGGGGGCTGCCCTGAGCATTGTCCGATGTTTAGCAGCACCCATGGCCCCTACTCATTAGATGTCAATAGCATCACACTCTCTCAAGTTGTGACAACCAGACATTGCCAAACTCTCCCCCAGGAACAAAATCACAATCCCCCCACTGAGAACACTGGTCTAGGCAGAGGAGCAAAACAGATACCCTGGAAGGCCTGGACCACTATACTATGTGGCCCTATGCTGCATGAGCCACGATGGGAGTTTGAATTTTACTCCAGGATCGGTGGAAGCCACCAGAAGATTGAAACTGGGTGAGTGGTATGATCTGGTCTTGCTTTTCAAAAGCTTCTGATTGAATGGATAGGAGGGGCAAGGGTGGCTCAGGGAGATTAGAAGGAAAGTCTTCCACAATGAACCATTCTGGGGCCTGCAAGTGACCGCAGTGAACCTTGCTTGGCACCAGGACTGCAAAGGGGAGCCTCTCCCTGGTCAAGCCTGGGCCCCCGAGCGGACACATCCTCCTGGGCAGTGGTCCAGGCCCTGAGCCAGGGAGGAGTTCCTCTCCCAGGTCCTCTGGCTCCAGGGGACAATGCTGACATCCCAACCATACCGTGACTCAGAGCAAAGGGCCTTTCGCTTTCTGGAAAGATCAACTATGGCCCAGTTTTCAAGGAGGATTAGGTGTCAAAGAGAGAACATTGAGCCTTCACTTCAGAACCCAGGCACTGAGTTCACATCAGCCAAAGAAAAGGAACTCAAACCAGACACCTACAATATGCCAGGCAGTGGCCACACCAGACACTTAGCATACTGAACCCCATATTTAAGCATACAGCATGCTGTCCTGTCACATTATCTGCTGTATAAATGACCATCTTTCAAGGAATTAGAATAACATGCACTGAACACTAAACTATTTGAAATGTAATTTCCATGACATTCCTTATAAATATCAATTATCACTGTTCCGAAGGAGGTATTGCCATCTTAAAGATGAAGAAATAGGCTTAGAGGGGTGACACGAATTGCCCAAATTCTCAACAACTAGGAAGCTGTCCATCTAAGAATAAAATCTGAGCTTCTTCCTTATCACTGGGCTCACATTCGAAGCCCATGAGACTTCACAAATCAGCATGTAAAACTATAAGTATTAACACTTCTTAAAATTCTGGACATTGGAAGTATTGGAAACTATGATGGTTAATACTGAGTGTCAACTTGATTGGATTGAAGGATGCAAAGTATTGATCCTGGGTGTGGTCTGTGAGGGTGTTGCCAAGGGAGATTCATATTTGAGACAGTGGGCAGGGAAAGTCAGACCCACCCTTAATCTGGGTGGGCACCATCTAATCAGCTGCCAGCACGGCTAGAATATAAAGCAGGCAGAAAAACGTGAAAAGATGAGACAGGCCTAGCCTCCCAGCTTACATCTTTCTCCCGTGCTGGATGCTTCCTGTCCTTGCACATCGGACTCCAAGTTCTTCAGTTTTGGGACTCAGACTGGCTCTCCTTGCTCCTCAGATTGCAGATGACCTATTGTGGGATCCTGTGATCATGTGAGTTAATACTTAATAAATTCCTATATATATATATATATATATATATATAACTAATAGGATATATATATATATATCCTATTAGTTCTGTCCCTCTAGAGAACTGACTAGAGTCAGTTCTGTCCTCTCTGTCTCTCTCTCTCTCTCGCTCTCTCTCTCTCTCTCTATATATATACACACACGCACACATATGTATATATCCTATTAGTTCTGTCCCTCTAGAGTTCCTGATTAATACAGGAACTATCATTATATTTGTCCTTTATTTTTCAAATTTATCAAAAGGAAAAACTTGTGGCAGTAGCCCTGCAGCTAATAAAAACAATAGCAGTGCATACCAGGTATTTGAATGACTATGACTATATGACATGCAATACTTCTCTCAATGTTCAGACCCATGTTATAAAGTCAGGGCTACTATTGTTCACATTTTACAAATTAAAAAATCAAGACTCAAAAAGACCTGACACTAGAAAGTGGCAGGGCCACAATTTAAGGTGAGATCGATCTGACTCCAAAGCCCTCAGGGAACACAGCATGGTTTTTAGTGACTGTCCACACAGTGTGCTTCATTCTCCTTGGGCTGAAGTCATGGAGACAACTGCAACCAGCAGGAAGAGCATGGGCAAGACACCACCACCTGTGCCCAATGCCTTTCTTTCCTGCAGAATCACAGAGCTTTTATGCAGCACCAGCCAAGAATCCCAGGCTCTCAGCTTGGCCTTGGAAAGAGAACAGGCTTTTCCCCAACCCTTTCAGATCTACGATGCTTCTGAAACCTCAGGCACCCAGGAAGGTCACTTGGACAAAGCTATCCACCAAGCCCTTACAAAAAAGGGTGTGCCAGGATTCACGTTGCAGCAGACAGCAATCATCTTAAGCTGTTGCAAGATCAAATTGCTCTCCTGTTTGGAGCATCTCCTTTTTTTTTCATCAGATCCAAACTCTTTATGCAGCCCCTGCTGATTTGCCCACCCCAAAATTCCCACCCCTGTCTCCCTTGCTGGTCATCCCAGCCTTCCAGGTGCTGCCCGAACACCCCGCACTCTCCGTGGGCCTTTGTGCTGACTGTCCACTCTGTCTGAAACACTGTTCTCCCCATGCTCCACTGGCTCTTTTCCTTCTTAGGTCTGATCAGGTCAGTAGAAGGGAACCACATACGGCTTCAGAACAGAAGATGCCACAGGGGAAAAGACTCACTTTTACTGAGTACCTACGATAGAGTTGGCAACATATGGCATTTAATTCAATCCTCTCACCCATCTTTTTCGGTCGTTTTACAGAGAAGAAAATTGAAGTCTAAAGAGGCTTTGTCCTTGCCCAGGGCCAGACAATTTCCAAAGGTGGAGGTGAGATTTAAACCTCTGCTCGTGGTCCGCCCGGTTCCTTTTTCCTCTCCAAGCCCTTGGTCAAGGCCCTTCAAGTCATGAGCTCGGGAAACTGATGAAAACTCAGCTCTGGGGCAATTCAATTGTCCGCTTGGAAGCTGGCAGCCTTCACAAAGCACCACTAACCTCCCAGGAGGCAGAATACACCAAGGGTTTGAACTTCTCATGCAGCTAGCCAATTTGCTGGAGAATAAAAGAGCAAAAGCACCTAGGAGCATAAAACCAACCAGTATATCTAGGGATTAAAAGCCTCTTAGCAACCCTGCTACCTGTAATTACAGCCCCCAACAAAGAGGAACCCTGGCAGATGGAGGATAAGGAAGAATCCAACCAGTAACTGGCATGGGAGTCTTGCCAAGATGGTTTATGGCCCCACCTTGTGTCTTCCCAAACAACCTTCTGCCTGATCTCTATCAACCTCAGGCCCCAAAGGCAGCTGTGCTCCCATGTTATCTGCAGATCTGCAGCACGGGGCTCAAGAACCAAACAAGGCTTAAATTCCCACTCAGGTCTTTTTGGTGGATTAAGGTGAGACTTCCAGACATCACTTGGGGGCCTGAAGGGAAGCCCACAGAGCAGAGAAAGTGTGTGACCTTTGATGGAATTGTCATCTGACCTCAACAAGCCCAAGAATGCCACCTAGCAAGAGAGATGCATGCCAGATTGCAGAGGCAGGAGGTCCCTCCTCTTCTTAAACTCCAGAGCACCAGACTGACCTGATGTTTCACTCTCTGACCCAATCCTATGGACTGCCTAGAAAATCTAAATGTCTGAGGCACGTGGCATTCTCTCCAGTAGGATCTTGGCAAATTTTTTCTGGAAAGGACCAGATAGTAACTCTTTACGACTTTGCAGACCACAGGGTCTTTGTCTCAACTATGCAACTCTGCTGCTATTGCACAAAAGCAGCCTTGGACAATATGTAAATAAATAAATGAGGCTGGTTGTGTTCCCATGAAATAGGCGATGATCCAGATTTAGCCTCTTGATCACTATTTGTCAACCCCCACTTTACAAAGTATGTGAGATTCTCAAATCTCTGTAACAGCATTTCACGAAATTGTCTTTTGTCCAAGGTTCTCAGAAGGTTTTTCTTAAAGGGAAGCTTTTCCTGAAAAGGTGAATAAATGTTGCTTTGCTTTCTTCTTGTGACCTACTTTCCCTGGGCCAGGTTGCAACCAATGTGAGCACCTCACCCCACCAGAATCCAGAATTGGAGGGAGTCACAAGATCTGTTTGCTACTGCAACTCCAGTGTTTCAGAAATGTTTGGCACATAGTAGGCACATCATAAATAATTCTTCAATAGATGAATCTGCTGAGATTCTGGCTATAACCCAAAACATTTGGGACAGATTATTTTTTTCACCCATTCAATTATAGCTCTGCTGTTCCAGCCTGGCCTGTCCCAGGAACTTCTAAAGGGTTCAAACTAGAGTTCTCATGCTCGGCAGCTCTCCTGTGGTTGGCCACTTAGGCAAGTTAGAAATGTTCTTCCCTCTCACTCCCTTAGCTAACTTAGCTATAAATCACTATCCAAAGATGTAAGTTGGTAAGTAGAAGACAATCCAGTGAGCATTTCCAGATGAATCATTCGTGAATGTTCCATCTTTAATTACTTATTAAAAGCAGACCAGATTTTCCTAATTGGGTGCAGTGAACATGTGTTAATTTTATAATTAAAAAGAAAATTAAACACTCTTTTCATGTGCAAACTAGGATAGAAATCCAGGAAGAAATTTTCTCTTAAAATATTTGATGAGATTTCTCAAATTTCAGAGCAAGCGCTAAGCTGCTTGTTAAAGATGTCGTTCCCAGGCTAGGTGTCGTGGCTCCTGCCTGTAATCCCAGCATTTTGGGAGACCAAGGTGCATCGCTTGTACCAAGGAGTTTGAGACCAGCCTGGGCAATAAAGTGAGACTTGTCTCTGCAAAAAAATTTTTAAAAATGAGCAGAGCATGGTGGCATGCGCCTGTGGTCCCAGCTACACAGGAGGCTGAGGCAGGAGGATCACTTGAGTCCAGGAGGTTGAGGCTGCAATGAGCTGTCATTGTGTCACTGCACTCCAGCTTGGGCAATAGGGCAAGATCCTGTCTCAGAAAAGGAAAAAAAAAAAAAAAAAAAAAGCCATTCCCAGGCCAAACTCCCAGCCACTCTTATGGCCATAGGTCTGGGGTGGTGCCTTGGACTCTGCATCTGGAAGCCATGCCTCTAGATGATCCTAATGCAAGCAGAGCTGGACCACACTTAGAAGAATCACTGTCCTGGTCAATGCTTTTGATCAGCTTCTGTCAATTGCTGCAGCTTTTGAGAGGAAAGTCTAAGACACAAGAGGTCCCTCCAACCCTGTGCCTGCCTCCCCCAAAAATGACTCAACATTTTTTAAAAGGGTCATGCACATTCTGTGGCTGTTCCCAAGGACTCCAGCCTGGAATTACCTGTGAGGACTTTTTCCTCCAGTTTCCCCCAGTATATCTGCTAGGTTGCCTATGAATGGAGGTACCTTCAACTCCAAAGCAACTTAGGCTGTTTAATTGCACTAATTGCCACCCCAGGCTGTAAGTTTTATGTTAGTGCTCTACCAGGTGATTCATGTGGTAAATTACACACTTGAGATTTCACCAAGATTTACCTGCTAATCCTAAACTCACTTAAGATACTCCTCATGCCCGCAACCCCAGATCCGGCAGCTGGGAGAGAGGTACAGATAGGCCTAGAGACCTCACACAATGCCTTGTTGCATCCTTGTCTCCACCTCAATGATTTTTCTCCTTGTCATCTGTCCTTGGACGGTTCTGACACTCCCTACCCTGTAGCAGGCAGGACCCTACTTGCAGACAAATGGCCTGGCCTGGCCACATCCTCAACTCTCAGGGATGGATTACAATTGAATGGGTGAAAAAATCATCTGTCCCAAATGTTTTGTGTTCTAGCCAGAATCTCAGCAGATTCATCCATTTAAGAATTACAGTTAATATTATTTCAAACCTCTAACCACTTCTTAACAGTTGTCTTCACATCTATCTCTTCTTATTCTACACTTACTTGGTGGAAGTCTTCAGATTAATCTTCCTAAAGCACCACTTTGTTCATCTTGCTCACAGCTCAGACACCTTCCATGGCTCCCACTGGCCACTGTTCAAACTCTTCAAGCTGACTCTCATAGTCCAGCCCTGCTCTGGTTATCTCTTGCTGTGTAACAAACCACCCCAAACTTAGTGACGTGAAACAACAACCATCATGTATTATTCTCATCTCTCACGGTTCTAGGAAGCAACTAGGTTCAGCAGGATGGATTGTGTTAGAGTCAGATAGTGGCAGGGTCTGGAGGCATCTTGAAGGCTTTCTCCTTCATATATGTGGCATCTGGGCTGGGGAGATTAAACCACTGGGGCTCAACTAGCTCGGGCTCCTTGGACATCTCTGCTCTCTGTCATCTCTCTCTGTGTTCCCTCTACCATGGGCTCAAAGCTCCAATGGTGAATGTCTCAAGAGGGAGGGCCAGGCAGAAGGTGCACCTCCTTATGACCTTACCACCTAGCCTCAGAAGTCACATAGTATCATTTCTACCAAAAGTCACAAAGATCCTCCATATCCAAGGGGACAGAATTAGCATCCACCTCTTGATAGGCAGAGTAGCAAGAATTTGTGGATGTGTTTTGAAACCACTATGAGCCCCAAGCTCCTTTTTACAAACATGGGCCAGGATTTCATTTCTCAACTGGGCCATCTGCTTCCAGTCAAACTATTCCTTATTTTCAAAGCACACCTAAAACTTACCCAGTCCATGACTCTGTTCACCCCATTATCTTTGTAGGGACGCCCTCACCTTGCCGCCATCCGCATAACTAAATCCTACTGACCCTGTGAGTCCATCTCATCGGAAACATTTCCGCTCCCAAGCTCAGTCTCTTTCTTATGCCAATTATTATTTGTTCAATTCATTGAACAACTAATCATTCTCTGCTTTGTGCTATCACTTCTATTTCCATCTTGCTATTTGGCTATGTCTTTTAGAATTTAACATCTCATGTGTGGATAATTTCTCCTTAGTTCCCTGGTCAAGTCTTCATGGTAATCACCATCTATTGGACGCTTACTATATGTCAGCCACAGTACTTTGCCTTTTGCTGACAGTAACTCACCTATTCTGGACAGCAAGCTGGAGTCACAGGGGTTATTAGTAACTCATTTTGCTGACAAGAAACCAAGGCACCGATAGGTTACCTTCTGTGGCCAAGTTCACGCAGGCTCAGAAGCAAGAAAAGTGGAATTCAAACCCATTTTTCCATGTTCCAAAGCCTAGTCTCTTCTCCCCTTTGTTGAAACACCTCTTACTTTTATCTTCATCTCTTCCATTTTCTCACTCAGGACATCCACAAAAACACTTTCCACGTGATTTTAATTTCTCTACTTTGGTTTGATTTTAATATCTTTACCTGAGGCCCATACAAGGCCAGACACAAGCCTAGCATGAAGAAATTTCTTAGGAATAAGTAAAAGTGCATCTGGTTAATATTTTTGGTGTGATAGGGAAGAATGGATTTAGCTATAAGATTGTTGACACAAGTTTGGAAGACTTTGGAAAGAATCACTGGGTCTTCTCCTGTTTCCTTGGTTGCCTTTATTGCCTGGGCAAACCCTTCCTAACCTCAATGTTTTTCCACTCCTCAGAAACAAACATCACATTCTTATACATTCTTTAGGCTTCAGCTTTTCAGAGAAGCCTTACAACTCCCCTGACCTACCACCACAAAACGACATCAGTTCTCCCAGTATGCTAGTAGGGGATGAATTGCATCCCCCCAAAAGATGGGTTGAAGTCTTGACCCTAGGAACTAAGCATTTGATCTTATTTGGAAATCAGGTCTTTTCAGATGGAATCAAGTTAAGATGTGGTCACCATGTGGGCCCTGCTCTGATAGAACTGGCATCCTTATAAGAAAAGGAGAACAGACGCACGGGCAAAACACCATGTGACAACAGAGAGCAGAAAGTGATGCAGCCAAGGGTTTCCCCAGAAGCGGGAGGAGCAAGGAAAGATTTTACCTGCAAAGCCTTCACAGGGAGCACTGCCCTACAAACACCTTGGTTTTGGACTTCCAGCCTCCAGTGCTGCAAGGGAATATATTTTTTGTTGTTTTAAGCCACCCAGTTGTAGTACTTTGTCACAGCAGCATAGGAAATTAATGCACACCTTATCCTACTTTACTGCATATGTCATACCCAGAATCAAGCCATTTGTATAAGTATCTATTTAATAGCCATTTGCCAGGAAAGAACCAACTCTTTGAGAGCATCAACTCCATTTTGCCTGCGGCCACACCCAGGGAGCACAGAGTAGGCCCTCAGTAAATAGCCCCTGCGTGCATCCATGAATGGAAGTCTCCCTCCTCCACGGTAACTAAACACTCTCAAGGCCTGTCCCCGCTTCTGGAGGCCCCAGAACCACACTGCCACGGCTGGGCTCTTGCTGGAGTCTGCTCTCCCTGGGACACACAGGGAGGACTGTGTGGATTCACAAGGACCTGGAGGCATGCGTGTGCTCCATCTCACTGACTTAATCCCACTGCAAGTAGGGTACCCCGAGGATCATCAGAGACCTGCCCTGTAAGCTCCTCACCTCTGAGCAATTAACTAATGGGTAGTCGGAAGTAATCAAAGGCTCCCATCGGAGTCTGTCAGCCAAGCCTCCCTTGGAAGTCTGAAAACAAAGACTATCTTCAATGCCTAGGCTTCAAAACCAGGGAAATAAACCTGTACCAAATCAAATTCCCTGCCTCCAACTGAAGAATGTACAGGCTCCTGTTGTATAGCCTTCTGGCATTCTTAGGACAAGAACGTATTCAGCCACTAACCTTTCTCTTAAATTGCCTATCCAAGATAGGCCATTATTATAATGAAATACCTCAGCTGGGAATGTTCTTGGTTGCAGCTAAAAGGTTTTCTTTCTGACTACTGTGCTCGTAGGCACTGCCTTAATTTGGGGGAACTTCCCTTTGGCTGTTTTGAAAGGATTTTGACAGGTCTGTTTATATTTTATTTGATTTGCTTCATTTCAGTGTGTGGGTCAGCATGCCCCAGTCCTAATGATGATGAAAACTGGAAAAGATGGGGCAGCCCCAAGAAAGGATTAAGGAAAGAGCCATCATTTTAGTGAGGGAGAAATGGGAGTCAAGCCTGTGGTTCTAGAAAGCTCCGCGTCCTGCCCTGTGGCAAACCCACCAGGAGCTGGAAGAAAGTGCTCAGACGTGGTGTTTGCAGCCTTAGGACCCTCTGGGCCTCCTTGTTTGAACCACAATGGCCTTTGCACAAGGCTGTCTCAGGAGCAGCTGATTTTAAGAGAAGGGTTAAAGTTCATGCTAAATCCCAAAACGCTTAGAGCTCAAATTCAAGGGAGGCTAGGTGGTCAGAGGCCTTGTCAATACTGAAGAGTAAAATGCTTGCACGTCCATCAAAGGTCCTGTTTGATCTGATATCTGGGTCTGCCCTCTCTTCCAACATCAAGGCTTCAACCCAGAGGTCTCAAGTTGGTGGTTCCAGGGCCAAATCTGGCACGTGGATATGTTTTGTTCAACCTGCTCACTGTTTGTTGGTTTTATTTACATTTCCCTTCATGTTTTTGTTTTTGTGTGTGTGTGTTTTGGTTTTTTTGCTGAGTCATCAAGATAAAAGAAAACGAGAAATTTCACATTAAAATATCCAGCTTTCCTTGCAAAATCAGAAAATCTAGCCCCCTGGGCTTGCATTTCCATGTGGCAACCGTTGACTATAAATGGAGAGCAGCCAACTCCTGGCAGATGAGGGGATGAGGGGCCTCCTTATTCCCCATCACTCATGTCTCTGACCTGCCTGGCTGTGGTGAGCAGACTAGTTTGAGACCCCCACTCATCTAACCATTCAGCAACACAGCCCTCATATTTATACCACAGTGTCAAATTAAATGTCAACCTTTCCAGAAAGACTCTCAAACCCTCCCAAAAGAAAACTTCCCACCTGGCCCCACCATAGGTTTGTGTTTCATTTGTCTAACTTATTTGGGTATGGATCCTCTCGTCTGTTTGGGTGATCAGAATAACTTCATTCATCTCTCATGACGTAACACACATGTCATCTCCTTCAGGAGGCCTTCCCTGATTGCTCCTCCCTCCTCCAGCCTGCTGCCTTTTGCTGCTTCTGCCTATCCAAGCTTTCATCATCCTTGTTTCTTCTCTGTCTCCCCTGCTGGGCAGGAAGAGGGGAGGGGCTGAGCTCTGTAAATCCAGCAGGAAGCATGCAGCTTGGCATCTGGGAGGGTCTCTCGGGAGGTGTTTGCAGAATAGAGAGAAAATGGGACAGAAAGGAAGAAAAGGCTCATTTGCTCAGGATATTCAGTTAGAATGCTGACTGCAGGAATGCATCATCATCATAGTAATAATAATAATAATAGTTCCTAGCTCCTACTGGGGGCTTTGTATGAGTCTTTTACATATTAATTCATTGTGTTAGTTTCAGTCCTCTGGGAAGCGGAAGTCTAGATGGAATGAGACATTTACTGAGGGAGATGTCGTGAAGGATAAAGGGGAATGAAGCAGGAGTAGTCCAGGAGAACCTGCACATCAGGATGCAGGTCCCACAGGGGAAGAAGGAAAGGAAGGAGGATTGGGCAGGAAAGCCTGCAGCGATAGGTGTGGTCCACTCCGAGAAAGTCTCTGCCTGGTGATGAGGAGTGGCCCACAAAGATCGCCCATCACAGCAGTCCCAAACCAGGCAGGAGAGGCTGGGCTCTAGCACCTCTGCCATGGCCAGTCATTGGTTGGGGGCAGCTGGGAGACCTGGTCCTGGCTGGGCATGCTTGGGTGGATCTTAAGATAGGTCATCTGGAGGCTCTCAGCTTGCAGGACTTCACACAGGGAGGTCTGAAAGTCCCAGCTCCAGGGCTGCAGCACCCAGATAATTCCCACAACGCCCCTAGGCACCACTGCTGCTATTGCCAAGCTGCGCCTTAGGGGAAGTGACATGACCTGGTCCAAAGCTACAGAGCTCTTAGAGATAGAACCAGATATCAATACCAAATCAGGCGTGTAGCCACCCTACCCTTGGATCCTCGGCAACCGTCGGGGAAAGACAGGTTATTAGAGTCGGGGTTGATTGCCCAAGGCCCATTTTTCTGAGAAGGAATATGGGACCCTGAGCCAGGAGTTGACTTGGCCATTCCCGAGGGAGGCCAGCAGGCACACCCAGGACTCCTGGCCTCCTGCAGCCCAGAGGAAGGAGACTCTGAGGCACCGATCCTTGGGGTTAGCAGGAGGTGGATGTCCACCAGCTCCTTTGTCAAGCCCTCCCCAGCCCCACTAATGATGATAACACCAGCCTGGTCCTACAGAACAGCTTCTATGTGTTGGGGACTGTTGAACCACTTATATCTTTGCCTGTCTTTAACCTCCCGGCATCCCTGTGACGCAGACACCTTTATTCTTCCCGTTTCCCAGGGGAGAAGATAGCGATGCAGAGAGGCAAGACACTAGCCCAAGGCCACAGTTAGAAAAAGGCAAAGCTCAGAAGCAAAGCCAGGTAGGCCCTGCTATTCAAGGCTCTGCTAACTTCAGCCAAGCAAGTAAAAAACAATGGATGTCCTGTGAACACTGGCATCTTTGGAAAACATCGCTGTTTTTATTAATCTCTCTCAAGATAGATGTTGCTCAAACACAGCAGCGTCGTGACAATGCCAGTAGCCAGCAGTCTCCTGTCCGCTTGGGTTGCGAGCCCCGGGCGTGGACGGGGTTGGGAGCGGAGGGCGGCAGGTGCCAGCGGGGCCCGCCTCTCCCTGCAGGCGGCCCCGGCAAGTTCACGGCCGGCCCGGGGCGAGCGGCGCGCGGCCGTGCGGCTCATTCTACCGCCCTGCGTGCGAAGGGGAGGCCGCGCCCCCGCGCCCCCGCTCGCGCCGTGCCTGCCGCCGCCACCCGCCCGGCCGCCGGGCCGGCCACTGAGCGGCCGCTGCAGACTCGGCGGCGCCGGCGCACCTGCAATCAGGCCCCGCGCCGCGCCGCCGCCTCGAGCCCAAGGCCGCCGCGCGCCGCGCTCGCCGCTGATAAGAGGCGGCGGGGGAGGGGCGCAGGATGCTGGCGTTAGGGAAGGGCGGGGGGGTGGGTGGGCAGCTGGAGCGGGGTCGGCTCCCCTCCCCTCCCCTGCCCTTCCTCTCCCTCTCCCTCTGCGATGTCTCTCCCGAAAGTGTAGGACTTGCCCATGTCTGTCTCTTGTCTGCGCCTCTGCCCTAAATTCCCTCCCTCCCAGCCCTCGCCGCGAGCGTGTGTGCGCGCGTGTTCGTGTGTGTGTGCATGTGTGTGTGTGCATGTGTGTGTGTCTGTCTCCAGTTGCCCCCGTCTCCTGTACCTGTCTCTGTGCACTTCTGACCTTTCTGTCTCCCACTCCCCACCTCTCTGATTCTCTCCACCTCCTGCTGATTCTCTCTCTTCTCTCTTAGCATCCCCTCTTAGTTTCTCCCTGTCTCCCTGTTCTATTTCTCTCTTCCTCACCTAACATGGAGCCAGTCCCTCCCCTCTCCCTGTGTCTGTCTTCTCTCCCTCTGTCCATCTTTCTGACTCTGACCTGCCTGTCCTCTTCTCTCTCCCTTCCCTGTCTCTCCAAGTCCTTGCCTGTCCTCCTTCTCTCTCTGCATCTTTCTATCTGCGTCCCCAACTCCCTCTCACTTCTCCGTTCTTTCGCTCCTTTATCTGTATCTTCCCTTTCCTCTTCTCCCCCTGGGCCCCTCCCCATAACTCTGCGTGTCCCCTGCCCATCTCAGCGTCCTGTGGCACTTTCTCCATGGCCGACCCGCCTGCAGGGGCAAGGCCTTCAGAGCCAGCGGTTGCAGGAACAGCTGGACCCCACAAGGGGCCAGGCTCAGCAGGTGTCCTGACTTCAGGGGGCAGGACTGTGCTCACCTGGGTGCCTTTCATCTAAGGCTCTGGCGCACTTCACAAACAGTCATTAAGGCCCGCCTGGGGGCAGGTCAGGGAATATCACAGCCTGGACTGTTTGGTTATCTTCATTATTAATACACACCCCCCTGCCTTAAATGAGTTGAGTGCAGGGGACAGAATCCCGACTGACGCCCGGAGAGATTAAGGTTTCCGAGGGTTGCACAGGCCAAAGATGACAAACCGATACAGCAGGGATGTGAGTTTCTGCTGCTTCCTTCCTGCGGTGCAAGCCTCTGCCAGGAGCTTAGAAACCATCCTTTCTGAGATGGCTCTGGGGGTCAAGAGATGGGGCTAGATTTACCTGAATGGGTCCTGGCCTGGTGGTCTGCTTTGCACCAAACACGCAAGCAGGGATCTCCGTGGGAACCAGCCCCTTTTGCGCTTGAATAAATTCAGGAGCGATGGGAGAAGAACAGTGACATAGGGTTTATTTGTGTATTCATTTTTCTGATCAGGGGATGCATCCAGAAAGTATCAGTGGTTAAACAACAAGGGGGCTCAGGAGTTGCCATGCATCAGCATCTCAGAAACTGCATCTGGGGCAAAGCCACTGGGCCAAGAAGGTCAACAAGGTAGTGCCAAAAGCACATTCATTGGGCAGCTTTGCTTCATGAAGAGAGCTCAGATCCACATTCAAGCCAATTTGCCCAGCCAACACTTCCCCCCCTACCAACTCCCCAAAAGGGATATTTCTTTTTTTTTTTCTTTGAGATGGAGTTGCCCAGGATGCCCAGGCTGGAATGCAGTGGTGCGATCTCAGCTCACTACAACCTCCACCTCCAATGTTCAAGCAATCCTCCTGCCTCAGCCTCCCAAGTAGCTGGGATTACAGGCACCCGCCACCATGCCTAGATAAGTTTTGTATTTTTAGTAGAGACAGGGTTTCACCATGTTGGCCAGGCTGGTCTTGAACTCCTGACCTCAGGTGATCCACCCACCTTGGCCTCCCAAAGTGCTGGGATTACAGGCGTGAGCCACCACACCAGGCCCCAAAAGGGCTATTTCTGGCAGCCACTCTGGTGGCAGCAGTCATAACTAATGCTCACTGTTTAAGCTCACATATCCCTGTAAAGAAAGAGCCTGTGTGTTGAAGCCTCTGGGATGGCTGGAATTGGGGGAAGGGAGAGAGACAAAATGCTATGGCCATTTGAGTAGTTCTCACCAACTCTGCCTCCAGTATAAGAAGTTTTGGTCTAGTTGGGCACCGTGGTGCATGCCAGTAGTCTGTTACTCAGGAGGCTGAGGTAGGAGGATCGCTCGAGGCCAAGAATTCGAGGCTATTGTGAACTATCATTGCACCTGTGAAAAGCTACTGCATTCCAGCCTGGACAACACAGTGAGATCTTATTTCTAAAAATAAATAGATAAATAAGAAAGTTATTGGTCTAATACTGTCAGTGTATTTCCTCTGTCAGTGCCTTTGCTCTGTGACTTGCCATCTCTGGGCCTTATCCATAAAAGAAGACACTTAATCTAACAATTTATTTGGCCCTTTCAAGTCTCTAATCAAGCAGTTTCTATCTTTTGACTTAATACACACTTCCCCTAAATGTGTATAAAGTCACTAAGTATATATAGTATCCTTAAAGTAAGTAAGTGTATCTTTATTCCAGGGCTGCAGGTAGGCCACACTCCCAGATCTCTGGGTTTTGTTGTTGTTTGTTTTGGAGACGGGGTCTTCTCTTTAAAACTAGACCAATCTAGTGAAATGCCATGACATTTTATTTTTAAAGACTCACGCTAGGTTATATACTAAGCATGCAAACATTCTTGAAATCTACTGTAACCTCACTTTGATAGCAAATACTAGTCTACCGGTGAGTTGAAAGACTTAAATTTTTTTAAACCATTTTGTTAATCATTTCCAGATATTTAAATAATTTTTAATAGCATCACTTACTTTGACTATCATTGTCAAAGATGACAACTTCACCTCTCTGCTTAGTAAGTAGTTCAGCTAATAAATTACAATAAAACAAAGTGTCTATTGTAGAATCTAGCTCCTAAGCATACAGGTATTGACTACGATTCTTCCAGCTTTCCTGTTTATATGAAGATTTTTATAATAAATGCTAGGAACAAAAGTATAGAATGTCTGCCAGCACCTAGGAGAATATTTAGTCTGTAAATCAAACGTCTTGTCATCAAAGATCAGGATCTGGCTAATAATTAAATCACATGCAGAATCTGGATGCTTAGTGGCTCTCTTTGAGAAAAAAGAAATGCAGCCTGCTTGGCGGCCCAGCCCAAAGCTAGCCTGGAGGAGCCGCAGGAGGGGCCTGCGATGGAGAAATCTAGAATCTGATTGCACGCAGGCCACTGACTCACACCATGATCTTCGGTAAGTAGGTTTACCACTCGGTGTCCTGTTTTTCCATCTGTGAGATGGGAATGATAACATGGGGCTGCTGGGTCAAGCCAGTAGATAACTTCCAGAAAGCCCTTTGAGCTTCTTGGAAACAGCACTCGAGATATGATTAGGCGCCAGCATGCTGCAGAGATGTGTGCCCAGTGGCAATTGGAATGATCCAGGTTCAGTCTGGGCAGAAGTGGTCATCGGGCTGTAAACAGAGCTTTTCAACTGCTCCACCTGGTGTCATGCATCTCATCTCCCCTTCTCCCTGCCGCCCCCCTGCTTTTCTGCCCCTCCCTCCATCACTCCCAACACAGCTCCAGCCTGAAACGCTTTCTCCCTCCTAAAACCTCCTGCTGTCACAGCCCAGTCATGTCTTACAGCAGTAATGTCGATAAGAAGCAGTAATTACTGTTATAGAAGCTTCCATATTATTTTGTAGGCCCTGTACTAAGTGAGTGCTTTAAAAGCATCATCTCTTTTAATTCTTACAAAAAATCACCGAGGTAAATATTCTTATTATTTCTTTTTTACAGATATTTATAAAACTGATAGCTACCAACTCCAAAACACTTTTCCTAACTTATTCCATTAAGAGACAACTCGTGCTAGGTGCTTTACATACATGGTATCATGCAGCCCTCACCACAGCCAAGCAAGATGAGACTTCCTTGTCTTTACTTCACAGATAAGCCCCCTCTGAGTCTTCATCAATGTACTGTTCCTCATACTTCAGTATATTTTCTTTGACTTTATCAAGAAGCTGTTTTGCCACTTTCCCTTGTATTTCAAGGGTGCACAAACACCTGCAAAGTATGTTTTATTTGCTGTAAAAACAAAACTCTGAAGTCTCAGTGGTTTATCACAATAAAACTAAATACAATGCAAGTCAGTAGAGGGCTCTGTTCCATGCAGTCATTCAGGAGCCCAGAATCCTTCCACTTGGTAGCTCTGCATTTTTTATGTCTTTAAAGTCTTCTTCTTTTGGCAAATAGATGAGAAGAGAGAGCATGAAGGATGATGTGGGAGGTTTTTAGGGGCCAGGCCTGGAAGTTGGGAATATCACTAATGCCCACCATCCATCAGCCATAACTTAGTCACAGAGTCTTACTCAACTCCCAGAGACACTGGGGAACATAATGTAGCTTGTGCCCAACAGGCAGAAGAAGAGAATTTTGGTGAACATATAGCAGGCTCTGCCACAAAGTCTCAAGAATACATAGATGGGGAAAAGAGATGTCCTTCTTCTGTAAAAGTTCCAAAATCAAGTATTTTCAGAGCTGTGCACCTCGCCCCTAGCCATGAGTAATCTCTCTACAACACACCAGCTGGGATTTCCAGCCCCTTAAACAAAAATAGAAATAAAAGGGACAGGTCCGGTGGCTCATGCCCGTAATCTCAGCACTTAGGAAAGCCAAGACAGGCAGACAGGCAGATCGCATGAGGTCAGGAGTTCGAGACCAGCCTGGCCAACACAGTGAAACCTCATCTCTACTAAAAATACAAAAATTAGCTGGATGTGGTGGCGCACACCACCCAAGTAATCCCAGCTACTTGGGAGGCTGAGGCAGGAGAATCGCTTGAACCTAGGAGGCAGAGATGGCAGTGAGCTGAGATCATGCCACAGCACTCCAGCCTGGGCAACAGAGTGAGACTCCATCTGAAAGAGAGAAGGAAGGAAGGAAGGAAAGAGAGAGAGAGAGAGAAGGAAGGAAGGAAGGAAAGGAAGGGAAGGGAAGGGAAGGGAAGGGAAGGGAAGGGAAGGGAAGGGAAGGAAGGGAACGAAGGGAAGGAAGGGAAGGAAAGGAAGGAAGGGAAAAGAAAGAAAGGAAGGAAAGGAAAGGAAGGAAGGAAAAAGGAAGGAAGGAAGAAGAAAGGAAGGAAGAAAAAAAGAAAGAAAAAGAAAGAAAGAAGAAAAAGAAAAGAAAGAAAGAAAGAAAAGAAAAGAGAAAAGAAATCTGCCCTGGAAGTCTTGACTCCTAGCTAATAGAACTTCCTTACAGGAACAATAGGAAGTCTGACCGCTTTCAGGTTTAAACCTGTCAATGACTCCCCAGGAATAAATCTGCTCCTCTTGTCAAGTTACACCTGCCCCTTGGGATGTGGCTCTGCTCACCTCTCCAAGCTCCTCTTCTATCACTACCGTAGTGCCGCTTGTTCTGTGAACACACTAGGTTCTTTCTCATCTCCAAGTATTTGTACACGCAGCTCCCTCTAGCTGAAATACCCAGCACTGGCCCCTACTAACAGCTATAGAGCAAGCTCCTCTTCACCCTTTAACACTGTAAAAAAGCCACTGTTTCTTGAATGCCTCCAGTGCCTTCATAGGCTCCTACAGGCCTTATTACATTGTTATAGCTATTGGTTTGCGTTTTCTCTCAAGCAGTGACCTACCCCGCCAAGCCCAACCTTCAGACATAACCCCTTGGAGGGCACAGTGTTTAAGGGAGGGCGGCTGGGGAGATGGAAATAGTAGTCTCTCTGGTCCTTTAGAACTGGCTGGCCTCTCCTCACTTACTAGTTTGTAGCAGTTGCTATGCTTGGCCTACCCAACCACCCCCTTCCACATCTTCTATTCTAGAAGAGTCCAGTTTTTCTTTCATCGCTCCTAAGTTGCTGAAAAAAATCCCGATTGGTTAAAGCCAATCATGTAACCTCCTCCTCCCATTTTCTTGCTAATGATTGGATGAAGAGAGAACATGTGCCCCCCGTGAGCAGGAATCTTCGAGGAGCTACTTGGAAAGGTTTCTTTGCTCTGCAAATAAACACAGAAGGAATGGACATTTTTCTGGCTTCAGCCATGGGTGTACAAGAGAAAGTCACACCTGAAATGGCACAACAAACAGAGGCAGAGGCAACCTAGAGGGGCTGGTGAAGGAAAAGACAGAAGGAGCTTCTGACTTCAATGATATTGTTGAGTTGCTGAATTACTCAACCCTGGAACCATCTTAACTGCATTTCTTGGTCTATGAGATTGTAAAATCCCTGATGTCTAATTCTTCTGAATCTTTGTTTCTTGTCATTTGAAGCTAGTAATGTTCTAATAGGTGACAATATAAATTCTCATCCCAAGGTAATTTCTCATCCCTCACCCGTTCCCTTCCTCCCACCCTTCCAAGTCTCCAATACTATTATTCCATACTCTATGTCCATGTGTATACAATATTTAGCTCCCATTTATAAGTGAGAACATATGATATTTGACTTTCTGTTTCTGAGTTGTTTCGCTTAAGATAATGGCCTCCAGTTCCATTCATATGGTTGCAAAACACATGATTCCATTCTTTGTCATGGCCGAATAATATTCCATTGCATATAAATACCAGTTTCTTTATCCAATCATCCAAAGACGCTATTACCAGTTATATCAAGACAACAGAAGTAAACTGTGGGACTGAACAAAGTAAAGTGGGAGGTATGCTCATCTTAATCCTAAATTAGATATATGCAAGTCAGTATATATGTTGGATATAAACTTCCATTTCATCATCTACAAAATGAGGATGAAATTATCCAATTTGTATTGTTAGTATGAGAATTAAATAAGAAGGAGCTGGGCACAGTGGCTCAAACCTGTAATCCCAGCACTTTGGGAGGCCGAGGCGGGTAGATCACTTGAGGCCAGGAGTTCGAGACCAGCCTGGCCAACATGGCGAAATCCTGTCTCTACTAACAATGCAAAAATTAGCTGGGCTTAGTGGCGCACACCTGTAGTTCCAGCCACTTGGGAGGCTGAGGCAGGAGAACTGCATGAACCCGGGAGGTAGAGGCTGCAGTGAGCCAAATTCACGCCACTGCACTCCAGCCTGGGTGACAGAGCAAAACTCCATCTCAAAAAAAAAAAAAAAAAAAAAATTAAGAAGGGATGTGAAGTACCTCAAACACCTCCAACAGTGCTTAACACATAGCAGGCATCTGTCCTTCTGGCTACACACAGAGAATTCTGGTCTAGCCCTTCAGTTTATTTCCCTTTCTCTCCTGGAGGCTTCAACTGTTGCTCTACTGAATATTCAGATTTTATTATACAGAATCACAAGAAGAGAGAATAGAAATAAGAGAAATGGTCCATGGCCCATAGGTTTTATGTCTGTTTCACAGTGTACAGGAAGTACAAATAAAAAACTTGAGTTATAGGAAATTAACTTTTGATTGTTTGTTTCATTAACAGTGATAGAGACTAGAGACTAAGCCACAGGGCTCGTGGACTTCTCGGGGCTATAAATGAGTGAATGAATAAATGGATGAATGAATATTTTATTAGTATCAACAACCAATCAAATGTCTATCTGCCAAGAATATGGCAATTATAAGGATGAATCTGAGAAAAACTATGTGCTTAGAGAAATGTGCTTTATGCATCCCATATTCCATTCTTTACCTATTTTTCAGTGGCTATACCTTTATACTGAGCATTCCTATGTGCTCTTGTTCTTCACATCCCAATTACAGAGTAACCCCAGAAATAAAATCAATTACACCTATTAGATAAAACTTATGTCATAAACAAAGTTATCTTGTACTGCCACTGCCTTCGATTCAATTCAAGTCAACCAATATTTATTGAGCACCTTGGAGGTCTCATACTGTTACCTCTTCTGAGGTATCTGAATTTTGAGAGGAAAGGAAAGGACAATTTTTAATCTAAAACAATTTATTTCAAATGCACTGAGAAGCCCCCATAGGAAAATATTTATGGATCGGAATCTCTTTTGAGCCATCATACCACTAAACATTCTGCTTATCCCTGACCTACAGATTTGACAAATCTTAAATAACATAGGTGAATAATTATGTGTTAAAAATGAAGACTGCTCAAAGAACAGTCAGGTTGTTGATCAGCCATATTGAAATTATTTTTATAATATTTTTAATGTTTTTCTTATGACTAAAGCAGCAACACTTAAGAATTCAGGACATTAAAAAAATGTGCTAAGAAGAAAATAAAAGTCACCAATCAGAAAACCATGGGCACTATATGCTTTCTTCCATCTTTACACTCTTGCTTAGTTGTAGATATCTATATATTTGGGGTTGTGGCAAAAAATGTTATCATGCTCTTTAGATTACTCTGTAACATTTTTTAATTTTATCTATCACCAATACTTCTTTCTATTCTTTAAGATCATGGTTTTAATCACTATATGTGATTGTCCTTTTTTTTTCTTTCTTTTTTTTTTCAGATGGAGTCTCACTCTGTGGGCCAGGCTGGAGTGCAGTGGTGCGATCTCGACTCACTGCAA
Source organism: Pongo pygmaeus (assembly GCF_028885625.2). Taxonomy (NCBI): domain Eukaryota; kingdom Metazoa; phylum Chordata; class Mammalia; order Primates; family Hominidae; genus Pongo; species Pongo pygmaeus. The sequence goes on from NC_072383.2 coordinate 114,161,925, forward strand.
GCTCCCCCTCCCGGGTTCACGCCATTCTCCTGCCTCAGCCTCCCGAGCAGCTGGGACTACAGGCGCCCGCCACCAATCCCGGCTAGTTTTTTTGTATTTTTAGTAGAGACGGGGTTTCACTGTGTTAGCTGGGATGGTCTTGATCTCCTGACCTCATGATCTGCCCACCTCCACCTCCCAAAGTGCTGGGATTGCAGGGGTGAGCTACCACGCCCAGCCGTGATTGTCCTTTTTTGCATTATAACATTTTTTTTGTAAGAATCTACTGCTGAACAGCTAATTTCCTTTTTCCCTATTGTAATTTTATGACCATCTTTGTATATATATCTGGATGAATATCTTTGATAATCTGATTCTTACTCCCATCACCTCAATAATTATTATTCTATATTGTTTTTCTATTTGATAGGCAAAAAACCAGTATCTATCGTCTTGTTTTAATTTGCATTGACTTTATTATAATGCTGCTGTTGATTATCTTTTTATAACTTTAATTGGCCATTCATATCCCTAGCCTGATTTTTCTATCTATACATTTATCTTATTAATTTACACTAACTCTTCATATAATAAAATCTCTAATCATTTTACTTCCATGATGTCTATATTTTCAACTTACAGTCCTCTTTATTTTGATTTGTATATTTTCTGGTTTTAATTTTTTATTTGGTTTAATATATAACTTGTAGTTTCATCTTTTATGATTAAAAAAACTCCAACCTGAGTTCAATAAAAGTTCATCTATATTTTTTCTAATTCATTTATAATTTCAATTTTTATATGTGATGCAATCTACTAAGTTTACTACAGGACATAAAGTAAGGGTTTTATTTTGTCAAATAATTTATCATTTGTCACAGCATTATTCTTCACCTGCTGATCATTTCTCCATTGATTTGAACTGACACCTGTATCATGAGACTTCACAAATGATTTTATTTGAACAGAGCTTCTTAAGCAAACAAATAAAATATTCTTATCTGTGCTTGAGATGATTCATGGGATTTTATATTGAATTTCATCTGTCTATTTGTCATTAGACCCATACTGTTTTAATTACTGTAGCTTTATAATATGTTTTAAATTTGGTAATGTAAGTCTTCTCTTATTTTTCACAAAAAACTTTATGGCTACTCTCATTTAATTTTAAGATCATTTTTGCTTAATCTTGATGAGTTCTTTGAAAAATTTTTTCAAAATTTATTAGGCTAATTTTTTAAACTAGAGAAGATTTTGTTTCCTTTTTTAACTCTCTTATTCTTAAAGTTTTCCATCGATTCAATCAGATCATCTGCAAATAATTATATTTTTATGTCTCTATTTCTTGTTTATCTTCATCTTATGTAGTTTTCTTCCTGCCTTATTGCATTGACTAAAACTTCTTAAAAATCACTAAAAAGTAATCATGAGCATCCTTATTTCTGCTTTCAATGGGAAGGGCTCCACTATAAATGATGTTTCTATTGATTTGGAAAAGAAAATCAGTATTATGTTAGAGAAGCATACTTCTACTTCTAGTTTAATGAAAGCTTGTTTATTATTCTTGTTTTAAATCACATGGATTTTGAATTTACCAAGGATTCCTTTTTGACCTGTGTCAAAATAACCTTGTTGGACCATCTTATATTCCTGGTATAGACCCTACTTCACCTTGGTGGTTATCCTTCTAATGTAGGATTTCCAGTTGTGCTCCAGAAGGCACTGGGAGCTCCATGGAGCCCCTCAGGAAATACGTGAGAGTGGGTTTAGGGAAAGATTGGGGAAGAAAGAAGGAGAGGTTGGGATTTTGGAAAAGAGAGACTCAGAAGACCCAGAAGGAGGTTCTATTCGCAGTACCACTGTTGCAACAAATTAAGACTTCACAAATGATTTTATCTGAACAGAGCTTCTTAAGCAAACAAATAAAAACATTAGCTTTATATACAGCATGATTTAAGGTCGATTTTTTTTTGTTTACTATGTCCTCATTTATATTTATAAGTGGGTGTGGCCTGCAGTTTTTCATTTTAGTGCTGCCCTGGTGTATTCTCTCCCGTTATCTATGGGAAGGTTTTAGGACTGTCCTGATTTCCCTAAGATTTTCCAAGTTTTATCACCAAAAGCCCCACATCCCAGAAAACCACTCTGGGAAACCAGGACAGTTGGTCACCTTGGCAGTTTATAGAGAATGATGACTTCTTATCTCTTGAAGATGGAAAGTACTTCCCTGATAAATTCCTCTGACTCAGGATTTTGTTTTTTAAAGATGACATATTGATAGTTGTGCAAATGTTTTCCCTGGTTTCTCTACATGTATAAAGGCACATACATACCTGTATACTTATACACATATATTAATTTTTAATGAATTTTATTAATATTTCCCTAGAAAATTTGTCATGTCATTACATTTTTTAAAAAGTGATTAATATAGAAGAGTGTTTCTCAGCAGGAAGTGATTTTTTGCCTACCAAGGGACATTTGGCAATGTCTGGAGACATTTTCAGTTGTCACAACTTAGGGGTGGGAGGTCCTACTGGCACCTGGTGGGTAGAGACCAGAGATGCCGCTAAACATCCTACAATGCCCAAGACAGGCCCCACAGTAAAGAATTATCCATCCCAAAATGTCAATAGTGTCCAGGTTGAGAAATCTTGATGCAGAAATATATACAACACTCCTATAACTTTAAATATTCCCTTCATATCTTCATATCCTGTTTCTCACCACTAACTTGGGGTATTTGGATTTCCTCATTTTTTTCTTTGTTAAGCTTTTCTGTAACTTGCTCTTTTAAGATTTGTTTCTCAAACAATAATCTCTTAAGCTTACTTACCAAATTTTGATCATTTTTTAGTCCTTATTGTTTGATTTTAGCTACTTCTTTTCTTCTGCTTTTGCATGGTTTGCTTTGATGTGCTTTTTCCAAATTCTTTTGTTGAAAGCTATTAGGTACGAGGCAACAAGACCCCTTTAGGGCCGGCATTCAGTGACACAACTGTGGCCCAACATTATTTCAGCCATCAAAGTCATGCCAAATTGTGGGGAAAAGTACTGAAAACATACGTCCTGACCTGTTTTCTGGCAAAAGTCCTAGTTCTAACAGCTGGATCGATTCAACTGATTACATTTTAATTAAGCCCACTAATACCTAGAGGTACAAAATAAGACTTTCTTTCAAAAATACACATAAATTGAGATTTTTAAATAAAAAGATTCATAAGGAGAACCAGGTTAAGTAGGATATCGAGCACATGAATGAAAGAAGAAAGGTAAGGTTATGAAGTTGGAACAGCTGGAAGGAGGGATGCAGAAAAAAAAACAAAACACCAAAAGTGAGTTGAATTGATGATGGTGGTGAAGAGATGATGAGAGGGGAGGAGACCTTAACAAGAGTAGGACTCAGGATCCAAAGTGAAGACAATGCATAACGATAACAGCTGTGCTCTCTACATCCTACAAGACACATGTGGTCACTCCCACTTTGTAGATAAGGATGTGGAGGAGAATCCGAAAGGTTGGGGAACATGCCCAGAGTCAGAGGGCTACAGGAGGCAAACTCTAGGCTCTTCTGATTCCAGAAGCCAACGTCTTTTCCACTACACCACATCACCTTGCAAATTATTCCTCGCAGGTAAGAACTAGTCTAAGAATCTCACTACAAAGCAGTTTCTCCAACGTCCTCTGCTTCACACACTTCCACCTGAAGGAACACACCCACAACTAAGAATTCAGCTAAGCTGGGAAAAGTCCACATGAGGAACATAAATCTCTAGTTGACAGGAACAAGGAAAATCCCCCTTGGGAAGATTCTGGAGACAGCTCAAAAAGACAAAGTCTGGGAATTTAGAAAGAAAGGCTAAAATGTGTTCAACCACAATTTTCATGAGTTGTCACATCCCGAGGGCACCCACATCCATGGAGATTGATGGCGAGGAAGCTTATTATTTGATCGTGTGAAGGTTGCCAAATGCCCAGTGGGGCAGTGAGGGTGGAAAGAAGGACAAGCTTTCCTTCTATGTGGCATCTGCATACAGGATTTGGCAGCTTTGCCTCTGCTTAGGTTTGCCTGTGAAACCACTTTAATTCAACCCAATAAACATTAACCCAGTGTTGGAGATCTAGAGATCATAAAATAACAATCTCTGAAGAAAACTCACAATTAGGTAGAGGAGGCAGGTTCACAAACAAATAACTACAGCAATCTGCTCCATGAACAGGATGCTACTGCCAAAGAAAAGTTGGTTGGGAGGGGAAGTGTTCCATTGTCAAATATGAAATGCTGTTCTCTTCACTGCGGGACTTCTCAGGGCCTTTACTCTGCAAGTGTCTCTTTGTAAACTTTCCTGACTTGGCAGCATACAGTTAGCAGCACCCCCCAACTATATTTGACCCTGAAAGCTCTTTCTACTTAAGGAACGTCTTAGAGAACTAGTGTGTTCCCCTCTCCACTAGATAAATTTAGATGAAAGGAGACTAGAACTAGATAGAATTAGGGTTCATGACGTGGACTACTGGAGGTGACAGGGTGGAGTTTGGGGAAGCTTGGGGATAATTTGCAGAGGCAGCGATAATTTGAACTGTCATGAAGATGAGGAAGAATTGGTCAAACAGGTAGTAGTGGGAGAGAGTGGAAAGGGCTTTTGAGAAAGAAGCAATAGCGTAAGTCAAGAGAGTCATGGAACACGTGGCATATTCAGAAAACAGTGGAAAACTGGGGGCAGGTCTATGCTTCCAGAGCATAGTATGATCCATCCTTCACACATCACCTTCTCTTGCTACCTACCCATGCTTGCTTTGGTGTAGTAGAAGAAATGCAGCCCTTGCTCAAGCTTCCTGGAGTTCTCACCTACTGAGCCCACATTTTTCCTGTTATTTCTAAGATAATAAAGTATTATGGTATGCGTTCATGCATGGGTTTGGAGTCAGAAAGTCCTGGATTAAATCCCAATTACTCTCTTTCTATTGTCTGAGTTTGCATAAGCCATTGTCTCTTGTTCTGCCTCAGTTTCCTTGTCTATATGGTGGAGATGAGAAAAAGCACCTACCTCCTGTTGTACTAATAAGCAAATGGCCAGAAGCTGTGCACATATAGGGACTGCTCAATGGTGGTAGCTATTATTAATATTTTTGTGCCATTTGAGAAATGAGTATTCTTTGGGAATATCAGCCCCTTGCATAATATATACCACATAGTAGCATTTATGGGAATGGTCACCCAAGTGCCCCACCATCTTTTGCTTTACAGGTTATAGAGAATGCCTTAAAGGAGTAAGGACCATGGGCTCAAGCCAGACTTACAAGATCTGTGAACTTGAACAAGTTACATGACCTCATAAGCCTTCATTTTCTTATCTGTAAATTGGGGATTAAATGATACCAACCTCATCGAGTTGTTGTGAAGTATAATTGGGTTAATTATGCATAACATTTCAGCAGAGAGACAGGCACAAAGTAAAGTGCTGTGTGTGTGTTTGCTATTATGATTTGATAGTTTCTTCATCTGCAGATATTCCCTGGGACCCAGACCTGAAGCCCCTGGGCTGCCCTTTCTCAGTGGGACTGACTGGAGCAGTTACTGATGGCACGAGCTTAAAGAGGAAATGGAGAGTGTGTTTGCGTGTTTTCTGCCATGAAATAGGCATCCTGAGACAATCTCTTCATAAATGATGTAGCCCAGCCCTCCATACTGAAATTGCTGGACTCACATGAGGCCCAGATGTGGTTTAAAGAGCATGTGGGGAAATTTCCGTAGGAGCACACAGATCTCTTTATTCAGAGTTTTTCTTGTGGGCAGCTTGCATTTATTCATTCTTTCACTCCAGAAGTATTTATTTAGCCCCTGCTATGTGCCAGGCATTGTGATAATAGTTGGAATGCAGAGGTGAATAAAAGAGTATGGGCTTGTCTATATAAATAAATAAATATACATGTATATGTGTGTGTATAACACCTATTATATATATTATGTATTAGGTGTGTGTTGTATATATATGTTTATATATGTGTGTGTTTATGTATAAGTACATATATGATAAGAGTTTATAATCCTATATGGAGACAGATATATTAAAATGGATTTTTTTTTTGAGACAGAGTCTTGCTCTGTCATCAAAGCTGGAGTGCAGTGGTGCAATCTAGGCTCACAGCGACCTATACCTCCCATGTTCAAACGATTCTCCTGCCTCAGCCTCCCAAGTAGCAGGGATTACAGGCACATGCCACCACATCCAGGTAAATTTTTTTATTTTTAGTAGACTTGGGGTTTTGCCGTATTGGCCAGGCTGGTCTCTAACTCCTGACCTCAAGTGATCCACCCACCTCAGCCTCCCAAAGTGCTGGGATTACAGGCGTGAACCACTTCCCCCTGCTAAAATGGCTTTTATTCTGGTGGATAAATAAAGAAAACAGACCAGGACTGCTGCAAAATATTTTTTTTGCTATGGGCAAAGAAAATATAAATTTCTTTTCACTATAATACAATGTAGCAAACATTAACTGAGCATCTACTATGTGCATAGCCCCATGCTGGGTTCTCTTAGGATACATTCATGAATAAGAGGCTACCCTCAGAAAGCTCATACTCTGGTATGATTATGAGCCAAAGACATTCATTTCTTAAAGTGTCCATCACTAGCTAGCGGAGGGAGCAGTATGGCCTAGTGGGTGGTGAGTGCCTACAGCCTGCTCTCAGGTCACTTGAGTCTAAGTCACCTGCATCAGGCACCTCCTAGCTGTGACCTTAGGCAAGTGATCTAACTGAGCCTCAGTTTCTTCATCTGTCAAATTGTGCATAAAAATAGCGCCTACCAGGCGGATCACGAGGTCAGGAGTTTGAGACCAGCCTGACCAAAATGGTGAAACCCCATCTCTACTAAAAATACAAAAAGTAGCCAGGTGTGGTGGTGGGCGCCTATAATCCCAGCTACTCAGGAGTCTGAGGCAAAAGAATTGCTTGAACCCGGGAGGCGGAGGTTGCAGTGAGCTGAGATTGTGCCACTGCATTTCAGCCTGGGTGACAGAGCAAGACTGTGTCTCAAAAAAAAAAAAAGATAATGATAATAATGCCTACCTTTTTGGATAATTGTACAAATTCAATAAAGTTTTGTACGTCAGGGGCTGAGCAAGGAGTATGGCATTCATTAACCACTCACAACTTAGTAACAGAGGAGTAGAAGAGTATTATTTTAAAAGCACTTTTATTGAATTAGTAAGTGCTGGATTCAATGAAGACTTGGTGAGGTTTTTTAAAAAATTTTTCTTTTAATTTTTCCAAGGAGGGTTTTTGAGTTTGGTTTTTTTTTTTTTTTTTTGATAGTCAGCATTGACCTTCCTGCATTCTACTGCATTTTTCTGTTGCAGAAACTACTTATTTTTAAAGGCCCTGAACTTAGCTTCCCTTTGCCTTTAGATAAGTCTCACCTAAGGGCTCTATATAGACGAAAGGACCTATTTAGAGTGACCAACTGTCCCCAGTTGCCAGAGCCTGAAGGGTTTTGTAGGACATAGGACTCTCAGTGCTAAAACCAGGACAGTCCTGGGCAAACCAGAGTGGCTAGTACCCCTCCTGGGTACATAACAAGAAGGTGCACATGTACAGCCTCTCTGGGTGTGCGCAAGTGTGGGCCTCAGAAAATGAAAGTGACACCTGGACAACACACAGCTGTGTCTGGCACCCGAAGGACAAGGTCCACAGGACAGAGCCCCAGCAGCCTGAGACCTGCATGCATCTACCCTCTCTAAGGCTGCCTCTGCCACAGCACAGCCTGCTGGTGACTCAACAGCCTTCTAGGTCCTGAGCCGCAGCTTCCAATCACTCAGAGAAACTCTTGCTCCTGATACTAGGTACGCCCCTTGAGTCACTCAGAGAGGATTCGGAATGGAGGTAGGAAGGAAGAATTAGCAACTGCATGTGAGGTGCAACATGAGAGCCATGGCTTTGTTCTTAGGGTTGGTTCTGATTTCAAATTTGGCTCTGCTACTGTCTAGTGACATGACTTTGGGCAAGCTACCTACCTCTTCTGAGCCTCAGTTTCCTATTTGGAGAACTACATGACATAATACATGTCACCTATTTACCGTAGGGAAGGGTACACAGACAGGACTTCATAAACGGCACTCATCAATGACAATTGTTGCTACTATTGTACTGGCATGATCACGAATAGTATTGACATGATCATAAAAACACATTATTGCGACTAGTATCGATAGGATTATAAATAGTATTGACATTATCACAAATTGGGAACATGGCTATTCCTCCCTCCTCATCCTTTAAGTAAGCCATTTAAAATAGCTGCAAAATCCAGACCAACACTTCAAACACAAACACAAACACAATAATTTAGAAGTGGTGTTGAGTCTCTTTACAAGTTCAAACAAACAAACAAAAAAAAGATGTTCAAGTAGGATACATTAAAAACACATAGATTCGATTTTTAAAATCTCTATTTTTTTTTCCAGCTTTAGAAGAGACAATTCTTCCAAATTCTCATGGTCTAAATCAATCTCTCCTAAAGTATCTTTAGGTAAAAATGTGTATTATTTTATGAAATAATAAAATAAAATGAAGGAGGTAGTCCAGGAATTAAATGGGTTTGGGGAATATTGAACTAAATTAAATGTAATGAGTTTCTTTACTGCAAGACTTCTCAAAGCTTTTACTACATGGATCAATTTCCTGACTCTCCGAGACGGGAAGCATGTGCTGCCGTCCCCCTATTGACTTGGTAATGCCACCCTTTGCTCATGGAACATGGACTAGAGTTGGGTGGAATGGAGTTGAAAAGTTCTAATTCAGATGTTTCTGCCAAAGTTCTAGATTCTTCCTCATCTCAGTCCACACCCCATCGCATGGCTTCCTAGGGAATTCCTACTTTATTCCTGGTCTCTGAATCCTTCCACTTGGCCACTCAAGAGCTCTGACTCATTCCTGAGCTTGGCCTTTACTCCTAGGTGAGTCTGAATTCTACCCACTGACCTCCCAAGGAATAGGACACTAGAATCTGAGCAAACATGGAAAGTTTTCTCTGTATCTCATCCCTCCTTTCTGGAAAACTGGGTGTTGTTGTTGTTGTTTGATCTACCAAAATGTTTCATTTCTCCTCAGAAAGCATTGCTATTTGATGAAGATGATGGACATATTGATGCTCCTCATGATGATAAAATAAGAAATAGCTTATCTTTACAGAGCAGATACTATGTGCCTGGCACTGTGCCTCATCCCTGTGCAGTGAGTACTATTATAAATGAGGAAACTGTGGTTACAAGAAGGTCTGTGACGTTCCCATGATTACCCACCTAGTAAGTTGTAGAACCTGTCTCTACGTGAATGATCTCATTCGAGACCACCAGCAAATTGACTTAATTCAGAACTCATTTTTTTTAAACTACATGATGCTGATTTTTCTCGAAAACATAAGTAAAGATCCTAAATGAACTCTAACAGGTAGACCCTCATCAAAATGATCACATCAAGTAGGTTTGGGAAATATTGAACTAAATTAAATTTAATGAGTTTCTTTACGACAGGACAGGACTTCTCAAAGCTCAAACGAGGGCCCTGTAAACCCTCAGCTTCCTTCAAACACTAATTTAGGATACCTCAAAATATAAGATGAGCACCCCAAGCCCCATGCAATATGGTGACCAATGACGTGAGCCTTGAATAACCATCTTCACCATCTGCTTCAGCTTGGCAGGGGAAACAAAGGCATACAGCCCCAGGTTACACGCTGATGTGACTCACAGGTATGTTGGCTTTACCCTATCTCTGCCATTGGCATTCTTTTATTCCATCAGCATCTCAGGGTTTTGTTTTGGGTTTTTTCGTCTAAATAATGGGGTAATTAAGCAACCCTATCCTATGCCAAAAGATGCTTCCCTGACCTGGGGTACTCACAAGTCCAACCCTTCAAGTTATTAATTACAAGCCCAGAATCACCTCCACCCAGTCCCCCACCCCAGCCAGCAGAGATAAGGTGCTATCCTACTTCCTCCAGCAAACTGTCTCCTTGTCACGTCGTTGGCGCCATCGAGGTGACTGGCGCCCGCCGCACCTCCCTGCCCACCCCGTGAGGTGGCAGCTTATCATCTGAGAGTGAAGTGATGCGTGTGTCCACACACAGGCTGGTTGCAGACAGTATTTGCAGGCTCGTAAAAGGTGCTGTATAAATCAATTATTAATACTAATCAGAACATGATGGCCCCACAAGCAGGAGAGGGGAGGCCCAGACGTGGGGGCCACACCCTCCTTCACACAGTCCGTCAGGAGCCAGGTATCTCATGAGTTATAAAGAGATGTGAGGAGAGATGACCCAAGAGTAATAAGAATTAACCTCTTCTCCGCGGGTCCCATCTGGCCCTTCAAAAGCCTCTGCCTGACAGCACTGCCTAAGTTAAAGAAAGTTCTGGAACTTTAGAATGACAGGACTTTGAGAGCAAGGCCTTGGTGCCAGTACTTAGTCCTACGCTCTTTGTTGAATTCAGTCAGGGCTGTAGTTTATCCTCATTGGACTCTAGAGGAAAGGGTGCCTACCAAGACATATTTCTCACAACCAGGTTGTCACTTCTTGACATTGGGTGGCGCCATTCACGGACCATGGATCTGGGTTTATTTTCTGAAGCCACTTTCTGTTTCTCCCTTGGGATCCACCTGGTGAGCTTGGAGCCAAAGAAACCATTTCTTCATGTAATAGATGTGATGAATTGATTTCAGGTTTATTCTCAGATGTTCCAAGATCCTGGTCTAGTTTGGTTACCCTCCTAAGAGTATTCAAATTATCTTCAAGGGTGGTACGAAAGTCACACAAACAAACAAAAACCAAAATAAGTATCACCCATCACCAGAAAATAATAAGTATCATGTATCCCATGACCCTTGGAATCTGATCTTGTCAAGGTGGCATATCCAAAGTGGACAATCTTAGTTGATTCATTAGTGATTGACAGTTAGTTGACAATTAGTGATTAACACTAAATCCTAAAGGTTGGATATCCCTGTCCTAAAAAAAATTGATAATAAAAATGAATATTTGTTCAGCATGAATATCCTAAGAATCTAAAGTACCAAGAAAGATGGCATAAAACGGAGGAAGGATCCTGGAGGAAATGAAATGGAAGAGACCCAGAGAGTCATCGCACAGAAAAAGCCTGGGATAGATGAGCAATGATGGATCTAGATAGCAGACACCACTCCAAGGAGATACCAGCTTCAACTCACTTTTATTCTGGGGGCGGGGGGGGGCAGTAAAGTCAGTGTAGGCAGAATAATGCCCAACCCCTCCCCCACAAAAAACTTCCACATCCTAATCCCTGGAATCCCCAGAACTTGTGAATATGTGACCTTACATAGCAAAAGAGACTCTGTAGATGTGATTAAGCTAAGGATCCTGAGATGAGGGGATTATGCTGGATTAACCAGGAGGGTCCAATGTCATCACAAGGGTCTTCGTAAGAAAGAAGCAGGAGAGCTAGAGACGGAGGAGATGTGAAGGCAAGCAGAGATCAGGGCAGTGCAACTACTGGCTTTGAAGAATAGAAGGGGGCCGTGAGCCAAGGCCTGTGAGCAGCCTCTAGGAGGAAAAAAAAAAGCAAGGAAATTGATTCTCCTCTAAAGTGTCCAGAAGAGATGCAGCCCTGCCAAGACCTTGATTTTAGAACTTCTTATCTCCAGAATTGTAAAGCAGTAAATATGCGTTGTTTCAAGCCACTGCATTTGTGGTAATTCCATTGCAGCAGCAGTACTAAATTAATATAATGGGTAAGTTTGGGCTGTTCTCCAGTCTCAGCCCTCTTAGGCACCCTGAAGAGCTGTGGTCAATTGCAGGGTGTGACACATAATTTATTTCTAATCATTGTTCAATCACTAAAGTTTGGGAATTATTTACTTAAAAGTTTAGGCCAGGCGCAGTGGCTCACACCTGTGATCCCAGCACTTTGGGAGACTGAAGCAGGAGGATTGCTTTAGTCCAGGCATTCGAGACCAGCCTGGGCAACATGACAAAACCGCATCTCCACAAAAAACAGAAAAACTTAGCCAGACATGGTGGCACATGCTTGTAATCCCAGCTACTCAGGAGGCTGAGAGAGAAGGATTGCTTGAGTCCCAGAAGGGGAGGTTGCAGTGAGCTGAGAGTGCACCACTACATTCCAGCCTGGGTGACAGGGTGAGACCTTGTCTCAAAAAAAAAAAAAGGTTTAGAATAGGTTTCTGCATGTATTCATTCATTCAATAAATATTTATTGAACACCTCCTATGTGCCAGGTCTCTTCCTGGTGCTGGGATGCAGAGGTAACTGAGCCAGGTAAATAGCTGCCCCCATGAAAGTGACAGTCTAATGGAATGACTCTGTGGTGAAGAGGTGAAGAGTTGAATGACTCATGTCATTGCAGATAATGATGAGGGCCATAAGGATGCTGGAGAGTGGACCAGAAACTGACCCTAACCCCACCCATGCCCACAACAGGGCACGTTCTGCAGGTCAACATCTCTGCTTAGGAAGCATTGCAGGAGATTCTATGCCAAGGAACATTTGAACCCCGCTGATGACTTTAGGGAAGACACTGTAGGTGATAGCAGAGTCTTAAGGGGTTTGAAGAAATGTGGGGTCAAGCCACTTAAGGGGTGCCCAGGCTACTTCCTATGGGCATCTCAAAGGTCTCCTCAACCCAGTGACTTCAGGGCTATATAATAGCACTACCTGGGTGGTTTTTTAGTTGTTATTTTAATTATACCAGTGGAAAGACAGTTTGGACATATAAACAAACACTTTTCAAATTCCAGCGGACACATAGATCCCCTGGAACCTTGTCAAAATGAGACTGGTTCAGCAGGTCTGAGGTGGGGCCTGAGATTCAGTATTTCTTGCCAGCAACCAGGGAATGTCCATGCTGCCAGGCCACAGACCACACACTCTGGATTAGCAAGGGGGTGCACAACCAAATTAGCCAAATTCCACCAACAGCCCCCAAATGGGTAAATCGCCAAGTGCAAAGGGTTAATAGTTATCTTCTTGTAACATCCCAGTGGTTTTCTGCACATGGGCTACAGGGTACAGTTATACTCTGACACTTACTAATTGTGGCATCTGGGGTAAGTTACTTCATGACCCTGTGCCTCAGTTTTTCCATCCATAAAATGGGATCATGATGGTATCTACCTCAGAGTTGTTATGAGGATTCAATGAGTAAATACAGGAAAAGTACCGCATGTCGTAAGTGTTCAATGTGTGGTAGCTATCTGAACTAACGTTTCTTCCCCTCTTTAGACCGTAGCTTCATAAGGACGAATTTTGCATCTGACATTTTAAATATGCTCTATGCTGAGCCTGGATTCTGGCACTTTGTAAGTGCTTTATATGTCTGTCACATGAATCAATGGCTTAATGAATGAAAGGATACAAGCAAACCAAATAAATTTAGTTTTTTTGTTTTGTTTTGTTTTGTTTTGTTTTGAGGCAAAGTCTTTCTCTGTCACCCAGGCTGGAGTACAGTGGTGTGATCTTGGCTTACTGCAACCTCCGCCTTCTGGGTTCAAACGATTCTTCTGCCTCAACCTCCCGAGTAGCTGGGATTATAGGCATGCACCACCACCCCACCTGGCTAATTTTTGTATTTTTAGTAGAGACGGGGTTTTGCCATCTTGGCCAGGCTGGTCTCAAACTCCTGACCTCTAGTGATCCGCTTGCGTTGGCCTTCCAAAGCGCTGGGATTATAGGCATGAGCCACCACGCCCAGCCTCCAAATGAGTTTATTTTCAAAGGCACCATCAAAAGAAGAAAAGGGGAAAGGGGGTAAAGGGAGAAATTCACATTTATTGATTAGCTATCCTGTGCCCAGCATGTCACCAGTTGCTTTTCATACACCATTATAGTTCATGCTCTCAAGAGGCCTAAGACAGAAGAAAGAGAGATCCCTCAGGCTGAGGCTTAAAGAGGCAAAAACGCTTGCTTAGGATCTCGTGGCTGTTAAGTGACAAAGGCAGGGTTCAAAGCCATGACTGCCCAAGCTGGTTTTCCTCACCAACCCTGTGACACAAAACCTTCTCTAACCCCCGGTATTTCCCATTAAGAGAATTAGTCACCGTTGGCTTTGATCGGCTGGGCTGGGCTGGCAATGCAGTCCTGAATGGCATTTCTCTCAGGCCCTTATCTTTATTAACTGTGAATTTATCTTCCTCCAGAGATAGGGCTCTGGGTGAAGGGCCCCCTGCCCACACCTAGGCAAGTCTTACCTGCTCTGAATGGGCCAGCAGGTGACTGTGAGTCCTTTAATTGCCTTCTTCCTCACCTAACCCCTTCCCTTAAGTTCAAACCTGCACTGTAAACATGATCTCCAGGACCAAAGGTAAAGGAGGTGAAGCTTGTGGACATTAACCCATAAAAACCCTTGATAAGCCAGTGCATTTCATAGCACCATAAATTAATCCTTGTCCTTCATAGCCTGTGAGGAGAGCAGAAGATGAAGAGCAAACTGAGGAGTCACGCGAGGCCAATAATTGCACAATTGGCGCCGAGAGATGCTATCTGAGTCAGAACAGAAGAGGCTGACCCCAGAGTGTCCCCTTCTAGCAGGTGAAGGGTTTGGGCCAGATCATCCTGTATGGATCGTGACATTCTATGAATTCGAAAACAAAAGAAAGAAAGCGCTCTGTGAAGGGGCATGAAAGGGCTTGTCCAGCCTGCATTTCATGGCCTGAGACAGTTCCTCTTAGAGTCCATGAGATACAAACAGGTGACTATTTGTCAAGGCAGAGGTTTCCCCCCAATTAGATTGAAACCCTCCTCCTCAGGGTGAGCCTAGAATTAGTGCAGTTTTGATAACTCAAAGAGTGATTGAGCTCATTTCAGCCATGTCCTCAAAGTTCTGACCCCAGAGGCCACCTAAGTTCGCCATTTTCTGCAAGTCTTATGGTTCTAAAACATTATCTCTTATAATGCTTGAAAAGAAGGTTTAAGAATTTTCCAATGTATGGTGGTTCCTAACAAGCAAAGTCATTTCTCAAGAATTGTTTTTGCAAGGTTGTCTACGACTGGCTTTCTCACTTGTTTGCTTCCTTCTAACACAATTTTCTGAATACCGGCCATGTGCCAGGTATTATATTATCAGCCACGGTATACCAGATGTATATTTATGGCTTCCTGAAATTCCTGATCTAGTGGAGGATAAAGATGAATCTACCAGAAACTATAATACACTGTGACAAGTTACATGATTAGAGAGAAAATACGGGTGGGATTTTAAGCAAACCACCACATGAGCTTACTTTTGCTACACAGCAAATATCTCTCAAATTCTTCATTCATTTGGAGTCAGCAAATATTTGGAGAATACGAAATCACTTCATTACTAGCTGAATGCAACCTACAAGGTAATCCATATAACACACTCCAAGGCCAATCATCAAATTCATTTGAATATTCCACTTCTTGGGGTTTCCTGCTCATCAATTCCCTACATGTATAGATGGTATGAGATAGCCCATACTTCAAATGTTTCAAAAATATTATTTGAGTTGTCAAACATTATAAAATAAAAAACTCACTTAGGCAATGTAGAAAAGAAGATGAGTCAAGTATCTTTAAGAGTCCGACTTTGAGAAATTGGCTTAGGGCAGAGATAAGGTAAAATTCAAAGACTCATTTTTGACCTGAAAAATATGTTGCCCTCCCTAAGACTTACCAAAAACAAAAAGAAAAAACAAACATATCGAACTCAGATCCACAACCTGATTTTCAAAATCAGTCTACACAAATGTTCATGTTTAAAGACGTCCTTTATGGTGTTATTTATAATACAAGAAACTTGAAAGGCCCTACAAGTTCATTAATAGCAGAATGGTTAGCTAGCAATTAAGTAGCAAATAAAAATATTTAGAAAGCTTTTACTGACATGTAAAAGAAAGACTTCTGATGCTAGGACGAAAGGCAGAATACAAAATATAATATTTAATAGCTTTAAATAAGTTTTAAGAATCAAGAATAAAGAAAGACACCAAAATGTTAACAAAAGTTGCCTCTGGATAATGGAAATGATATTAAACAAATGAGATTTGGTGCATGAGAACTTTGGATCAAATCCTGGCTTCACCACCTTTTACTTGGATTTCTTTTTCTTTTTCTTTTATCCTAAAACATTAGTATTTTATTTTTATTTTTTATTTTTTTTATTTCCATAGGTTTTTGGGGAACAGGTAGTGTTTGGTTACATGAGTAAGTTCTTTAGTGGTGATTTGTGAGATTTTGGTGCACCCATCACCCGAGCAGTATACACTGAACCCAATTTGTAGTCTTTTATCCCTCACCCCCTTCCCACTCTTTCCCCGAGTCCCCAAAGTCCATTGTGTCATTCTTACGCCTTTGCGTCCTCATAGCTTAGCTCCCACTTATGAGTGAGAACATACGATGTTTGGTTTTCCATTCCTGAGTTACTTCACTTAGAATAATAGTCTCCAATCCCATCCAGGTTGCTGCAAATGCCATTAATTCATTCCTTTTTATGGCCAAGTAGTATTCCATTGTGTGTGTGTGTGTGTGTGTGTGTGTGTGTGTGTGTGTGTGTATACACAGGTAGTGTACACAATATCTTTATCTTTTGTTGATTGTTGATTGATGGGCATTTGGGTTGGTGCCACATTTTTGCAATTGCGAATTGTGCTGCTATAAAAATGCATATGCAAGTATCTTTGGACAAATATTCTCTCTCAACTTCTTTTTCATCTTCTAAAAAACGGGCTTATAACAATACCTGCCTCATAGTGCTGCTGTAACAATTAAAAGAAATAATGCAAGTATGGGAGTGTAAATTAGTTCAGCCATTGTGGAACACAGTGTGGCGATTTCTCAAAGAACTTAAAATAGAATTACCATTCAACCCAGCAATCCCATTACTGGGTATATACCCAAAGGAATATAAATCATTCTACTATAAAGACACATGCATGTGTATGTTCATTGCAACAGTGTTCACAATAGCAAAGACATGAGTCAACCTAAATGCTCATCAACAGTAGACTGGATAAAGAAAATGTGGTATATATACACCATGGAATACTATGCAGCCATAAAAAAAAGAATGAGATCATGTCCTTTACAAGAACATGGATGGAGCTGGAGGCCATTATCCTAAGCAAACTAACACAGGAACAGGAAACGAAATACTTCATTTTCTCACTTATAAGTGGAAGCTAAACAATTACAACACCTGTAATTCCAGCACTTTGGGAGGCCAAGGCAGGCGGATCACGAGGTCAGGAGATCAAGACCATCCTGGCTAACACAGTGAAATCCCATCTCTACTAAAAATACAAAAAAATTAGCCAGGCTGGTGGTGGGCGCATGTAATTCCAGCTACTCAGGAGGCTGAAGCAGGAGAATGGCGTGAACCCAGGAGGTGCAGCTTGCAGTGAGCCGAGATTGAGCCACTGCACTCCAGCCTGGGCCACAGAGTGAGACTCTGTCTCAAACAAACAAACAAACAAACAAAAAAATGGACACAAAGAGGGGGAAAACAGACACTGAGGCCTACTTGAGGATGGAGGATGGAAGGAGGGAGAGGATAAGAATAAATACCTGTCGGGTACCATGTTTATTACCTGGGTGATGAAATAATCTGTACACCAAACCCTTGTGACACACAGCTTGCCTATATAACAAACCTGCACATGTACCTCTGAACCTAAAATAAATGTTTAAAAAATAATATATACTAAATGATTAATAACGGAAACTATTATATGTGAACATATGTAAGACAATATCATGGGCATATACTTTAATAAGCTTTCCACAATTTAAATATACTATACATTGCATCAGAAACAGATTTATATTAAATGTTTTAAAATTTTACAATTAGAAATAGAATTTCAGATGTCAAAATGCCATTAAATAGGCTTGGTTCCATTATTCCAGTGCTTTAGCAATGAACCAGGCTTGGCAGGGGTTGTGGTGATTCAAAACTCTGAGCAAGGTTTAAATGCTGATAGGGATCATTTCTTACCTTTATAGAGAAATGTTCATAAATCATGAGAGAGGGTTTGAATCTCTGTGTATTTGTCCTATGAGTATAAAGTAAGGTTGTTTTCTTGTAAGTAGAGAAGGAGATTTTTACTGTTCATATAAAGTGAATTTATGGAAGCCGGGTGCAGTAGCTTGTCCTACCTGTAATCCTAACTACTTGGGAAGCCAGAGCAGGAGGATCCCTTGAAGTCAGGAGTTCAAGACCAGCCTGAGCAACACAGCCAGACCCTGTCTCTAAAAAAGAAGAAAAAAAGAATTTTAAAGAAAAAATAGGAAAAGGGGGGAAAAAACAGTAAAAAAAAGTGAGTTTATGAATAGCCGGAAAACACAAAGAACTAGCATTCAGAGTATAAATTCCTAAAGGGCTAGAACTTTCAATTAATAGATACCATTTTCCTTGCTCAAATTTTAGAAAACAAATGGGGAGAAAAATGATTGCCTATTAAAAGTTTAGTAAACAGAGACAGAACTTCCAGAAGTAACATCCACATGTTCTTTCCCTGACTCCCAGAATCCAGAGACCCATGAATAACCAACCATACTGAAAATGGAGGCAAAATGATGAGCTCGTATGAGAAATCTCATTGCCTTCCATCACATTCTCAAAGCAACCTCTGACTCCCAAATATTTGGGAAACTCTGTCTTATATCTTCAAACTTGGATGAAAGGAGATATTTTAAATGATGGATCACAAGACACACAAGGAAATATGTAGTTTCACAGACTTCTCTAGGCTGGCCTAGCTCACTACTCTGTGCCTGGCACATAGTAGGCATGAAATGAATGAATGAATGAACGAATGAACAAATGAGATACAAAGATTACCCACACAAAAGGTTGGATGTGCCAGGTATCCAGATTTTATGTTAAATCTCAGTTACCCATAAAATCCACTTTCTTTAAACACCCAGTCTCCTGAATGTACCAATTAATATTATAATGTTTGAAGTGTTCTTTTCACAGAAGCTGCAGAGATGGAAGTTCTGACAATCTATCCAATGTCAGAGGCGAAGAAGGACCAACAGGTTGGAATCGCGCAGAGTAAATATTTAAACATGGGTAGTTCAATAGCTGTTAAATAGGTTCAGTAACAGGCTCATTTTTAAACGTCAATACTCTTACTAATGGTAATGCACTAGACTTCAATAGAAAGGAGGCAACTCCGTTGAAGTCATTTTTAATCAGAAGTCAACAGGAACTAGTGTCTCAGACAAGCCCCCACCACCCATCCACCAAATTGGTAAAAACAAAACAACACATGAAATGCAGTTTTCTATTTCCCAGAAGCCAGGCCTTCATGGATTGCTGAAGTTGATGAGGTCCACAGATTTTACCTGGGCAGGGTGAGGATAAGGAATGACTGGGGAAACACAAGTAAGGCAAGGGAATAGGGAACCCATGAGTTTTCTCTCGGATTATTTTTGTTAAGGGGAACTTTTAAAAACTTTCATTTTGCCCGGGTGCGGTGGCTCACTCCTGTAATCCCAGCACTTTGGGAGGCTGAGGAGGGCAGATCACGGTCAGGAGATCGAGACCATCCTGGCTAACACAGTGAAACTCCATCTCTACTAAAAGTACAAAAAAAAAAAAAAAAAAAAAAAAAAATTAGCCAGGCGTGGTGGTGGGTGCCTGTAGTCCCAGCTACTCAGGAGGCTGAGGCAGGAGAATGGTGTGAACCCGGGAGGCAGAGCTTGCAGTGAGCCGAGATCGCGCCACTGAACTCCAGCCTGGGTGACAGAGCAAGACTCCATCTCAAGAAAAAAAAAAAAAAAAACTTTCAAGTTCAGGGGTATATGTGCAGGTTTGTTCTACAGCTAAACTCATGTCATGAGGGTTTATTGTACAGATTATTTTGCCAGCCAGGTATTAAGCCTAGTACCCATTAGTTACAATATATTTCCCGACCTTCTCCCTTCTCCCACACTCCAGTCTCTTGTAGGCCACAGTTTGTTGTTCTCCTCCTTGTGACCATGTGTTCTCACCATTCAGCTTCCACTTACAAGTGAGAATATGCAGTATTTGCTTTTCTGTTTCTGCGTTAGTTTGCTAGGGATAATGGCCTCCAGCTCCATCCATGTTCCTACAGAGGACATGATCTTTTTCTTTTTTTATGGCTATGTAGTATTCCATGGTGTATATGTACCACATTTTCTTTATTCACTCTACCACTGTTGGGCATTTAGGTTGATTCCATGTCTTTGCTGTTGTGAATAGTGCTGCAAAGAACATATGCGTGCATGTGTTTTATGCTAGAATAATTTATTCCTTAGGGTATACACCCAGTAATGGGATTGCTGGGTCGAATGGTAGTTCTGTTTTTTAGGTCTTTTAGGAATCGCCACACTATTTTTCGTAGTGGTTGAACTAATTTACACTCCCATCAACTCTCTCAGATTATTTAAACAAGCAAAGACTTGGCTTTTTAACCTGGCTGCAGGTAGCAGCTGTGTAGCCTTGAGTAAGGAAGTTAAACACCTGAGTGTGGTGAATGCCATGTGCCCTCCCAGCCCCCAGCTCCCTGAGTCTTATATTTCTATTTCACTTTCCTATTTCAATGCAAGTAGTCAGACTTACAGCTGTCAGCACCTGGACTCTTCAGCCTGAGGTTTTTTTTCTGCCTATGCACAGGCCATGGAGGAAGTGGCCTGAATCGGTGCTTCCACCCAGTGGCCCTCAATCGTTGACGGACAGGAGCTGGACTCTTCTCTGCAGTGCCTGCTCTGCACTGACTCTCAGTGTTCCTGGGAAGGATTGAGCCCCTGTTTCCTGCAGAGGTGACCTGCTCACTTCCCACCTAGTGCTCCTGGATTAACTCCCAAATAAAGCACTTTAACCTGATATCTTGTCTCAGGTCAGGGCATCACTCTGGGACCCCCAAAAAAGACTGGAAGTGTCTGTCTCTCTATCTGCAAAATGAGGACAGTAATAGCACCTACCTTAGAGGCCCGATGTATAAATTAAATGTGATAATCTTATGAAGCATTGCACCTTGCCTGGCACTAACCAGGAACTCAATAAGTATCAGCTATGGTCATTATTAATCCCATACGTCAAAATAAGCATCCTTCAACTTACTCAAAATATGGTAGGCTTTTATTTTCTTCTTTCTGCCTTTCTATGTTTATGACATTTTGAAAATAAGCAGCTTTTGGGGCCGGGTGCGGTGGCTCAGGCCTGTAATCCCAGCACTTTGGGAGGCCAAGGCGGGTGGATCATGAGGTCAGGAGATCGAGACCATCCTGGCTAACATGGTGAAACCCCATCTCTACTAAAAATAAAAAAATAAAAAAATAACAAAAAAAGCTGGGCATGGTGGCGGGCGCCTGTAGTCCCAGTTACTCAGGAGGCTGAGGCAGGAGAATGGCTTGAACCTGGGAGGCGGAGCTTGCAGTGAGCCAAGATCGCACCACTGCACTCCAGCCTGGGCGACAGAGCGAGACTCTGTCTCAAAAAAATAAAATAAATTAAATTAAATTAAAAAAAAAAAAAAAGAAAAGAAACAGCTCTTGGAGGTAGCAGTGGGCATTGCGGAACCCAGACCCACCCAGGTCCAGATGACAGCCCTGTCCACCGTTAGTCATAGTGTCAGTGGACTACTCTGTGCCTCAGTTTCCTCATATGTAAAATAGGGGGAAAGAGCATTTTCCTCCTAGGTTTTCAGGACATTCAAATGAGAAGTGTTCAGCACAGTGGCTGGCACATAATAAGAGACGAATAAACATCAGCTGTTGTAAAGAAAAGGGAATTAATGAATATAAGACAGATACATAGATAGGTAAGCTGGGTGCAGTGGCTCACACCTGTAATCCCAACACTTTGGGAGGCCAAGGTAGGAGGACTGCTTAAGCTCAGGAGTTCCAGACCAAGCTGGACAACATAGTGAGACCTCGTTTCTACTAAAAATTTTAAAAAAAAGAAAATTAGCTGGGCATGGTGGTGAGCATCTGTGATTTCAGCTATGTGGGAGGCTGAGGTGAGAGGATCGCTTGAGCCCAGGAAGTCAAGGCTGCAGTGAGCTGTGATCAAACCACTGCACTCCAGCCTGAGCAACAGAGTGAGATTCTGTCTCAAAAACACATACATACATACATAAAAAAGTTTAAAAAGATAGATGACAGATGGATGGATAGATAGATATTATTTGTATTAGATGCATATATAGAATATTTCCTGGATCAGGGTTAAAATTTGTTAAATAAGCTTCCTATAAAGAATTAGACAAATTAAGATTCCAAGGAGTTGGGATTTTTTAGAGTTTACTACCTTTGCCTTAGAAAAAAGACTGAAATAGTTTCTCAAAACAACATATATTAGTAACGAGCAAAAGGAAATGGCTAGAAATAAACACTTTCAATATGACCTATTTAAAGAAAAAGATATAGCAGATGTGAAATAGAAACATTGGCTTAAATACAGGAGTGGGGTGGGGTAAACAGAGAGGGGGAGAGAGGGAGAGAGAGAGAAAAAAACATTTGATCTTGTAGTTTTAGCTCCTATAGAAACCCTAATAAAGGAAAATTGGACCCAAATTGCACACAGGTGTATAGCAGAAAGATGACTTCAGAGAATCAAATCAAGGAAATGATGGCAATGGCCACAGACTTTAAATTGCAGACTACTCTGGAATTGATTGCTTTCCTTCAAAATGACAACTCATCCATTCTTCTGTCTATTCAGGCATTCCTTCACTGCCCAGGCTGCAACCATCTACACCCCAAGTATAACAACAAAGATACAACACCAGCAGTAGTGGGTAACATTTTATTGAGCCCTTACTGTGGGCCAAATAGATTATCTTAAGTCCTTCACTTGCTATTAACCAATTTCATTCTCACAACAACCTACAAAGGGTGTGCTGGCATCCTCATTGTACGGTTGAGGAAACCAAGGTACAGAGAGCTAAGTGACTTGTCCAAGATCACACAGCTAAGAAGTGGGAGAAGCAGGATGTGAACTCAGGCATGTTGGCTCTAGATCCCCTTCCTCCACCCTCCTTGACCACTGTGCTCTATGCCTCTAGGCCCCTGGCATGTATTTGACATTAGTAATATTCTGCCCTGCCGCCTACATTGGTCCTCCCCCAACACTTCCTCTACACAAGTATTTCTAATTGAGTGCTACACTCTTCGCAGTTTTTGGATGAATCCTCTGAATGCTTCTTAACACAACACTCCATGTAACCATTATCAATTAATTAGAATTGGCACGGTGATAAAGCCAGTTTGACAACCGAACCAGTTGTGACTGTTTGATTGCAAGCAGCAGTAGCTGACTCTGGTAACATAAGCCAAAAGGGACTCCACTAAAAGGATATGGGAGAACTTCAAGGACTAAGGTTTAGCAACTAGGAATTTCTCCTGGAGCCTTTGAAAGCAGGTACCTACTAGGCTGGCAGATTTGTCTGGACACTCCCGCTGAAGTTAATGTGTTCTATTTTTTTCTCTTACCCTTGGATCTTTTTGCTGAAGATTTCAATTTCCAAGACAGCATCTCTTGGTTTCACACATAGACTCTCTGTCCACTGGAAGAACACGGAATGAAGTTGGGTGAGTTGCCCATAAAGGAAACTGAGGGACTACATTAAGGAGAAAAAATATTCTGGGTAGCCCAAAACAACACCACCAGCAGCAGCACCAAATATACACTGCACTAGACCTGATCTGCCCAATTAACCAGGCCCATGAATTCTAACAGAGCCACAAACTGCTGAACAGGTTAATCGGTTGGACTGTAAGCCATCACTAAAACAGTTTTGCTGATGATTATGAATCGAGGTTGGGTGTCTTCACTTGGGGAACTAACTCATCAACCAGGGAAAGATCTGGCAACCTCCAGAATGAGCCTTTGAAAGTCTCTGATGAAATCAGCTTGTTGATTAACGCAATTAGCACCATTACGAAAGGAAGTTGTTAACCTAAATCAATTATCCACAGACATCTATCATGCTAAGTGTTCCTTCTTTGTCTTAAGCATATTGCACTGCTTGGTGTTTCAGTGGTGATGACCATTAAAAATAAATGATTATTGTTGATTTTCTATTGATATAGCTATTAATGTATTGGTGCCTGTGTGTATAGGCCACTTACATGTAGTGTACAGAAAATAGATGTACTAACAATAGGAAGTAAGTATTGACTCCCATTTCTCAGTTCAGGAGGTAAATATTGACCAATGAAAAGCAGCTACTAGCTTATGATGAGCTAAAAGGTAAAAGGTTCATCTCAGCTCGATTTTTCTTTAATTACTTCTATCATTCATCATCTGTAGTGACAAGGTTCAGCTGGAAGGATGTAATTCTTTATCTTTGCTTTGGTATCTAATTCAGTCTCCTCAATCATGGTCCCAAAGTACTTTCTACCAGTCAGTTTCCACCTATGTGAAAACTCTTGTTCCTCTTGCCTTTTCTAAACATTTTGGACTAGCAAACTTAAATCCTCTCTATCAATCTTCCACACTAACCATGATCACATTTTCTTAAACCCAGCCCCAAATGCACAGAACAACTGTCCATGATAATAGATAACATCTATTGTATTCCTTTTACCACCCAGTCCTTTGCATAAAACTCTAATGATCATCTCCATCTTACAGAATGATAATAAAAATAATGATAGCTATTGCTTATGCGTTTAAACACTTTGCACATATGAATTAATTTAAAGTCCCAACTAGCTCTGAGGTGACATTATTATGACTATTTTACTGATGAGGAAACACTAAGACAGAGAAAATAAAAATTCTACACAGCCGGTAAATAATAGCATAACCCATTAATTCTGACTATACTTTTCCCCCCACTCATCTATGCTTCTCTGTATTTACTTAAGTTTTGTAGCAGGAGCCAAGTTTCAGGAATATATTTTTGTTGTCATAGATCTTTGCCCTGGTGTGTGTGTGCATGCATGTGTGTGTGTCTCCACCCTACCCGCCAAAAAGTGAACTGAAATTCAACAAGTTCAAGTAATTTACTAAAGTGTACACAGCCAATAAAGTGAATCAAAAGACTTAAGCCAGCCTCTGTCCCCAGACTTTCCTTCTTTGGGCAAGATAGAATCTGAGAAGTTCGATCTTGTAAGAGAAACATAGTCAGGGTTTTTAAGCCTTTTGTTTTCAGATTTCTCCACTGCAGCAGTGCCTGGAATGAGCACTACAGGAATAGAGACAACATATAATTCTTTATACTCCCATCGGGGCCTGGAATTTGATTGCCACATCCAGAAATATCTACTTGATCGATGGGAGTGACTGGATTTAACAGAGCAAGTAGGGCTCTGCAGGGAAAGAAAGGACTGTTGCTGGGGGCAACCAGGGAGAATTAACATGAAGAAAATCACAATGCAAAAGAGAAAGAGCGATTGTTCCAAGCATCTTGCCTGATGGTGCCCGAGAAGGTCAGACTTTTACAGAGTCATCAAAAGGTTTAAACACAGCAAACCAGAAAGGCAAGCTGGACTTTCCCTTGGGAGCTGAATTGTCAAGAACTTATTTCAAAATGCTTTAGACTTTCTGCTAAGACAACACTTCTTCAGCTAGTTAATTAAAACTGGGTGTCAGCAGTGCTTCCAAGTCACCAAGAGAGATGTCAGCTTCGGGGCACACTGGGCTGAGGAAAGCTCACAGGTTTTGATCTTCAGGGAATTGCTTAAGGGCCGGGGCACCTCCTTGTAAAAGAAGCTAGAGAAGAGCAGAGAGGATGGGGGCGAGGAGGATGAACTGGGAAATTCCAGTAGTGGAAGAGGGGAGGCCATTGAGATGTGGACTCAGGATGGATTTATTTCTTTAATTTATCTAGAATGACACCCTGGTTTCCCTGGAAAGATTGAACTTCAAAAATAAAAGTTCCATCTCACTTTTGTTCATTGTTCCTGTTAAGAGTTCATGAAAGATAATTGCTACACTACCTGATGAAAATCCCAGGTCACCAGGTACCACTTCATGTCAGGAGTAACTTAGATGATTGACAAGCTGATGTAGTCGGCTGCATAATACCCTCCCTCCTCCTCCAACCTCCAAGATGTCCAATTCCTAATCCCCAGAATCCCTGGCACTGGTAACTGTGTGACCTTATGTGGCAAAAGGGACTTGGCAGATGTGATAAATTTGAGGATCTTGAGACAGGAGATGATCCTGAATTATCTAGGCAGGACCAATTCCATTATAAAGGCCTTTACAAGAGAGATGCAGGAGGGTCAGGAAGAGGAGATGCAATGACAGAAGCGAGAAGAAAGTGATGCGGGGCCACAAGCTAAGGAACGCAGGTGGCTCCTAGAAGCTGGGAAAGACAGGGTACCTGTTTCTCCCTAGAACCTCCGGAAAACCTCACCTTGATTTTAGCCCCATAAGACTTACTTTGGACTTCTGATCTCTCGAACTGTACAAGCCACTAAACTTGCAATAATTTGTTATTACAGCAAAAGGAAACTAATAGAATTAGCTCATGTATTGCCTTACTCCAGAAAGGTCTTCGAGTCACTTTCAATGCTATGTAAAATGCAACAAAAATAGCCCAAAGTAAAATGGGGTTAGACAACTTTTTTCCCTGAAATTATTATCAATCGCGAGGGCATAAAACAGCAGAAAAGGAGGCTGAGATTCCTCATATATTCTGTTGATTTGCCAGGATGGACCACGCATCTGCCCCTCAGCTTCCTGCCAGCCAATGTGAAAAGAGGAATTAGAAAGTTGTGTGATTCCAAATAGCTGCACAAAACCAAGCCAATTGTTCAGAAGAATAGCTATTCTTCATACTAAAGCTAGAAATCTTCATTTCTTAGGGTTCTCCTCAATGTTCTCCTTGTGTGATGAGATGAAACAGAAGTCACCTGATCATTTCCTTCACACCATTTCTTAGAATAGCTCTATGGTCTAGGTGCTAAGACACAGAGATGAAGGGCAGTTGCAGGAATAAAGTTCTTGTGGCATTCAGGGAAAAGCAAAATAATAAGTACAGTGCTGTAAAATGAGGGCGATAAAATTGGAGAGGAAAGAGGAAGCCCAGAAGAAGTTTAGATGGGGCAGTGAGAACCAACTTGGATAGAGCAGGTGGTTCACAGATGGACATTGGACAGGAAAAAGTAGATCCAAACCACGTAATGGAAAGCCTTGAATCCCAGGATAAGACGCATAGACTTTGCTCCAAAGTTAACAAGGAGCCATGGAAGGTTATTGAGCAGGATAGTGACACGATGGAGGAAGATTTGGGGGACTCTTTGGGCAGGCGTTGTAAAATAAATTCTCTACGTTATTATTGGCCCAGAAGAAGCATCAAACCCAGCCTAGGCACAGGGAGAAAATCATTCCCAAGTGCTGCCCAGGTTGAGCCTTGAAGGCTGGAGAGGAGTAACCAAGCAGAGAAGGGATGAATATGTGTGTGGAGGTTGTATGGGAGGCAATTAAAGTCATGGTGGAAAAAGATAATGTGAAATAAATACAGATATCTGGGAGCCAGGGCAAGCCCAGCACCGGTCATGAGTTACGCAGACCAGCCTCGAAGATGCCTGTCTGTGCCCTTCTCCTTTGAAGCACCAATCATGGATAAGAAAAGCTTTCCACAACCAACATTAATTCATTCATTGATTCATTCATTTATTCAGTAAATATTTATTCAGGACTTACTGTGTACTAGGCACTGTGAACACAACAAGGAGCAGACAACACCTTTTGCCTTTATGGAGATTAGATTTGAGGAAAGAAAGACCATAAGTTCACAAATAAATAATGATATGATACATCAGGTGTTGATAAATGCTACATAATATACAAAGCCCAGAAAAGGACAAAAATCCACAATGGCAGTGATGCTTGGGTAGAGTTGGGGTCAGGAAAGCAGATGGGATTAGAGCAGAGACCAGAAACAGCTCTACCATCTATGATATGCTTCAGCTCTTCAGTTGAGTGCAGACTCAAAGGTGTGATTTTATTATTGGGTCTTTCTAACTTAACGAGATGCTACATGTATTCTTTTGGAAGTGTCAAATATTAACTGGCTTAAACAATTTAGAGGGCTAGGGGCTGCTATTTTTTTATTGTGATGGTCTGGGAAAGCCTCTATAAGGAGCTGGTATCTAGCAGAGATGTGAAAGAAATGAGAGAGTGAACTCTACTTGTGGGAACAGCATCCAGGTAGCAGGAACAGCAGCTGGGAAGGTCCTAAATTCTTGGAGTGTTTGCAGGATCAATCATAGGAGAAAACCTTGGAAGCACAGAGCTACCTAGAACCTCTTTTTGATGGCTAAGGCTGTTATTCATATTTTATATCATTCTCTTCCTGTCCAAGGACTTCGAAAGAGATAAAAGTCATTAATGCATATATTCATTTATTCATTATCATTTGTTAAGCACTTACTGTTTCCTTATCAGTGGAGATAAAAATAACAGTGAAAATAAGGTCCATACCTTTAAGGAGCTTATCATCTGATGAGGGAATCGAGGGGAAGAAATTGAGGAAGGTAGAAAAAGCCCTGAGCATTTTCCATGTTCAGCTCGCCCCTTCCTAGGATCCCCACCCACGAAGAACTTGACTTGGGTTCTTCGTGGAACCTCAGTTAGCATGACAGGGTGCTGATTCCTGGTTGAGAACAACCTCCCAGGTCAGGAAGTTCGCTCCGGGCCCAACAATTAGAGGTGGCGACGCTGATGTTCCACAGCGGGTGGCTTCCCCGCCCTGTACGGAACCACAGTTGCACACAAACAGAGGTCAGGTGTGGGGCAGCTCTTGCATGCACTTGATAGCTTTTCCAGCCAGTGTAGGTCCAGAAAGTGCCGGACTCCACATCAACTATTTGCACCAAAGATTTGCGTAAACACCTGCTTCATGTAGCAACAGGCAGGATCACATTTAGGACACTCCCCTCGATCTGTAAATTCCCAAGAAAATTTGCACATCCTTCCCAATTCTCTGTTCACAAACGACTACTGGGAAAATCAATAGAGAATGAGGTAAGGGAAGCACTTTGTACAAAATGGAAAATTCTGTATTTCCAGTGTAAACCTTTCCCTAGTACTTACAGCATTAGAGAAGCTTGCAGTAACAATAATAACCCCAACTTTCTTTGGCTACTCTTCCTCCTTGCTCAAGCAAGAGCTTAGTTGACTGAGCTCTCTCCACCCCAGGTTTTTCTGAGAGTCCACCGGCAGTGTACCACATGTGTGTATAAACAGATTAGCTAGTTCCTCAAAAAGTTAAACGTAGAATTACCATATGACCCTGCAACTCTGATGTGTATCCCCAAAAGAATGAAAACAGATACTCAAACAAATGCTTGTACATAAATGTTCATAACAACATTATTCATAATAGCAGATAGGTGACAACAATTCACATGCCCATCACT
Organism: Pongo pygmaeus; assembly: GCF_028885625.2. Classification (NCBI taxonomy): domain Eukaryota; kingdom Metazoa; phylum Chordata; class Mammalia; order Primates; family Hominidae; genus Pongo; species Pongo pygmaeus. The sequence goes on from NC_072383.2 coordinate 114,191,261, forward strand.
GGAAGAAAAGATAAAACATGGTCTATAAATACAAAGACATATTATTCATTCATAAAAAGGAAGGAAGTACTGATAATGCTACAAGGTGGATGAATCTGGAAACTTTACGCTAAGCGAAAGAAGCCAGTTACAAAAAAGTCACATATTGTATGATCCCATTTTTATGAAATTTCTAGAATGGACCAATCCATAAGGATATAAAGTAGACTGGTGGTTGCCAAGGGCTGGGAGCAGGAGGGAATGGGAGTGGCTGCTTCATGGGTGCAGAATTTTCCTTTGGGGTGATGAAAGTGTTTTTGGAACAAGATAGAGATGACGATTGCACAACGGTGTAAATATACCAAGTGCCACTGAATTATTCACTTTAAAATGGTTTAATTAATGGTATGTGAGTTTCACCTCCGTTTTTTAAAAGTCAGCTTATTTGGCTGCTATAACTAGCCCACACTTTCTCATGGGGTACTGTAATCTTGCATTAACCACTTTCAGAGAACCACTGGGTACTGATGGTTGACTGGGTGCAAGCATCCAACATGTTTATTAGATGCAACTTTATTTTGCCAGCATCCATGGGGTCCCATCATTTTTTGTTGGATAACCTGCACAGCTAAAAATCTGGAATCCCGAAGACCGAAGTTTTATGCTCCCTTTATTCAGCACCCTTTTAGAGCACGTCCTCTTTCTTACAGTGTTTTAGTGAAACCTTTGGATTTGATTCCAAGCAGAATGCAAGCAGGCACTGCTTAGAAACAGTAACATCAGTAAAGCAAATGATAGATTTTTAGGTTCCACACCAAACCCACACCAGAGTCCTTTCAACTTAGAACCTGGTAAGAAGGATTAGCTGTTTGTCACCCACAGGCCACATGAAAGCTACTCTGTCTGTTAAAAGACATCTGTATGCACACCCTGGTCCAAGGACCCTATACTCTCTGCCCTTTGATAAAACCAGACTCGCTTATATGGATGTTTGGCAAGGGAATAATGAACACCTGCTAAGAGAATAAGAGAGGTTTACTAGGGGGGAGGGGAGTGAGGCTAGACACGAGCACTTTGCATTGTATATCATCTGCACGGCTGATAGAGAATGAATTATTTCTTTCCAATTTGGCGCCATCATCCATCACAGTCAATTTTCAGCTCATCTGGAAGGTTTCAAGAAGCCCAGAATGGGATCAGTGCTACAAAACAGTCACAGCAGCAAGCCTTTCTAAATGGATTACAGTGAATAAAAATATAAAAATAGTTCCCAGTTTAGAGGAATTTACTCTGCTACACCCTACACTCAAATTTCCTCATTTAATCCCCACAACAAAGCTATGAGGTGGGAAATTTAACTGTTTCCATTTTGCACATGAGAAAACCAAGGCTCTGAGAGGTCAAAGGAAGGGTCTGTGGTCACACAGGTAGAAAGTGGCAGGTCTGGGAAATGAACATAGATTGCATCAATGCCAGGTCCTGCAGCTCAATTGCGATGCTAATGGTACAAGCTCAGTAAGTTCTACACTTCTGTCTACACTCTCTCTGCCTGAAATTCACTTTGTTTTTAGTGGTGAACTGAAAGTGCATCAGAAAAGAGAATTGCTCCCTTGGGGTCTTTTGTCTTTTCCATCTTCCTTAGACTTATTCTCATAGCTAAGCATAAAGGTGACTTAGAAGACACATGATAGAGACTTGGAGACAAAGGAAAATATACATTTTGAGTGTATTGAACTTGGTTCTTCCCAGTAGCACTAGTTCATCCCGAAAGTCCTGGCATTTGCAGGCAAAGGGAATCCATTGGAGAGAAGAAGTGAGCGTGTAAGGCTGAGAGAAAGATGCAGGCTTCCCCTTCCCTGGGTTAACTGCCCGGGACCTATTGGAGAGGTTGGGAGCAAGGAATATTTGTTCGTTCTATAAATATTCATCAGTGCCTCCTCTGGCCTGGCCCTCTGCCATGTGCCAAGGTGTAACAACAAATAAGAAAAAACACAGTCCCTACCTTCAATGGACTGCACACTATTGGAAATGTAGATTAAATAACAATTGTAAAATAAATAATGCATTCCGGCTGTGATGAGTATTATGAAGAAAACGTACAAGATGCCATAAGAACATTTAAAAAGAGCCAGAATCAGAGCAAGTATAGGAGGAAGAAGGCTGCAAGTGACAGAAAAATCCAACATGACAGTGGCTTAAACAAGGTAGTTTAGGCTGGGCACAGTGGCTCAATCCTGTAATCACAGCATTTTGGGAGGCCGAGGTGAGCAGATCATCTGAGGTTATGAGTTTGAGACCAGCCTGGCCAACATGGTAAAACCCCGTCTCTACTAAAAATACAAAAATTAGCTGGGTATGGTGGCAGGTGCCTATAATCCCAGCTATTTGGGAGGCTGAGGCAGGAGAATCGCTTGAACCCAGGAGGCAGAGGCTGCAGTGAGCACCATTACACTCCAGCCTGGGCAACAAGAGTGAAACTCCATCTCAAAAAAATAAAACAAAACAAAAAAAGGTAGAAGCTTATCTCTTCAGCATTTAACAGAAGTTGAGAGATGGCAGATCAAGGCTGACATGGCAGGTGAGTGGGGACATGGGGGACCCAAGACTCAATTTTTGCCCTACTTTCTGGCACATAATCTAGTCTCATGGCTGCCTCCTGGTTCAAAATGGCTGCTAGAGTGCCAGCCATCACATTCAAATTGCAGCTTAAAGCAGAAGGAAAGGCAGAGGGGCAAAATAGGCTTCTCCCAGCCAGATCAACACCCCATAAACTGTCTTCCCAGGGCCGGGTGTGGTAGCTCACGCCTGTAATCCCAGCACTTTAGGAGGCTGAGGCAGGCAGATCACCTGAGGTCAGGAGTTTGAGACCAGCCTGGCCAACATAGTGAAACCCCATCTCTACTAAAAATACAAAAGTTAGCCAGACATGGTGGTGGGCGCCTGCAATCCCAGCTACTCAGGAGGCTGACGCAGGAGAATCACTTGAACCTGGGAGGCAAAGGCTGCAGTGAGCTGAGATTGCACCACTGCGCCCCAGCCTGGACAACAGAACAAGACTCCATCCAAAACAAAACAAAACAAAACAAAACAAAACAAACAAAAACCTGTCTTCCCAGGAGTTCCATATATCAGCTCTTCTTTTATTTCATCGACCAGAGCTTAATTGCATGGCCGCAGTACAAGTAAAGTTGGACAATGTAGTTGTTTATGCCTGGTTACCCTGTGCTTAGCTAAAAAGGGGGATTTCTGACACAGTAAGTTCAGAGTAGTTGAAAGTGCTTGGAATTTGGGGAAAGAAAATTTTAGTTCAAGCCCCTTCTATGTTGCTTACCTTCTGTGTGAACTTAGGCAATTCACTTAACCTCTCCAAACCAGTTTGCCCACCTGTGGAATGGGATCAACAGTATTCACTTCACAGTGGTGCTGGAGTCTTAACTGAGAAATGTAATTTGAGTGTAAGAGCTTTGCAAGGTCTAAAGCCAAGTGTGTGTCGGAAGAACCACTTTACTGCACGGAATAGTTTCCCTTACTCGTTTGATTCTCCAGTATCTGGCAAAACTAGAATATTTCCCGGGGGTTACTGTTCCAAGCTTTCTCTTCTAAAGATCCTGACAATGACCTTTCTGCTTAAAAGGCTGCTCTTGGAGATAGAATTCAGGAACTTTCGACTCAGGCTTTGAATCATGATACTGGCATAGGGGTCAGGTAAGAGACATCCTACAAGAACAAGAGATAAGGCACACTTGTGAGGACATCAGAGGCCATAATCAATACCCCACATCACACTCAGAAGGAAACCCCCTGGGGCCAAGAGGGGGTCTGGTGTGTTTGGAAGGCCAGGAAAATATCCATGGTGCCTGGCTGCTGGATGGAGCTTCAGGGAGGCAATTGCTCTTAGAGCTGTAAGAAGAGAAGAATCAAAAGGAACCTGAGTTGTTAGGAAAGGTGCTTAGAGAGGGAGAAGGATTTTAGCTATAGCAAAACCACTAACTGCTAACTGTGAGCTTACTGTGCATGAGGCACCCTGCTTTGCTCTTAACATGTAATATTGTGCCAACTCCTGGATAGAGCACCCTGAGTATGTCATTTTATGATTCCCCCATTTACAGATGAAAAGTTTCATGTAGGTGGCAAAGTGGCTTGCCCAGGGTGATGCAGCTAGTAAGTGGTACAGATAGGACAAGTTATGATAGATGAGCAGGAACAGAAAATGCATTTCATGTAACAGGGATCTATGAGCAAAAACCAAGAGGCTGAAAGTGCATGGTATAGTGAAGCCACGAAGAAACCAATTCAAATAGATCAGGTGGTTCATGGAAGGGGATGGGATAGGAAAAAGTAAGTCCAAATCACATAATGGAAAGCATTGAATTCTGGGGTAAGATCCTTAGACTTTACTCCAAAGGTAGCAAGAAACCATGGGAGGTTATTGAGCAGGATTGTGACACAATAAAGGAAGACTTGGGGACATTTTTCCTGAGCAGGCTGTTTAAAATGGATTCTCCAAGTTATTATTGGCCCCATTGAACAGATGAGGAAACTGAGGTTACAAGAATTTCATTAGCTTTCTCAGGTCATAGAGCTAGGAAGTGGCAAGAGCAGATTTGAACCTCGGGTTTTTGTTTATCCCACTGCATGGTAGGCAATAGTATTTCCAAGATTTAAAAAGTCACACACATTAAGTCAAAATGTCATTAAACCCTTGGCATGGGACATCATGCAGGTTACCATGATGTCAGGTGAAGGATGATCAAGAAGAAGCCAGGGTTTTAGTCGTGGTTGCAGGAGCAGGCCTTTTTCCAGGGGCCTACATGTGGGGCAAACGTGTAGGTTAAATTCTGAGGGCAACTTTCTGAGGACTACCTGCATGCATCTTTGCCAAGACTGATCCCTCAGTGACCTATGGTCTTACCTGCCTCTCATCCCTGGGGAGGAGGAAGAAGCAGAAAGATGTCTCCATTTGTTACCCTGGTAAAGCAAGTAGGGATGTGAAAGCTCCAAGACCGGGGAGGGCCCCAGAGGCCAGCATTCTAAAAAATAATTGCTCTATTATTTAAGCAAAGCCACTTAATAGCTCATTAAAGGGGCAAAGGCGATAAGTATCCAGGTTTTTATCTGGGGAATCTCATAGAAATGCCAGAGTCACATTTCCAGATAACCTAAGAGTCTGAAAAGCACAGCAAAAGCTGAATCACAAAAATCCAGGTCAATTTGGCAGAAGTCTTTTTTCCCCTCTTGAGGGGTTCACTGTACTTGGGAATGACCAAAAATGTAGCCAAAGTTATTGAGCATTTCATATTCAACAGAAATTGTACTAAGTGCATGCCCATCATGTCTTGAGGCTTCACAACAGCCCGACACAGAAGGTGCATTTAGTAGACCCATTTTACAGGTGAGGAAACTGAGACTTGAAAAGGTGATGTCATCACTTGCCAAAAGTAATTAGGCTAGTAGGTAGCAGAACTGGGACTCAAGAGTAGATGGTTTGTCCATTCTGTTCTCAACAGATCTTAGCTTCAAAGCCCAGTCAAGGTGATCTTCAATAAATTCTGGGGGATAGGTGATCATAGCTTTCTGTCATCCAGGGCTGAACTTACCAAGGAACATGACAACAAAGAACAGCCAAACTGATATGGATGTGGAAAAGGGTAGCAGACCTTGTGTTTTGCCAACCTTCATTCTTTAGCTCTCTGCATTGACAGTCACATTCCACCAAGCCAGGATCCTCCCTCTTCAAGTAGCCTTCTCTTATCCACTGGAAACAACTCACATCTTCACCCTTGGAAGTACCCATGTTGCTTATAACCTTGGCTCATTCATTGCAGACTGGGCTTAAAGCTGGAGAGACAAGAGAATAGAGAAATATACACAGATAGGTAGACACTATTTGCTGAGCACTAACAATGTGCTAGGCACAGTGTCAAAGACTTTATGCCAAGGTAAGCATTGTCAGCCCATATTATACAGGAGAAAGCTGAAACTCAGAGACAGGAGGTCAGTTGCCCTCATCCCCCAGCCAGTCAATTGCAAAGCAGAGATTCAGGTCTCCAGGTCTCCTGGGCAGGCTGCAGGTCTGTGTGCTAAGCCCACAAAGGGTTAAGCAGTTGCCCTTGACAGTCAACTCTCACTAGGCAGGAAGAGGATAAAGGAGGGATGCCCATTTCATGTGTATAGACCTAGAGTCCGCAAACTAAGGCTTGAGGGCCAAATCCACTTACTGCCTGTTTCTGTATGTCCCGTGAGCTAAGAATAGTTTCCACCTTTCTGCATAGTTGATAACAATAATAATAAGAATAATATTTTGGCTGGGCACAGTGGCTCACACCTGTAATCCTAGCACTTCGGGAGGCCAAGGTGGGCAGATAACCTGAGGTCAGGAGTTTGAGACCAGCCTGGCCAACATGGCAAACCCTGTCCCTACTAAAAATACAAAAATTAGCCAGTCACGGTGGCATGCGCCTGTAATCCCAGATACTCAGGAGGTTGAGGCAGGAGAATCACCTGAACCTGGGAGGCAGAGGTTGCAATGAGCCGAGATTGTGCCACTGCACTTCAGCCTGGGTGACAGAGCAAGACTCCATCTCAAAAATAAAAATAAGGAGTATTTTATGGCACATAAAGGTGATACGAAATTCAAATTTTAGTGTCCACAGATTAAGTTTTAGTGGAGCACAACTACACTCATTCATTTACATATTATCTAAGACTGCTTAGAATTTACAAAGGCAGAGATGAAAGTAATTGTCACAAAGACCGTGTGGTTCCCAAAGCTTGAAATATTTACTGTCTTACCTTTTAAGGAAAAGTTTGCCAACCTGCGGTGTAGATCATGAAAGTTCAACCTATTGGCATCATCTTGGCAAGTTCAAGGATGTGCAATGGCAGAAAAATCCTAGCTTCTTGGGAAAGGAAGAGATAGAGAAATACACAGACCTCCAGGAGTATCACACAAGGGGTCACACCCTTAGAGGCAGTCAGGAGCACACAGATATCTAGGCATAAACCCACAGAGAAAAGCAAACATCGAGAGGACATGCAGAGACACAGAGATATGGATAAACATCCTAGTGTACACACTCAAAAGCTTGGAGCCACCCAGGTGTAGTAGGCACACAAGCATCTAAGTAAACACACAAACATACATAGAGGAAACACACATATACATAGAGGAAACCCTTCATGCACATAGACACAAACTTCCAGGGCCCCAAAAAGAACATGCCAGCTACCAGGTATACAAATATATATGATACTACATATTCATAGAGATATATACAGAGCCATCCAGGCATATATACACACACACAGAGGGAACCCACAACTGTCCAGGTATGCTCTCACAGGTAAAGAAAACAATGTCAGCTGCACAAGAATAACACAATAATTCAGAGACAGCAAGAGAGAGATGAAAGGGAAGAAGGAGGAGAGAAGAGGAATGAGAGGAAAGGAGGGAGGTAGGGAGACAGAGAGAAAGAGAAAGAGGAGGAGGAGGAAAGGAGAGAAAGAGATGAGGGGGTGGGAAGAGGAAGGGGAGAGAGACCCCAAGGGTCCTTCCTTCTCACCATTTACTTAACATCTTCTTCTGGAAGTTCACATGCCAGGGACTCCTTTGGGGGCCTGGTGACACCTATAGACCCCTTCTCATAATAACATTTCTAAATGATTAAAAACAATGCCTGTTCCATTGACATAAAGTTCTCTTCTAGAGTTGTGCAGAAGAGCCACCTCCTGCAATGACCCAAAACCTGTTCCTTCCTTCCAAGGCCTCCTTGTTCCTCATGACCTCTTTCCTCTCCTTGCCAATCTTGAGAATTCCATTCCAGAGACATTTATAAAGCACCTACTGGATACCAGGTACAGGAGAAACAGATGAATTGATGGGGTACCTGCTCACAGGGAGCTCTGGTTTGAGAAGGGATTAAGAAGGAGTATCTCATGGTGATGCAAATCAGACATCAAAAAGTGCTTAGGTTCAAAATACTCTGTAAACCCAGATAAGGCCAGGCAAGATGTAATATTAACAACAGCTAAGGCTTCTCGAAAGCTTAGGATTCACCCGCTATAACTCCAGGTGCTTTATATGGATTGCCTCCCTGGATCCCAGCATGCCCCTGTAAGGTAGGTGCTATTATCTCTATTGTAGAGATGAAGACACTGTGGAGAGGGGGACGGGCTCAAGGTCACACAGCTGGGCTTTGTGGCCATCTGGCTCTAGGGTGTGTGCTGTTAGTCACCACACTATATGAACCCCACATTACTAAGCAGAGACCTTTCATGGAGATCTTCAGTAGACTATGAGTGTGGAGAGAGGTCATTCTCTGCACCTAGGGCCTGGAACTTAGCAAGGAACATGACTTGCTAAGAACAGCCAAACAGATGTGGAAAAGACTAACAGGCCTTGTGCTTTGCCAGCTTTCATTTTGTAGCTCTCCACATTGACAATCACATTCCACCCAGCCAGGATCCTCCCTCTTCAAATAGCCTTCCCTGATCCACTGCAAAGAACTCACATCTTCACCCTTGGAAGTATCAACCTCACTTACAGCCTTGGATCGTTCACTCCATACTGGGATTACAGCTGGAGAGACAGGAGAATAGAAAAATAGAGATGGGTAGACACTATTTGCTGAGCACTAGCAATATGCGAGGCACCGTGTCAAAGACTGTATGCCATCATAAGCATTGCCAGCCATATTATAGAGGAGAAAGCTGAAACTCAGAGACAGGAGGTCACTTGCCCTCATCCCCCAGCCAGCTAATTTCAAAGCAGAGATTCACATTCAGGTCTGGCTGATCACAGGACCATCACCCCCAAGTCATGCTCCTCTTCACTGGGGTCATGGGGACCACCTTAGAGTCTGTCTTTATAATTATCATAACCATGATTATTATCTCTGTTGCAAGCACTGGAACATTATGAAATCTCACTCCCTTACTTTAAAGACATGAGCTGAGAAAGATGAGGAGAGGTCACCTAGATCTTGCAGCCCAAGGTAAATATTTGTTACACTTAAAGCAAAGGGCACTATTAACACAGTTTAAGCAGCCAATTGACATGATCTGATTTTTTAGTTTTTAAAAATTATTAATTTTAACTGTGGTAAAATACACATAGCAAAAAATTGCCAATCTTAACCCTTTTAAGCATATGGTTTAGTGTTATTAAATACTTTCGCATTGATGTGCAACCATCACCACCATCCATCTCTAGCACTCTTCATCTTTCAGAAACTAAAACTCTATACTCATTAAATGATAATTCCCCTTGCCCCATTGCCAGTCTTTGGCAACCACCATTCTGCTTTCTGTGTCTGTGAATTTATTCCACGTCAGATAAATGGAACCATATAGTATTTGCCTTTCGGTGACTGGCTTATTTCACTTAGCATAATGTTCTCAGGTTTCACCATGTTGTAGCATGTGTCAGAATTTCCTTGCTTTTAAGATTGAATAATATTCCACGGTGTGTATAGACCACATTTTGTTCATCCATAGATGGATACTGGTGTCGATTGCACCTTCTTTTCTTTTCTTTTCTTTTTTTTTTTTTTGACAGAGTCTCACTCTGTCGCCAGGCTGGAATGCAGTGGCACAATCTTGGCTCACTGCAACCTCCACTTCCCAGGTTCAAGCAATTCCCCTGCCTCAGCCTCCCAAGTAGCTGGGACTACAGGCACGTGCCACCACTCCCGGCTGATTTTTTTTTTTTTTTTTTTTTTTTGTATTTTAGTACAAAATACTAACATGGGTTTTGCCATGTTGGCTCTTGATCACCTCACCTCGTGATCCACCCACCTCAGCCTCCCAAGGTGCTGGGATTATAGGCGTGAGCCACCACGCCCGGCCGATTGCACATTTTGGCGACTGCAACTGATGCTTCTATGAACATGGGTGCACAAACATCTTTTTAAATCTCTGCTTTCAATTCTTTTGGGCATATATGTAGGTGGCATTATTGCATCATGTGGTAATTCAGCTTTTAAGTTATTGAGAAACTGCCTAGATCTGTGTTTGTTCAAAGACCACTTGGATTGCTCCACGCAGAATGGACTAACAGGAGGCAAGAGCTGAGAGGCTCATTAAGGCCTCTAAGGTTGTCCATCAAGACCAAAAGAGATGGAGACTTTGTGTAGGATGATGGCTGCAGATGGAGAAAATGGACGTATCAGAAGCACAAATGAAATTTCCCATTAGATAACTCTTTTCCATTAGATAACTTCAAGCCCCTAATTAATGAAAAACTGTTTAGATAATGGCAAGGAGATTGCTGGAGCGAGCTGGAAGTTTTCAACCTTCAGAAAGTGGATGTTTACAGTGGTGAAATGCATGAACTTTGAGGCCAGCCCACCTGAGTTTAAATCCTGGCTCTGCTTAATCTCTCTAGGCCTCAGTTTCTTCATCTGTAAAAAGGAAATAAAATATCTACCTCTTGGGGTTTGTGAGGACTAAATGTGATAAGCTGGGGGCAGTGTCTTGACTAAAGTAAATCCCACTAACCTCTAGATGGTTATGCTACACCAACCACATCTAAAAAAAGTATATATTAGACACGTAGCCTGCCTTCATGCTGCCCTCAGCCAGGATGGTTTGGGATGGTGGCAGTGGCACATGCTCCAAGTGTCTTGTGACATCAGCTGGGTGGCCAAGGAGTCAGTACAGCAGAGGGCCTTTCCTCTCTGCTTCCATAACCCCATCTGCGTTGCCACCAGCCCTTCCCACCTTGGTCCCCTCCAGTGATTGACAGGCTTCTGAATTATGAAAAATGAATGAGAGATATTGCTATCTCGGCTTGACCCTCACCCCCATCCTTCGAAGGAGTGGGAATGTCTTTCTGTGCAGGAAAATCTATAAAGTCATCAAAAGAACCATGTTTCTGCCCTTAGCAGCCTCTTTCAGCTCCATTCTCCCTCATCAGACAGCTGTCTCCTGCTGTCTATCCAGGTGGCGGGCTGGAGGGTGGGGGCAGGGAAGGGGGGAAGGTAATGGAGTTGGGTGGAGAGGAAGTGCCACCTGCCAATCTCCATCACCTCTGCACCCTCTTGCCGCTGCCTCCACTGGGAAGTGCTTTCCTTGTTTGTATGTTGAAGGATAGCCAAGCTTCTGGGTATTAACCACCTGCCTGGATAATCATCTCCTCACTTAACCTCCATGACCATTCTTCCCTCTAGGCCAACTCAATGCAAAAACACAGCACTCAGACCCAGTTCTGGGTGCTCAAGTTCACGGTTGCATTCGGTGTCATGGTTCCAGGTCAGAGCATCCAGGGTTCAAACAGTGACTCCACCACCTACTAGCTGTGTTCACTTTCGGCAAACGATTATAATGCTCCTCAGTTTCCTTCCTGTTATTGGATTAAATTGTGTCTTCCTAACTTTTCTATGTGGAAGTTTTAACCTCTAGTACTTCAGAATGTGACTTTATTTGGAAATCGGATCATTGAGATTTAATTAGTTAAAACGAGGTCCTGTTGGAGTAAGATAGGCCCCTAATTCAATATTAACAGGGGAAATTTGGACACAGGCCTGCAAACGGGAAGAACACCATGTGAGGACTGAAGTTATGCTGACACAAGTCAAAGGACTACCAGAAGCTAGGAGAGAGGGCTGGAGCAAATTATTCCTGCTGTGTTCAGAGGGAGCATGGCCTTGCCAGCATCTTGAACTTGGTCTTCAAGCCTCCAAAAGTATGAGACAATACACTTCTGTTGCTTAAGCCAACTAGTTTCTAGCATTCTGTTATAGCATCCCTGGGTAAATAATACACATCTCTTATAAAATGAGTAGTCTAGAACAGTCCTCAGTATGTAGTGAATGATATTTAAGTATTTGCTGTTACTGGCTGTGTGGTCTCTGGAGGAGTCTTCTACCTCTCTGAGCCCTTTTTCTTCCTCTCATCTGAAGGAAGACCAGTAGCTCTAACTTTCCAGGACCTATACGTGACAAAGACAGTAGAAGAAACAAACATCTCTTTTCTTTTCTTAATTTTTTTAAATTTTAAGTTCTGGGATACATGTACTGAACGTGCAGGTTTGTTACATAGGTGTACAGGTGTCACGGTGGTTTCCTGCACCTATCAACCTGTCATCTAGGTTTTAAGCCCTGCATGCATTACATATTTGTCCTAATTCCCTCCTTCCCAAACCTCCCCTTTCTTATATAGATTATTCAATCCTTCACTCTTTTATTAATTCATTCAACAACCACTGGGGATACAGCACGTATATAACAGTCAAAATCTGTGCCCTCAGAAGTTCACATTTGAATGGTGGAAAACAAAATAAATAAGGTGAATAAATGAATATGGTAGACGAGATATGTTCAAGTGGAAATGAATGCCACACAGAAAACCAAGACTGGAGAATGGAATCTATTTCAATAGGGAGAGCAATGCAATTTTAAGTGGAGAGTCCAGAAGGTCTGTTATCACCGTAGTGTTCATTTGAGTAGAGACTTAAAGGAAGTGAGAAAGTCAGTCATGTGGATGTCTGAGGGAACAGTGTTTCTGGCAAAGGGAATTGCATGGGCAGGAGTGTGTTTGGTTTGTTGGAGGAATGACAGACAATGAAGCCCTGCAGAAATGATAGTAAGGATAGTGGGAAGCAGGGTGAGTTACAGAAGCACCAAGGATTCGGGATTCTCCTGGAGGGGGAAATTAATAAAACTTGGAGCTACTACATTTGAGCACTTACTATGTGCTGGGCACTATCTTTTTTAACCTTCAAACAACCTTATGGGTTATAAGTAGAAACATTATCCCCATTTTATCAGATAAGGAAATTGAGTCACAAAGAGGTCATAGATCCTGCCTGAGGTCACAGATCTAGTAGGTGGTGGGTCCAGGAGATTTTCCTTACATATTCATAGGGAACTCAGAAGCAGAGGCCATTTCAACATAGTGGGGTTGAAGGCTTGGCTTACTTGCATGAATGGAGAAACAGGGAAGAGTATTCTAGGACAAGAGAACAGCATAAACAATGATAAGGAGGGATAGACATGCTAGATCTCACCATAGAGCCACAGCCATAGAAGCTAGATTTCTAGATAATCATGCAGTGAAAATTCCTTTCCTCATTTAACATACATTTAATGGGCAACTACTGTATGCCAATATTTGCTGTAGTACTAGGAATGTAATGCTGAACAAGGCAGAAAAGATGCCTGTCCGTATGGTGCTGACATGGGCATCCCCATCTTACAGATGATCCAATGGATGTTTAGTGAGTTTAACTGGTGGCCCCAGGTCAGTGGGTTTAATTGGTGACTCCAGATCATGTAGCCTGCAAAGAGAGAAGCCAGGATTCTGGCAGTGCTGGGTTTTCCACTTCTATGAGGTCTTTTCCTCAAGTATATGTAGCTCAAGGGTCAAGGACTTGCTCTCAGACCTGTCCTGGCTCTTCCTCTCCTGCCCACACCCCACTGATGGGCAAGTAGGAATGGTATCTTGAGAAAAGTCTGGCTGCAGAGGGGGCCTTGGAGACAAAGCCAATGCGTCTCCCATTTTCCCACTCTTGATCTCTAAGTCTCTTGGCCTATCCTTTGCCTCACCAACACCTCTACAATGATTTCAGAGGAGAACTCCCATCTGTCGAGCCCTTTACATTTTCCTATTCATCCTCATGCCTCTCACTTCCATGGCCCCACAAGCCCATGAGGTCGGTATAATGATTGTCCCCCTTTTACAGATCTGAGTACCTTGGAGCTAAGAGTGGGGCAGGGATTTAGCGAAGATGGTCCAACCAAAGGCCAATGGCGACTTGATGTCTTGTTTCTAATCTCAGGTCCTGTGCTCTTGTGGCTGATATAAACTTGAACATTTTTCTTTTTTTATCAAAAACCTTCAATGGCTATCACTACCCTGAGCATGAAGCCCAGTCTCTGTCATATAGCCTACAATGCCCTCATGGAAAGTGACCCTTGGGATGTCTCTCAATCCTCATCTCTCACAGTTCCCCAAGAGGAACCCCATGCTTCAGTTGCAGTAAACCCCATTATCTCACCCCTGGGCCTTTGCATATGCTGTTTCCTGTTCCCCAGCTGCTCTTCTCAAGCCTCTCAACCAGAATAACTCTCCTCATCCCCCAGTCTGCACAAGGACCCCCTCTGCTGAGCTCTCACCGTCCACATTCTAACCTCAATTGCCACTGAGGCAGTTGCTCCATTGTTCATCAGTTTTCTCCTGGCCTGAGAGCACCTTGAAGACTCTGGGTCCCTGGTGTGTGGTAGATGCAGGACACATCAATCAAGGCAGAATGCAGAGTCTAAACTCAATTCCTGTCTCCGTAATTTACCCACAGGGTGACCAGGGTGGCAGCCTCCAAGATGGCCTTCAATATTTCCCACCCCTTGGCGTTCTCAACTTTGTTCAATTCCCTCCCTTGTTGTATCAGGATTGGTTAGTGTGACCCATAGAATATGGCAGAAGTAATAGTATGTCACCTCTGAGGTTAGGTCATAAAAGAGAGTATGGCTTCTTCCTTCTCTCTTGAATCACTTGCTCTGGAGGAAGCCACCTGCCATATTATGAGGATGCTCAGGCAGCTCTGAGGAGAACCTCACATGGCAACAAACTGAGGCCTCTTACCAAACAGCCAAGGCAGATCCTCCACCCCTAGTCCAGCCTTCACATGTGGGCCAACCATTTACCAACACTTTAAAGTTCTGGTAATTTGTCAATGCTGTAAGGAATTAATTTATGTAAAGTGCCTGGTACTTAGAAATAACTACTTATACATTTGCTATTATTTTAAAAATTATTTTATTTAAACACCACAATCCCCTAAGAGAAAGACTGTTATTCCCATCTTACAAATGATCAGACTGAAGCTTAGAGAGATCAAGCAAATTACATAAGGTCATATAGTTAGCTATGGTCATGTAACAAGTTAGTCCAAAAGTTAGCTGCTTAAAAAAGAAAAAAAAAATCTTATCATTTGTGTGAATCAAGAATTCTGGAGTGGCTTAACCGGGTGGCTCTAGCTGAGGGTTTCTCAGAAGGTTCCAGTCAAGATATTGGATTTTATTTTGAGATGGGATTTTGCTCTGCTGCCCAGGCCACAATGAGCTATGATTGCGCCATTGCCCTCCAGCCTGGACAACGGAGTGAGATCCCATCTCAAAATATAAAATAAATAAAATAAACTGAGGCTCAGAGAGGTAAAGTAACTTACCTAAGACCACACAGCTGCTAAGTGGCAGAGCTGGGATTGTGAACCAAGTGCTCTGAGAGCTCCGCTCATCACTATGCTCTGTGCTGTCTCATATATCAAGGACTTAGCTGGTTCCAGACATGTAGAAATTGCTCAGTCAATATTAGCTAATATCACAAAATGATTTTTGCTATTTCTTAATAACTCTTGCTGGTATTAATTCTCAAGTAACTAGTAAGTTCAATCAGTTGATCAATTAATGCTTTACCATGGAATTCTTTTTATCTCTGAGACCTTCCTTGATTTGTTCTAAGTTTGAGCTCCACCAGCCAGGAAACCCAGAGCTCACACATGTTACCTATGCATGCTTCAGGCACTCTGCTACACACTTTACTAATGCTACCTCAATTAATCCACCACCAGCCTCTGGTAATATCATGATCTTCATTTTACAGATGGGGAACCTGAGGCAGTGAGGCAGCTGAGCAGGAGTTCCCCGTCCAAAGTCACATGGCTTTCACTGCCCATGCTGTAACCTACCACAGTTGCAGACCTGGCCCACAGGCATATCAGAAGGCCAAGGAAAAATCTTTCAATTTAACCACACCAAGACACTCTCTGAATCTGGTCCTTTCTAAGCATATCTAGTGGTTTCCACCAAAACACATTTCCCGAGGCCTTCAGAGCAGCTTCTTGGCTCTGTGAAACCCCCCAGCTGGGGCCTTCCTTCCTGTTTTAAGAAGTGAAAGCACAGAGACACCAGCCCAAGCCCAATATAGTTTCAGATCTAAATTTAACAACAATAACTCGGCTCCAGCCTGACCCTGCAGAGAAGAAAGGGGAGCAGGGGAAAAAAAAAAAAAAGCAACGACTAATTCTTCACAAATTAGGACAATAATAAAGTTCCTTTCAAGTGTCAGGGCATATTCTTAGCAAGAGCGTAACACCTAAATCAAGTCCAGGCTGTAAAAATGGCATAATAGCAGGAAGCCAGGCTACAGGCCTGACTTCCTCCGGGGAGACAGGGGATTTGTGGGGGTGTCAGGAGGCTGGACAGGCAGGGATGGAGCCAGGCAGGGCCCAGCTCACTGGGAGGCACACACCTCTGTCTGGCCTCCACACTGAGCCCCAATTGGGTTTGCCCATACAGCCCCCTACATAAGCCTTTGGCACTAGAGCTTTTAACGGTCATCAGCGTACCTCTTGTCCACCCTCTCAGCCTGTCTTCTTAGAATGGCCGAAGTGCACGTCTGAAAATGCAAGTCAAATGGGGCAAAACGCACCTCGTGGAACAACAAGAACAGGGAGCCCAATGGCCCGAGGGCCCAGCCGCTGGGCTCTGGAGCTCCCTGCATGAACAGGAGGCCGTGTGTTCTGTGGGCCATCCCCAGCCAATGTCTGAAAACAGCAGGATACTAAGGCAGGCCCGTTCCTGGGAGATGCAGAATTCCTTTCATAGTTCAAGGGCTCCCCATGGCTTTGATGAATCTTTCTTGGACAGCTTGGCAGCCTGGGATGCTTCCACCCAAGCTTCTCTGTATCTCCTTCACTAGGAATCAGACCTCTATGCCAGTCCTCCAGCTAGCTCTCCTGCCTTTCCAGCTCTCTCTCCATTTTCTCTCCAACAGGCACTTCGCCTAAAAAAACCTTTCCACATTTAATCTGCATCTTGGAGGACCCAGATGAGCACATTGGGTCATGTCGCTTCTCACTGTAACACCCTTCCAGGAGTTTCTTTTTTTGCTGGAAGAAAATCTAAATTCCTTGCACTGGCTTACAAGGCCCATGACACTTCTCTAACCTCAAATACTCTTCTCCTCCCCTTGATGGTATTCTTTGTGTTCCTTGAACATCCCAAATTGTTTGTGCCTCAGGGCCTTTGCACCTGCTCTTTCTGTTGCCCAGACCACTCTTCTCTGGGCCTGGAGGCTTCTCAATCATCCAGCAGGTCTCAGCTGAAACATCACCTCCTCAAAGAGGTCTTACTTGATCGAAACAGGCTTCCTGTCTGTGCTCCCCAATCAATACCCACTCCTTACACTGCGAAAACACATCAGACTTTGCACTTAGTTGATTTGTCTGACAGCCCTTCTTGAATGTAAGCATCTTGAAATATCATAGCCAGCATTTACTGAGGACTGACAAAGGGCCAGGCAGTGGGTAAGAGCATCACATGTTTTAACTCATTCGATCCTCTCCCAATCCCCGTGAGGTGTAGGTACTACTGTTGTTGCAGATGAAGAAACTGAGGCACAAGAATAAATGAATTTCCTGGGGTCATAAAGCTGGGCAGCAGAAGAGCAGGGCCTGGATTCAGGCTATCTGGCTCTAGCATCTGCCCCCTTTGTGGGGATGCCGTTTTGCCTCTTGTGAAAAGATGACACCATTGTATACCAACAAGGATTTCCAGGGCTTCGTCCTGTGTCTGGCACTGAGTACACACTTTGCAAAATAGAGCTGCCAGAAGTGTTTAAACCAGAGCAACTCCATCTTCAATAGGGGCTGGGTAAAATAAGGCTAAGACCTACTATGCTGCATTCCCAGAAGGTTAGACATTCCAAGTCACAGGATGAGATAAGAGGTCAGCACAAGATACAGGTCATAAAGACCTTGCTGATAGAACAGGTTGCAATAAAGGAGTTGGCCAAAACCCATCAAAACCAAGATGGCGACAAGAGTGACCTCTGGTCATCCTCACTGCTACACTCCCACCAGCGCCATGACAGTTTACGAATTCCATGGCAACATCAGGAAGTTACCCGGTATGTCCTAAAAAGGGGACGTATGAATAATCCACTCCTTGTTTAGCATATCATCAAGAAATAACCATAAAAATGGACAGCCAGCAGCCCTTGGGGCTGCTCTGTCTATGGAGTAGCCATTCTTTTATTCCTTTACTTTCTTAATACACTTGCTTTCACTTTCTTTACTCTATGGACTCACCTCAAATTCTTTGTTGCACAAGATCCAAGAACCCTCTCTTGGGGTCTGGATCAGGACCCCTTTCCAGTCACAGAACTGATTTATTGTGTGCCTCTTGCAGACCAGATGCTTTCCATAAAAAAGCCCTATTCCCTTTGCACAAGGACCCTAGAAGATGGGCCTGCAGTTAGTCTCCATTTGCCAGCTCCCTCTATTCTCTACCCTTCTCTGTCCTGTGCCCCTGAAGCTGACCCCTGTGGATGACACCTCCTAGCACCTCTGTGGTCTGCTTCTGGCTGGGGTCATCTAATAGGAAGCACTGGCAGGAGATCAAAGGGAAGAAGGAGAAAAGCCAGGTGTTTCTTCCTTGTTTCCTCCCTAATTCAGAACCACATTTCTGGAGGGGTGTGTCCGTCCCTGACCTGTGCCAGGTGACTCATCCACCATGACCCCTGCCCTGCCTGGGCTCCTGAAACCCTTCCTTTTTTCTTCCTACTTCAGCTTATAGATGTGAACAGCTCTCCACTGTTGCTAGACTCCTGATGCCTCAGCACCTCATGTTCATGTGATTAACCCCGTCCATCCCGCTGTAAGTAGTCGCTTAATTAAACTATCATAGTTTGAACCATCTAGGGCAGATTCTATCTCCTGCAGGCATTGCACTGCAATGAGATTACAAGCATTAAGATGACCTATCCTATTTTACAGATGAGGACAAAGAGGCTTAGCGATTCCAGGCACCAGCCCAAGGTCACGTGACTCAACTTACTGGGAGCACTCTAGTGTGCCTGCCCCCAGTTCACCTCCTCTGCCCATTTCTCATGCTGCTCATTGTTACAAAGAGCCATCTGAACCCAGTGGTTAAGAGGACTGGCTTTTGAAGTCATACAGACCTGGGTTCAAGGCCCAGTTCTGTGACCTGGGGCAACTTATCTGCTCCCAGCTGAGCCTTATTTTCTTCATCTGAAAAATATGGAGAATTACAATGAGAATGCATAGTAATTGATGTAACAGTTTTCACCTTCCAAGGTTGCAGTTAGGTTTAAATGTAAATGTAATGTAAATGTAATGCATTGTAAATGTAAATGTAAATGTATATGTCATTCTTAGCAGAATACCCAGAACATGGTACGATCACAATAAATATAGCCAGGCATCATCATCGTCATCATCATCATCAATTATTATTATTGTTATTAATATTCCCTGTCCACCAACATCATTTCCAGACTTGCTACTCCCAGAAGATAACAGGAGAACAATTCACAGAAGACAAGATGAGCTAATAAGCCCAAGCTATTCATAGCCTCTGCTAAGAGTTTATTCTTACCAGGGCAGGACAGCAGACCCCAGAGTAACTAACTGGGTCAAAGTTGGACCTGACCCCTCCTTTCCTGCCCCCCTCCTCAGCCCTGGCACAGGAATTATCACATCACCCATCGCCTCTGAAGGCCATCCCTGCTGTGAGGCTTTGATAGGGAAAGTGTGAAGAACAAAGACCATTGTTCACAGAGGCGGCTGGTGCCTCTCAGGCCCCAGGCCAGCTTCCCAGGGGTGAGGTCTGGCTCCGAAGACACAAAGACGAAAGTCATTAGGACCAGGGACAAACAATGACGGAATCTCTTCTATTTACCTGAACTGGAGGGGGCTGCCAAGTGGAAAACAATGAGGCCGAGATGCTGGACATACTCTCCCTCTGCCCTCTCCTCACTGAGTTTCTTTTGAAATAGTGGGACAGTGTATGGCCCAGGGGGCTCAGGGATTGACTTCAGATCTGTTTCTGGAAAGAGAACATATGACCGTGTTTAAGAGAGAGCTGGGACACCCAGCTGCCTGGGTTCCAATTCTAACTCCATCATAATCAGCCAAGTAACTTGGGTTTAGTGACGTCCTTCTCTAAACTTCAGTATCTTCAGCTGTAAAGTGGAGATAATAATCATACCTCCCTCTCCTAAGCCGCATGTAACTGGGACCTAATTGAGGGCTCCTTATAGGATGTCAATCATTAGCATCATAAATAGCAGCAGCAGCAGCTCTGTATGGCTTTGGGCAAGTTCCCTGCCCCTTGCTGAAACTTCATATTTATATCTATCAAATGGGAATAAGAAATCAGTTCCAGAAATCAGGTGAGAATTAATGAGGAGATAAAAGCCACTTGGAAACTGGAAGGCTATATCGAATTGGAAGCAAGCTCTCATGAAAAATCTAGTCCTGGCTCACCTCTGTGTGGCAGTCCACCAACCTCGACCCATGTGTCCTTCTTCCCTGGCTACTGCCCCCATATGCAAAGGGGAGATACGGACAGCATCTTCCTTGCGGGGTGAGTGCCCTGAGGGTTCAAAGGGGTAACAACCCTGATAAAGCACTTAGCATGTGCTTTGTGCATATCGAGTGCCCAACACGTTACCGACTATTTTACTATTAAGACATTGAAGTTTTCAGTAAGGCCAGGAGCAGACATAGGGAAGTAACTAGCAGAAATTAACATGCTGCCCAACCAGAATGGCTGCACTGCCCAAGCATACCCATTTTAAGGAAGGAAAAACTGAGATCTGAGAGACAAAGTGGGTAGGAGAAGGAGATGCACTTTCTAATGTCCTGTGGCACCGGGTGAGTTCAGGTCTTTTTTACCGGAGTCCTTACCAGCCAGGAAAAATGGCAATGGCAGGAAATGTAGGGTGAATCCTCATCACTCCTTGAGCCCAGCGTCCTCACTCCTTTTCTGTCACACACCCAGGTGTTGATGTGGTTTAGAACAGACAGACATTTCCTTGTCCTTCTGTAGGGAAATCAACTCAGACTGGCTGAAGCCATGTCTCAGGCCTGCTTGTATTGGCTTAATTCTTAAGTAGGTGCATCTCATGGTGGCAAGATGTCCACCAGCAGTTCCCAACAGATATTCTACCAGCTCTGCAATCCCAGTGGAAAAAAAAAGAGTTCTTCTTTCCTATTATTTCCAGCCAGAGTTCTAGCATTGTTGGTTGCCATTGGACTGCATTGGGTCTCATGACCCTGTATCTATTCCTGAGGTCCAGGAGATGAAATTTGCTGATTGACCAAACTGGGACAAGAAGTAGGTCCCTTCCCTTTGGAAGTCAAAGACTAGAAGTGAGGGAATGAATGGTATCCTGAGGGAAAATCAGGGTGCAATTACCAAGAGAGGTGAATATACTGACTACTTCCCTATAATCTAGTTTTTACCTTTATAACTTTAAATATACAGAATCATAGAGCTGTACTCCTCTGTGTCTGGGTTTTTTTCTCCATACTATGTCTGTGGGATTTATCCATGTGTTTGCATGTAGCAGCATTTCATATTTCACCACCAGACAGTATTCTACTGTGAAAATACATAGTAATTCATGTATCCATTATGCTGTGTAGGTATTTAAGCTGTTTCAAGTTGTTTGCTGCTGGGAACATTCTGGGTACAACTCTTAGTGCACATAAGGACATGTTTCTGTTTGATGGGGTTATGGTGCTGGTTCGAGGCTCCTATTTCCTTTTTGAAATACCGAATTCCTTTCTACCAAATTCTTCTACAAACGTTAACTTCTACTCGAGTTTCTAACCTTCCAGCCTGCCCTCCAGATTATGGACTTGCCAGCCCCCATGATTATGTGAGCCAGTTCTTTATTAAAATCTTAAGATAAATGTCCACACACACACACACACACACACACACACACACACACACACTATTGGTTTTGTTTCTTTGGAGAAAAGGCTCCAACCCAACTCAATACTTTACTCTGTTAACAGGAATATACCTAGGAATCATTGATAACTTGCTTGAGAATGAGACTTGATAAGAAAAAAAGTGGAGGTGACATAGGAAAACACTGTAGTAAAAACAAATTCAAAGAAAGGCCAAAATGACATCTTGATTTTTAAGCCTGCAAATACCTAAAAATGTCAGGAGATATTGAATGAGCACTTACTGCACACCACATTTGTGCTCATTTTACGGATGAAGAAAACTGAGGCTCAGAAAGAGGATACAGGTCCTATAATTTGCACAACTATTAAAAGATAAAGGTTGGATCGATTTAATATCAAATGGGTGCTCCTAACCAATAAGCTCTGCTTCCGTCTCCTTTTCAAGGGGCAGTTTGGGAAACCCCTGAAGGCTAGCTTTCACCTTTGAGATCAGTGTCTTCTTGGCCTACCTCTAGGGAGAAATATGTAGCCTCACACCCACATGTGCACCCAAAGCTGTATCACGCATTGGAGAAATTGAGTAACGGGTCTAATTCTCAACCCCAATCTAATCCTAACCCTCCAGTCAACCACCCAGCAATGGCTTTGACCACCTGACTCATGGTTGCATATTTTAATGTGCAACAGTAATAATTGAAACACAATTATCCCAAGTCTCTGCCACCAGCCAGTAGCAAGGCAAGAAGTCAACAGTTTATAGAAAGGGCTGAGACCCTCGCTCCACATTTCTAACTGCAGAACCAAGGTTGACCTGAAGCCAAGGTTGACCACACATGCCATCTTGTATGTGGTTTCCAGACTCACCTCTGTAGTCTCACGTTTCCAGATTGTCATCTACTCAGTGGCCAGAGGGCTTTTGACAAAACACAAACCTGATCATGTCACTTTCCTGCTCACAGTCTTTCTATGGCTCCCTATTACTTTTAGAATAAACTTCCCAGTTTGGTCTAAATGCCCCTCCATGATCTGACTTCTGTTTATTGTTCAGGGCTCCTGTCTTATTGTTTCTTGAACTTTCTGCTCCAATAATCCTGTATTATTTGTAGTTGCCACAAACTCGGTTTACTCTTTGAAGCCTCCATGCCTTTGCTTTGCTGTTCCCTGTGTGTGGAAAGCCCTTCCCCTATCCTGTCTTCCTGAGAGCTCCTCTTCATCCTTCAAAACCCAGCTTAAGCAATGTCATTTCCTCTGCCTCTGAAGCCTGGCCTCCCTTATGGAACTAATCCCACCTTCTCCTGCCTACTTTATTATTGCCCGATTCCCCACTCTCATGCTTCCAATGTGAGCACCCAGGGTTCTCTGTACTTCATAGCCCTTAACACACACTTTCTCACGTGGCTTGTTTACTGCTTTGTCTTCCCAGCTAGACCTTGGCCTCCTTGAAGACAGAACCATATCTACTGTGTCCATTATCATATCCCCATTGCCAGCACAGTGCCTAGCACACAGTAGGTTCTCAATAAATATGGTTGGAAAAAAAAGGAAGAAAGAAGAGAGAGAGGAAGGGAGAAAAGAATCAAGTGTTCTAACTATTCTATTAGACTGTGGATTTGCTTATTGATCTCCATCCTTACAGACCCAGGTACAAGTCAAGACACACAGTAGGCCTTTCATAAATGTTTGCTAAATTAAAAAAGTAGCACTGCAGATGCCCCTACAAAATCCAGCATGGCCCCACCACTTTAAGCTAGTAGCCCTCATGCCTTCATTCCCATTAGCTACAGCTTAAGAACACCCCCCAAGCCTTCCTCTTCCCCGCCCTGCAGTCAGAGCGCCTTTGTTTTCCAACACAAGACCCCTTCAGTGATTTTGTTTTTCATGGAAAAGCCAGGCAAGTTCATTACATTGTGTTCCTGCCTTGGAGATCATTGTCATTCATCCAACATCAAAGTCAGAGCCATGATCAGCTCATTTAAGACTTGTTCCACCCATATTTTCTTACAACCAGGAAATGGGGAATTTCCTTCATTTTTTAAACCATCCCAGTGAGTCTCTGCCACATGGCTTCCTTTACAAACTTTTCTTGAAACACAAGGATGGAATCATACCTCCCTCACCACTAGTGGTCATTAGGGGCCCCAGCCTTCCTCTGATCCTTATCAAACACTTGTCCAGCACATTGTAATGACAGTATTTTTTATTTACATAACACCTTTCTTTGGGGGCCAGGGTTGGGCTGTAAGGGAGTGGAAGCCAGATTGAAGCCTTGCATAGATTTTTGCTTCATTTATCCTGTAAGGCTTGCAATGGTGATCTTTAATGGGAAAACATAACAAAGCTCTCTAAACAGTTAGAGAGAAGAGTGATTTGCCTACAGAGCCAAGGCATGTGCCAGGATGGAAAACAGCTGCCTGACCTTCTATGCCTTTGTTCCATGCTGGTTGTTATTTATTTCCCAGATTCGTAAGTCTCTAGGTTTGAGTTATCATTCACTTGAGAGCTAGCAATACAAATAAGTTCCTGTTACCCATATTCCCTGCTGAGTTTCCAATTTTTCCTCCATCAGCATCTATGGCACCACCCTCTGCTGGTTGACCTCTTACCTCCTGTCATCGGCCTTATTTGGGGATTCCTCCTCCTCCTTTGTCTTACGTGTTCTATTCCTGAGCATTCAGGTCTCAAGCCTTTCTCATCTCACTCTTGGTCATTCCATGCTCTCTCTCGGCTTTGATGGATAATTCCAAAGTCTGGAACTACAGCCCAGACCTAAATGAGCTCCGATGTGAATGATGTGTTAGGGCAGGTTAAGCTGCTGTAACAAACAATACCCAGGTCTCTTGGGCTTATAACAATAAAGATGTATTTCTCATTCATGTCACAGTCCAGTACAAATCAGCAGGGCTAGCTCTGCTCCACATAGTCATTCAGGGACCGAGGCAGCTTCTGTATTATGGCTTTGCCATCTTCCAAGGCAGTGATTCTCACACACAAACATTTGGCAATGTCTAGAGATACTTTTGGCTATCTGGAGGCAGAGGCAACCTGATATTTAGTTAGCAGAGTTCAGGGATGCTGCTAAATACCCTATAATACACAAAACAGTCTCCCATAACAAAGAATCATCTGGCCCACAATATCAGTTGAAAAAATCTGCTCTAGGATATCAGAATCCTCTACTGGATCTTCTGCATCTGGCTAGCAGGTGAGCAAGGAGAATTCCTGGAAGATTATGTGGGAGTTTTAGAGGCCAGGCCTAGAAGGCGTATATGCTACTTTTACCCATATTTCACTGAACAGAATTCAGTTACATGCTCTTACCTAACTGCAAGAGAGGCTGGGAAATGAAGTCTACTTGTGTGGCCAGGAAAAAAATGACCCAACTTTAGGTAAAGACATGATGTGTCCCTGTCATGGACAGCTTAAACTCAATGTGTCCCATCCTGAGTATGTCACCTTCTCTAGGTCTCCCAAATCTCCCCTTCTTTCTGCATAACTCACATTCGTTTACACTAATTCTCATCTGTCCTCCATTCAGATTCAATCTTATCTCCTTCCATGGACAATAACTTTATCTCAAAGGAACAACTTCCTCATGCAACACCCCCAGACCCCCAGATTATCCAAGGCCAGCTCTGGAATATCTAAGTAGTACCCAGCTGTTACTATCACATTGCTCTGTTTATTTTCCTTCATAGCACTTAGCACCACTGTGTGTGTGTGTGTGTGTGTGTGTGTGTGTGTGTGTGTGTATGTATTCACTTTCTTGTTTGTTATCTATTTCCCACACTAAACTGAAGGCTCAAGAAAGGTGGGGTGCTTATTTGTCTTGTTCACTGCTATTCCCAGCACCTTGTAGAATGCCTGACACATAGTAAAAACTCAATAAATACTTGTTGAATAAACAAATTAATCCTACTTATACAAAACAGTTCGATTGGTCTTTCTGAAATACAGGTGAGGCCGTAGCACTTCCCCATTCTAATCTCCTAAAATATTTAAATGCAAACTCTTCAGCCTGCCATTCAAAGCCATTCATGATCTGGCCTTATTCTACCCTTCCACATTTTCCTCATATATTCCTAGCTATGTGCCTTATACTTTGAGCACCCTACACTTCAGCTCACAAGTCTTTGTATATAACACGTCCAATACATTTTGTTTGTTTGTTTGTTTGTTTTGTCGAGATGGAGTTTTGCTCTTGTTGCCCAGGCTGGAGTGCAATGGCGCGATCTCGGCTCACTGCAACCTCAGCCTCCCAGGTTCAAGCGATTCTCCTGCCTCTGCCTCCTGAGTAGCTGGGATTACAGGCACACACCACCACAATGGATTTTTTTTATTCTCAGATCTCTATCTTTGCATATACTATTCCATTGCCTGGAATACTTCATTTTCCTTCACTTGGCAAACTACTACTCATTCCTCAATACCCTGTTCTTTCTGATGACCCTGGTAGTCATTCACTCTCTCCTCTTCATTCCCTATGTACTCTTTGAAATACACTGCAATTGTTTTCTCTGTGGTTGCTTTCTCCCCCATTAGACCATGGGTTCCTCATGAAAAGGGAGAATGTTTTACTTGATTGTGCGGCCATTTCCCACCACAATGCTTAGTAGAATGCCAGGCTCCAAGCAGGTGCTCAGAACATGTGTGAGGAAATCGAAGGTGGATGCATGGATATTCTGGTCACAATCTCCATGTTCTCTGGCCATTTTCTTGAAGGAGCCAAGAACCCAACATGGTTATGCTGTGCTTTCCCTGGGATCACAGCCATATTCACTGCAGAACCAACTGGCGCTCAGAAACATCTGCTGCTGGATCCAAATCACCAGATTGAGTGCAACTTGCAATCAATTGATTGATCACTGGAAGCAAAATGAGTGGAGGTGCCAGGTCACAGAGGAGCAGGGAACAGCCAGACCCAGCACTGCTGGCTACACCCCTGATGTCAGTCAGCAAAGGGGCTCCAAAAAGTTTAGCTGGGCTGGCCACTACCTCCTGGTCGGGGAATTCTAAAAACTTCTCTCATGCCTAACTCTTGTTAGGCATGTCAGATCTCAGCTTAAAAATGCTACTTACTCAAGGAGTCCTTCCTGATCCCCAAGACCGTGTTAGAGGTCCCAGGTATACAGGGCTCTGTAATGCTCCTTTATGGAGCAATCACTGTTGTAAGCCTGTCTGCTCCATCAGAAGAGTGTAAGTTTTCATGGGAGCAGATCTGGGTCCGGCTTATTCTTTGCTGTATTCCCTGTATTTCCACAGTTCCTGAAACAGAGGCAGCTCTCGATAACAGTTCAGGTCCTATCATGGAAACAGAAACCACTGTGGGTATGTGAAACTGAGGGACTTTAATGCAGGGAAGGGATTACCCAAGGGATGGAAAATCTGAGAGGCCAAAGGGGATGGTGACCGACTCAGAGAATAACCAAAGCAGGGAGTTCCTGCCACCCCAAGACTGGGGGACAGAAGGAAAAGGAGATGTGACTGAAGCCCAGAATTGGGGTCTCCTGGTGGGAAGTGGAACCACAGTGGGCCTTGTGGAGACTGCTGAATACAAAAAGAAGATGCAGTGTCCTGGGACAAAAAGTAAGGTGTATTAGTCTGCTCTCATGCTGTTAATAAAGACATACCCAAGACTGGGTAATTTATAAAGGACAGAGCTTTAATGGACTCACAGTTCCACATGTCTGGGGAGGCCTCACAATCATGGCAGAAGGCAAGGACAAGCAAAGGCACATCTTACATGGTGGCAGGCAAGGAGAGCTGGTGCAGGGGAACTCCCCTTTATAAAACCATCAGATCTCATGAGACTTATTCGCTACCACGAGAACAGCATGGGAAAGACCTGCCCCCATGATTCAATTACTTCCCACCAGGTCCCTCCCATGACAGGTGGGAATTATGGGAACTATAATTCAAGATGAGATTTGGGTGGGGACACAGTCAAACCATATCAGAAGGGGAGAAAATACTCTGGGCATTTCCTGTCCCCTGCCCTCCAATATGTCATGAGTACCACCAGTGCAAACAAAGTGATGGAAAAGCTGGGACCTGCAGCTTGCAGAGACCAGCTCCTGAGATACAGAGTCAAGCAAAAGAAGGGTGAAGAATAGATCTGACAGCAGACGGGTTCTGGACCCAGTCTTGGGAGACCTGGATGACCTTCTCCCTTGGGACTCTGCATTAGTCATTAGTCATGGTGAGTGAGGTTAAACTGCAATAACAAAAACACCCCTAATTTCAGTGACCCAAAACGACAAAAATTCCTTCCTTGTTCATGCTACATGTAAGACCCTCAACAGGAGTGTCTGCTTGTCATTATTCAGTGGCTCATGCTGACAAAGGCACTGTGTAGACATGTGCTTCCATGACCATTCTGGTAAGAGAAGAAAGAGCTGTAGAGATGCGCACTGGCAATTAAGTACTTCCACTTAAAAGTTACATCTACCACTTCTCACATGTCACTGGCCAAGCAAGTCACATGGTCATAATTAATTTTAAATGATAGGGAAAATGTAATCACCTCATATCCTCTAAAGAAGAAGACAATTGGAAACATAGATGAGCAGAAATAGTTAATGTTTATCACTGCTCTCTTACCTGGCTCCTACCCAATTTCAGAGTGTCTGCCAGTTATTGTCACTACCCAAAACACCCCCACCTACACACAACACATATTTCCAACTGCCTCCCTAGGGACCCATTGAGAATGATGCTATAAAATTATATTTATTTGCAACAGGAGATGATCACACCATACTGATTTTGAAAACAGCAAGTCATAGAAACGTAGCACCTTAAAACAATAAGTGTATTATCTCACAGTGTCCGTGGCTAAGAAACTCAAGAGTGGCCTGACTGGGCAATTCTGCCTCTGAAGTTCTTCAGAAGTTGCAGTCAGATGTTGTTGAGGACACAGTGTCATCTGGAGGTTTGGCTGGGGCTGGAGGATCTCCTCAAGATGACTCGCTCATATGGCTGGCAAGTTGTTATATATACTACAGCACCATATTTTGTTTAAAAATTATGGATATCATATATTTTTTATAATGGTAGCTAGCCACCAGCATGGACCCTAAGGATCCTTGCCTCCTAATCCTTGGGTCGTCTTCATCTACATTCCCACACTATGTCAGAGCTGGTCTCTGTGATCAATAGAATATGGCACACATGATGGAGTATGACTTCAAGTCTAAATAAAAAATGTCTTTGCTGTTTCTGTTTTGCTTCCTCTTTGATCTCTCATTTTGAAGGAAGCCTGCTGCCATATTCTGAGGGCACTCAAGCAGCTTATGGAAAGAAAGGTCATCCTGGTGAGAAACTGAGGTCTCCTACAAACACCTAGAACCAACTTCCCAGCCATAGGAGTGTCCAAACTTGAAAGCAGATCCTCCAGAGCCAATCAAGCTTTCAGATCAAACTGCAGTCCCAACAACATCTGACTGTAATTTTATGAGAGATGGTGAGCCACTACTGCTCTGATAAGCTGCTCTTAAATTCCTGACCAGTGGAAACTGAGATAATAAAATTTATTGATTAAGTTGCAAAGTTTTTGGACAATTTTTGAGATACTCATGTAGACATCTATAGGGTATGCAATGGTTTGAATGTTTTCCTTACATTTCATGTGTTGGAAAATTAATTCCTAAATTCATACATTGATGTGTTTCGAGGTGGGGCCTTTGAGGAGGTCACTAGGATTAAATAAAGTCATCAGGGTGGGGCCCCCAGGATGAGACTGATGGCTTTATAAGAGAAAGAGAGATCTCAACTAGCATGCTGATTCTGTCTTGGCATGAGGTGCCTTCCACCATGTCATGACACGGCAAGAAGGGCCTCAATTTGTTAGCATGAGCTAAACAAATTGTTATTCTTTATAAATTACCCAGTCCGCGGTTTCAGTTATAGCAAGTAGACTAAGTTATAGAAAATAGACTAAGACAGGATATATGTATATATCTTCAGAGAAAATTTTTAACAGGATAATATTATTGGAGGAGGTATTTATTTTCTTCTTAGTGTTTATCCAATCTTTACGTTTTCTGAAGTGAACACATATTACTCGGAATAGAAGAGAAGACAAACAGGAAGAAGAAGAGGGAGAAAGAGAAACAGCAGCAGCACTTGGGTGATAGTCTTTTATCAGCTGCTTCAAGCACGAAAATAAGCTAGACTGTGCTAGTGAGTCTGTATAGCTGCCAGTGTAGATAATTTGTTAAGGAAGATGACGGAGCCAAAGGAAGAACCTGCCAATGTTCATCTTGGGCCTCCCCATCCAGTTAGCTCTGCTTTGAGCTGCTCAGAGAATGTGTTTGGAAGCACTATGATGCTGGAGACCCATGGCCTGGAAGGGGCGGGGATGTTGCATTTGGAAAACCTAAAGGTTTCTGAACTGGCAGGATATGTCAGCAAAAAGCCCTTGCCTGTCTAGACAAAAGTTTGATTTTGAATCAAAAAGGGAATGTTTGCAAATAGGAAAGCAGTTTAAGCATTTTTTTCTTCTTTGAAAATAACCATGAATTTTTAACTATCAACCCTAAAGAGAGACAGTGAGACTCCAGCAGTGACACCAGGGATTTTAATCTTGCCCACCCCCTTGGATGGATTGTGAGATGGGGCCATTTCTGAGATTGGACATTGACTCCTTGCACTGAAGAGAGAGGTTTAACAAGGCCCCAGGGCATCCAGGAGAAGAGACAGCTTTCTATAGCAAACATCTAAGGCTTGGGAATTGGCATTACTCAGGCAGCCTGAGAAAATGATCAATTTGACTGCTGACAAAGGGAAATCACTGTGCCAGTTTTCGCTGACCTTGTGGGGAAAGAAATCCATGTTGGTTCACCTGGCTCCGATGGTAAGGGTTCTTGTAGGTTGCTGTCTGAAACCACAGTTTCAGCTGAGCCTCAGGGTTCAAGGGAAGGCCTGCTCTGGATGTGGTCCCCCTGAACATTCACTGGCTCTGTTGGCTTGACCCAGCCTTTGGCAGAGAAATTGAGCATTTAAGACTAAGCTGGGTGAGTAGGTTAGATTCATGTGGTTGTAAGTGACAGAAATCTGATGGAGGTTTCTTAGGTAGGAGATACTCGAAATAGCTAGATTGGAATGTAGCTGAACTTGTGGCAAGACTAGAACAGGAAAAAAGGTCCTTGGGGACCCAGGTGGGACCTTTTCTTTACCCCTTGTTTCTGTCTCTGGCTACAGGCTGGCTTCATTCCTCTCTCTTTAACTGCAAGCAGACTCCAGTTGCCTCTCCGACCTGCATAGCAGGCATCCCACTGTGCCCAGGTTTGCAGGTTATTTATTCTACCACTAAAAGGGAATGAATCAATATGCATGTGAGTGGGTGTGTATTTTATTTCTTCTCTCTTTATTTTAAGTTATCAGGGAGAAACCTCTGATTGGCACATCTTAGGTAAGGTAACTGCCATGGTCTAAACAGGATAACTAATGAGTTTGGACTTATCAGGCATACAATGGTGGCCAGGGCCCTTAGCTGGGGGTGAGGCAATCATGGCACCTTGGGGATTCTTTCCAAAAGAATTCTGCTCCCCTATATAATGGACTCATGCACCAGTGTGGAGGACTCTAAGCTACTGTTCTCACTCCAAGCAACTGTGAATCTGAACCTACTTGTCATTCTTTGACGCCTCTCCACACAGCACAAGTACCAGCAATATGTATTTTTATTTTTCTGTAAATCTTTCCCCCCCCCAAACTTAGCACGATGCCAACGAAATCACAAGCTTAATGTGATGAGAGGCAATACCAGACTGACAGGGTTTGAATCCAGCTCTGTCACTTCCTTGCTGTGTGACCTTGGGCAAGTTGATTAACCTCTCTGTACCTGTGTTTTTTTCTTACTTTTCATTTTTTTACAGAATATTTATTAAAGTGGTACAATGTACAACTTCTTATTTGTCATTTGGAAGTCCTTTATTATAAAGGCAATTCTTTTGTCTTTTGACAAACGGCTGCCACAGAGGTTATTCTATTTTTTTGTTTTAATTTTTGTAATTTTGTTAATTTGTAATTTTTATGGGTACATAGTAGGTGTGTATATTTATGGGGTACATGAGATGTTTTGATACAAGCATGCAGAGTGAAATAATCATATTGTGGAGAATGGGGTACTCATCCCCTCAAGCATTTATCCTTTGTGTTACAAACAGTTCAATTATGCTCTTTCAGCTTTTTAAAATGTACAATTAAGTTATTCTTGACTACAGACATGCTGTTGTGCTATCAAATAGTAGGTATAATTCATTCTTCCTACTTTTCTTGTGCCTATCCTCTGATTTTTTAAATTATTATATAAAGTAGGCATAATGGTAGTAGCTAGATTATAAAAATGTTTTGAGAATTAAATGCAGACATGCTTAATATAATGCCAGGCATTAGCTAAGATGACTCTTAGCTAGTAGCAGTAGTCATAGCAATGATAGTGATAGTAGTATTGCTATTGTTATCATTATCCATGTACCATATGCTTCATCATATCAATGAAATGAACAAAAACACAGAATTTACAAATGACCGCCTATGTATTTCATCTGAAAAGAAAGTGATTCCTGACATAAATTCTCCCTAGCAGGACTCTCCACTGTTTAAAAATAAACTTTGTATAAAGCTAAGGATCTATATTTTCCAGGTCTATAGATGAGAGTGTGATGAAACAAGGGGAAGGCAGCTAGATGGTGTAATAGATGGGCATGGAGGGCAGGACGAGAGGGCAGTAGAGGGTCATGGTTAAAGGACAGGCTCAGCAGTAAGGCCAACTTGAATTCAAAGCATGCACCCATAGTATCATTTTGGACAAGTAATGTAACCTTTCTATATCTTAGTTTTCTCAACTATAGAGTAGGAATTTTAATAATATTCCTCTCTTATAAACATCTGTTGGTTTTCAATATCCATTCACCCTTCTAAAAAGCAACATAGCCTGGTGCAGTGGCTCACATCTGTAATCCCAGCACTTTGGGAGGCCGAGGCAAGAAGATCACTTGAGCCCAGGAGTTCAAAACCAACCTGGGCAACATGGCAAGACCCTATCTCTACAAAAAATAAAAATAAAAATAAATACAAAAATTAGCCAGGTGTCATGGCATGCACCTGTAGTCCCAGCTATCAGGGAGGCTGAGGTGGGAGGATCGCTTGAGCCCAGGAAGTTGAGGCTGCAGTGAGCCATGAGTGTGCCATTGCACTCCAGCCTGGGTGACAGAGAAGGACTCTGTCTCAAAAATATTTGTAAAAAGAAAAAATAAATAAAAAGCAGCATCCTGAATTTCTTTCAGAAAAAAATTCCCTTCCCAATTTTCACCTCTGTGGTTTGGGTAGGGGAACCCTACCGATGAGCATGATTTGTACAATGCATCCTGTGGTCTCAGGGATTAGCTTGGAGATGGGCACATGAGTCTTCAAGAGGCAATGAGATATCCTGAGACTCTTGCTAATGCTTCTGGAAAAGAGCATCTCGCTTTGCTTCTCTGGAGTACAAAACTAGAGAGAAATAAAGATTGAAGTCCTGGCAACCATCCCGTGTCCTTGCAGAAAGATGCAGTGTGAGAAAGGGGCCCATGCAGGAGAGAGGGAATCAGTCAGACACTGAGGACAACAGCTGGGTGCTGGATCCAGTCATCCCTGAAGCTGCTTGACCCCAGGATTTTTCAATTTCAGAAGCCAATAGTGTTGACAACTATACAGCTTTCAATTATGCCTTTTTGGCACAAATCAACCAGAACTGGGTTTTCTAGCCTTTGCAACAGAAGCCCTAAATGTTCCTCTTACTGATCAGATTAAATGAGAAGTCAAGTTTCCTAACATACTTAGCACATAGTAAGGCTCCCACACAGGAAGTTACTGGGGTTTCAAGGTGACTAGAAGGAAATCTTAGTACCAGGCAAAATGACATGCTGGCTGAATCCTAAACCTTTTCCTTCCTTTCTAAAACCAACATTTTTTCAGCCTATCTAAGAGTTAAACAGACAACAGCACACCAGCCAATGACCTGCTAGGCTAATTAGCCCAGAATTACAGGCATTATGTGAGCTTGCTGGACTTGCCAGGAGATGCTGTTTTGCAAATTTGGAGTGAAATATTTAATTTATCAAAGCTGCTCAGCCAGTTGTCATACCAAGTCAGCCAGTCAGCATGCACCCACCCAGGCAGGGGCCAGGGCTCTGAAGGAAGATGCCAGTGCGAACTTGTCCTGGGCCTTCCCTCTCCTTCACCACGGAAACCGATCGAAAAGTATCAGCCATGATGATGAATGTAGAATACTCGCTCTTGGCACCTGACATTTCACAGCTCCAGGGTGTTCAGGGTGTTCGGGGAGTCTGGTGGCAGGCCGACATCTGTCCCCAGGGTTTCCACAGCCCCATGCCAGAGCGGTCAAGACTATATGCTTTGGAGAGGGAACATTCCCACTGATGGACCAGCTCAGGGAAGAAAAGATCAGGTTGTGGCTTTGTTTTAGATGTACATATAGCAATTTATTTTTAACTGTTATAATGCATATTTTAAAATTTAGTTTATTATTTTGCACATTTAAAAATAGGGAACATCTTGCATATTTCTATTAAAAATAAAAATAATAACAGAAACTGCTATAGTAGGCAGGATGCAGTGGCTCACGCCTGTAATCCCGACATTTTGGGAGGCTGAGGTGGGAGGACAGCTTGAGGTCAGGAGTTCAAGACCAGCCTGGGCAACAGAGGGTGAACACATCTCCACAAAAAAATTAAAAAATTAGCCAGCCATGGTGGTGCATGCCTGTAGTCCCAGCTACGTGGGAGGCTGAGGTGGGAGGATCCCAGCTATGTGGGAGGCTGAGGTGGGAGGATCCCAGCTACGTGGGAGGCTGAGCTATGACCATGCCACTGCATTCCAGTCTAGGCAACAGAGTAAGACCCTGTCCCCCCACAAAAAATTGCAATAATGGATTTATATGTTGTGTTTACTTTTACAAACACATATACACATAGATACGTACATATAAATCCATTTAATCTTCACAACACTCCTAGGAGCTACATCCTGTTATCATCACATCTATTTTACCAATGAAGGAGCAGAAGCACAGACAGGTTAATCCACTTTACAAAGTCACACAGACAGCAACAAACCAGGATTCAAACTGAAGCAGTGTGCCTTGGAATCTGTGCCCTCAACCTCGAGGCTGAACTGCCTCTCACTGCTTCTATGTCATGATTTAGTTTTCAAATCACAAAAATAATATGCTCATTGGGAAAAAAAAATAGAAAGTACAAAAGAAGAAAAAAGTGACCCCCCAAAATTGCTCCACAATCATATATTTTGTTGTATATTTGTCCAGTCCTATTCTGTATGAGTGGGTATATGATTTTATGTAAAAATAGGATAATATTTGGCATGCATTTTTATAACCTGCTTTGTCACTAAATAGACAGGAAATATAAAAGGATATCCAGGTATTCCCTGTCCCCAGTTTCCTTCTAAGAGATGACCAGCAAAATAGTCTATGTACATACTACCAAATACACACACAGGAAGTTTTTTAATATGAAAAACTATATATATATTTCTGTTTTTACACATACGGTGGCCTCTTACACACAATATTTATGCCTTTCATTTTTTTTCTTTTCTTACATTAGATTTTCTTGAAGACTATTCCTTATTTTTATGGAAAGAGCCTCTTCATTCTTTTATAAAATGGCATTGTATTGGCCGGGCATGGTGGCTCATGCCTGTAATCTCAGCACTTTGGGAGGCCGAGGTGGGTGGATCACCTGAGGTCAGGAGTTCAAGACCAGCCTGGCCAACATGATGAAACCCTTCCTCTAGTAAAAATACAAAAAAATTAGCTAGGCGTGGTGGTGCATGCCTGTAATCCCAGCTACTTGGGAGGCTGAGGCAGGAAAATTGCTTGAACCTGGGAAGCAGAGGTTGCAATGAGTCAAGATTGTGCCACTGCGCTCCAGCCTGGGTGACACAGTGAGACTCCGTCTCAAAAAAAAAAAAAAAAAAAAAAGGAAAAATAACTGCATTGCGTTATATCGTGTGCTTGTACCATAATATATTCCACTAGTGCATATTGGTAAATATTAAGGTTATTTCCATTCCTAAAAAGGTAACATTTGAACTGAGACCTAAAATAAGGTAGAAAGGTAAAACGTGGAGAGAAAGGAAAGAAAACAGACTCAAGATGTAGCAAATAGCACATGCAAAGGCCCTGAGGCCCATAAAATGGAAAGGTTTCCAGAGCAGGTGCCCACACCAAAGTGAGGCATCAGATTCTGGGCATTACTGGTTCTGGCAAAAAGTCCCGCTTTCCTTCTAAGAGTAATGGAAGCTACTGACAGGGACACATTTTGGACAGTTAAATAGGAAAGCCTCACCTAGGCTAAAACCTGAGCTTCTCCACCCCTACCAGCGGGGATTCAGGGCCATGGGAAGAAGCTTTGTCTACCATCCCGTTCCAGGTAACCAATGCTAGTCTACCTCCTTCCAGTTACCCCACTGTCAGAACTCAAGAACTTCCTTCATCCTGACTAACCCCCTTGCATTCTCACCCAAGGAAAATGCTCTCTGAAGTGTTAAGAATTCTTGTTATTTCCCTCCCAGGACTGGGTATATAAAGATACAGGAGAGGTGTTAAGCCTTCAGTAATTATCACCTCTGTAGAGGGAGGAGGGAGTTCAGATGGGGTCAAGAGGAGAGCGAGTTTATTTTCCCAGTGGATTCCATGTTTTCATTAAAGCCCAAAGCCCAAGCTCGGGGCATATGTGTCTATCCCTGGATTAAAAGGAAGGGAGATCATTGCCATGGCTGCCTGGTCTTTTGAAGGAAGAGACAGTCTTCAGCACTGCAGGAGCAAGTTGGGTTTGGCCTAAGCTGGGTGTACTGGTAGCATCCTCATAATTTAATTGCCAGTTTTCATTTGATTGGATTAGAATAACCCTTCCCCATGTTTATGTGACTCAAGAATGCTTCCTCCTAAGCCCCAGTTCCAAAATGAGAAATGTTCGTGTTTTGATTAGGATTTTCCCATTTTATGAGCTTCAGAGTTCCCTGAAATGCAAAAGGAAAGAAAAAAGGGCTGAGACAGAGGCAGAAGTAGATTCTTGACTTTAGAACTACTCTAAGACCCCATGAACCCTACGGGGTCTGGGGTAAACTCGTATACTGGATTCTAAACCACATTTTTAAAATTATCCTCTCTTCTAGTCCCCAAGTCTTTTGCTGAGAAGATGCCAGCAACAAATGTCTGGCTGGTGTATGTACAACCATGACTGGCCTGTCTAAGTGATTCTACACCTTTGACAGTAGGATGGTTGTTTTTAAATAGTTATGATAATTGATACTGTATGTTTTGAACTCTTTAAATGTGTTAACTTATTCAGTGCTCTCTACAGCCTCATAACGTGGGACCTATTGTTATTTCCAGTTTACAGATGAGGAAACAGAGATTCAAAAACTTAGCCAAGTTAAACAGTTATTGGTGGCAGAGCTGGAATGTGAACCTGGGTAGTCAGGCTTTAGAGCTGTGTTGTGCAGTCCAATATGGCAACTACTGGACACATTAAGCACCTGAAGTGTGAAGAGTCCCCATTCAGATGTACTGCGTGTATGAAATACTCACTGGGTGTCAAAGACAGGGTTTTGAAATGCTCACTGGGTTTTGAAGACTTAAAAAGAGAATGTAAAATTTGCCATTCATGGTTTTGTATTTTAATCTGATTGCATGTTGAAATGAGGATACTTTAAACATATTAAGTCCCATAAAATACTAATTCATCCTGTCTCTATCTTCTTTTTCTCCCCCAGATGGAGTCTCATTCTGTTGCCGAGGCTGGCGTGCAGTTTTTTGTTGAAACCGGTTATCTCAAAGGTAGCAACTAAAACACGCTGCTACCAGTCCTAGGATTAGGGACTAAAGGGAAGATGTTAGAATTACTAAAACTTAGAAACTTAAAGGAGGGGCCCCATGAAACTGAAACTTGGCTAGTGATTCTGAGTTCAGAAAAGGGCTCCCATTGGCTAGATCCCTGATTTCTGAGGAAGGGGCACTCTCAGCTGGTACTGTTGTTTCCAAGGGGGAACACCACTGGAAAAAAAGGCAAACCACTGGAGAAAAATACCAATGGGATTTACCTGTTGATACGAGAAAGCACCACTGCTGCTGGGAGTAGAGTAGAGGAGGAAACCCGGTGCTCATAGGGGCCACGTGTAGACAGGAAAGCACAAGTCCCTTCACATCTTCAAAGCCATTCAATCTCCCTCTATTGCTCTCCATTGGCAAAGCCCAAGAGGAGGCCTCTGGCAAAGCATAAATGACATTTTCAGAGTCCTGGCCTTAGTATTACAGGGCAGAGCATAGAGGGTGAGTTTGGAGCTCAGACAGTAATGACTGGTGCTGTGGCTGACATCCCTACCAGCCTGTAACTGCCATGAGCACAAGGATTAAACTTGTCCACTACTCTTCTCTTAGTGCCTACAACACAGGGAACAGAACGTGGGAATGAAAGGTCAAAGACCTTCACCTTGGAATGGGGGCAAAAGGGAAGTCACTTCTAAGTCCCAAGGCCCAAGAAGCAGTTGTTTGAGGAGTAATTTAAGGATAGCTGAAGAAGAACGAGAAATGATAAAGTCTGTCATAGGTTTCAACATTCCAGTCCACAGCTTCCCTTTACTGTGGAGACATATATCCCCAGCTAAGGTCGGTGCAAAAGTAATTGCTGTTTTAGCCATTAAAAGTAATGGTAATTACTTTTGCACCAACCTAATATATTAAGCATGTTTTCTAAACCTCAGCTGAGATTATTGGCTCGACTAAGGGAAAGATGGACCACTTTAAATCCAGACTTGGTCAAAAAGTTGGGAAGTATGGCAGCTACAGCTTATGTTCCATCTTGTCCAATACCTAGCACATACTAACAGCCAATATGTATTTGTTGAATTAGAATGGAAGATGGGATGAAATAGCATGCAAGAATGGATCCATCTAGAGGCTCTCCAGATCATTCATGCAGTAACAGGACGCCACATGCAAAGAAAATCTTGGACAGGGTTGAAAGAACCAATGGGACTTTTTGAATGACTCAGAGTAAGGATTCAGCAACAGTGGGCTCCCATCTTTATTATCAATACTGCTATTTTTCAAAAAACTTTTAATGCCATTAAAGACTACAAAAGTGAGACTTTTAATAATGTAAATATTTAATTTGCTCTTGCCCAGTTTAATAAATAATGTAATAGTGTTTTTTTACCTTAAAATCTTATAACTGTTTCTGTAGATTTTGAGCCCTTCAAATGTATTAACGTATTCAACTCTCTCAACTGCTCATTGATTTTAATTCACTCTTTTTGTTGTTGTTGTTGTTTGAGACTGAGTCTCACTCTGTTGCCCAGGCTGGAGTGCGGTGGCATGATTTCGGCTCACTGCAACCTCCACCTCCCAGGTTCAAGCAATTCTCCTGCCTCAGCCCCTCTAGCAGCTGAGACTACAGGCATGCACCACCACGCCTGGCTAATTTTTTTATTTTTAGTAGAGACAGGGTTTTGCCATGTTGGCCAGGCTGGTCTCAAACTCCTGGCCTCAAGTGACCCACCCACCTCAGCCTCCCAAAGTGCCGGGATTACAGGTGTGAGCCACCATGCCCAGCCACTTAATTCACTCTACTTGTTTTTTAAAACAAATATGTGTCAGAGATGCATATTTACATCTAATATATTTGTGCACACACACACTGTATTAGTCTATTCTCATTCTGCTAATAAAGACATACCCAAGACTGAGTAATTTATAAAGAAGAAGAGGTTTAATGGACTCACAGTTCCACATGGCTGGAGAAGCTTCACAATCATGGCAGAAAGGAAGGAGGAGCAAAGGCTTGTCTTACATGTGTGCAGGCAAGAGGGCATGTGCAAGGGAACTGCCTTTTATAAAATCATCAGATCACATGAGACTTACTATCATGAGAACAGCATGAGAAACCCACTCCCATGATTCAATTACCTACTACCGGGTCCCTCCCACAACTTGTGGGGATTATGGGAGCTAAAATTCAAGGTGAGATTTAGGTGGAGACACAGCCAAACCATATCTCACACATATATGCATATACACATATATAAATATATATACATATATAGATGTGTGTGTGTGTGTATATATATACACATATATATATCCACATATATATTTTATATATATATGTATATCCCATCCCATAAGCTTCTCATGACAAGAAGCACCAAGCTGATAAGGGATGATGAATTGTCAAGTTCTAGCTTACAGCTATTCATGTTAATCCCAGGAATTTGGGGATGAGTCTTCATTCTCTTCTCACTGGCTGTCTTGTGAGGGTGGCCAAGAGTTAGATTTATCTGGGTGACTCAGAATGCTTGTTCTATGCTCCTAACATGCTGTGTGACCTTGGACAAGCCACTTGAACCCTCAGGGCCTGTGTTCCAATCTGCAAACCGTTAATCCTCTCAAATGTTTATTTTAGCCATAAACAACTGTCCAAATAATTAGACTCCTCAGCCCCTGATCCATTATCAGAATTTCATGGAATTCCATGGGTCTTTCTCACTCTTAATGATGGAGACAAAGTGATTTCAGAGGTCCAGAAATGAGTTTTTGGCCAGGTACATGCAGTAATAATAAAGGAATGGGACTCACACACAACGGAAATGAGATTCCAAAGAAATGCCCCCATTCATGTAAGGGCAGAAGAAAAAGAGAAAGACTTTTCATACTGCTGAGGTTTAAACACTCAAGAACATTATACAGGCATCAGATATCTCGGGAAACAAGGGGGCTGGCGTCCCATTAGGTTAATACACATATGGAAAATGTTAAATGGGGAGGTGAGGGAAGTGGGAGTGTACATGAGCTCAAGAATCACCTCGATTTGTTTCCGGGAAAGGAAGAAATTGGTGCACATGATGAACAAGCCAAAAGGTTGGATTAAACTAAGTCCCAACAGGGGAAATTGGCACAGAATGGATGGGCCAGAGCACATTTTTCTTTCTTTCCTGTGCGCGTGTTAGTGTGTGTGCACGCACACACATACAACGGTATCATTATTGTTCCTTTTCTATTAGTAAAATTTATCTGCTCAAGATGCTTGACCAACATAGCCTAGAAACTAAGGTGTTGTAAGTTCTAAATCTAATGCCGCTGCTAGCTTACTGAATGACCTTTGGCAAAATCACAACTTCTGTGGATCTCAGTTTCCCATAATGGCATCTGGGAGTGGCTGCTTATGTAGGTCACAATGGATGCAGGGCAAGAAGATGGGATTCAGGATCCAAGATGTTTGTTGGAAGGGGCGTGAGTTAGCCAAGTTTCCATCTACACATCCCAAAGTTACTCTAAAATTCATTCTGTTCTCTAAAGAGCTAGATGCAACCTGCACAGCTCTTTCTCCATGGTCTGTGGATGAGGATTGTTCTGAGTTAGGGATAAAGACAATGTCAGAATTCTATGGAACTTACAAGAATCTTTTTTCCACGTAGAAGGTATAGATTAAATTTCATCACAGCATTGCCCCTAATAACAAAATAAATGTAGGTTGTCTACAATGCAAACTAAAGGAAATTGTTAAAGAATATATCATGGACACTTGCACACTGAAATAGGGAACAGCCATTAAAAATAAGGCTTTCATTGATTTGGTGGCACCGGACAATGCTCAGATCCACAAGTGTCACAAGCAGGACTCGGAATTGTACATATTGTTAGAATCTAAGTGTGCAATGTATGTGTAAAGGCCTGCAAATATTTAGGCACAGGTTCTTGTGAATTGGCTATGATCTATAGGCATCATCCAGCTTACTCTCTCTCTTGAATAGCCTATGAGCTAAGAATCATTTTCTATATTTTTAAATAATGGAGGGGGGAATCAAAAAAGAATAATATTTCATGAAACCTGAAAATTCCACGAAATTGAAATTTTAGTGTTCAAACTCAAGTTTCATTGGAACATGGCCATGCATTATTAATGGCAAAGTTGAATCTTTACAACAGAGAGCAGATGGTTGTAAGGCAGAGAATATTTCTATCTGGCCCTCTCCAGAAAATGTTTGCCAACTCATGCACTAAAGGACAGCTAGGAAGGAAACCTACCAAAGAGCTTACTGTGAAAATGGTTACATTGGACAGGTTTTTCATTTTATTCTTAAAAATTTCTTGTAATGTCTACCTTTGCTAACAATTACTATTAGATGACTTTTTTCCTAATCAAAACATGCCCATTTACTACAAATTCTGCACATTTGCAGAAAACAGTCTTCTGGAACTAGGATGAGCAGTGTGAGTTTCCAAAGGATGCCAATAAAACTATTGTCTTCCTCTAGAATTTATATTCACAGCCACAGGACTACTATCATTAACTGAGTGCCTACTATGTGCCAAAATTGTGCAAACTTTTTTTCTTTACCTCTGATACCTCATTCAAATTTCACATATATCCTGTAAGAAGACTGCCATTGTTACCTCACAACTGACTAAACCAAAGCTCAGGGACATAAAGGTACTTCTTCAAGAGTGCACAAGGAAAGATTTGAAATCCTAGCACTGATTTTTCTGAACCCCACAGCCCGATTTGTAACCATGAATCCCTGCCTCACATATGGTGGAAAAAGGATGTGGAGTTTGCAAGCTTGGTTCAGACTCTTCTTCCCTTAGATGGCAGGACAGGCAGCCATCGGGCAAGAGCTAAATAGCCCTCCTGGTGCACTTGCCAGGGTGTACACAAACGGTGTGCCTCTGTTTGTCACAGCTATGTGAGCTGTTCTGTCATTTGTCCTTTAAAACTCTATTCTATGATGATATTGCTTTTCCATGTAAGATGGGAAAAAACTCCAGCCACAAATTGCAAGCAGTGAGCTGAGCTGCTGACCAGATGTGGCTGTCTTAGAGCACTTGACCTGCTGGCTCATAATAGTTAACACGGGCTCCCCTAGAAAAGCCTGTAGTTAATAACATCCCCTTCTTCAATCCCCAGAGGCCTCTGCTTCCTCCAACTCCTATTTCTAATACCCCCAATGCATGCCAAACACAGAACAGCTGAAAAATAGAATGGGCAGATGCCCACACAAACACATGCCCATTTGGCATCTACACTGAGGGCAAAAGAAGTGAATCTGGACATGAACATCAGCAGGAGAGATGTGAAGTAGAAGATAGAACAGATCACCGAAAGGTGGCTAAACATTATAATGAGAGATGGAGACAAATGTGAGGCATTCTTTAGAGAGGCAGTATCCAGTGAAGTTAACAGGCCCTGGCTATGTTAAAAGGGTGACCGAGTCGCATATATTGCCTCTTGCCTCTCCAGACCCCAGAACTCATCATTTCTCTTACCCAATTCCCATCCTCACCCTCACCCCATCCCCAGCACAGCCAATGGTCCCAGGGATGTGTATCTAGCATCAGATACACCTGAGGTAGTCCCAGCTCTGCCATTTACAAGTCCTGGGACCTGGGGTAAATCCCTTAATCTCTCCAAATCTCAGTTTTCTCATGTAAAATGTTATTAATTGTCACTTCCTTGGGCTGGTATGATAATTAAATCAGAAGAAAAGAAAAAATCAAGAAAAAAATTGAGCACAGTGTTTGGTACATGCTAAGCACTCAATAAATAATAACTATGTTATTATTATCATTTTTTGTCATTGTTATTGTAGCAGTAAGCTCTTTTGTTTGGAGGTGTTTTTAATATCCAAGTTTCCTCCTGATTCAAGTGACAGGATAAAAGAGAAAAACTCTGGAAGCCTTTGAAACCATAGAGGAAACACAGGGAAAGGTGGAGTCCATGTGGGCTTTTGTATCATCAACTCTGGCAATCCAAATCACATCTCTGCACCAAGCAAGTAACATCTCACTTTTCTGAGCCTCAGTTTCCCCATGAGCAAAACAGTGATTGTAATATTGCCCTCATTAGGTTGTTGTAAATATTGTAAAACACAGAGTAAAATTAAAGCATCTCTACACATCCATTATTTCCTTGTGGCTCTGAGTAATGTGATTTGTAAAAAGGGTGACTGAGTCCACTGTATTGCCTCTTGCCCCTCTAGACCCCAGAATGCATCACTTCTCTTATCCAATTCCCGTCTTTACCCTCATGCCCACCATAGCCAATGGTCCCAGGGATGTGAAGTTTCTTTCATGTTCCACCCTATCTTGTCTCTGAAAGGTCTGCATTGTGCTGTGAGCAGCTTGTGCTGGGTAGGTTTCCTTGCAACAGTTCCACAGCCCCAGTTCCTTTTGCCGACTGCAAAAGGAAGTGCCCACGTGTAAATGAGAAACAGATTTCTCTCCTTTTGAAGCCTGCCAAGGTTGTAGACTACTGGGTTGATCTGCCTTTCATTTTTATTTTTATTTTTTTGAGACAGAGTTTCACTCTTGTTGCTCAGGCTGGGGTGCAATGGCACGATCAGCTCACCTCGACCTCCGCCTCCCTGGTTCAAGCATTCAAGCTATTCTCCTACCTCAGCCTCCCG
Organism: Pongo pygmaeus; assembly: GCF_028885625.2. Taxonomy (NCBI): domain Eukaryota; kingdom Metazoa; phylum Chordata; class Mammalia; order Primates; family Hominidae; genus Pongo; species Pongo pygmaeus. Next base: position 114,235,455 of record NC_072383.2, read on the forward strand.
AGTAGCTGGGATTACAGGCACCCACCACCACACCTGGCTAATTTTGTATTTTTAGTAGAGACAGAGTTTCTCCATATTGGTCAGGCTGGTCTCGAACTCCTGACCTTAAGTGATCTACCCGCCTCAGCCTCCCAAAGTGCCAGGATTACAGGTATGAGCCACCACGCCCTAGTCTGCCTTTTATATTCTTGATTATCAGGTCTAGGTTTGGCCCACAAAGGAATATTCTTCAAGAAAAGAATGAGCACATAGAGAGAGAATAAGGTAGAGAGAAAATAAGGTCACATCTCAGAAAGCTTATCTCAGGGAGAGCCTCTCTTGGGAATGAAGAGGTTGGGGTAGACTTGGTTGGCCATTGAGATTTGAATGAAAAGGTTTTGGAGGCCAGGCGCAGCGGCTCACACCTGTAATCCCAGCACTTTGGGAGGCTGAGGTGGGCAGATCACCTGAGGTCAGGAGTTTGAGAATAGCCTGGCCAACATGGTGAAACCCCATCTCGACTAAAAATACAAAAAATTAGCTGGGCATGATGGCACGCACCTGTAATCCCAGCTACTCAGGAGGCTAAGGCAAGAGAATCGCTTGAACCTGGGATGCAGAGGTTGCAGTGAGTCAGGATCACGCCACTACACTCTAGCCTGGGTGACAGAGCAAGGCTCCATCTCTAATACAATAAAAATAAAAAATAGAAATATGTTCTCGGGGAGAGAGCATCACTGAGGGTACTCTGAGAGACAAGGAAGAGAATGTCCAGCTGATGGTGCCTGAAATGAATGGAAGGTTATTTTCTCACATAGCAAGAATCTTGTCTTAGGCAACTCTGGAGTTTTTGGGGTGGCTGATGATGGCAGGGATCTGGACAACCTCTATATTCTCCTGGCCTTCCCCTCATGGTCACAAAGTGGCTGCTGTCTCTGTCGACATCTAGCCCTCAGAAGATAGAACTCAAAGTAGGGAGAAATGGGGCTGGTGGAAAAGTGTTCTGTCCTTACAGACATCTTTTATTATGGAAGGAAATAAAACGTGTTTTATTTCCTTTGCTGCAAACGTGTATCAGGATGCTGCTTATATCTTACTGGCCAACTTTGAACCAATTGTCTATTCTGGACCAATCGTTAGCCAAGGAAAAGGGGTTTGCTGATGTTGACCTAGATCAATTGTGATCATTCTCTGGGGCTTGGCTCACTGTTGCTTAAATAAATTGGGGGTTTTGTAAAGGAAAAATAAAGAAAAAAGTGGTGAGGAGCTCAACAACAGCATCTGCCCCCAACAGAGATGCTCCTCAGAGACCACATAAGATCCACCTTTATGTCTCCCCTGCCTAGTGTGGCACAAAGTCAGGGCTCTGTAAATTATTGTTAAAAGGAATGAATGAATGTATCCAATCTGGCTCCTACCTTAACAACTAGTATTTAGTAGGTGCTCAGTAAACATATGTTGAACAAATGAGAATGCCTGTCCCAGTGCCTTGAAATGAATTGAGTGTACTCAGTAACAATCTGTCAAACGAACTCTAATATCTGCTTCTCAGTTTCCTTATTTCTTAAAGAAATAGATGGAAACTAAGGGTAGGTGACAGGCTATTTATCCAAACTCTATTGAAACAACCAGACGTGTTGATCATGGGTGTTTTCAGGTGGTAATAAACATTATTTGTTAACAGCCAGTGAATAGATGTAATATTTTCATCTTTGCAGGCCATATGATCTCTGCTGTGACTCTTCAACTCTGCCCTTGTAGCATGAGAGCCCCTATAGACAGTAGATAAATGAAAGGGCCTGGCTGTGTTTCAATAAAATTTTATTTACAAAAATAGACAGCAAGGCCAGACTTGGTCCATGGGCTATCATTGGCAGACTCCTCCTCTAGGCCACAAAAGCAGGATTTGAACCTGGAACATGGCCATCTAGCTCTCAGATGCCAGCAGAAGGCATGGATGTTTTGGCTTCTGTCTTAGGATCCTCTGAGAAGTAGACCCCAAAGCAGGGTTAGATATGCAAGTAGTTAATTGAGGGAAGCATCCATGAAGGATTAAGAAGAAAAAGCAGGAGTAGGCAGGGAGACCCTTCAGACCACAGTGCAGGCCTGACACCTCCGAAAGGAGAAGGGGAAGGAAAGATGTGGAAGGAAAAACTGGGAGGGAAGAGCCTTAGACCACTGTGCACTCCCAAGTCTTGACCAGGCTAATGGGGAGACCTCAAGCTAACACCCTCTGTTAGAGGAGCCTGCAGACTGCAGGCATGGCCTGAGATCATATCCTGTCCCCAGGCTTGGTCACTGGCTGCACACAGCTCAGGGGAAACATGATCTCAGCAGGAATGCAGTAGAGGGTCCAGACAGGCAACTACTCTGAGGTTTTCTGTCGACTTTGCTCCCCAAAGCAGGAAATCTGTGGGGCTCATTTTACCCACAACTTCTCCAAAGGTCACTACTGGAGACATCATCAGAAAAGACATCCACAGGCAAGAGGACACATGGAAAATACCAGCTGGTGTCTTCCCATTCAGCTGAGGACCAGGGGCTAAAATGCAGAAAGCTCTAGACATAGTTGGTGGCACTTGCAAAGTTCTCCAGAAGGTTACATTTACTACTGTTGTTTTAGGAACCTTAATGTAGTCTTGGGATATCCTAGTGCTGAGAAAGCCTATCCCCATTCTGCAAGACCCTGGAGGAGTGAGAGTCTATTGCTTTCCCAGGAGACGCTTGATCCTCTAACTACCTAGAAGAAGCAGGATTTCTCAGAGTGTGTCTGTGGAACCCCCGTCCACAGAAAGGGGAGGCTGTGTATAATATGCTAAGCAAAATTACTCCACATTCAACTAAGTATGAGAATCATTTCTTTAAATAAAATTAAACAAATTCTTTGTCTACAAATCTCCTCAGAGTCTTTAGTCCAAAATTCTGAGAGTTTTCCAAACTTATATTACCATGAAGTTTTTTTTTCTTTTCCTTTTAAATTCAGCAGCTCATAGATCTAACACAGTGGAAAATCCAGTGTAAAAATTACAGGTCCAGAGTGAGTCTGTGGAAATCATCCTGGTTGTCTCTTTGATGAGTTTACCATAGTCTTAAGGAATATCCAGATAATAAGAATTACCACTGACCTAGCGCAGTGGCTCACGCCTGTAATCCCAGCACTTTGGGAGGCCAAGGTGGGAGGATCGCCTGAGTTCAGGAGTTCAGGACCAGCTGGCCAACACAGCAAAACCCTGTCTCTACAAAAACAAAACAAAAAAAATTAGCTGGATGTGGTGGTGTGCGCCTGTAGTACCAGCTACTCAGAAGGCTGAGACAGGAGAATTGCCTGAGCCCAGGAGGCAGAAGGTGCAGTGAACCGAGATCACACCACTGCATTCCAGCCTGGGCAATAGGAGAGACCCTGTTCAAGAAAAAAAAAAGAATTAAAAAGAATTACTACTGATCTTTGATGCTCTTCTATAGAAGTAATGCTGCATCATGGCTTAGTGCATGGACAGGGAGACCAAGCCTATTTGCCTCAGTTTGCTCATCTGTAAAATGGGGATAGCTATCATCCCTACCTCACAAGGTTAGTGTAAGGTCAAAATGAATCATCATGTGTAAAAACATTTGAAATAGGCACTTAGAAAGTAGTATGTGTCACTCACTGCTACATGCTAGGAATTTTATATATGTCATTTTTATTCCCCTAAGAGCTCTCAGAAATTGGCTCAAAATGCTAAACAAAACCAAGTTAACATTTGTGACTTTGAAAGGGTTTTAGTGAAATTCAGGACCTGAGTTGAGGCGAGACGATTTCCTGGACAGACGATTAGAGGTCGTGAAACCACCAGAGTATGTGTTTGCGGCATGAATCCAGGTGGTGGCTTGTCAATTTTCTCCTGGGCCCAGATGCATCGGAAACTCTACATGGAAACACGGAGAGGCCAGAGCCCAATCCACGCTTGGTGACATTCCCCAGAATCTTTCCAAAGTGTCAAAGGATATTGGAACCATGCTAGGGAATGCAGTATCATTTTAAACATTGTGAAAATTGGTCACTTTGGAAACAATTTAGTTCTACTCTGTGTATTAAATCATTTCCCCATTTTATGAGTTATATAGAAAAATAATAATGAATTATTTCCCCCCAAGGTACTAGGAGAAATTGTGTTGCAATATTAGGTTATGATCTCTTGTACTATTTAATAGGTATTCAAGGCTGTTTTATTTTAATACACAAATAGAGAGATTTAGTGAAAAGGTGTGATGGGAAATACATGTTCCTGGATCATCGAGGTTTTTACATTGGGGTCCCTTCCACCTAACTCCTTATGAGAAATTACATCTCTGTTATAGGAGTATTTAGGGAACCAGGGTACCGAGTAAGTAAATTACCCTTTGGGCATGAGTTAAGTGTTTGGGAGAAGTTCACTGACTGCTGTGGGGTATTTCAGTGAATTACAGTCCCAGGGACCTGGTGATGGGTTGGGGGGGATGGTAAATCCCTCTTACAATCAACTCTTGCTTTACTCTGTCAATTGAAAGAGCAGCAGCAGCAAGGATCCCATAGAATCTGAGATGACTCTAAAGTTGATTCTGGTTGACTCAGGAAAGTACATTTCATAGAGATATTTGGCTCTACACTGAATTTACTATATAAAATGGAAAGAAAGCATGAGAAAAGACAGAACAGTGGAAACAATGGAAGGGAAGCAATATTGTGGAGTACCTACTATGTGTCAAGTACTGACAATTACAAACATGGTCATACACAAAACCTAATGTCTGCCCGCATGGAGTGTGGCAGGCAAGACATGCGAGTAATGGTCAAAATATTTGACAACTGCAGTTGATAGACTCCTAAGATTATCCCACTTATCCCAACCTCCCAGTATGCACAATATTGTATAATCCGCTTCCCTTGAGTAAAATGTTTCTAATAGAATACAACTTTGTTGAAGGGATGTCAGTTCCATGATTAGGTTACAATAAGTTGAGACTATAGTCATGCTGGCCAACTCTCAATGTGCACACCTTCTCAGTTTGCATTTTTTGATACAACAAGATGACGATTTAAGAGGTCCATGTGGCCAGGAGCCGAAGATAGCCTCCAACCAACAGCTGGTGAGGAACTGAGACCCTCAGCCTTATAGCTCACAAGGAACTGGGTCTTCCCACCATCACATGGGCTTGAAAGCAGACCTTTCCCCAGTTGAGCCTTCAGATAAGACCCTGGCCTTGGATGACAGCTTGATTGGAGCCTTGTGAGAAACCTTAAGATAGATCACTCAGCGAAGCCCTGCCCAAATTCCTGACCAACAGGAACTGAGATAATAAGTACATGTTGTTTTGAGTCACTAAATTAGGGGGGATTTTTTATGCAACAAGAGATAATGCAAAAGTCAACATAGTGCTTTCTTTGGGGAGTCAAATCAGGCAGAGACACTCAAGAGCAACTGTAGTGTCAGGGATTAACCCAACAAATTGATGTGTCACTGTATTGTCTGGAAGTCATAAGGGAGGTGCTGAGGTAGCCACTGGGTACAGGAGGACACTTAGGGAGATCAAAGAAATAGTTGTCTACTAGATGATATGATAATATTTCAAAATTGTAACAACTAGAATGGTCTCACCAGTACAAACTTATAATTCATATATGTATAAAATTTCTTACCAAATCTGACTTTTGTCTGGGTATGGGGAGGTGGAAAAAGGAGGAAACAGGAGTTAAAGAAAAAAAAAAAGCGTGCTGCTAGTACCCGCTGTATAATGGATATTCTGAGTCACAAATGTCCAGGGGTGCACTGGGGCCAGCTTGAAAGTCTCACAACAGTCAATTATTCCATATTCAGGAAATATACAAGCCAGTTGCTTATTATCGTCATAGGTAAAATTTAAATTATATATACTTACATTGCAATAAAGTATATTAAAGACAAATGTAATAATTATTAGTCAAAATCAGCACTTTCTGATCATTTTATATATTTTCTATTACAGTTATTTTCCTCTATTATATCTGCATAGTAGAAATACGGAGTAACACTGTGTTCCTGTACATCTCTCCCCAAATTTGTGTTCAGTGCTATTACATTGGTAGCTTGAAAGTGGTCACAGTGTTAGCAGTATTTACACCACAGAAATGGGAAGACACTATAAATCATGGTCTTTTTTTTTTCACCTCTCTCAAGAGAGAACTAGTTGGTAAACATTTATCAATATGCCACTGGCAATGGTAAACCAAAGTCACTTCTATACTCAAGGAAAAATCAGGGTAATGGAGAAGTAAGCAGTTAAGTACAGTACAGTGGCTGGTATTGTGAGATAACAAAGCACATGGGAACATGTAGGCAGGGCCCTAATCCAGGCAGGAAGAGTGAGGTCAGGGAAGGCTTCCTGGGGAGGAAGGATGAAAGTAAGAAGTGGTTGAGTGTGGGCCAAAAGATCTCACTGGAGCCAGGTGTGGTGGAGTGCACCTGTAATCCCAGATACTCAGAAGGCTGAGGCAGAAGGATCACTTGAGCTCAGGAGGTTGAGGCCACCCTGGGCAACATAGCAAGAACCCTGACTCCAAATAAGAAAAAAAAAAAAAAAAAGCCAGCCAAAGTGGCTCACACCTGTAATCCCAGCACTTTGAGAGACTGAGGCGGGCAAATCACTTGAGCCCCAGGTGTTCAAGACCAGCCTGGGCAACATGGCAAAACCTTATCTCTACAAAAAAATACAAAATTAGCCAGGTGTGCTGGTATGAACTTGTATTCCCAGCTTCTCAGCTATTCGGGAGGCTGAGGTGGGAGGATTCCTCAGGCCCAGGAGGTTGAGGCTGCAGTGAGCTGTAAGCCCTGAACTATGATCATGCCACTGCACTGCAGCTTGGATAACAGAGTGACATTCTGTCTCAAAAAAAAAAAAAAAAACAAAACAAAAGATTTCATTGGAAAAAAATACTAGCATGGAAGTCTGGAGTTGTGGATTCAGTTTTCATGTCTGCTGTGTAACACAGATAAGTCTGATAAGGAGATGAGTTGGGAGCAGGATACCATTTACAATTTTGTCCAGGTCTAAAGGCTGATGACTTGCATACTAAAATGAGTGTCAACTCCCGAATATTTATAAGCCTTTGGCGTGTGTAGAGAAGGATGGTTGTTTTGAGATATAAAGTAAACAAACTTGTAAACAATCACAAAGGAAACAGGTCTCAAGAAATCATATTTTCTCAGAAATTCTCACTTCTCCACTCACATACACATATTACCTCCACTCCCAAGATCCAGTAAACTCATAACAGAAAACTTATGATTTTGTCTGTCTTTCATCCTGTCTTTGTAGCCCCATCAAGCTTAGTTGACCTTGAGTATATCATGCCTTAATGAGTACAGACTCAGCCATGCTTTGGCCATTTAAAAGCCTTTTCCTGTCCTCAAAGCTTGCACCTCCACCAGGCAGAAGGCATGAAGAAGTCTGTCTGACCATTGGCTGCCTCCAATAACCTAGCAACATGTGAGTTGCTTCTAGTCATCAAGACCAATAGCCCAGCAACCAAGAAGTCCCAAGGTCACAAGGTATCCAAGCACAAGGACTTCGAATATTGTCATCTGGTGGGAAATAAAGGGAAACATTAGGAGGCAAAAGATGAAGGATCTGGAGAAGCAGAACCAGAATTCAAGCACAGAAAGAAATACCAGATAGATGGAAATAAATTTTCCTCTTTGACCTCAAAACATCATCCCTGTTTTGGCTTTTCAGGGTAGATAACTGGTGAAATAGTTAATGCACTATTCTGGAGACTTTCAAGAAGCAGGAAAGACTTTGAGACATTACAGTTAAGCAGTTTTTAGCACGATTTCAGAGCTGGAAGGCAGAAAGGAGCCATCATGCCTGGCTTAGACCAGACATGATTCAGGCACCCACCTTCTTGTGAAATGGGAGCTGAGGAGGGACTCGTCTTCTTGTGAGGTGCATGACTGACCAAGTAATTCAGGAAAACATCAGAGCTCTATTTCTAAGGCAGAAAAGACGGAATGGCTATTCAGTAGACAACCAAGATCCATTTATATCTCCACCCTCTTAGTCTCCTCCTTTCTCAGATTTTGTTCCCTAACATTGAAAGCTTCAGTGCCAGGTATCATGCTAAGCACTTCAATACATTACCTTGTTGAATCTTCACATTAACATTATAGGTAAGTACCATTTTCATCCTTATTTACTGATGAGGAAACTGTGGCTCATAATGGTGACACAGCTTTCCTAATACCTTAGGAAAACCACAGTTACAAAGTGGTAGAGTCAGGACTCTTGAAATCGACAAACTCTAGGGTTGTGCTGTCTAATATGGGAGCCACTAGGCACATGTGACTCTTTAATTTTGAAGTACAGTACAGATGGTCTTTGTCTTACAATGGTTTGATTTAAGATTTGTTGACTTTATGATAATATAAAAGTGATATACATTCAGTAGAAACCATACTTTGAATACCATACAATCATTTTGTTTTTCACTTTTAGTGTAATATTCAACAAATTCCATGAAATATTCAATGCTTTACTATAAAATAGGCTTTGTGTTAGAATATTGCCCAACTGTAGGCTAATGTAAGTATTCTGAGCATGTTTAAAGTAGGTTAGGCTAAGCTATGCTCTTTGGTAGGTCAGGTGCATTAAATGCATTTTTGACTTATAGAATACTTTCAACTTATAATTCTTTTATTGGGATGTAACTTCATTGTAAGCCAACGAGCATCTATACTTAAAATTTAAAATCCAATTCCCTAGTCCCACTGGCCACATTTCAAGTGCTCAAAGAGCAGTATTAGTCTGGTAGCAACCACATTGAAGGGTGCAGATACAGAACATTCAAATTATCATAGAAAGTTCTGGGACCCAGGTTCTTAATCATCCACTAAAATGGCTTCACATGATTTATATCTCATGGACTGGCAGTTTTTGTGAAGGTTTCAAAAGCAACACCTTCAAAGGCAAGAAGATTCCACCTCTTCCCACCCCACTTCCAAGAAAAAGGCTCTACCTCATCTTGAAACTCCTAACTCTTTTCTGCAAAACTTATCAACAACCCGCCTAACAGGTGAAGGGAAAAATTGAAATCCTGGGAGTGACTTGGAGTACGAAGAATAGAAAAGCAACAATACAGTAGTAGCGTTTCAACTTGGAGACACTCATAACTGCACTGTGGTTTCTGTTTCCCAACACCCTCTCCAGCAAAACCCCTGCCAGGCCCACAATCCCAAGCTCCTCCTAGTTCTCACCCAAACCGCCAATCCACAACAAATATGTTTCCCAATTCATGACAAGACGACACTGTGTCAATAGCAGGTGACATTGTGGTGTTAAGTACAGCACCCGATGAAAACCCAAAATACTCTTATTGTTCCACCCTCGCAAAAATTCCTTATGGGCCGGAGCACATGACTCAGTTTGTGGTCTGGTTAATTCCATTTCCAGACACTGGTGAGTTAGGGGACTGAGAATGATTCTTCTTTTAAGGTGTTGTAAAAACCACAGTAATATTTAAGATAACACATGACTCTTTTCCTTTATTCATCTCCCTTCCTGCTCTGCAGGGTGACAAGTTAAGGCTGCCAGGACTAAGCTGGCCTCAAGAAGATGGGTCATGTCCAGGAAATAATATATACTCAGAAGACCCAAATTTCAGCTGGAATCCTTCCCCTGCCATTTATCAACCCTCCAAGAAAGGAAAGTCACTGTTCTTTCAGATTCCATCTCCATAAAAAGGAGCTAAAATGCCAACCTTACATGGTTATTGTGAGGATCAGAGGAGATGATGGTTATAAAATAGTGGCACATAGTAGGTCTTCAAACAAATGTTGCTTCCGCCTTCCCTCTAAGTATTGGGTATTTACATTAGAAATTTTCATAGAAATGAAAGTAAATTTAGCAAATATTCTGGACAAGGAACCAGAAATACCAAATCCTGGTAGTTGCTCCTTCCCAAAAGAGTGTCATCACAATGCCAGACGTATGGGAAGCAAAATAGCATTGTGTTATTAGTTGAGGCTTTCGTGACAAATCCCACGGCAGGGCTTAAGAGTCACCGGGGCTGGGTCACACCACTGTGAATGGTTTCTTTTCTAAAGCTTGCAGTCTAAACAGCCTCAGGCCAAAGTCAACCTTGAATCCAGCTCTCCTTCACCTTGTATTGCCTCAGCTGCAAACTGACACTAGACATGTAGGGGTGGGGAACAGTTTCTAAGAGGCAAGACTGTAGCTCTGTGTTACCTAGCCAGAAAGACATAAAAGAGAAGAAAGAAAGACAGACAGAGGATAATGCCCTCCCCTGAAAGCTCCAGCCCTAGAAAATGAAACCCAGCCAGAGTCCTCAAAGATTACGAATCAGATCCAAGTTATTCCTGGTAATAGAGGAAGTGTTTCTTGCCCTTGTATCTGATGAAGAGCATGGCAGTGGGGTGGGGAGGAGCCTCAGACTACACTTAGAAGGCTCCAATTGGCCTAATTACCTAAAGACTCATCCTATGATAATTCCAGGCTGGCTTTACAAAGCCCCTGAGGATGTAGGTAGCTTTGTACAGTTATCTACCTCCAGTACAGCTTCTTGAGTCCAACCCAGGAGACTATGATCAGAAGGTCCAGAGTGGGCCCTGGGAATCTGCACTTAACAGGTTGACTGCACAGTCAGGTGCAGGAGAGACTCTTGTGGTTGGGGATTTGTTTATCCAGTTGTTTAGTTGATCTTCTGGTGACTCATCCATTTCTCAGTCATTCCCATTTACGTTTTCCTCCTGGGTCTTGCCATTGGCCCTTTCCTTAATAACTTCTGCTTCTTCTTGGGTCCAGTGCCATGGCCTCCTCTTAAGAAATCTTTCCCTTCCTATCCACTTGACATTCAAAGCCACCATCTTGGTGAAAGTGGATTTTAGTAGGGAATACCATTTCTGGCTATGTACCTTTGAGACGGTTTTGTGACTTGGGAAATGTGTGTCCATCTGACAACTGAGTATGTTGGAAAAGTCTGGTAAGAACTTATCATGGAAATATGTGCATAATAAGAGCTCAAACATAAGTTTAAGGATCAAAGAACAACAGATCAAATGTGTAAATTCATGCATGCACACACATGCACACACACAGAGAAAATACAACCAAAACATGGAACATTCTGTGCATGCACGTGAAACCCATATGGACCACAGAAAAGTCAATACACACATTGACCTACATTTCTCTAGGCAGGCTGCAACCCCCACAGAGGCATCTAGTTTCCTTCCTCGGGGTAAGGCAATAGAATAGCAGCATGCAAAGCCCACCAGCATAATTCACCGTAACCCCCATTCTTTGCTCACACTCCACCTTAATCCATCAGCCTATCCCTGACCTTTTACTCTAAATTCCTTCTTTAACTACTCTATCCTTGACCACCTCTCCAGCCATCCTTAATCCTCCTCCATGGTGCAGGAGGATTATTAAGTGAATCTCAGGGATGACATGACCACATCTTTCAAGTAAAGTCACCTTCAAAGGCTATCTATAGAAAACATTATGATGAGAGAGAGAGAGAGAGAGAGAGAGATCAACTGATGATCTGTCTATCTATAGCACAGAAACTGCAACCCATCTCAGGAATATCAATACACGTAAAATATCCTAGGCTTTTCTATTTAATGTCTACCTCCAAAATTCTCAGTCATGTCAGAGATAAGGAGAGATGTCATCTGCAGTCTATGACAGAAGCATGGAGGTACACAAGTACATGCTTTAAATTGGAAAGTAATGTAGAGACGGGAAGGATTAAAGCAGTACATACATGTGTGCCCCACATGTGCCAGCCCCCTATGCTGTCAACAGAGCTCCAGCTCCAGGTGCCGAGAGGAGACTGTGCGTCTCAGCTACTGTGTGCTCATCTGCATGTGTTCTCTTGCAAAGATACATATTGGAGATGCTCCTTCAACAACTCGCACTGAGATGTGTTTCTGCCCAGGGGTCAGGCATAGCAGCACCCCCATAGATTTCCAGACCCATGAAATGTTAAAATGGAAAAGCACTAGAGTGTCCCAAAGTATATTCTAGGGAATATCAGCTGTATTGCATGTAAAATCTTATAAAGGAGGGAAACAGAGAGATGGGAAACTCTGGTTCAAATAAAGTGAAACTTGTTTCTTTCTTACAGGACTTTTCAGAAGCTTTAGTGTCTAAAGTTCATTGTGAATTCTGAAAGGGAGATAGAACAGTCAATGTTTCCCAAGCTGACTTGAGCACAGAATCTATTTCTAAGATTCCGCTTTCAGGACAACCGTCTTGGGAAACATTTTGAGACAAAATGCAAATTCAATCTAACTCTTTTCACCCACTCGACAGGTGGAAAAACTAAGGTCCAAGAGCAAACAGATTAGTCGTAAATGGCACACTGGTTAATGGAAGACCACGTCTACTGACTTCTGGTCTAGAATCGCATCTTCACATGTCTCTCATGACATATGAGATTCTGGGTGAGGAATTTAAGTCATTCATTCACTCAGTGAGTGTTTCTTAGGCACCAGTTCTGTGCCACCTTCTGGGCTGGATTCTGGAAGGACAAAAAAACAAACAAACAAACAAAAAGGCATGATTCCTGCCTTCAAGGAGATTATAATTTACTGGAACACATAAGAAAGCAGTCAATTATGGCACACGAAGTCCCTGCTTAGTTTCAATATGCACAGTTCCATATGCATAGTTCCAATATGCATAGATTCTACTTATTGCAAATTTTAAATAATGTCAGTTCCCCAATGACATAGTTCAAATTTAAGTTACTGCAGTATATTAACTGTGTGATTGTATAAAATACAACCTTTGCTGCCTTTCAGTCACAGCAGAAATAACAGATGTGTATATTGAGCAGTGACTGATCACGCCACTCTGTTCCAAGTCTGGTCACTGTGGGTCTGTTATTCAGGTCAGACATGGACAGCAAAACATGTCACTGTGTTGCCTCCTTGTCCCTTAGGGAACAACCTGCATGTCATTTTATACAACTGAATCATCAAAAGAAGGAATTGACCAATAAAGATGAAAGTGCAGCAAGAAGGCTGATAATGCTGGAAGTTAAATTTACATAAAATGTAAAGAGTTACAGAAAACATATGGCTGACTGTGGAAACATGGACACTGCCACCATGTGAGGGACCCTGGATGGACAGCTAGTGGAACTTGGTGAAGGTGAACTCATTGACATAAATGAGGAAAGTGATAAAAAGCTGAAGGTGTCCTAGAAAAGGTAATATCAGTAAGAAATTTCACATTAAAGGAACTCTTGGAGATATTCCACAGCATTGAAAGGGCAAAGAATAAAATGCTGGAAGTGAATTCAAACCTTGAAAGGAGTCTGACTTGTCAAGGTGTTGAAGAGACGTTCACTTTCCTTACAGATCAAGTGAAGGCAAGCGTTGTTCAAACCACTAGATAAGATTTTAATAAAGAAATAAAACATAGTTCTCAATGTTCTTTATGTTTTAAAGTACAGTGTACAAAATAAGAGTTTTAATTGTTTGCATTTTTCTATACACTTATATTCAACAGTAAAAGGATTTTTACTGCTTGGAGAAAAAAATCAAAGGTCACAGCACAATTGTAATTTTTCCTGTTGCTTAAGATTGCTTTGCATGCTTTCAGCCCTCATGTTTCCACACTTTTGTGCAAAGAGAGGACACCTGTACATAAACACACTCTGGGCCTCAATTTATCTGCTTTAAGAGAAAATCCATTAGCGTACCAATAGAAAAGCAGAGGCACACCCAAATGAAGATGATTCCAGATGGGTTTAGCTTTGAAGGTTCTATACTTAAAAGCAGAAACATGTAGGTGGAAGGCAAGCACAAAGTGTAGTACAGAAACCTGGGGCTAGTGGCCACAGACCTGTTACCATCCCTGGGCCCCCAAGGACAGTGGAAGGAAGCTAACCAGAACCCAGAAAAAGTGATATTGAGCAGTATGCCTCTGTTTGAGGAGGAGGGCCAGCCTGAGAGACTCTCCAGGAAGTGGGGCAGGGGACTGAATATCCCACCCTTACTCTCCTCCTCCTTCCCTATTCCCATTGGCTGAACTCACCATATTAGCCTATTCTCACACTGCTGATAAAGACATACCCAAGACTGGGTAATTTATAAAGAAAAAAGAGATTTAACGGACTCACAGTTCCACGTGGCTGAGGAGGCCTCACAATCATGGTGGAAGGCAAAAGGCACATCTTACACGGTGGCAGACAAGAGAGAATGAGAACCAAGCAAAAGAGGTTTCCTCTTATACAATCATCAGATCATGTGAGACTTATTCACTATTTTGAGAATAGTAAGGGGGAAACTGTACCCATGATTCAATTATCTCCCACCAAATCCCTCCTACAACATGTGGGAATGATGGGAGCTATAATTCAAGATGAGATTTGAGTAGGGACACAGCCAAACCATATCACTTACTTGGAAGCCAGAAGGCTTTGTTGACTGTGTATAGTCAGCAAGTGGCAGCCCCTGGGACACAGAACAGGGTACAGAAGGGTAATATGAAATTAGAAGGGCCAAAAGGAAGAGATCTCAAATAGGGCCCTTTTTAGAGAAAATTATTTTATAACAGGTAGCCAAAACCTCCCAAATTAGCTTAAACTCCAAAAGGGAATTAGGAGAAGGAAAGACAGCTGTCTGGCAGAAGTCAGTGCAAGAAGGACAGTTTGGCTCTAGGAGGAACTAGAAAGGCATCATGAGCCCAGACAACCTCTCTCCAAGCTTCTGTCTCTGTGACCACCTGGTCTTTGCTTCCTTTTGTCTCTCCATGGCCAGGAGGCTTTCTCTATCCCCCAACATCATAAGAGAAATTAGCATCCCATACCATGCAGCCACCAACAGAGACTAGCTAATGTCTCTTTGTCGTGTGAGAAAGAACCTGATTGGCCCAACTTGGTTTTAAAGCTGATGCCTGATCCCATGAGCTGCAACCAGGGAGGATCACATGATACTAGCATGGCCGCTAAGGATCATTCTGGTGAATGAGAGTCACTTTCTCAGAAATGAAGAGTTATGGGCTGGGCAGCAACCCGAAAGGTGCTCATAACTGCACTTGTTCTATTTTTATTCAATAAACTCTTAAATATACAATTTTTTTTTAACATGCCAGGCACCATTCTAAGTCTTTCCTTCATTTACAACAACCCTATAAGACACAGCCTACTATTGACTCTTTCTATAGGTGAGGAAATTGAGGTATAAAGATAGTAAGTAATTTTTCCAAGGTCAGATAGCTGGCAAGTGGCAAAGTTGGGATTTGAACCCATACAGTGTGACCCCAGGATTCATGCTTTTAACTAGTATGTTCTGTTATCTCTGCAGTTTAAGTACAGGGAAACAATGGTCTCTATCCATTTGCTTCTCGAAACTTTTCAAGACTTAAGGTAAAGGGGTACTCCACAACCCTAAAAAGTTGTGTGTTGAACTAACAGAGTAAACTATGAGCCTACAATGGTGAAGGAATTGATCCTCCCAATCCACCCCATCTCTTCCCAAAACCCCGACTTCTATTTGCAGGTTCAGAGAACAGAAATGAAAGTGAGACCGAGAGAAATAGAACTCTCACTCTACTCACCATCTGAAAATAATCAACTATCATATAATTCAGAAAACAAAGCATCATAGCAAACTCTAAAGAGAAGACAATGCCCAAGAGCCATAGAGTTTAATCTTCCTCTTCCAGTAGGTGTCATGACAGCAGATCTACACTGGATCTTGGCACCTTTCCCACATGTTTCTGTTCAAGGGCCCTGCGTCTACTCTGGGCAATTTGGGCCTGTCCTCTTTGAGGCAAACCAGCTTTCTCTGGGGAAACCTCATTAAGTCCCATTGCTGCAATTAGGTGGCAGATGCTGGTGACTCTCAAATCTCCCTGCTGTTCTGAAAACTAAGGAGCCAGCTGCCCACTGGCCATCTCCACTTGGAGGTGCCACACAGGCCCTTCAAATGTAACATGTCCCAAACCAACCCCATCATCTTCTTTCCCAGACTCACCTTTCTCTATTGGTCCCCACCTCAAGGAATATCCATCATGTATCCAACCACCAAGTCTGAATTGTAGGAATCATTCTTGACCTCTTCTCCTCCCTAACTTACCTTTCTCACATCTATCTAGTAAGTCCTGCTTATCTGACTTTCTGAATATCCCTGAAACTCTTCCACTTCTTTTTGTCCTCTTCACCACTTTCCCACTTGAGGCCACCATCTTGGTTGCTTGGATGACAGCAGTAGTCTTCTAGCAACAACCATTGCCTCTCTTCAATCCATTTCACAAGCTGCAACCAGAGTGACCATTCTGAAGTGAAAATCTGATTATAGCTCAGCTTTTCTTAACTGTCTTCAAAGTTTCTCTATTATTCTCGGATCAAATCCTAAAGTTTCTCTATTATTCTTGGATCAGATCCTAAATCCTTAAAATGGTTTATTTGCCTGCACAGTCTGGTGCCCAGTCACCTCTCCAGTCTTCTCCCATACTACCCTTCCTTTCACACGGTGTACTCCATGTAGACTAAACTCTCAATCATTGCACATGCCTCTGGTAGGCAGCCCCAAAAATAGTACCAATGCTCCTTCCTCCTGAATTCACACTTGTGACTGTGGACTCAATTCCCCTTGAGTGTGGACTGGACTCAGTGACTCACTTCTTTTTTATTCTTTAATTTTTAACAAGCATAATTTCAACATTTATTTTACATTCAATGGATACATGTGTAGGTTTGTTACATGGGTATATTGTGTGATGCTGAGGTTTGAGTAATGGCTGATCCCATTACCCAGGTACTGAACACAGTACTCAATTGTTAGTTTTTCAACGCCTTCCCTCTCTCCCACTTCTAGTAGTCCCCATTGTCTATTGTTGCCATCTTTATGTCCGTGAGTACCAGTGTTTAGCTACCACTTATAAGTAGTGACTGACTTCTAATGAACAGAATATGGCAAAAGTGATGGGATGTCATCCCAAGATGAGGTTACAGAAAGACTCTGAAATGTATTATACACTCGTATTCTTGCTCTCTGTCTCCTGCAATGAAAGCAAGCTGCCATGATGCTAGTAGTTCTTATGAAGATGCCCAAGTAGCAAGAAATTGATACCTCCAGCCAACAGTCAGTGAACGCCTTATGCAAAGATACATCAGATGCAAAGATACATCAGATTCCAAACCCATATGTTATTTTGCTCTATTACATTTTGAAGTGTGGCATTTTTACGCAGCTTTGTGTGACTAATACAACTCCATAGATTCTCTTGTTTCTGAGCTACTGCCCATGCTCTGCCCACCTCCTAGATTGCTCTTCCCACTCCTCCAATTCCAGCCCATTTCCCCTAACTCCAATTAATTCTCAGATCTCAGGTTAGATGACACCTTGTCCAGGAAGCCTTCCCTGACTTTCCTCATCATAGTGTGCCAGTAAGCTCTATAAGGGCAGGAACCACGGCTGTCATGATTCACCTTGGATCCCCTGTATTCACAAAAACACACAGATGTGTGATGAATACTTCCCAAATGAATGAAGGCTATAGAAAGGCTTTTCCTCTCCATGCTGAGCTGAATTTTTTCCTTGTGGCAAGCAAATGACTCAATAACATGTGGACACCAACTGTGTCCTGAGCTTCTAGAAGTCGTGTTTTTAATGTATGCAGTTGTAATACGGACCTCAAATCTAATATTTATACTGACTTTAAACAGCTCCTCTTCTCCTTCATCCTCTTTTTCACTTTCACAACAACCATGGGAGGCACGATCATCCTCATTTTAGGCATAGGAAAAGTTAAAAAAGGACTTCAGTAAGTTTCATTGACAACCAACTGCAAACCCCAGGTCTCAGAACTGGTCTCCAAATTCAGCATAGAACTGCCCTCAGGAGAAGGATACCAGATGAACATACACCCTAATTACCAAATAATTTTTTCTAAAAATAAATGCAGATTGCCTCCACATATATGACTAATGGCCATACTTCATCACCCAGGCATGTTGGTAAGCAAATAAACTATAATATGAAATTTCTAATCTCTAAGGGGGTCAGACAGCAGAATCAAGGAAATAAAGTAAAACATAATTAAATCAGATCCGGAAAAAGGGAAGTTATGAAAAAAAATCAGTAAAAAGTAAAGCATTTGAAAAGAAATTAATTTTGATGTTTTCAGATACATAGTGGTAAGCTTATAAATTGTTAGGAAAAAAACTACAGTTTAATAAGCAAAATAGATTTTTTTTTTCTTTTGAGACAGGGTTTCACTCCTGTCATCCAGGCTGGAATACAGTGGAGTGATCTCAACTCACTGCAACCTCCACCTCCCAAGGCCCAAGCAATTCTCCTGCCTCAGCCTCCCAAGTAGCTGGGATGACAGGCATGTGCCACCATGCCCAGCTAATTTTTGTATTTTTAGTAGAGATGGGGTTTCACCATGTAAGATTAATTTTTTTTTTTTTTTTAAAAAAAAGACCATTCACACTAGGCTGCTTTGCAGACCAATGTATTAAGGATGACATTCCAGGCTGGACTTTAGGTCTCTGAGTAGTTTGCAAGACACTTGGTTAGATTTATTTATTTTTTATTTTTTTATTTTTTTGAGACGGAGTCTCGCTCTGTCGCCCAGGCTGGAGTGCAGTGGCACGATCTCGTCTCACTGCAAGCTCCGCCTCCTGGGTTCACACCATTCTCCTGCCTCAGCCTCCCGAGTAGCTGGGACTACAGGCGCCCGCCACCATGCCCGGCTAATTTTTTGTATTTTTAGTAGAGACGGGGTTTCACCATGTTAGCCAGGATGGTCTTGATCTCCTGACCTCATGATCCACCTGCCTTGGCCTCCCAAAGTGCTGGGATTACAGGCGTGAGCCACCGTGCCCAGCCTGATTTTTTTTATTCTATAGAAACTCTACTCACTTCCTACCAGTAACATTTTTAAATCACGGTTTTGAATTAAGTACAATTCAATTGAAAAATCACAATAACACCAGTTTCAGAGTCTGTACGGTGGGGAAAATACTTTGTAAACAATGACTGTTGCTTCTTAAACGCCTGTGAGTAGCTCAGATACATTTGTCTTATGCTGAATGCCACTCAGTTGTTAAAAAGTTCCAGAATCTATGCCAAAAACTGGAAAAGCCAAAGGGTGCAGCAGACATGCAAGTGAGCTTGTGTGGCCCTCATCATATTTTTAAAATTAGTTATCAGTACTTATTTAGTTTTTTTTATTATTATTATTATTTTAAACAGTTTTACTCTGTCACCCAGGCTCGAGTGCAGTGGTGCAATAGGCTCACTGCAACCTCTGCCTCCCAGGTTTAAGCAATTCTCCTGCCTCAGCCTTCCAAGTATCTTGGATTACAGATGCCCACCACCACGCCCAGCTAATTTTTGTATTTTTCGTAGAGACGAGGTTTTGCCATGTTAGTCAGGCTGGTCTCGAACCCCTGACCTCCAGTGATCCATCCGCTTTGGCCTCCCAAAATGCTGGGATTACAAGCGTGAGACACTCCGTCTGGTCAGTTATCTATATTTACATATTAGAAGAGGTTCATTAAAATCCAGCTTTATAGCATCTAAACCCACATCCTCTTATGGCAAATGCTGGCCAGAGCTCAGTAAGGACTTCCCCTCCTTCCAGGGCATGTGGCCTCTGTTTCTCCAGGATTCATTGCTCCCTGCTTCTTCTGTGCCCAGCCTGTACCAGGCATTTACAGTACTTGCCTGGCTCCTACGGGCATGGGGTTGAGATTCCTACACTGAAAACGATGACCACCAATTTCTTAAAATCCTATTGGTTGAAACAGAGATTTATTTACTCAAGTGACCTATAGGAAAAGTGAGTTTTTCTGTTTTTGTTTTTGTTTTTAATACAAAATGGAACATGAGTTGGCCAGGTGCGGTGGTTCATGCCTGTAATCCCAGCACTTTGGGAGGCCAAGGCAGGTGGATCACTTGAGGTCATGAGTTCAAGACCCACCTGGCCAACATGGTGAAACCCCATCTCTACTAAAAATACAAAAATTAGATGGGTGCAGTGGCAGGTGCCTGTAATCCCAGCTACTTGGAGGCTGAGACAGGAGAATCGCTTGAACCCAGGAGGTAGAGGCTGCAGTGAGCGGAGACTATGCCTCTGCACTCCAGCCTGGGCAACAAGAGTAAGACTCCATCTCAAAAAACAAAAGTGGTACCTGGAACCCATCAGTTGCCTTTTCTTTTGCTCTCTCCCCTCTCCCCAGGCCCCCAACCTCTCCATCATGCATCTCCACTTCCCTCTGTGTCTCTTGGCTATTTTTCCTCCTCTTATGAGGTCAATTTCTCCACAACATCAGTTGTCAGTGGCCCAAAATGGCCACTTTGATCTGGCATCTATTTCCTGGTCTTTCAAGTTACCTTTCACAGCTCCCCTGGCACAGTGTCTCATTGTCCCAAATCCGATTTGATGAAACAGGAAATGGATTGGCATCGTCATCTATTCAACTCAGGCCAGTCAATTTCTGGTCACAGTTGCTGGTCACTCAATGAATCAAGGTGTCTGGGGCCCTGCCCTAATAACAAGAGAATATCTTATGGCACAAAATATGGCCGCTCAGGGCACCAGGGATTCTAGGCAAGACACACTTCCTTCAAGGGTAGGCAGGACTTGACCACCTCCCAAAGCCCTCACCCCTGCACCAATACAGCCACCAGCTTCCAAAACAAGGTCCCCAATCTTAAGTGATTTGTCTCTCTGCTCCCACAAGGTGTGGCCTGACCAGGACCTGGCTTCCAGAGAGCAGAGTTATGGACAAAGGAGTCATACACTTTATTTGGCCACCGAGTCCTCTGCCACATGCACAAATGGAAGCAGTTAGTTTCTGTAATGAATTTATAACGCTCCTTTGCTTGTTTCCTCTCAGTGCCTGATGGTCTTTCAAAACAGTGTGAATCCACTGAGAACCATAACTGTGCTGCTAGTTGGCCAATCTAGGGGTTCATGCCCACTGCATCCCCTGACACAGACAAGCCGCTGTGCCTCCTCTGAAGTGGCCATAATAAATTTGCTTTATTGGCCTGAATTTGGGAACTCATGTTATTTGCCTTTGGGATAGAACAAAGAGACTCTCTATTTTCTCTGGCTCCTCCCACCTTTGAGATGGCCAAAAGCAGAGCATGTTTTCCGGGTTTCAGTTCACCCTGCAGAAACAAGGAGATTCTAGCAGTGTGAGAGGTAGACAGGTCTAATGGTTAAGTACACAGGACCCGCCTCATATCCCAGCTCTGTCACATTCACACTGTGTGGCTTTGGGCAAGTTGTTTCACCTCTCTGAACTCCACTTTCTCCATTGGTTCAATAGGGAGAATAATACCTCCTTGGTTTCTTGAAAGGATGAAGTGAGAAATGTAAGCAGCCCACATGGCATGAGTTGATGTACAAATATTATGTACCTTTCTCTCCTCCTCTGCAAGTATTTATGGACCACTTAGAATGTTCAAGAGCTGGGTGCCATATGAAAAAAAGTTGAAGCAGCTTAGCATTCGTGTTGGGCCCCATGGCTCTGCCAACTTCTGACTGTGTGTCTGGGCCAAGTGACTTCACCTCTCTGAACCTCAACTTTGATGGATGACGGCAATGAAACCCACTTGCTAGGATGGTCATGACCATGTCTGCTATTTGCACCATCACGTTTCCCATCTCTGGCCAGAGCTAGGAATGTATCAGTTGACTCAATCTGAGTGAGGGCCTCAAAGGGTGAATGAAAATTTTCTAGGACAGAGAAAAGAGGATAGGTGTTTCTAGTAGAGAGGATAGGATGAGAAAAGTCACAGAGGCAAATGTACCTGGTATCATAAAGAAATGCTGATGGGTCTGGCATCTTTAAGGCTGCAATTTGTTATCCTTTTTGGGGGAAGCTTAGAGATGGACTTTTGCAAAGTCAAGTAAAGCTGTCAGGACCTTCCCAGAGGTAGACACACAGTTTAGGTGTAGACTTTTAAGAAAAGTTGTCAAAGAAAAAATACAAGTGATCCAAACACCCACATGTTCAGGGGCAGGGGAGACAATGAAAAAACATAGTGTTTCAGAGAACCTATATATAATGTTTCTTCCGAAAATGTAATAATTTGGGGAATTCGTTAAATTTTTTCCTTTAAATTCTTTAAATTTTACTAGGTGCAATGAAATGCAACCATGGGTGAGATTTTTCAGAAGAAAAACATACCATTGGTTCAAGTAGATAAGGAAAGCCATTTGGGCTGGCCTACCCTTGTTGAAATATAGGACTCACAGTGGCCTGGTCACGCTGCCTCTTTGTCGTGTTTGTCCCCTCTCATTTCCTTTGCAGAATTCATAGCTGTCCTTAGGTACTCTGCCTGGATAGGAAAAAAGATCACCGTCTACTATAGATTTCAGTACAAACCTGCAGCCTTTGTTGTGATGACCAAGTAAGGACCACCAATCCTACTGACCACTTCCATGCTTCTCTGAGTTGAACAGAATACATTCGACCAATAAGGCTAGTTAAGAGTTCCACAATGAATGGTTGAAACTGGATGCAACATTAAGCTGGAAAGTGAGAAGGTAGTTCATGTGCTAATGGCAATTAATTTATGTATATATTTGTACTAATAATGTCAAATTAGACTGTGGTGGGCTAGCATGGAGTCACAACTGGCATTCAAATTGGTTACATCCATGTGAACCGATTGTATTTCAAGATTCGAACAATGATCAGCAAATAAACTTTTTCTACAATTTCTTGTATGCAAGCAGGACGGTTTTTACTTTATTAAAAAAAAAAAAAAAAAAAAGATTTTTTTTCCCCCCCAAGGGCTTTGCCTTCCCCAGGAGTGTCCCAGGTTGAGGTTTTGAAGCCAAAGACTATAACATGAGGCAGGAAGGATGGGCTGTTTGCTGAAGACTTAGGCTTCATGGTGAAGGTGCAAGACCATGGGAGGTTTATATGGGGACAGGAGCCAGTAGTTGGGCTAGAATCTCTCTCCCTCTCTCTCTCAGTCTCTCTCTCTCTTTTTCTCAACCCACTTCTGTGGGCCTGAATGAAACCCAGAGTCCCTGATTGAACTTTATGGCTGACTATTTAAAAATACAATTTTACGGTCTTAAAATATCCCAACAACTAGGAACACTAAAACCTGGAAACCTACAAGCATCATAGCCACACGCTCTTGTAGCGAGTGTTCATTATTTCAGTACGTGTTATTAATTTCCTGTGGCTGCCATAACAAAGTACAACCTGGGTGGCTTAAAACAACAGATATTTATTCTCTCACAGTTTTGGTGACCAGAAGTCCAAAATCAAGGTAATGGCAGGAACAGTTCCTTCCAGAGGCTTGGAGGAAGAATCTGTTCCATGCCTCTCTCCCAGTTTCTGTGGCTCCCAGCAATCCTTGACGTTCTTGGACTTGTAGATGCATCACTCCAAGTTCTGCCTGTGTCTTTACATTACCTTATTTTCTTTCTTAGTTCATTCTTTCCTTCTTTCTTTTTCTTTTTTGAGACAGAGTCTCACTCTGTCACCCAGGCTGGAGTACAGTGGCACAATCACAGCTCATTGCAACCTCCACCTCCTGGGTTCAAGCAATTCTCCTGCCTCAGCCTCCGGAGTAGCTAGGATTACAGGCCTGCACCACCATGCTCAGCTAATTTTTGTATTTTTAGTAGAGAGGGGGTTTAACCATGTTGGCCAGGCTGGTCTTGAATTCCTGACCTCAGGTGATCCACCCACCTTGACCTTCTAAAGTGCTGGGATTACAGGCGTGAGCCACCATGCCTGTCACTTTATTTTGTATGTATCTTACTGTGTCCAAATCTCCCTCCTCTTTCTCTTATAAAAACACTAGTCAATGGATTTAGGGCCTACTCTAAATGGATGATTTCATCTCAAGATCCATTTGAAAAATCTCATTCCCAAATAAGGTCACATGCTGAGGTTCTAGGTGAATGTGAATTTTGGCTGGTGGGAGGACACAATTTAACCCACTATGGATGTATCCTTTCAGAAATTACATTACATAGACCTGCCTTTGTAGAGTAGATTTAAAAAAACAAAGAAATTACATTATAGACAGAACTTAATATTTCTCATATTTAGTTCTTTACAAAAAAAGATCATATTACACATCATGTCAAAATCACACAGCTAGGAAGTGATAGAATCCAGACTCAAACTCGTGCTTAGGGACCTGCATTCTCAGCGGCTGTGCTCCCCTGTCATTGTGTTCCAATGAGAGGTTCTCTTACTCCCTTTTTGCTGGCCTCTTAGGTTGTGTCCAGTTTGGGCTCTAACATACAATGCTTTATGAATATCCCATACATATAACTTTGTCCCGGTGTGTATTTTTGTTACAGAAATTCCTAATGGTGCAATTGCTGGGTCAAAGGGTTTCACTCCTTAATGCCAGGTTCTGCAGGGCTAATTAAAACCCTACTGGTTGATCGGGGGGCCTCGCCCCAGCCCCATCAGTCACCCAATCCTCAGCCTCCTTTTCCACAGAAGGAGGCAAAGGGAACTAATTTCCCACTTCCTGCAGCTGACAGAAGGGAGTCAGTATTTATGCCACAGACTGGGCTCAGGCAGAGCTGTTGTTTCCAGGAGAGAACAGGCTTCAGATTTGGACAATCTCAACTCAAATCTTCGCTATGCCTCTCACTAGCTGTGTGACCCTGGGTGAGTCACTCAACACCCCTGAGCTTTTATATCATTATATATGGCTGGGCACGTTGGCTCACACCTGTAATCCCATAATCCCAGAATTTTCGGGGCTGAAGTGGGCAGATTACTTGAGGTCGGGAGTTCGAGACCAGCCTGGCCAACATGGTGAAACCCCAGCTTTACTAAAAATACAAAAATTAGCCAGGTGTAGCAGCGCACACCTGTAATCCCAGCTACTCAGGAGGCTGAGGCCCGAGAATCACTTGAACCTGGGAGGTGGAGGTTGTAGTGAGCCGAGATCTGCACTCTAGCCTGAGTGACAGAGTAAAACTCAATCAAAAAACAAAACAAAACAAAAAAAAAACAAAAAACAAAACAAAAAACAGAAAAAAAAAGAAAGAAAGGAGGTCAGATTGTGTACCTACAGAATTGTTGGGACACTTGGAAAGAATGGATATAAAGTCCACAATGCAGTGCCTAACACTCAGGCTATTGTTTTTTCTCTGCTCTTATATTTACTTGAGGGTAATACATTTTTTCCCCAGGCCTCCCCACCCCTTCTTCTAACATTTGATGGAGAATGCTGAACCAGGCGCATGGGAGGAGACACGCCAGGCTCTAGAACTGCCTTCCATGTGAATGCCTTTGGGTCCATTCAAACCCTTTCAAACTGAGGCTCTCCACTTGAGATTCAACAGCTGAGGACGTCAACTCACTGACAATGAAGGGCAAAGAGGACATTTATCTGGCTTAGCCTCAGCATAGCTGTCAGGAAGCTAAACGGTTCTCTCTCTCCCAGAGCTAGACTATTATGTTATCATTATCATTATCATGATAATTTTGACAGTGGTGATGGCGTCAGGGAGCCATTCTCACACTCACACAGATAAAGGCATCACGGACCCAGTCTTGTAACTCTAGAGGAGCACTGTCCCCTCTGAGATTCCACTATTGGACTGGAGCCTGCAGTAGAAATATGTCTAATATTTACTTCATACCATAGAGGCTTCTTATTAAGCATCTGCTATGTGCTGGGCTTCATGCAAGATGCTAGACACTCAGCAAGCAAGACAGACAAAGATCCTTCCCTGGCACAGCTTAGAGACGGCCAGGAGAGACAGACACGAGATAAGGGTTTGGTTTGGTTTTTCAGCACATGAAGACAAAATGTGATTTCTGCTATAAAGAGAACAGTGTGTTGTGTTTGAGAAAAACAAGGGAAGGAGAATAGAAAAGGATAAGATTTGGGGATGCCCAGTGGATTGAAGGAGGCCTTAGAAAGCTGTGTGACATTGGGCTAAGTCCTTACATCTCTTAGTCTGTTCCCTGCTATTTATTTACTTATTTATTATAGAGACCAGATCACCCTCTGTCATCAAGCTGGAGTGCAGTGCAGTGGCATGATCACAGCTCATTGCAGCCTCAGACTCAAGCGATCTTTCCACCTTCGCCTCCTAAGTAACTGAGATTACAGGGTGTCTTTACAAAAAACTTAAAAAATTAGCCACCACATCTGGCTAATTTTTTAAGTTTTTTGTAAAGACAGGGTCTCCCTTTGTGGCCCAAACTTGTCTCAAACTTCTGGCTTCGAGTGATTCTCCTACCTCGGGCCTCCCAAAGTACTGGAATTACTGGTGTGAGCCACTGCTCCCAGCACCCCGCAGTTTAAACGAGAGGATACATTAGTAGTATCCTGAGTTGCTGGGGTGGGAAATGACATCTCTTAGGCAATGGTACCAGCACAGAGCCTGCTCTATGGTTGCCTTTAAGTGAGACTAATTCCACTACATTGTCTGATCCTGGATTTAGGCTTCCAAACCCCTAAGCCCTTGGAACATTACAGTCTGT
The DNA here is from genome assembly GCF_028885625.2 of Pongo pygmaeus. Classification (NCBI taxonomy): domain Eukaryota; kingdom Metazoa; phylum Chordata; class Mammalia; order Primates; family Hominidae; genus Pongo; species Pongo pygmaeus. The sequence continues at coordinate 114,261,916 of NC_072383.2, forward strand.
GCTGAACGCTTGGGCAAAACAAAAAGAACCCCAATTTCCTATAACCTCAGGTAAGTGTTTTGGAGTTTAGAAAGTTCCCAAGTTGGCTTTCCAGAGCAAACCTTAACTTTGGGAAGAGATTCTACCTGACTTTTCTTTTTTTCCTTAAATATTATATCCCAGCAACATGAGTGAAACAGTCCTTATTGCTTTTGCATTGTTGAATTTACTGTTGCTATGGCGACTGCTAATGATAACGATGATGGTAATGATGATATTGAAGCCTGTCTGCCCAACCAATCTATTAAGCCTTACCATATAGCATTTGTTACTATCATCTGCATGCTGCAGGCCTTAAAAAGGTTTTCATACTGCATATAGCATATGTAGAGGGTAATGCACTCCCAATTCCTTATTCTGTACAACATGTCAGTCTGAAATGACCTAAGTCAATGCTATTTGTAGAAACTTGTAAGTCACTTGATGGAATCACTTAAAAAGAGAGAGGGAGGCAAAAATATTAACATAGATTTAGTAGATAATCATAAGAATATGATCTACCAAGGGAAAGTGTTAGAAATTGTTGCTAATAAGCCTTTGTAGAAGAGACAGAATAAACATAAATCTACAGGACAAATAAAACAAATCTATCATAATGTGTAGCGAATACATGAGTGGGTTCTTGTGGGCTAGAATAACATCTCTCATGATGGTGTCATGCTGAGATGAGAAAAAGGGCTGTGTCACCAACAACATAGATAGATGTGAAGGTGATCCATCGGGGCTACTAGGTGAGGCCTGAAAAAGCATCCTCAGTGATGAAAAAGACACCAGTGTGAAGATGCATGGGAAGAGTTCAAAGGAACAGTTTTTTGAAACGTGATGGGGGTGGGGGATGGCGAGGAAGTGATATTTGTAAATTAATATATTATGTTACATAGTAAGAAATCTATTTATTTATTTATTTTTATTTTTATTTTTATTTTTTTGAAACTGAGTCTCACTCTGTTACCCAGGCTGGAGTGCAGTGGCATAATCTCGGCTCACTGCAACATTTGCCTTCCAGGTTCAAGCGATTCTCATGCCTCAGCCTCCTGAGTAGCTGGGATTACAGGCGTGTGCCACCACGCCTGGCTAATTTTTGTGTTTTTAGTAGAGATGGGGTTTCAGCATGTTGGCCAGGCTGGTCTTGAACTCCTGGGCTCAAGCAATCCACCCTCTTCAGCCTTCCAAAATGCTAGGATTACAGGTGTCAGCCACTGTGCCCGGCCACATAGTAAGAAATTTAAAATATAGTTTCTATAACTAATTAATAGATTAAATATTGCAAGTCATTTGTTTATTTCATCTTCTCATCCTTATAAACTGGGACATTTAAGTTGTTTAAAAAATTGTAATTTCTTTAGGAAAACAGGTTGGGGCCTAATTGGCATCATCTGCTTCATTTGTAAAGTCTAAGCAGCAGGTAATCGTGAAGAGAATGACTGAATGAATGAGAGAATGAATGGAAAATTTGACCGCTCCCTGTAAGACACATCACCTCAAAGAGACTCAACTCCTAGCCATAGAGGAGATTCACTTTCATTTGGAATTAACTTAATCTTTGCATGTAGGTCTTGCCTTTCCCAGAATTTAGCACCCTAAATAGTCAAGAGGAAGCCAACTGGTCCCTCAGCCACAAGGCACTTGAACCTCAACTCCTCCAGAGCAGAGTAATCCAACCTAGACGAACTCTGCCTCCATCAAAGGAGCTCGGGGTTGCGCACAGAAAAGGGTTTGGGGTGGGATTCTTGAAATCCTTTCTTTTTGGGAGAAACAAGTGCAACTCAAGACTGGGACTGTCGTTTCAGATTCCCTTGATGACTTAGCATTGAGGCCTCAAAGGATGATGGAGCAAAGCAAGAGGTAGAAGGGGAGGGAGAAGGTGAAAGCTTTCACAGGAAGGCAACTGGTAATAATCCAAGCTACCACTATGCACAGAGGCCTCACCTGTGCCAGGCACTGTGCCCAAAGCTTTACCTGCACCATCTGGCCAAGACCATTAGCCTCATCCAATGGCAGAGCCAAGCTGTTGGGCGACACAGATCAAGGCCACACAGTCAGCCCAGTGAGGAGCAGGGGGTGCACCAGATCTACCTGTTTGCAAAGTCTGAGCTTTTAACAACAGTATTCAAACTGCTTCTAAAATTTTGAACTGGCAACTGCAACAGCAATAACCAAATCAGTGGAACTAGCTAACCCATAGACTTACTATAAGTCAGGTACTGTTCTAAAATGCTTTACACGCACTGGAAACACTATCATTATCCTCACTGTACAGATCAGGAAACTGAGGCACAAAGAGTTTAGGTTGCCCAATTCAGCCAGGAGCTAGGAACTTTCTCAGGACTGTCCCACTTTTAGTACTGAAAGCTAAGACCCTTTAGTCTCATGCTAACTAGGACAGTTGGTCGCCCAAGCCAGGAATAGGTCCCAGTCAGTGTGGCACCAAAGGACATGCTCTTAACCAGCTCCTGACCCTGCTCCAGGAAGTGGCTTGGTGTAACAGTGATGTGCATGAGGTTTGAAGTCAGGACAAGTGCCAGGCTAGAGTCCAGACTTTGCTTTGTATTACTTAGAGAGCCTCTAAAGCATAGTTTTCCTTATCTGTAAAAATGGGAATAGTAGAATCTGTTTCATTGTGTTATTTGAAAGGCTCCCAGCAAGGTCATCCCTGCTGGGCCCAGGGCTAGACACAGGGTGGATGCCCAGCAATGATAAGATTGCATGGTCACCCCCATCATGGTAAGAAAGATAATCACATGTTACTCTGGATGAAACGATGTCAGCACAGGCAGGCAGGTGTGTTGAGAAAGGATTAATCTAAGCAGCTGCTGAGGCAAAGGGAAGGGGAGCCAGTGTGACCCTTATGTCATACCAGATGCTGCCATCTCCCGTTCCAGATGCCAGATATCCTGGCGGGGTAGCAGCTGCCTTGGAAAGGAGGCATCTGTGTTTCCCACTCGATCCTGTCTCCCAGGCTTCAGCATCAGCCTTAACCTCCAGAGCCCAAGGAAAGCTCCCCTGGCTTCCTCCCTCTTCCCTCTGCTATTTGTGGTCCTTGTGGTGTTCTAGAGACCAGTGATACTGTTCTTATCCATCACATATTCTCTTCCCAAACAATGGGAATAGGATGTTCGGCCCATCAAACCCCTGATTGTCTCACTCTCTCCCGGAATTGTAGGATGGAGAACCCTGCCCAGCCTCAACATTCCATTGCTAACTCAACCAGCACCTACAACAAATTCTGCATTTCTTCACCTCTCATGCTATTCTGATTCCAGCTCTGTTGAAAGCCATCACTCAGTCATTCAACAAACGCTTAGGGAGGCACAATGAGTAAGTGTGTGCTCCCAAGCCAGGCTGCTCAAGGTCATGATGGCAGCTTCACTACTTACCAGCTGCCAGATCTGGGAGTCAAATTCATTAGCCTCTGTGTACCTCAGTGGCCACATCTGAAAATGGGCTCAAAAATAATACTCACCAGATCATGTTGTATAAATCCTTGGAACAATGCCAGGTGAATAGTAAGTGCTTAATAAATGACACTAATCATGATTAGTTGTATTATAAATATTAACGTTAATATGTCTTGCACTTTCTAGAAGCAACCCTTTTATTATATCCTTGTTTCTGGGCCATGACGAACGTAAACACCCCCTAGGGAAAAAATATTACAAGGAGATGAGTATTAAGATTGAGAATCCAGAGGTGGTGTAAACACAACTTCCTCTTGCTGTCACTGTCCACCCTGCCCAGGACTAGCTACAAGAACATGGGACCAGTGCTTTGGCACAGGGCTCTGCACTAGGAATGCCCCATGCTTGAGGCTCATATCTTACGGTTCATGCTGAATTTAGTAGTCTGTGTAAATCAAGTCCAATGGACAAGGGAGCACACATGGTGCTTTGGATCCTGGGCTCATGAACTATCCCACCTCCTGCCACCTCATCCTTTTCCTGGGGTGGCTCCTTGGCCATCCTCTCTTCTGATTTCACCTCCACCTTCTCCTCCTTGCCCTGCCCAGCAGTCGCTTTACCTTCCACTCACAGTGGGGCCTGAGTATGGAGAAAGTCAGGGTAGCAGCATGCACCTTGCTGCATGTCCACCTGGATCGTGGTGACTGCCATCTCACTCTGGGCTGGCGGTACCACCCTCTGCCCAGCTGGAGACTGGCCAGAGGCTGCAATTCAATAGGGACAAGCTCTCATTTACGCTGATTCAGGTATCTAGCGCATCCTGGTGCAGAAGTTGCAGTACCCTTGAGGGTTCCCCATCCATCATGAGTTGGGGCTAATGGAAAGCAAGGATGGCAGGAGGGAAGAGAGGATGGCAGGAGGACCTAGCAGCCATCAGACCTGAATGAGCTTGTGCACACCCTGCATGGCAGGGTAGGGTTCCTGGGTGCCTGTGAGAGCATGTACCGACCTAAGAATACCGTGCCTAAGAAGCATGCCCTTGAACTGGCTATGTCCCTAGTGTGACCCTCTGTTCCTCCTTCCAACCTTCCCAAGTCTGGCTTATGTTGATCTCTTCTGGCCAGCTTCAGGCACCCTCCTGGAAGAAGCCACAGTGCACAAATTGGGCAATTTTTGTGATTCTGCATCAGAGTGAAATGCCAGGTGCTCTGGTATCTGCATTTAAAACTGGCTTTGCAGAATCAAAATATGAATTGTAAAAAACCTTATTCTAATGATGTAACTTTTTTTTCTTTAGATAGAATGCATTTTCCTAGAATACCATGATGAGTCAAGAGAAAGACCACAGAAGAAAGGAAGCGGCTTTATATTTTTGTAACTTCAATGGCCCTTTTCCCTGCTTTTTTGAGCAGGGACTCTGCATTTTCATTTTGCACTGAGTACCACAAATTATGTAGCCAGTCCTGCATCCACTGTACTGAGGAATTTTGAGGTGCAATTTTGCTAGCAGAATTTATACCTCCTCTCAATGTTAACAAATATTCCCTTTCACGTAGAAGCAAAATCAGGAAAGAAAATGAAAAATGAGAGAAAGCAATGAGAAAGGAAGAAAACCTCTTCCTGCCACCATCATCCCGCTGCATCCAGGGCTGGGAAACAGACTGTAACACTTGGACAAGTCAATTTACCTCTTGGAGGCTCAGTTTCCTCATGTGTAAAGTGGGCACAAGTATACAGTCTTTCTCATAGACTCTTCAAAGGATTTAGTGTGATAGTGCTGAACTGGATGCTGTGCTTGGTATAAGTGCTAAATAAGTGGTATTTCTAGCCTTTACACTATAATGGTAATAACAGCAACAAGAAGAAGCAAATCTAGCTTCAGTAACGGTATAAACAGGTGCTAGGAGCCAATGAAAATTATTTTCTCTCCAGGCTCAACTTGTGAACAGATTCTTTTGCTTGTGAGGGATACGGGACCTTCCCTTATCTTTCTCTCATACCTTTTCTGTTGCTATTTCTTTTCTAGGTCACTTTCTTTCCTGTGCAGCATTTGTCGCCCCACAGATTCCTGGCCCCAGCTAGTCTGGGCCACTTCTGTCTCAGGCTGTACCACTCAAATCCTGGCTTATAACTACAGCAACATTCACCAAGCCCACATTTCATCACATACCCTGGAGAGGCCAATGGCTGTGTTTTATGTCATTTCTGTATGATTATTACAACCACAAAGAAAGACACCATGAGAATACACCTGAATTTATGAACTAAGGCAAGGGATATTCACCAGGGTCAGGCACTGAGCTCTTGTTTATGCAAGACATTAACTCAGCAAATCCTTTTTACGGCTTCAGTAAAGAGCAAAACTGCAGTTCAGCTTTCAAGACTGCAAACTCTCAACTAGGAATGAATTTTCATCCACCCTTCACATTTGTCCAGTCAGAAGACCAGGGTACTTAAGGCTCCCTCCTCCAATTCCCCTTCTTCCCTCGACAACTCAGGACTAGCCACACTCACGTAACTAAAAATACATATGTCAAAGTGCCCAAAGGGGTGGACTCTCATTCACTGCTGGTTAGAGTATAAATTGATTCAACTTTTAGGGAGAGTAATTATCATAAATAGATTTGTTCAATTTCTGAGAGAGCGATTTGCCAGAATAGTTATCATAAGCCCCAACAATATCCAGACTGCTATAGATCCAACAATTTTGTAGCTAAGAAAATAATCTGAAAGAGAGGCAAAGGTGAATACACAACAATATTCATTGTAATATTACGCTTGAGAGTTAAGAAGTAGAAACAACTGAATTGCTGATATCATGGACGTGCTAAGTCCATGTTCTGGTTATCTCTTGCTATACTAAAAAAAATCCTCAAACTTATTGACTTACAGTAAAAATTACATATATTTTAAAATGAATCTTCCATGTGTGCAGGGTTGTATGGGAATGCCTCCTTCTGGTTCTCAATAACTTGGTCCTCAGATGGGTTGACCCGCAAAACTAAGGGCTGGAACCGCCTGAAGCCCTGGTCTCTTGACATAGTATTTCCGGTACGGTGGTCTTAGGGGAGTCTGACTTCTTCAGTGTGGCTCAGGACTTCAAAATGAATTGTTTTAGAAAAAATGAATTGTTTTATTTTCTTCTTCATATTTTCTGAGTTGTCTAAGATTTTCAGAGGCCATATTGGGCTGCGTTTGTCTCCCATGTGACTTTAACAACGTTCATGTTCAAATCATCACTTCCAGCTTCTCTGAAGAGTTCTGGCCACCCACAGAGGAGGAGGTTGGTGCAGTACTGATGAATCGACCCCTGTAGAGGAGTATAGACTCCCCAGTTTGTCTTGCCTCAGCTGGCTTGCCTTCCTGCATTTACAATCCCTGTCTGCCCTCTGGGGGCATTGGAGCTTGCAAGCCCCTAGTCCATATTTAGAACTGAAAAGCAAGAATGACAGCATCATGGGACAAATCTAGGGGAAAGCACATTGAGACAATTTGTTTGTGGAGAGAAAAATGGTGTCTTGGAAAAAAGGGAACAATAGACACTGGGGCTACTTGAGAGTGGAGAGGAGGAGGAAGGTGATGATTAAAAAACTACCTACCAGGTACTGTGCTTATTACACAAGTGACAAAATAATCTGTACACCCACCCACCCCCAACACACAATTTATGTGTAGAGCAAACCTACACATCTTCCCCTGAAACTAAAATAAAAGTTAAAAAAAAAATTAGCAATATTATCCTCTGAATTACTTCTGCCAGAAGCCCAAAAATCCACAAATAGGATTTTTTACATACGGAAAATCTACTACCTACTCTTAATAGTCCCCAATTTTAGCTTGTAATAAGACCAGTATTTTGCTGAATCTTTACTCTCTTTCTTAGTCAAAGCCAATTTATTCAGAGGCTTTCAGAAAACAAGATTTCAAAATAATTCTAAAAGCCTACATGATATTATAGAAGTGTATGACATTTCATGGGCCCTGATACTTGAAATTGATAAATGTTTTTATTCATTTTTGAATGAAAACTATGGATTGTATTAATACATCTTGAAAATACATGCAGTGTTCTAGAACCATTGTATAAAATACAATCTATTGGGAATATAAATATTTTCATAAATTCTATTATGAATGTAGTTTTTTTTTTCCTAATGGTGTCTTGGATGTAAAACATCCATGATTTCCCTACACCTTGTGTAAGCTGGTCCTAGTTCAAGTCAAGGCTCCGTCACTACCCCCAGGGGATCGTTCCCACCTCACTCTTTCTCCCCAAGTCATATGGTAGGTGGCACATGGTAACGGGCTACTGGGCATCACAAGCAATGCAAACAAGTCCAGAGAAAGGTTGAAGAGCCAATGGAAGGGACAGAAATATGAGAAGAAAGATGGAGATTCTGACTCCAAGTAGGTGCCTTGGGTTGGGAAGAGGGAGAAAAAGAACAAAAGCATCAGTAAAAGAAAAGGGTGTGAAATGGCCATTTCATGCCTTCTAGCAAGCAAGGTGAACCCCGCCCACCCTAACCACTCCCACCCTTGATCATTTGCTAGCAACATGTGTTGCAGACACCCAGAGGAAGCCTGCAAGCCTCCTTCCAAATTACAGTTAACCCTTGAACAACATGGGAGGTTGGGGTGCTGACACTAAACACTGTGGATAACTTTTAACTCCCCCAAAACTTAATGACTAATAGCCTACTGTTGACCAGAAGCCTTACTGAGAACAGAAACAGCTGGTTTTGTTAACACATATTTTGTATGTTATATGTATTATATACTGTATTCTTACAATCAAGTAAGCTAGAGAAAAGAAAATGTTATTTAAAAAAATCATAAAGGGGCCAGACGTGGTGGCTCATGCCTGTAATCCCAGCACTTTGACAGGCCAAGGTGGGAGGGTCACTTGAGGCTAGGAGTTTGAGACCAGCGTGGACAACATAGCGAGACCTCGGTCTCTACAAAGAAAATGTAAAAAATTAGCCAAGTGCAGCAGTGCATGCCTGTGGTCCCAGCTGCTTTGGAGGCTGAGACGGGAGTATAGCTTGAGCACAGGAGGTCGAGGCTGCAGTGAGCCATGATCTCACCACTGTGCTCCAACCTGGGTGACAGAGCAAGACCGTGCTTCAAAAAAAGAAAAAGGAAAAGAAAATCATAAGGAAGAGACAATACATTTAGAGCACTGTACTGTATTTATCATTACCATAAGTTTATGCCATCTGTTTGTAAGATGAATTGTCTGTCTGAAATGGCGGGCAATTGCAGCTGCAGACCGCAATCTAAGATACATAACAAGCAATTCAGCTTTTTCTTGTAATGTCATGACCTTCCTCTGCTTCTTATGAGCACTTCCAGCATCACTAGTGGCACTTCATATGGGTCCCACGGTGTTTTTCAAGGTTTATGGTATTGCACTAAACATAAGGAAAAATACGTGAGAACCGGGAGAGAACACTTTTTATTGCAATCTGCAATTTACTGGAGAGAGGCACTGCTCACTTGGAGATGATGATTAGTGTTGCATAGCATTTTAGGTGGATACTTACAACACTTGAGCTCATTGCAATAGCAACAGGGGTGGCTACAAAATTATCCCAGTAGCAAAGTATGGGCTACAGTTAATTTTATGCAGTTATGACTTAATACTGTATCTTTATCTTTGTTTATATTTCTCTTGACTATGAATGGCACCTTGTATGTTCCTTTTGTTTGCATAAGTTTTGATAAATTTTAACGTCTTGTAATAAACATTTATATTTTATGGTAGTAAATGATAAAATAGACTAGTATCTACATATATTTTATGTATTGTTAACATATCTAACTTTTTCTTAATTTCTTTGATACTTAGGCAATTTTGCTGTGAGTTTTTTCAAGTTGCAACAAGTCTCCAAAATGTTTTTCAATATACTTATTGAAAATAATCAGTGTATAAGTGGACCCATGATGTTCAAATCCATGCTTTTCAAAGGTCAACTATCTAGTCTTTTGAGTAACAACTTCATGATATTTACTATATGTACAAATCATCTAGGCCATTTTCTATTCAATATTCATCTTTGTATTGATTTTAAGTTGAATTCTTTTTAAACTGAATTTTGTTCTATGCACTCCCTCTGAGAAATCATGGCGTTCATGGGTAGTGTGCTACACACATACACACATACACACACACACACACACACAATGAGGTGCTGGGTCTGGCCTGTACAGGCACAGGAAAGCCACTGTTAAGTTTTCAGAACTTTTGGTAGCTGTTTATTAACAGCAGCCATCATGAAAAATTTAATTATATGAACTTAGAATTAAGTTATTCCAAAGAAAAAATGATAAATACTTCAAACTCATTGCTTCCTGATTATTTTATATTATTCTATTATCACTACACTTGAGGTTATTTTCATCTATTGTGTTTGTATGGTGGAAATACTATATAATAATTTGCTAATCCACATTTCTTCCAAACTCTGCCTTTTGTGACATCACAGTGGCAGCCTGATATCTACTATGGTGGCAATATTTACACCATGGAAATTAGCAATTTCTGTAGTTCACGCTGTTTTCCCCTGGAGAGCTAATTGTTAAGCATTTACCAGCACACCACACCTTTGTGTCATTATTAAAAATATAGTATGTGTTAGGATAATATAGTAATATACATATATTTCAAAGTAAGCAGAACAAGATTAGCTGCAGACCAAGCCTGGCTGCAAATTTAAATATATGCATACGTTTGAATATATGCATATATTTAAACATAGCAATATATTTAAGTATATATTCAAATATATGTGCATATTTCTCCAGTCTCTAAGAAGATCTTAGGTGCCACAGTCGGAGGAGATGCAGTATTTTAACACTCAGTAGCCCAACGGTCACTTGCTAGGGAAACTGAGACCCAGAAGAGATAGGTGAGTTTCTTGAGACCACGTGATGAGTTCAAGGCTATGCCCAGCTTCCCTGCATTTCCCTCTGCTCAATGCTGCCTCCCTCTGTGGCTGATGTCAGGTCTCATCACTGAAGCACAGTGTTCAGAAACAAGTAGAACAAGAGGGAGCAGCTCGAATGGAGGAGGCGGGGGTTGGGGGCTTGGGAGAGGAGCTAGGGGGCTAAAAGAGTAGGTCATTAGAAATTCACACAATTAATTAGACAATGCTGGGGACACAGCCGTCTGGATAACCCATTGATAAGGATGGCAGGGGGCCTATTCCCCAGGCCCCTTGCGGGTTACCGCAAGCAAAGCTCCATGATCCACCTCCCCCTCAATATCCACCCCAAACCCGCTTAAATACTTGATGCAAAATTAAAGCCTGTTCCAACTTTTATGAACACTGTATCAGTGTCTGCTGGTGCTGGGCACCCACCACCCCCACCATTTCCCAAGGAGCCCCCGCCTCTGTCCTGCGCAGCGTCGTCCTCCATCAAGCAGAGTGCATTAGGACAATTAGCACCAGCCCACTGGCGCCAATTAGCAACCAATAGTGTCTATATTATGGAGAGGGGGCAGCAGGGGCGCCTGTGTCTCCAGCCGGCCTTCACACTCAATTACATTAAGTGGAGGCTCGGAGCTGCGGTCGGTGGGCAGTTGCTGGAGTAATTGTGTCTTCTCAGTTGCTGCAGGCGATCTTCTCCGGGCTCCCTGATCCCCGGACTGACTCCTCTCCTTGTCCGCTTCCATCAGTATACACTCTTTCAAAAGGGAAGGGTGGGGGAGGGACGGAGGGGGAGAGGCGGCTACAGCGCCCAGAGAGGCAGGAAGAAAGTCATGGAGCTAAATCATGATATGAATCATTCATTCAGTCAACAAATACTCATGGAGTGTCTACTGTGTGCCTGATATGTTTCTATAGTCAGGACCGGCTTCGTCATTGGCAGGGCTCAATGCAAAATGAAACCGTGAGACTCACTGCTCAAAACTTATTTAGTAGTTCAAAATGGTGGCAACAGAGCACTGAGCCAAGTACAGGGTCCTTCTGGGCAGGCGTCCTTCTTAGCACAGGGGCCCTGTGCGACCACACAGGTCATGCATTTGGAAGCTGGATCTATCTGGGGCTTTGGGGTACAGAAATGAACAAATCTGAACAAAAACATCTGCCAGTGAGGACTTCCCACCTTAACGGAAGGAGACAGTCAGTAAGTGATCAACAGAATAGATTAGGAGATTAGCTAGGTCTTTAAAAGGTGATGGATGCAATAGGATAATGAAAAAAGTAGAACAGAGTAAGAGGGGTCAGGAGGTCCAAAGGGAGTGGGACAAGGTACAGGATTAAGCTGGGTAATTGGAATAGGTCTCATTGAGATTGGAGTAGAGGTTTGAAGGAGGTGAGAGAATGTGCCCTCTTCTTCCGGGAAAAGAGCCTTGTCAGTCAGGAAACAGCCAGTGCAAAGGCCCTGTGGCAGAGATCTATTTGCCATATTTAAAGAGTGGCAAAGAGGCCAGTGTGTCTGGAGCAATGTAAGCAAGGGGGAGACCAGAAGGTAAACGAGATCCCAAGAAATAAGAGAACTGGGGAGTGGATTGTGAAGGGCCTCGATGACCATTGTGAAGATGTTGGCCTTTATTCTGAGTCACTCAGGAGCCACTGGAGAGCTATGAGCAGAGGAATGAATGATCAGTTATTTTTATTTTTATTTATTTTTAGAGACAGGGTCTCACTGTGGTGCCCAGGTTAGAGTGCAATATAGCACGATCATGGCTCACTGCAATGTCGACCTCCCAGGCTCAAGCAGTCCTCCTGCTTCAGTCTTCTAAATAGCTGGAACTACAGGTGTGCTCCACCTTGCCTGGCTAATTTTTGAAATTTTTGTAGAGATGGGGTCTTGCTACGTTGCCCAGGCTTGTCTCAAATTTCTGGGCTCAAGCAATCTTCCCACCTCATCCTCCCAAAGTGCTTGGATTACAGGTGCAAGCCACTACGCCTGGCCTCACACTTCCTTATTTAAATGATGACTCTGAAAGCTATGTAGGGACCAGATGGTGGGGCAATAAACATAGACACAGGGAGGCCTACGAAGCATCTAAAACAGGGTTGGCAAACATTTTCTGGAAAGGGCCACACAGTAAATATTTTAGGCTTTGTGAACGATATGATCTCTGTCACAAATGCCCTGTACTGTTACTATAACATGAAATCAGCCATATTCAGTGTGTGAATGAATGGGCAGGGCTGCATCCCAATGAAACTTTATGGATGCTGAAATTGGGGTTTCATATAATTGTTCTGTGTCATGAAATATCATTTTTCTTTTGCTTTTTTCCCAACCACTGAAAAATGTAAAAGCCATTCTTAATTCATGGTTGTGCAATAAAAGGGCAGCAAGCTAGATTATTCCCAGGGGCTATAGGTTACTGATCCCTGCTCTATGAAGTAACCCAGGGGAGAACAGGGTGGAAACAGGGAACAACATTCAAGTGGGGAGAGCGTAGATTCTGGATCTATTTTAAGAGAGATGCCAAAGATGACTCCCAAGGTTTGGGGTCTGAGCAACCAGAAAGATAGATTCAACATCCATCCAACTGGAGAAGGCAGCAGGAGGTACCAATATGGGGGAGGTGTGGGAGAGGATGATAATAGCCATAATAGCTATTGATTGCTTATGTAATTGGGCATTTAAGATGTTCTCAGCTCTTTATGAACACTGTTTCATTTAATCCTTACATAAACATATTTTGTAAGTTTGACTCCATTGACATCTCAGCCCATTTCACAGATATGGACACTGAGTCTTATAAGAGCAAAGTATTTCTCTAAGAGCTTTAGCTGGTAAGTTGCAGAAACAGGGGTTTCCCACTCAGGAGCCTGGGCTCTGCCGTATTATACAGTCTGCACTGCTTTGGACATCTTCCTTGAAGCAAGAAACTTTCAAACAGAAAGCAGAAGCCTTCCCAGGCCCAAGTTTTGGTTTTGGCTTTAACTTCAGTATTGGTTCAGGAGTGTATGTTTCAACAAGCCCCTCCTCTTCCCTGTGCCACAGTCTCCCTTGTCTTTTCAATGCGGCTCTGGGGCCAGGACCTTCTCCAGGTTATTCCCTCATCTAACACATGCTGACGTCATGATTACTCAGTTCCAAGCCAGGCAACCTGGGCAGGGAAGGTCTAACGGCCTTAGGAAAGAGTTAATTCTCTGTGAAATTACTGGGGATTATTTACATCTTTACATGGTGTTTTATATCTTTAAGTGCTTTCTGATTGCTTAGAAGCTAATCCCAGGTGGAGGCCAGAGGCCTAGGAGAAAGCCCTTGTCAAGTTGAAGCTGGAATCTGGAGGAGCTGAAGGAGCTGGCAGGCCTGACGCAGGCATCTGCTAGAAACGCAGTCTTCCCCACCCACCTCCCACAGGCTCCCTCTCCCAAACCCCCAAAAACTGTTACCCAGTTACCTTACCACTGCCCTCCAGCCTCAGTAGCAACTAGGCGGGTGCCACATACCCTGTGTGTACCTGACCACATAAGGAGACAAGTGAACAGCAGCAAAATACCTCTTGCCCTTGGGAAGCATGCACTCTGGCTAGGGAATATGGGACTAACATATCCTACAATCAGTTTCCAGGAGCTGCTATTGGTGGGCTAATGTAAAAAGTGGCCACAGAGCCATTCAGCATGTCAGTCTTACTCTGGAGATACCCAGTGGTGGACGGCCACGTTTCTGCCAGCATGGGACTTTCTGCTAGTCTGTGCAATGGGTGGGCAAAAGACTCCAACTACATCTTTCTGGAAAGAGGACTTAAGCTCGGTTTTGAAGGGATTCCTTCATGGGCCAGCTCTTTCACTGAGCTCCTTTGCTGAGCCAGCCAGGGTGCCCAGGTCTCTGCTCTGCTGGAGAGTTGGAGGTCAACAGGAGTGTGCCTGTCCTTAGGAAGGATAGCAGGAAATACATTTATTAAGTGCAAAAGTAATTCCAGTTTTTACCATTACTTTTTAAGGTCAAAATTGCAATTACTTTGCACCAGCCCAATAATTCATGGCCCTCCCCAAGAGAAACTATAAAAGAAAACTGAAAATTGACTCAGCTAGAATTTGTAGATAGAACCTCAGCAACATTGGAGTATCTTTTGTGGGTCGAGGGGAGTGTAGCATGTAGGAAATGATAGGGAGGTTGAAAGGTCTTCAAGAATGGGATGTCCAGTCTCGTATATCTCCACACCTAGATATTATTATATTCTCTCCTGATGCCTGTGGGCATGTCTTTAATGCTCCAGACCCTCAGTCTGTCATCTGTAAAATGGAGATGAAAATCTCTCCTCCAAATGGGCCATTTGGATGAGAGAATAAAATAACAAAAGTGAGTAATAGTAGTCATTGCACCAATAAGAAGAGCTAACATTTATTGAGCACCTAGTACATGCCAGGAACCCTGCAATACTTCCCATGAGCTGTGTCATCAACTCTTCTCAGCCACCTTTTGAAGCAAGATTTTGTACCAGCCCTGTTTTGCAGATGAAGAAACTGAGACGTAGCATGGTAAATGATTTGCCAAAGTTACTTGCCCAGCTAGTAAGGGCCACAGCCAGTTATACGAACCCAAGCCTGATGTAAGAATACTGCAAAAAAAGCACCTGAGTTTTTAAAAATCTATTTCGGATAAACTCCTCATGATCTGTATTGACAGCCATCATCCTGACAAATGTCACCTTTATCATCTGCTTTTGCTGCAGGAGTAAGTGTAGCCTTTTGGGGAAATCAAAGCTTCTTTTTGCTTCTCAGTGAATTTGGGGCAGACAGAAAACAATCTCCATCCAGCACATTGTGGATATTTGTCAGCTGTGTTAGCTTTGGTCCTCCAAGATGTAGTTGCCAAAAAGATGTGAAACTTACAAGGACATTTTTAGTGGAAAGATACGTGAGGGAAAACTGGGGGTGGGGGAGCTGGAAAGGTTGGGAGAGCTGTCAGGCTACAAATAAGTCCGTTCTTGAGTGAAAGGGAAAGAGAAGGGAAGCTGAATAGCAGAGTGCTAGGCTCCCATGTCATGTAAGGAAGTTTCCTCAAGATTGTCATGGAGTTCTCCAGCCCGAGTCGGCCATCAGAGCAGTCCCAGGTCTCCCACAAATGCACCTGTCTAAGACTTCCTGCAGCTGGGAGCCATAGTGAGAAGCATGGTCTCCCTATGAGTGCGGCCTTGGATTTCAGAGCAGCTGCCTGGCTCTCCCATGGTACGGGATCTACAAAATGCATTACCCTGACCACAGCACCTGTCACTCCTTGCAGATGCCACATGTTCGAACACTCACAAGGAAACACAGAGAGCCAGAAGACAGTGAAAGGAACAGCTTGTCATGTCCCCCAGCTACCACGGATTGGCTCAGCGAAGAGAGGCTGTGGTCACCTCTGCATGGTTTCCTGGTACAAACACAAATTTCCTTTCCTCTGGCTGCATTCCTAAAATTAATTAAATCTTGGCTCAAGAAGGCTTCTTCATGCCAGCAAGGTAGGCACCCAAGTAGGCCATGATTGGTCCCTTCTGACCATTTATCCAAGGGCAGCCTTCCAAAACTCAAGGCCAGATAAATGATGCAGCAAGTGAGCCACACCCAACAACGTACCACCAGACCTCAATTTTCCCACATGAGAAATGGAATTTTGCAACCAAAAGCACACAGGAATGTGTGTCTAACAGAAAGCATTCAGTCCTAGCATCCCTGCCTACCCCTGTTCCCAACCTCAAAGACTGGATCGCTGTGTGCATTTCTTTTCTTTCTCTTTTTCTTTTTTTTTTTTCTTTGTGATGGAGTCTCACTCTGTCACCCAAGCTGGAGTGCAATGGTGCAATCTCGGCTCACTGCAACCTCCGCCTCCCGGGTTCAAGTGATTCTCCTGCCTCAGCCTCCTGAGTAGCTGGGATTACAGGTGCCCACCACCACACTTGCCATGCACATTTCTTTTGTAGGATATATAGCCACTGCTGAAAGGCAGTTTGCGCAATTTGTTAAGGATCAAGTGGTGAAGATTTAGGCCTCTAGTGTGCTCCTGCCTGAGTTGGTATCCCAGCTGTGTCACTTAATCAGTCTGTGCCTCAGTGTCCTCTCCTGCCAAATGAGTGTAATAGTAGCATCAGCCTCCTAGGGCTGTTGTGAAGATTAAGTGGATTCACATAGATGAAGCCCAGGGATCTGATGGATACTTTGTAAGATACATTAGAAGGAAACAGTAGCTGTTAGATTTTTAAAATGGTTACTGTCTCCCATTTGGAGATGGGGCTATTGAAAGTGAAGGAGACTGAATAAATAGACAGAAGTCAAATAGGCAGCCCGTGATGAAATCTGGATAGGAATTCAGGTCTCTGTGGCTGGCATTTGACCTTCTCAAATTCTGGGTGGATCTTGGAGGTGTGCATGTTCCTGTGTTCATTTCTCACTGTACTCTTTTATGCTCAGGGCCTCTCCATTTTCAAACTATAGGATCTGATCTCAGGGCTCTGGATTACCCAGGCTGGATGGGCACCTCCTTCTCCGTGGGAAGAAGCCATGGATGCCTCATCCTCTGGCCCAGCCTAGCCTGGGAACCCTCCAGACCTGCCCCATTTAGAGCCCCTAGGGGCCCTGGGCTCCTCCCTGCTCACATCTTCCTGCTAAGTCTTGGTCAAACTTATCTCCTCTGCCCTGTATTTTAATTTTTCAGAGTCCAGGCTTTTTCTCTGTCTTTCTCTTATTCTTTAAGGCTCGGTCTGACCTTTCCCCTTCCACTGTCTTCCTTTCACTCAGCTTCCTATCCAAATACAAGCTTTCCACGCACCCACAGACTCTGTGTTCTCAAGTCTGGACTCCCACACTTGTTCAGCTCATAACCAGCACGAGTACACATCCCATATATATATATCTACTCTGCACCAGTAGGCATATTGCATGCACTGTGTGCACATCTCCATGATCACCCATGCTGGCAATGTGTGCTAAACCTGTGCATGCCTGCTGAGCACACTCACAGAGTGAACACACATGGGCACACACATGCACATACATAAGAATGCCACTATAGTAGCTAACATTAATTGAATGTTTACTACATGCTAGGGACTTTTCTATGAAATACCTTCTCTAGTCCTCACCACAACTCATGAAAAAGGTAGGATAATCATCTCCATTTTACAGATGAAGAAACTGAGGCTCAGAAAGGTTAAATAACTTGCCCAAGCTCACACAGCTAGAAAGTGACAGAGGTGAGATATGAGCTCAGACTCTCTAACACAGAGACAGCAGATTATGGCCCAGGGTCCAAATATGACCAATCACCTGTTTTTGTAAATAAAACTTTATTAGAAAACAGTCCAGGTCTATTCATGTATATATTGTCTACCTCTGCTTGTGCTACAAGGGCAGGGTTGAAGAATAGTGACAGAGACCAGATGGTTCACAAAGCCAAAAGTATTTGCTATCTTTCACTTAGTAGAAAAAGTCTGCTGAAGCACACCAACATGGCGCATGTATACATATGTAACAAACCTGCATGTTGTACACATATGCCCTAGAACTTAAAGTATAATTAAAAAAAAAAAAAAGAAAAAGAAAAAAGTCTGCTGAACCCTGGTCTCATCCCAGAGTCTTCCTCTTATCCGCTGTACCTGATGGTAGTTTTCCTGGTAGAATACTGATACACAGTTTCCATTTGAACTAAACTTGCAGGTAAAAAGAGGCGTGGGGAGAGTTGTTCTAGCCCAGCTCTCTTTTGCGTTATAGATGAGAAGACTGAATGCAGAGAAGCTCAAGGTCAAAACAAGGTCAGCCTGTACTGAGTATGAGCACACACACATCCCATGTTCTATTTCTTGTGCTCAGTCTGCAAAGGTAGAACATGTTCCTAATTCCCACCCACTGTGGCTGAGTGCTCACATGTAATGCATGTGTGCACACAAGCTCACGTTCACATCTGAGTGTAGGTGCCCTGGCACATACCACCCCCCCCACACACACAGTGGGCTCTGTAACATGCCCACACACTCAGCTTGACAAGAGACACCCTATCACGCTGCTCTGCACTGTGAAAAGCTACCCTGTCCACGGGCAACCGCAGTAACGTACAGACAAGATGCCTCTTTCCTGTTCACTCAACAAGCACACACAATCGATGGGATAGAATGCTGGCATGTGTCCTCCCCCAGCAAAGCTTACGGTGGTGCAAAGAGGCAGGGGCTGGTGATCAGGGCATCCGATTGGTAGCCCCACTTCTGCCTCGGGTTTCTCAGGGCCCCCAGTCTTCCCATGTGTAAAATAAAAGGGGTCAGCCACCGCTTCACATTTTTTAGGTAAATTCATTTAAAGGTGAAATTCACAACATAGTTCTTACTGGAAAACCAATATCACTTGTCAAAAAAGTAACTACATAAAAAGCAGCAAGTCAAAAAAGTGACAAGACAATGCACAGAATGGGAGAAATTATTTGCAAATCATGTATCTGATGAGGGAATTGTATCAGAAGATATAGAGAACTCCTACAACTAACTCAATAATACAAAGGACAAAGACCCCAATTTAAAAAATGGGCAGGCTGGGCGCGGTGGCTCAAGCCTGTAATCCCAGCACTTTGGGAGGCCGAGGTGGGCGGATCATGAGGTCAGGAGATCGAGACCAAGCTGGCTAACACGGTGAAAACCCGTCTCTACTAAAAATACAAAAAAAATTAGCCGGGCGTGGTGGTGGGCACCTGTAGTCCCAGCTACTCGGGAAGCTGAGGCAGGAGAATGGCATGAACCTGGGAGGTGGAGGTTGCAGTGAGCCAAGATTGCACCACTGCACTCCAGCCTGGGCAACAGAGCGAGACTCTGTCTCAAAAAAAGAAAAAAAAAAAAAAAAAAGGGCAAAGGACCTGAATAGATATCTTTCCGAAGAGATTATGCAAATGGCCAATAATCACATGAAAAGATGCTCAGCATCACTAGTCATTAGGAAAATGCAAACCAAAACCACAATGGAAGAACATTTCATACCCATTAAGAGGGCTGTAATCAAAAAGACAAATAAAAAGTTTAGGGAGAATGTGGAAAAGTTGGAGACCTCCTATACCACTGGTGACAATGGAAAATGGTACAGCCACTATGGAAAACTGTCAGTTTCTCAAATGGTGATGACCCGGCAATTCCCCTCCTAGCATATACCCCAAGATAAATAAAAACATACATTCACACACACAAATTAATTGTACACAAATGGTCATAGCAGCATTATTCATAATAGCAAAAAAAAGTAGAAAGCCAAAAGTCATTAGCTGAATAAACAGAATGTGGTTTGTTCATGCAATGGGATATGATTTCACCATAAAATAGACTGAGGCATGGACACATGCCCCAACATGGATTAACCTTGAAAAAATGACGCTAAGTGAAAGAAGCTTGTATTATTCCATTCATATGAAATGTCCAGAATGGGAAAGCTACAGACACAGAAGGAAAGTAGATAGTAGATTAGTGCTTGCCCAGGGTTGGAGGAGATGGGAGCGGTGGGGGTGATGGCAGAGAGGCATGAGATTTCTTGTAAGGATGGTGAAAATATTCTAAAATCGATTGTGGTGACAAATGTACAGCTCTGTGAATATACTAAAAACCACTGGATTATACACCTTATGCGGGTGAGTTGTATGCTATGTGAATTTCAATAAAGCTGTTAAAAAATAAATGTAACAAAAGCAAGTGCATTATTAAATTCTAGTTGGATACAGTTGCCCACCTAAGGTGTTTCACCTGTGACTGTTCTCATTTTATTAAAGAGAGAGATTAGCAACAGTGGGGAAAATGTTAAAGACATACTCCAAGATGGGGAAACTTTCTTTTTAGTCCAACCAGATAGATTGAAGGAAAGTTGAAAAGAGGATAATCTCTACGTGATATAGAGTATTTAATTCTGGTCCTCAGCTCATCAAATCCTATCTCAGGTAACCCGGTAGTACCTGCCCAATCTTTAGAATCATTGAAGATAGCTGTAGCCTCTTACCTTGGCTTTTCACTCCTGCTCTTGTCCCCTTTTCAGCCTGTTATTAGCAAGGCTGGCAGGGTGATCGTGTTAAATATTAAGAAGCAATAGTTAGATCACACCCCTTCTTTGCTCAAAACCCTCCCGTGGCTCCCATGGCTCTCATCTCACTCAGAGTAAAAGCCAAATTCTTACAATGGCCACAGGGCCCCATGTGCTCTGGTCACCATGTCTCCCTAACTCCCTGAGCTATGCTCACCTTCTGTTCATCCTTCTGAGCCCATGGGCTTCCTCACTGCTCCTTAAACACACTCTCTACCTGACCACTCTGGGGCTTTGCAATGCCATTCCCTCTGCTCAGATGCTCTTCCCCCAGGCAAAGGGCATGGCTCACTTTCTCACTTCCTTTGACTCTCTGTTCCAATGTCAACTTAGCAGGGAGGTCATCTCTGACTACCCTATTCTCTACTCCATTTCCAGCCTCACACAGTTTTACCCCTTCCCTGCTTTACTTTTCTGCCTAGTCCATATCACGAGCATATTATTTATGCATCTCTTGATGACTTCTTTCCACCAGGATGTCAGCTCCATGAGGTCGGGGACCTTGCCTGTTGTATTCACTTCTATCTCCTAGAACAGCGGCTGGCACAGAGTATGTGTTTTAAACATACACATTCGATGAATGAGTGAAAGGCTGAGTGATTGGAAAATCGTAGACTAGGTGACACTTCAGTATCTCTCTAATCCTAATGGTCTATAATTTAATTCTTGGTGATGGAATGTGATTCAACAATTAGAGCTAGGAGCCTGCGTACCCATCCTTTAGGGTCCTGTGATTTTTTTCCAAATCGCTCATATGGTCCTCCCTATGAAGACCATAGTCCCTTCAATTCCCCAATAGGGGTGAACCCTTCCTGCCCAGACCTGCAGAAGATTGCTTAGATGACAGTACATATGTTTTATTGAGCTCTCTGGGTGTCACATCCTCTGCATGCATCTCTCAAAGAAGACTAACAATATTAATAATAAAAAGCAACAGTAATACACCGTGATTAAGCACTGACCACATGCCAGGTTCCATTGTAAGCACGTGGCATAATTTATTTAATTCACACAACACCAAAGAATAGGTAGTAGTATTCTCCCCACTTCATGGATGAGGAGACTGAGGCACAGAGAGGGGGAAAGTAGCGCCCAAAGACACACAGTTGGTAGGAGGAGGAACCAGGATTTGAACTCTGGTTATCTGATTCCAGCGATCACATGTCTAACTTCTCATAACACTGGAAGGTGCTATTATTGCCCTATGAGAAAATTGTAGCTAAAAAATTAATAACTGATCGGATATTTAAAGCCAGGTCTTTCCAACTCAAATGGTTGTAAGGAGGAGAAAGAGGAGGTGGAGAAGAGGAACACTGTTCCTAGTGCTTAATGTGTCCCAGACCCTATTGTAGAGGCTTCAGGTGCATTGTTTTGTTTGAATTTCAGAGCAAGTCAATGCAGAGGAGAACACTGAGGCTCAGAGAAGTTCAGTAACTTGGCCAAGGTCACACTTCCCTATTTCCACTTTTGGACTAGTAGTCAAGCACTTATCCCCCAGAGCCTCCAAGAAAAGGCTGTTGGACCAAGGTGCCCCAGTTGGACAAGGTCTTGGCCAAACATCCATCTCCAAAGGCCCGGGAGAAGAAGCTGGTGGGCAAAGCTGCCCCAATTCAATCCAGTTGAACTTCCATCTGCCTTTGCAAGGACTCAGGGCTCAAGGGCAAAACACTGGTAAGCTCCTGAAGCTGGGGCAAGGACAAAAGAGAGCTAATTAAGACTGAAAGCAAGACAAGGACCCCAAGCACTGCCTCCTTTTACTTTAGAGAGACCAGATAGTCTTACATTTCACTCATTTATTTGCAGACATCTATAATGGCATCTTCAGGAGACCTGTGTGCACCCTGTCTGAGTTGAAGTACACACCCTGAAGAGGAGCCAGTTATGAAGGACCAAATGCACATATTAAAATTAAACATCACATGATTCTCAAAGTATTGGTTATTAATGCCCAGTGGTCTTACTTGCGCTGGGATCCACATTATTTCTGTGCACATTTGGAAGACACATTATCATGGCAAACTGCCAGGCTGAGATGAACTGTGGGTTCATCCAGTCACCAAATGGTTCATTCGTTTATCCCTGAGACAATTTCCTCAGAGATGAAAAGGCACTTGCCTAAGGTCACACTGCTGGTAAGTGGCAAAGCTGAGGTGTAAACTCAGGCAACCTGTCTCTAAGCACCTCACATAGGCGGTGCTTCAGTCTGTTTGTGTGCACTCAGACACTTTCAATGAAATTTTGGCATGAAAAGCTACAGCAATCGCGAGGTGAGCTAAAGGTGGTTATTTTCCCTCTGCTGAAACACGAAGATTCATCGCTGATTCTATGAGTTGGTCTTTGCTGCTGTTGGTAAGAATGACCTCTCAACCTGTGTAGGGAAGGTGGGCATCACTGAGTCACTGAGATGCTGGAAGATTCACTTTTTTAAGAGCATAAATGAAAGGCAGTTATTCAGATGATCAAAAATCCTTCACAAAAGGATTCTGTGCTGGTGTCTCTCAATAGCAAACTTCCTTCCTCTTGTCTTAGAAATTCATTCACTCATTCATTTAGCAAATGTTTATCAAGCCTCTAATGCATGTCTGGAACTCTTATAGGCACTTGTTCATAACTGTGAACATAAAATCCCTGCCCCCAAGGGGCTTATATCCTAATGAGGGAGAAGGATAACATGGTAGGCTGAGAACTAGTGCCCCGAAAGATATCCACTTTTGAATTCCTGGAACTTGTGAATGTTAAATATTTTTTTACCATGTTTTACCCCACATGGTAAAATAGAAATAAAAATAAAAACATCTTTGCAAATGGGATGAAGTTATGGGTCTTGAAATAGGAATGATCCTAAACACATTAATTATAAGAGGGAGGCTGGCCAGGTGCAGTGGCTCATGCCTGTAATCCCAGTACTTTAGGAGGCCGAGGGGGGTGGATCACTTAAGCCTGGGAGTTCGAGGCCAGCCTGGGCAACATGGTGAAACTCTGTCTCTATAGAAAATACAAAAATTAGCCAGGTGTGGTGGTACATACCTATAGTCCCAGCTACTTGGGAGGCTGAGGCAGGAGGATTACTTGAGACCAGGAGGTTGAGGCTGCACAGTGAGCCATGATCATGCTGCTACACTCCAGCTTGGGAGACAGAGCAAGACCCTGTCTCAAAAAAAAAAAAAAAAAAAAGGAAAGAAAAAAAGAGAGAGACAGAGGGAGATTTGACACACATAGAGGAGGAAGCGCTGTGAAGATGGAGCAGAGAGAGATTACAAGCCACCACTGCTAAGATTGGAGTGATGCTAACACAAGCTGAGGATACCAGGTATGATTATCAATCCCATTTTACCGATGAAGAAACTGAGTCTCAGAGAGGAAAAGGAACTTGCCTAAGGTCACACTTTTGGCAAGTGGCAAAGCTGAGATATAAACCCAAGCAGCCTGTCTCTAAGCACCACACACAGGTAGTATCTCAGTCTGTTTGTCCCTCACCAATTAGAGCCTTTCTCCAGGAGTTGAAAGAGAGACGGAACTAATTCTCCCCTGGAGCCTCCTGAGGGAGTGTGGCCCTGCCAACACCTTGACTTCAGCCCAGTGCTACTGATTTCAAACTTCCTACGCCCTGAGCTAGGAGAGAATACATTCCTGTTGTTTTAAGCCACCAAGTTTTTGGTAATTTGTTGCAGCAGCCATAAGTGAACAAACACAGATCATTTAAAAAATCCAATGCATAACCAGTACCGTGCCAGGTGCTGTGCAAATGGGCACATTGCATTTGCTCAAGGGGACTTTTCAGAGGCATCCCCTGCATCCAGTGGGATGCCTCCCACAATGGAAAGTCCAATGACCAGGAAAGGCTTCACTTCCTGGCTCCACTTTCCTTCTGCTGAAACACAAAGATTCATCGTTGATTCTATGAGTTGGCCTTTGCTGCTCTTGGTGTGCTCCCTGTAAGCACAATCCCAAGGCCCGATGGAGTCTTCTCCCTGCATCCTGTTTAAGCCCAGCGACTTCCCTCGCCAATTAGAGGCTTCCCCTTCAGCCGGTCCAGCTTTCCCCACACCTGCCAAGGGAAGCACGTGTCGGCCATTAGCCTCTCTTCGTGCCACCGCTTCGTGTCACTTCATTGTTCCCCAGTTGGCAACAGCTCTGCAGAAGTGACCCCATTTGGAAATGTTTGTGGGAGTCTGAGCAAAAGATCTACACAGCCCTCTTCTGGGGAAACACAAGGGTTTTCAGAACCACCTTTTCTCAAGCACCCATTTCATGCCAGAGCTCCATCTCCTTGCTGCTCAAGATGTGGCCCGTGCACCCCCACATCAGCATCCGCTGGGGGCTGAGGACCACACCTCTCATTCCCTGCCCAGACCTGCCAATTCTGAAGCTGCATTTTTAGTGTCTTTTGTTTGTTTGGTTTGAGACAGGGTCTCACTCTGTCACTCAGGCTGGAGAGCAGTGGTGCAATCATGGCTTACTGCAGCTTTGACCTCCCAGGCCCAAGCAATCTTCCCATGTCAGCATCCTATGTAGCTAGGACCACAGGCATGTGCCAACATGCCAGGCTATTTGAAAATGTATTTTAATAAGATTTCTGGGTGACTCATGTGCTAGTAAGAGTAGGAGCTTTCCCAAACTACCACTAGAGATAAGGCCAGAGACTGGGAGTCCTGGTTTCCATTATCAAACTGACTGATAGTCCTGATTTGCCTGGCTGTACGGAGCTCAAAGCAATATTCCTAAGGCCCAGGATATCTCAATTTTGCTCGTTTTCAGTGTCCTGGGTCACTGGGAGTCTTTGCTGTCCCCAGGATCCACTTCCCAATTTTCCAGTAACTTTCCTCATTTAGGGATCAAGTCAGGTCCACCCCTAATATGTGAGGTCTCAAGGTGTAGAGGCGATGAGGGTGCACCTTGCAGACCTGTAACTACAAGAGGTGAAGTTGACTGAGGACCCCAGCACTGAACTATGACATTCATCACTGTTTTGCTCAGAAGGGGCTGCATTTCCCATGGCTGCCCCCAGCCAGTGACTGACAACAGCAGGGACACTAAGGCAGGTTTGTTCCTGATGCACATGGGACTTTATGGATGGTGGACTTTGGCTTGAGGATCGCCTTCCTCCCCCCAATGGCTTTGCTGAACCTCCTTAGGCTGTACCATGGTCTAGAACACTTCCACCCTGCCTTCCTTCCTTCTCTTCTTTACTCTGGGTCAGACCTGCATGGCTCACCCAGCCTTCCCCAGCTGGGTCCCACTTTATTTCCTCCCATAGGTATTTCTCTTAATAAAATGCTTGCACATTTAATCCTACCTTGGTATGGGATTCTTGGAGGACCCAATTACATGCAGGGCAGGAGGACAAACTAAGTCCCACAAGGTCCCAAGGTTTCTCCCCACCTCTCCAAGCCCAAGGTGGGCAAGCTCTGTTCATAAGATGCCCCTAGCATGCATCTCACTAGACTTAGCCTTTATGTTCCTTAAAGGAAGCTGACACCAGGGGAACAGCTTTGAATTTCGATTTCTCAGGCTTCCAGAGTTTCCCGTGGGAACATGAAGTGTCAGGAAAGCAGCCCAGCCCAGTTTTCCATACCCCCAGGACTCAAGTGCACCACCCCCTTAAAAACTGTCCCTCGGGTCAAGGACCAGAAGCATCAGAATGTGCTGTGAGGACAGATGCAGGGAGGTCTATGCAGAGCCTGGAATAAGGCCTGGAAATATAAAAGTATGGAATTCAGGGATTCCACATACCCAGAGCAAAATCTTCCCTTAGGCCCCATGGACTTCCCAACCTGTGGGAAGGGACATAGCCCAAAGAGGCCAGAGTGGAGTCCCCCAAGGCTAGGTCTAACAATTCATTGTATTCAACTGTCCCCCACCCTTAGTCCCTGAAGCCAGCATGGACCCCACCCCAGCTCCCAGGGCAGACATCACCTAGATATTAGCCACAGTGATTCGTTCTTGGATGGCCAGCTGACCTAATGAGCCTCACAAAACCTTTCAGTGAGAAAGCTAGGAGAGAAGCATGTGTTCCACGTGCTGACCTTGGGCTTGGGGAGATAGAGATTCCCAGAGCACTGCTGCCATCTTTCCCCCTTAGAAGATGGCCTGTAGCTCCCAGAGGCAGCTGTAGGGAGTCCAGGAATGAAGCCAATACAGCAGAAAGCAGAGCCAAGGGAGGGAAAAAAAACAGAAACAATTGCAGCCAGTACCAATCTGAACCCTCAGGTTCCTTCAGTTACACAGGTTCATCCACCACTCAAAACAGAATAAACCCAAAGACATATATATGGCCTCTACCTTGAACTCCAGTCTTATTAAGAACAAGAGTTAAGTGGCTTCATGCAAACTCTGTTCTCACTCTTAAAAAAGCCAAAAGCTCACCAAAGAAGAGATATATTTGCCAACTAAGCCCATGAAAAGATGCTCACCATTATTAATCATCAGGGAATTCGAATTAAAACCATAATGAAATAGCACTATTTATCCACCAGAAAGGATAACATTTTAAACCAGAAAAAGAAAATGAAAGAAACTGGCAATGATGTGAAACAACTAGAACTTTCACACACTGAAAGTAAGAATGCAAAATGGTACAGCCTTTGAAAACACAGTTTGGCAGTTTCTTTTGTCACAAACATACTAGTACTATGTTACCCAGTAATGCTATTCCAAGGTATTAACCCAAAAGAAATGAAGCATACATCTACAAGAAAACTTGCATGTGAATGTTCACAACAGCATCCTTCATAATCACCAAAAACCGAAAGTAGCCCAAATGTCTCTCAATAGGTGAATAAATAGACCAGATATGGAACAACCATACTGACATGGTTTGGATCCATGTCCCCACACAAATCTCATGTTCAAATGTAATCCCCAGTGTTGGTAGTGGAGCCTGATGGGGGATGATTGGATTGTGGGGGTGGATTTCCTCCTTGGTACTGTCATCAAGATAGTGAGTAAGTTCTTGAGAGATCTGGTTGTTTAAAGGCATACAGCACCTCCCCCCTTGCTCTCTTCCTCCTGTTCCAGCCATGTAAAGTGCTGGCTTCCTCTTTGCCTTCTGCCACAATTGTAAGTTTCCTGAGGCCTCCCCAGAAGCCAAGCAGATACCACCATGCTTCCTGTACAGCCTGTGGAACTGTGAACCAATTAAACTTCTTTTCTTTATAAATTGTCCAGTCTCAAGTATTTCTTTATAGCAATGCAAGAACTGACTACCACAGTGAAATATTACTTGGCAATCAAAAGGAGCAAACTACTGTATACACAACAACATGGATGAATCTCAAAAGCACTATGCACAGTGAAAAAGGTCAGACACAGGAAGCTACACATGGAATGAATCCCTTAAATGACATTCTGGACAAGTAAAAACTATAGGGACAGAAATCAGATCAGTGGCTGGCAGGGGATGGGGTGAGGGAAGAAGAAAGAAGAAACCTTTCAGGGTGACTGAGGGGTTCTATAGCTTGGTTGTGGTGGTGGTTACATGCCCATAAATATTCGTGAGGAATCATTGAACTGTACATTGAAAAAGGGCATATTGTATTTCACTGAATGTAAATTATATGTCAACAAACCTGACTTCATATATATACTGATATGTTTGGATATTTGTCCCCTCCAAATCTCATGTTGAAATATAATCCCCAACGCTGGAAATGGGGCCTGATGGGAGGTGTTTGGATCATGGGGGCAGATCTTCCACGAATGGCTTAATGACATCTCTTTGGTGATGAGTGAGTTCACGCAAGATCTGGTTGTTTAAAAGCGTATGCACCTCCCTCTCTTTCTTGCTTCCATGCTCAATGTGTGACATGCTGGCTCCCTGTCACCTTCTACCATGATTGCAAGCTTCCTGAGGCCTTCACCAGAAGCTGAGCAGATGTTGCCGTCATGCTTCTCATTCAGCCTACAGAACCGTGAGCCAATTAAACCTCCTCTCCTTGTAAATTACCCAGCCTCAGGTATTTCTTTATAGAAACGGAAGAACAGTCTAACACATACACCAAGTGAATACCAATGCTTATCATGTGTTCCAAATCCTTTACCTGAATTAGCTCTTCTAACCCTCCTAACAACCCTACAAGGTGTGAGCTATTATTATTACCATTTTACTGATGAGAAAACAAACAGAGAGAGAAGGAGTTACCTGCCAAACATCACCCAGCTAGCAAGTGGTGGGCTTGGGACTCAAACCCAAAAAGTGTGATGCAGAGCCCATGCCCATCCCCACTGTACCACAGTTTGCAAATGGGGGCACGGAGGCCAAATCATTCGCTACATTCACCAGCGAGGTCAGAAAAGGGAGAATGGGAGCAAATAGGGTTTAGAAAAAGAAAAAACTCGTTCCAGCCCCAAACATGCTGTTTTCCCACAGTTGCTGCTCCAATTCTTCTGGCTAATTCTTCAATGCCAGCCAACTCCCTCTGGGCCCCTAACTTGAAAGCCCAGCAAGATTCTGCGAGAGAAAATGACTGCTTCCTAAAAGCACCCAGTGGACTTCCCTGACACATCTTGTCGGCACTCAGAATGCCCATGACAGCTTCTCCTGAAATATTTTCCAGGTGAGCTCTCTGACTGTCCAGACTCTCAGACTTGCCTCTGATTACTCCTGTTCCCTCATGGCTGGAATCGCCTGTTGACAAGACCTCTCACTCCTTCCAAGCCCAGATCCGACCTTCCCCAATTTCTTAGATCAAATGCAGAAGCAGATGCTTAAGGAGGCTCACTGGATGGTGTTAAAAGCTGATTTCTCCTCCTCTTAACATGCGAGTTGGAAGGTGGTGACCAGAGGGGAAACATTTAGAGGCAATGTTCCTCCAGGTGCCATTGCCACACAGTGGGCCTGGAGCAAAGGCTGCTCCAACAGCAGGAAAAAAACCCACTGGGGCTGCCCGCTGGGGCTCTGGGCCTGACACAGGGGCACATTGGATAGATATTGCCAGGTCTGGAACTTTGTAAGGGGTTGCAAACATCTGTGCTGCAATGTTCTTCCCAGCTCAACTAGAAAGATGTACCAGACTTCACACAAAGGCTCCCCCAGGAAGTAGTTGAAATGCAGTTTCCACAGACCCTTAAAAGTGGCAGAGTAAGAACATCTGCCAAAACAGGAAAAATGTTTAACAACTTGACAAGGAATTTTTAAAAATCTGCCCCACGGTTTATCTACTGTAAATCTGTTAAAGCAGGGTTTTAGCCCAGGGATAGGAAGGAGTCGGGAATCTTGGTTCTAATTCCATTTTGAACTTGTCTATTCTCAAACCTCTTTGTCATTCCTCTGTTCTACTTTCTTCTGACTATCAGAGCAAACTGGTTGCCTGTTGAGGGCAGCCTGTGACTGATTGGTTGTGACTGTTGTATGTTAAGAGGGATTCTGAGTCATGTATGGACTCAGGGAGAAAGAGTGTTGTGATTGATTAGTGATGTCTGCCAGGACTGAGGCAATAGGGAATGATAATGGGCAAGCCACCTACTTCCCATCTCTATTATACACAAAAAGGAAATGGTAAAAGGAGGAAGACATCAGAAAAAAAGTATCAAAAATAAATGCAATTTAGTTTACTAAAAACCACCAGATACCTTTTAGAACCTGTTTCTGACAAGCATAGCCCCAGCTACTGACTCCAGTGCCACCCCAGAGAGTCCACTAAACACTCAACACCTGCAAAGCATAAAGCATGTGGTCTTCTTCTGAGAAGAACACAGTTCCTTCTGCGTTATGATGTCATTATTGTACTCTGTGATCCCACTACCCTGGCCACAGTCGACTGGTTAAAACAGTTGGAAACTTTAGATCACAGGCACCTGTTTGGGTAAAAAAAGTTTTATTGGAACACAGCAACACTCATTGGTTTGCATATTATCTGTGGTTACTTTTGTGCTACAACAATGGAACTGAGTCACTGTGACAGAGACTGCATGGCCTGCAAAGCTGAAAATTTTTATTCTCTGGCCCTTTTCATTAAAGTTTGCTGACCCTTGGATTAAAGAGTTGCCATTCAATGTAAATGTAATTGAAACGAGGGGTTCATAATAAAAGCCAGCCATCTATAAGTTATCTTGAGGATAGTCACTGTCATGCCATATTGGCTGATGACAAATTATTTCAGTCATCAGATTCTCTCTCTTTCCCTCTCTCTCTGAGGGAGATACAGGGTGAATCGAGGTTACTAGAACTGCTGCTGGATCCTGAATGGAAGTGAAACACTGGTGTTGTTTTCCATGAGGCTTGCTCTATAGCCTAGTCTTGGAAACACTGTGTTATTCCCTATGCTTTCATACTTCCCTGCATTTTTATAAAATAAACTCTCATGACCTAAGGGTAGGAGAGTTAGGGGATTTCACTTCTCATGCCACCTCTGGTAGTGCCTGTCTAGTACAGTGTCTGCAAACATGAAGCCTGGACAGGAAAGAGTACCATGATGGATTAGTGATGTCTGCCATGGGTCATGGCAGGAGAGGAGAGAGAGTAATGTGTGATGTGTATTTAACAGCTAGGGCTTAAGTTAATCTTTGGTGCCTTCTCTTCGCAACCTAAGAGTCTATCTTCTATGTCCACCTTATTACCTAACCTTCTCTCATCTTCCTTGGAAGTTAGATTTAAAATATATCATTCTGTTTGTGAATATGCACCCTCATGCCATTTTCTCCAGAGAATTTCATATATAATCTTTATTTCCTCAGTCAAAAACAAACATCTCCTCAAACATGCTTAATTTCTCTTATTTTAAAAGACTCCTGGCCAGGCATGGTGGCACACACCTGTAATCCCAGCACTTTGGGTGGCCAAAGCGGGCAGATCACCTGAGATCAGGAGTTTGAGGCCAGCCTGGCCAACATGGCAAAAACCTGTCACTACTAATAATACAAAAAATTAGCTGGGCCTGTGGCACATGCCTGTATTCCCAGCTACCTGGGAGGCTGAGGGAGGAGAAACACTTGAGCCCTGGAGGCAGAGGTTGCAGTGAGCTGAGATTGCGCCACTGCACTCCAGCCTCGGCAACCGAGCAAGATTCCATCTGGAAAAAAAAAAAAAGACTCCAGCAGCAGGTGCCAACCTGGGCACATAATACTCATTTAATGAATCCATGAAGCTTCTATTTTGGGGATTGAAGGTGCCGGCTTTCCTCTTAGAGCTCTGATTCTCCATTTATTCACATCAACTTTGAGGAAGACATTCCCTCTAGTTCATCTAAAAGTTTCCCTTAACAACTCAATCCCCTTTATTCTTGTGCAGTGCCATGGATATCCTATGCCCCACAAGCCCAGCTGGCTTGGCTGGGAGCCACCTGGCTGCAGAGTCACTGTGTGTCCGGGTGCAGTGAGTATCCACGAGAAGTTGGACTTGCCCTTTGTTTCCAAGTTCTAATCCTGACCCCTGCCTGCTTCCTTCTTGGCTTCTCTCCACCTCTAAGCTTACCTCACTCTCCAAGGCCTCATCCCACCCACTCTGTGAACTTTCTGTCTAAAATATGGCCTACAGAGTCTCTATATAACAAAGGCTCATTTGGCTGGTGACAATCATTCCAAGCCTTCCCAGGACTTTCCAGCCTCCAGATCCAAAGAAGGTTATGTTAACTTAAACACCCACAGGTCTCCAACTCATGTCCCCTACCTGTGGAATTGCAGAATCATTTCCTACTCACCTGCCCTTACCTTCCCTACTTACTGCTTAGATTGGCCAGGGGTAGCCCTCATTTAGTAAGTTTATTCATGATCTTCTTGGTGCATGCTTTGTTTTTGTTGTTGTTGTTGTTTTGTTTGTTTGTTTTCTGAGTCAGAGTCTTGCTCTGTCACCCAGGCTGGAGTGCAGGGCCACGATCTCAGCTCATTGCAACCTCCGCCTCCCGGGTTCGAGCGATTCTTGTACCTCAGCCCTGCAAGTAGCTGACACTACAGGCAACTGCCATCACACCTGGCTAATTTTTGTATTTTTAGTAGAGATGGGGTTTCACCATGTTGGCCATGCTGGTCTCAAACTCCTGACCTCAAGTGATTTGCCCACCTCAGCCTCCCAAAGTGCTGGGATTACAGGTGTGAGCCACTGCACCCAGCCATGGTGCATGCCTTTTGTCACCCAGGGCCCTAAAACAGAACTACCTGGACCCTAGTCTTACACAAATCTCCATGACAAAAACTGCTTCTCATTTCCCCTCAACTCTCCTTCTACACAGAAGAAATGCAGTCAGCTCTCAGGAAGGCAGTCTAGAGCATGGTTAAGAGGACGACGTTGCACTAGACAGGTAGATTTAAATTCAGATTTCCACTCTTTCCTGGCCAATCAGATGTTAACTAAACTCCCTATGCCTCAGTTTCCACATGTGTAAAGTGGAATATTAATACGGTAATCATTAACTTATAGAATTGTGTAGGTGTATTCATTTTCTAGGGTTATTGCAAGAAATGACCACACACTGGATAGCTTAAAATAATCGAAATCCATTCTCTCATTGTTCTGGAGGCCAGAAGTGGGAAACTGAAGTGTCCACAGGGCTGGTTTCTTCTGAAGGCTGGGAGGGAGGATCTGTTCCCTGCTCCTCTCTTACTTTCTGGTGGTTGACAGTAGTGACAGTAGTCCTTGGAACTCCTCGGTTTATAGACACATTACCCCAAACTCTGCCTCCATTTTCTTTTTTTTTTTTTTTTTTGTCTAATCCAGTCAATGAAAGGGACACTTTATTGATCCTCAGGGCCATGAGGCCCTTCGGGGAAGGAAGAGCCTTATTTGACCTTCTTCTTGGGGCACAGGTTGTCGGCGTGGCCACACTTCTTGTGGCAGTTGACAGCATGGGGGTGAGCACAGCACTGGCACAGATCATTTTGTCGCAGTTGTATTTCTGGGCAAGCCAGTGGAGGGAAGGCTTAATAATGTCACCTCACAGGCACAGCACCAGGTGCAGGGTGGACTCTTTCTGGATGTTCTAGTCTGAGAGACTGTGGCCATCCTCCAGCTGTTTGCCCACAAATATCAGACACTGCTGGTCAGGCAGGATGCCCTCCTTGTCTTGGATTTTGGCTTTGACATTCTCAAAATCAAAGTATGGATAGCATACTGTCTATTTGAGTCTGAGCTTGCAGGAACCTCTGCCCAGCAGCTGCAGCTGCATTCAGAGGTGAGCAGGTATGATAAGGAACACCTTAAATCTCCTTAACTCCTCACTAGAAGCCAATGCATAGATATCTTCCATGATAGGCTTTTTTTCATGTTGTCACAGGTTGAATTGTGTCCCCTAAAAAGATACATTGAAGTCTTAACTCCCATACCAGTGCATGTGATTGTATTTGGAAATAGGGTCTTTGCAGATGGAGTCAAGTTAAGATGAGGTCCTTAGGGTGGCCCCTGCTCCAATATGATGGGGGTGCCTTAATAAGAAGAAGAGAAATGGCAGAGGCTGCCATGCACAGGGGAAAAATGTGAAGACACACAGGACAAGGTCCACGTGATGATGGAGGCAGAGATTGGACTGACACATCTACAAGCTAAGGAATGCCAAAGATTGCCAGCAACCAGGAGATGCTAAGAGAAAGACATGCAGCACATTCTCTCCTAGAGCCTTCAGAGAGAACACAGCCCTGCTAACACCTTGATTTGTAACTTCTAGCTTTCAGAACTGCAAGAGTATCCATTTTTCTTGTTTTAAGTCACCCAGTCTGTGGTGCTTGGCTATGGTAGTCGTAGGAAATGAACAAACATCTCATTAATTCATTCTAGCAATGCCTGGGTGTGTTTTATGGGATAGAAAGGGCTCACAAGTTCATTACTTAAACCAATCTTTGAGCCTCATTTTGGCTCAAATAGAACCCCACTGACCATGGGAGTGTTCAGGGGGGATCTGGGTTGGAAACATGTGTCCTCTTCCAAATTGCTATGCAGCTCACCCACACCATCTGCCAGCATTCTTCACCCCCTCCCCTACTGCAGACCTGTTCCCAAGACAGCTCTGCTCCCAACATCCCTGAGAGCAATATCTTGACCAACTCAGGGACCACCTTATAAAAGACTCAAGACTTCACTTGCCAGGTACAAGCGCATCCATTTGCACTTCTTTAAACTGCATGCTATTCAGCTTCCCTTCCATCATCACAGTGGACTCCACTTTGAATCCTCCCAGGCTAGAATTGTAGAGTGCATGGGCCCTTGGGATTATCAACGCTCATCCTTCCCACTTTACTCTTGGAGAAATATTATAACTTTACCACCTATCACCCTAGGCCTGAGTCCTGCTCCAGGGTGGAATAGGAGTTCTGGCTTTCTCCTCCCAATCCATCTGTTCATTCTGACCTTGGTCACATTCTTTTTTTTGCGGGGGAGTGGTGCTGGGAGCA
Organism: Pongo pygmaeus; assembly: GCF_028885625.2. NCBI lineage: Eukaryota > Metazoa > Chordata > Mammalia > Primates > Hominidae > Pongo > Pongo pygmaeus. Next base: position 114,296,663 of record NC_072383.2, read on the forward strand.
TAGGGTCTTCATGCCATCTCTTCTGCTTGTGCCTGGATTGTAGCCTTAAAGATTTTAGCCAGAATGTAATGTAGGCAGGAAATTCCCACCAATACCAAGGGGCTAATGACAGCCATTGCGTTTCCTTATGAAAAGCAGGGGTCAGCCCCTTTAGTTGGGGAATAAATTACAAATTTGTCTTCAGTGTGTTTCTCCCAGTTTCTCCTACTGTGCTGGGTGTACTAAAGACAGATGACACCCTAACCCAAAGTCAGTGTAGAAATGCAGAGAAGCTTGAGAACATGAAATAGGAGATAAGAATAGAGAGAACGGGGGAGCAGAGGGAAGAAGAAGAGAAAAGAAATCTTCAAGAACACATAGAAAACTATCTGCTGGTTGAATTCCAGGCTTTGAAATGCAAAGAATGGCATGTTCCAGTAGTTTTTTATAGACCCATGCTCTACAATATTAGAAACAAGCACAGCGGACACATAATTTCATGGTTACATCCCGATTTGGTTATTTTTGCCAATGCAGCTAAGGGATACCCTGATCAGTAAAATCCAGATAATTTCCAAAGCTGTTGCATCAAATCCTTTGGCTTAGTCCTTCCTGCAAAACACAGGATCACTCCCTGACATTGCCAGAAAACTGTTACTGCAGACTGGCATTTCACCTTCTTTAAATGATTCTGACCACTTTCCCCAAATACAGAGGTGTTTCCAAAGTAGGAAGAACAGATAAATGTGCCAGGCACAGCATGCCTGTAGTCCCAGCTACTCAAGAGGCTGAGGCAGGAGGATTGCTTGAGATCAGGAGTTTGAGACTAGCCTGAGCAACATAGCAAGACCTCATCTCAAAAAAAAGTTATAAAAAATTATAAAACAATAGACTACACTCCATCTTCACCCACCTCCAAAACACACAAAGTAATTCTTGTTTTCATGGTGCATGCCTGGGTCATTTCTGCAGGTGATTCACTAAAACACCTGGTTTGGAGTCATAAATTTTACACCCGTAAGTATATGTATGTTAGTTACTGCTGTGTAACAAACTAAGCCAGAACTTGGTGGCTCAAAGCAACAACCATCTTACTTGAGTCTAGTTGTCTAGTTGTCTAGAGACAAGTTGTCTAGTTCTACTGATGTGTGCTAGGTACAGTTGTCTTACTCATGCATCTGTGGTCAGTGGGTAGGTTGGCTGGGAGCTGGCTGATTTAGGATGTCCTCAGCTGGGATGACTCATGCCTTTCCAGCAGGGGGTTGTCATGGTGGTGACTAGCAGAAAAAAAAAAAAAAAATCACTGTTTCCAGTGTCTGAAGTGAGTTTGTTACCACCCCATTGTCCAAAACAGGTCATGTGCTCAAGCCACAAACTGTGTAGGAGGGCACTACCAAAGGTTATAGGCACAGGGAGACATGAAAATGAGATCCATGTATCCAATCAATTTACTAGAGGGTAGAAACTGCACAGGTAGCTATTCAAAAATAGTATGCTAGCTACATACAGAAAACAAAATGAAAAGTTTGGAAAATTATCTGATCATCCCCTTGATCAGTCATCAGACAACATTTTAGTAAAGAGCTAGGTAGTAAAATTGTAGGCTTGCAGAACGTGCAGTCTCTGTCACAGCTACTCAGGTGTGCCACTGTAGCATGAAAGCAGCCATGGAGGATACATAAATGAATGGGTGTGGCTGTGTTCCAATAAAACTTTATTTGCAAAAACAGGAGGCTGGCCCATGATCTTGGTCATCATTCATGAAACTGACATTTGCTGGGGCCAGACTATGGGCCAGGCACTGTGGATGTGAAGATAAATAAGACATGTCCCAGTGAGCTTTCAGCCTAATATGGAGACTGGCATACTGTAAGAGCTCAACAAATACACACTGAGTTAACATTAATGGGAAGATAGGTAATAAAGAAACACAGTGGAAAGAAATGTTGCTGGGGCCATGGAAGTCTGGACAGGGTGCAAGGGATAGGAAGAAAGAGGCTTCCAGGAAGAGGTTATGTTTGAAGACTGTCTAGGCATTCTCACAAGCATATTTAGGGTAGAGTTTGGAATTCCAGGCTGAGGGAACAGAGAGATTAGAGACCAGGTGATGAAAAAGAACTTGGCGAATATTTAAGCGGGGCTGGACCAAAGGGTGTTTCATTTAGCTTTCAATTTTTTTTGGCTGAGTCTAGATTCTTTTAAGCCTAAATTATTCAAAGGTTCAAATTTCCGCAATCCTTGGGGAATACCCAGTACCTGAGGTATTATGACAGCATGTCTTTTCGCCCTACCAAATTTAAAGAAGCGATATGGCGTATACAGAATGAACCAGATTAGGAATCAGAACTGGGCTCTAATTTCCCTCACTCCTCTCATTGCTCCCTGGATAACCTTGACCATTTCACATGCCTCTTTATGCCTCAATTCCCCTAACTACAAAACGGGGGAAATAACGTCTCATAAGATCGCTGTAAGAATTCCAAGAAATATCTACGATGTGCTTAAACACACTGCCTGGTTGGGGATAAACACTCAGAAATACTAGCTAGCTATCCTCATCTTCATTGTTATCATTGTTGATCATCATCTGCCATCTTCATTAACTCTTCTCTCTACCCAATCCGTCCCTGAAACTCCCTGCCCCAAACACTGAAGCCTACAGAGATGAACCCAGAACTGGCTCCAGAAACAAGTCCCCCACCCCCTGCTGTTTGTTGGGTGGGGTGAGTTGGGGGACGCTGTCTGAGTCTCTGTTGTGTGCACAGCCAGCGAGGATGCCTGGAGCAGGGCTGGAGACAGGCAGTGGCAGAGGCTGCGAGCTGCTCGCCGACAAACAAAAGTTGCCTTTCATCTGATCCAGTGCTCCCGAAGAGGAATCACTTCCTCCTGCCTAGGCGTTTATGAAAGCCGACAGCAGAGGCGAGAAAACAGCCAGCTCTTTCTGCGCGTGATAAAACCATTACAATCAATTTAGGCAGCTCGCAGGCGCGCAGACAGACTCTGTGTCGACTGGATTCTGTTACCCGGAGTGGGGTGGGGGGAGCCGGGGCGGGGTGGGGGGCGCGAGGGGGGCCTTCTGGGAGACTGGAGCATTCGGCCTTCCGCGGATGGGCCCCATTACGGCTGCAGGCTGGCGCCACTGCTGCGGGGGCTCGCTACCCAATGAAAGTGTCATCCAACTGGAAGATGGGGGGGCTACCAGTGTTAGCTTAACTCCTGCGGTCTCGCAGACTAATTGCTCACGGTGGAAACACGCCTCAAAGTGCTTTGGCCTCGTCAATAATAGGGTATCAGATGCTTTCCATTCCGCAGCGCATTGATCTGTTTCCTCCCCAAGCCTCCTCCTGGCTCCGCTCCCTGGCGTCCCCCCACCGGTTCTGCCCTGGCTTCTACCTCTGATGACTCTTCTTCCTTTTTTTTTTTTTTTTTTTTTTTAAGTGTTTTCTAAGCGTGTGTTTAGCATGAGTGGTGCCTAAGTGCTAATTGTTATACCACAGATTGATTGGCGACGAGATGGCTTGCCAAGTTCCTCCAGTCTCCTGGGGGGAGGAGGGCGGGGAGGAGGGCGGGGCGGAGGGAGGAAGGGTGGGGAGGGCTTAGGGTGGGGGTGGCAGCGGTTGTCGGAGGGAGGAGGAGAGGGGAATCCTTGATACTTCTGAGTTCCCTCTGAATCTATGTCTTTCTGGGTTGGAAACTCGTGCCTGCTGTTGGGGAGATTCAGTGAGGGGGCAACCTCTACCGATACTTTGTTATTTGAGAAAATGGCATTGCTTTCTTGGCCAGTGCTGAATAAACCCTGGAACAGGCTGCAGCTGATGGAATCGAGCAGGGAGGATAAGTAGTGGGGTCAAACGTCCTTGCTGTCCCAGGCAGGGAGCACATTGTTTTATCCATGACACCCCCTCAACAACCCCCAGACCAGGTCTAGGTTAGGGTCCCTGCCAAATGCCCTGAGAACTAGAAGTCTGTACTTAGCCCATCATCCCTTTTTGGAGTTACTTATTATCTGGTGCTCTCCACTGACCTGTTTTCCACAATGGTGGGAACCTTACGCGGAGCTTGTCAGGTTCATGTTGCACCCAAAACATTTATTCTCATTCATCCAGACCACTGGGTTTTGAGGTCTTTGGAAAATGGGGTTAGCTGAGCCTGTCAAGATTCCCGCAGGTGGGACTCCTTTGACACCTAAAATCCTTCCAAAGGCAATGCTGGATGCTTCCTTATAAGGCATAGAAACTCTGTCTTGGCAATGAATACACTGAAACACTTGCACCTGACAGGTGAACCTAAAATTTTTGGGTGTGTGCCTACTTAACATGAGACAGCACGGAGTCTATTAATCCAGTTGTGAAATCCAACCAGTTTTGGAGAGCAGCTTCTGACCCACTTGGAAACTCGATCCTCCAGGTGGAAAGTAGGGGGCCTAAGAGACATAGGCGGTGAGGTGCACTTGGAAGGCAGACAGTCTGAGCTCCACCTCTCATCCATCTGGTGACACTGGACAAGGCACTTAACTTCTTAGTGCCTCAGTTGGCTCACTTGTAAAGCAGAGATAATGGCAATGCCCAACCCATATCAGGAGGGCAAAATGAAAGGCCATCTGTTGATTAATAAATATTCCATCAGCAGTGGCTGGTACAATCACTGCTTTGTAATCTTTCTTCTTTGTTCTGAAATACTCAGCACTGTATAGTCTTGCTGCTCAAAGTATGCTCTGTGAGCAGTGACTTCAGCTCATCTGGAAACTTTTTAGAAGTGCAGAATCTCAGATACTGCCCCAGACCTACTGAATGGGAATCTGCATTTTCACAAGATTCCCCAGGAGATTTGGGAGCACACTGAAGTTTGGGAAGTACCAACTTATACACACTAGAACCCCTTCTTCCCCAACCCAGAGCATAGTAAATGCACAGCTTATATTTGGACTTCTTGGGGAGGACAAGCATGACATTTAACAGCTACCCCAGGATGAGACAACTTCACTTGCTTTACAGTGGGCATGACCATGAGCTCTCATTGGAGTTTTACCCTTTGGCCAACCAAGAGCTACAGGTATCTAAGGCTTGGTTTTCAACTTTCTCTTGGGACAAGCATCCTTGGCATTTTCCTAAGAGATTGGCTGGCTTCCTGGGAAATGACAGCTCTGGACAATTCTTCCCTGAAAATACTCAGCAGAGTCATAGTTTACCTGCAGTCTTCCCCAGTTGATTGAGTATCCAGGCAGGCAGTAGAATAGGATGGTTCAGAATATTGGTTATGGGAACAGCCCTGAGTTCAAGTGCAGAGAACAGCTTGTGGGACATAAACCCATTAATCCACCTCTATCTGTTCTGTGCCTGCCCTGGGACCTCTGCATGTGTAGCATTTGCTGGTCTCTGCCTCTTTCTTGTTATTCAAATTTGAACTAAATGTTACCTCCACGGAGACACCTCCCTTTCTGACCTCCTAAAGCAATCATCCTCTATGTAATGACCCTATTTCTTCTTCTAAAGCACTTACCAGTGACAGAAGTTACCTCATTTGTTTCTGTGTTCCTAATCTGTGTCCTCCCATCCACCAATTATAACATAACTCCTTGGGGACAGTAGTTCTGTCCTTGTTACCAGTGAACCCACAGTGCCTAGAACAGCAGAAAGTACAAAGTAGATGCTCCAGAAATTATTGTGGACTGACTCCTTCAAGTTTCTCATCTGTAAAATGGAGATAAAAGAGTGACTTACTTGCTTAGAATGGAAGTGAGGTGACCATGTAAAGCTCATAGATCAAGAACATATACCAGGCCAGTGCTCAATATATAGAAGTGGTTATTTATAGCAGCAATAGTGGTATAATTTGCTTACCTCTCTCTTTGACATAAATACTATCACTATTTCTACCACCACAACCAGTAATAATAATCTAACAAGACAATCACAAAGTGAAAGCCAAGCCCACTCTTATCTCAAACTGGTATTTTGGTTTCTGCATACATTTGTTTGGGGACAGAAGTTAAAATACACAGAGATGTGAATTCCGCAGTACCAAATAAATAGTTGGTGAATTAACAAATGAATTGTACTTTCTAACTACCTGCCCTTGGGCAGGCTACTGCACCTGTGCAAGCCTCAGCTTCCTCATCATGTCATTTGGGGTAATAATAGCTATTTCGTGGAGTTGTGGTTGTAGTGAGGATAGAGAAAGATAATGTGTTTGAAAGCAGTGGTTGGGTATATAGAACTCCTTCAGCAAATATTGTCTTTTCTAATTTTATTCTCTCTCCAGCGCCTGTGGTGGAACCATACTTGGAAGTATTTGCCTCATTTTATAGACAAGGGAATGATATTCAGAGAGGCTTGAAAGCTTTTCCAAGTTTCTCTCCCTCTTTCTCCCCCTCTTCCTCCCTCCCTCCCCTCCTTCCCTCATCCCCCCTCTCTTTCATACACACACTCTTCTTAATTAGGGAAATAATGAAAACTCAAAATTTTTTTTTAATCCCAGATCATTCCCGACAAGAAAAGGCAACAAGACTCCAACCCAGTTCCAGCCATTAGCTTTGAAATTTTCTAAGCCTATAGCAATGATATTGGTTAACACCAGAGGGTTTTTTGTTTTGTTTTTTTGAGACAGAGTTTCTCTCTTGTTGCCCAGGCTGGAGTGCAGTGGCGAAATCCCGGCTCACTGCAGCCTCCGCTTCACAGTTTCAAGTGATTCTCCTCCCTCAGCCTCCGAGTAGCTGGGATTACAGGTGCCCACCACCATGACCGGCTAATTTTTTCTATTTTTAGTAGAGACGGGGTTTCGCCATATTGGTCAGGTTGGTCTCAAGCTCCTGACCTCAGGTGATCTGCCCACCTCAGCCTCCCAAAGTGCTGGAGTTACAGGCGTGAGCCTCTGTGCCAGGCCTGAAAGTCACTTTAAGACCTATAAACAAATCCTAGAAAAATAATTATTATCTGGGAAGGACTGCTGATCATGTTCTCTTAGGTCACTGGTTCTCAGACCATTTCTTTAGCTTTAGTGCCATTAGGTCATGCAGGTTCTTACTCATATGGAGCCACAAATGATGATAATTATGACGACAATGATGAAGACGATAGCTAAAATTCTGAGCAGTCACTATATGCCAGGAACTCTATGTAACATTCTAGATGCATTTTCTCATTTAACTCTCAGAGTAACCCTATAACATAAGTATTATTTCTGTCTCCCTTTTACCAGTGAGGAAGCTGAGTCTTCAAGAAAGAAAGTCGCTTCTACAAGGTCACAGAATTACTAACTGGCCAGCCCTAGACCTGAAGCCAGGTCTGTTTAACATCCATCATGACACAGTGACCTCTGATCATGTCCAGTAGAAACCTCTGAAGAATCTTGGGGAACAGATTTGGTCTCTGGTGAACCCAGTTTAAAAAGCACTAACCTCAGTCCTTTCTAAATCCAAGAATCTATAATGTTAGTTTGTTGGGTATTTGAGTCTCATCATCCCCTCTGGTGTTCATTGTAAAAGCTGAAAGAGGAAATGAAGAACTAACCAAGAAAGACATAAGAACACAAGCCCTATTGCTATTTCTTCTCCAGTGCCCCTTTGGCCACAACTTAGAGGGTAATTAGCCTCCCATTGCAGGCAGGCTGCATTTTGGAGAAAATTCCTAGGTTCAAATCCTAACTCCACTGTTCTAATTGCTGTGTGACTTTGGGCAAGTACTTTGATGTCTATCAGCCTCATTTTCCTCATCTGAAAAATGGAGATAATGATACCAACCCCACTGAGTCATTATTGGATTAAATGAGATGGTCCATTTAGTTGTTAGCCCACTACCTGGCTTATGGTAAGCACGCCAAAAAAAAAAAAAAAACTACATGAGTGAGAGAATACCTCTTTATTCTATGGTTGGCAAGGTAAAACACAGATTTTTCTGAACTTTTCTTTAGTATCTAAAATGTGTGACTATATTTGTGCTTTAAAAATTTTCCATAACAGCTGAGTAACTTTTTTTTTCAAATTAAATCTTAAACAGAGACCATATAAAAGGAAGACAGGGTGGAGAGCCATTCTATTTGAAGTAGCAGCCCTTCTGTCAACAACCCCTTTAACACAACCACAGAAGCCTTGGATTCTTGTGACCCAGTTTAAAAACCACTAAGCTACCCAACTGCATGTTTCCTGTGCTCAAGAGCAAAGCCCCTTTCCTCCTCCCCACCTGCTCCATGAGGAGACTGAATAGAAGGAGCTATGGCTCCAAAATCATGTTGCTGTTGTGGTTATTGTTATTTCTTTCTTCCGTTTCTAGAAATTTCTAGTAGAATTTTATGATAAGGTATAATTTAGGCCAATCTTACTTATTATGCAACCAGTCTGAATAAATGAATGGATGCATAGGTAAATAAGTGACAAATTAATGAGTAAATGGAAGTATGAATGAATGGATAGATGGGTAGGTGGGTGGGTGGATGGATAGATGGGAAGGTGGTGGGTGGATGGATGGATGGGTAGGTGGTGGGTGGATGGATGAATGATGGATAGATGGGTAGGTGGTGGATGGATGGATAGGTGGATGGATGGATGGATGAATAGATGGAATGGGTAGATAAATGTGAGGTTGAATACAATGGGGAAGTATGGGATGAATGGATGGATGCATGGGATGACAAACATGGATGGGCTGGGATGGGATAGGATGGGTGGTAGCCAGGTGGAGTAATGAATGAATAAGTGCAAAATTGAGATAGAGGTATAAGTGGGTGGGTGACTGTGATGATGGGCAAATGGATGGACAGGTGGGTGATTGAGTAGGTAAATGGATGAGTGTATGGATAGATGGATGTATGGATGAAGGATAGATGGATGGACAATGGATAAATGGACAGATAGATGATGGATGGATGGACAATGCATAGATGGATGGGTGTACAGATGGATGAACAAATGGCTCAGCAGAGGGATGAGTACTAACAGTTTAACCTGTCCACGTGAGCACTGATAGTGAACTCTGTTACAGTAGAAATAAAGTCTGACTGAGAGGGAGTGAGTGACAGGAGAGAGACTAAGTAGTGGCCACGGGGCTCAGTGATAGGTGCCACCTCACATGATGTCATTTAATCCTTACCACTGCACCAGAGGGAAAGAAATCCTATTCTGTTTTGCAGAAAAGGAGAGTGGGGTTTAGAGAATTTCAATAAACTTGCCCAAGGCTGTGCAGCGATTAAGTGGCAAACTCAGGTCCCTGTTACAACACCATCATACTTTCTGCATAGAGATTCTCCACCTGTAGATAATTTTCCAGAAATGTAAAAGAAAGTTGTTAAAAGCAACATAGCTAAAGGAAAAAAAAGGAACAGCAGAGAGGAAAGGGAAAAGGCTTAAGGGTATGAAAAGACTAACATTTATTGGGCACCCATGTATACCAGACTCTGTGCTTTACATATGCTTTCTGGCTAACTTTGACAGTCAGCCCATTAGGTTGAGATTCTTAACTTCATTTTGTAATCAGTAAATTGAGGCTCAGTGTGGTAGAGTCCCATTCTAGTTTGTCAGGTGCAAAGCTGGGATTTGAAACCTCATCAGGTTGGGATTGGAACCTTGAAGCTGCCTTGAAGATCCGTCCTTTTGCTATCAATTTCACGAGATGGAATTTCTAAAAATAAAGGAAGAAGAGGAGAAGAAAGAGAGAGGAAAGGAAAGAATATATACAAATATCCAAATACGGAAGATAAGGAAAAGAAACGTGACCAAAAGGAGGAAAAGAGAAGAAACCAATTTTATACAAAGAGAAATAAAGGGAAGATGAAGAAGAAAAGGCAAAAGACGACAAAGGACCCTTTTCTTGATCCGCTCTTGTCCAGAGAAACCGCAGCACAAATTGCAGTGGACGGTTCCCCCTCTCGCAAAGTGCCTTTTAGCTTGGGCGCCTGCCTCTGAGGGCCGGGGCGAGAGAGACGGCTGGCGTCGGCTGCAACGAGTCTGAAGGCGCTGGCAAGAAAATCCCAAGGAAAGCTCAGTGTCTGGGGTCATCCGATTAAAGGAGGCAGTGAGGCTGCAAATGGAGGAGACAGGGGGAAGGGGAGAGAGGAGGGGGATGGCGAGGGGGGCCGCCGACCCCCATGACCTTCTGCCTGCGCTAACCTGATATAACAAATAGTCCTGGAAAACAAAATAGTATTAACCCTTGGAGCCAGGTCAACCCCTTCTGCATTTGCCTGGGCCTGTTGGACTCTGCTTCCTAGAAGGTTTAACTCTTTCGTGGTGTCCTTTCATCGCCACTTTATTGCCCCACTCTCAAATTCATCCAGATTCACCTGATTAGATGCCCATGGGAGGTGCGGTGGTCTTGGTGTAGTCAATGCAGGCACAGAGAAAGTGTCTCCTGCTCATCAAAAACTGGGCAAGAGCTTCTGGAGAGAAAAATGATCTCTAAATTTTTCATCAAGTCTGAGATTGTATATTGACTCGATTCTATTAAAACAGCCATCTTTCTTCCTATTCTCCCTCTCTAGTCTGAAAGTTAGATTAATATAAAGCCTTGCTAAGTGTGGTTCATGGACAGGCAGTATCAGCGTTACCTGGGAGCTTGCCAGAAATGTAGGATCTCAGGACCCCACCCCAGACCCGCTGAACCAGAATCTATATTTTAATAACACCCCTAGATAAATGGTATGCAAATTTCAGTTTCAGAAGCACCCATAAACCCATTATCCAGCTTAAGAAATAGCTTTCCTTGGCTGGGTGCCGTGGCTCACGCCTACAAGCGTGTATTACATACAACACTTTGGGAGGCCAAGGCGGGCAGATCACTTGAGGTCAGGAGTTCAAGATCAACCTGGGCTACGTGGAGAAACCCTGTCTCCACTAAAAATACAAAAATTAGCCAGGTGTGGTGGCACACGCTTGTAATCCCAGCTACTCAGGAGGCTAAGGCAGGAGAATCATTTGAACCTGGGAGACAGAGGCTGCAGTGAGCCGAGATCGTACCACTGCACTCCAGCCTGGGTGACAGAGTGAATGAGACTCTGTCTCAAAAAAAGAAAAGATTAAGAATAGAAGAATAGCTAGAAATAGGTTTCCTCTTTAAAACATCTGCCTGAATCAGAAATTGAACACACACACACACCTCAAACACAACAATGGCAGTCTTTTTGTTGTTTGTTTTTTAAAATGGAGTCTTGTTCAGTCACCCAGGCTGGAGTGCAGTAGTGCAGTCTCAGCTCACTGCAATCTCTGCCTCCCAGGTTCAAGCGATTCTCCTGCCTCAGCCTCCCAAGTAGCTAGGACTATAGGCATGTGCCACCATACCTGGCTAATTTTTGTATTTTTAGTAGAGACAAGTTTTCACAATATTGGCTTGGCTGGTCTCGAACTCCTGACCTCAGGTGATCCACCAGCCTTGGCCTCCCAAAGTGCTGGGATTACAGACGTGAGCCACTGCACTTGGCCAATGGCATTCTAACTTGACCAAATTATCAAGAGTTTTGATGTTCAGGAGAGGGTCAAAGAAGTAATCATGTTAATTGATGAAGTACTATAACTAGAGTGAATATTAAACTTGGTTTCTGTAGACAGAGGTTGTTTTTGTCATTCCAGCCTCACTTTCCCTGTTATTCTGGTAAAAGTGCCCCCCTTCTTTGAGGCTACTCCTGCTCACTCACTCCAAGTGGTTCTGATGGGACCATCACCCTGACCTCTGATTGGATGACTCAAGCCAGACAATTGGAATCCTTCCCTAGGATTTTGTATGCTGTGTGGCCAGTAGGCTGGAATATGTGGAGCCTGGGATTCCTGTAGCCAGTCACTTCTCCTCCTGGCTGAATGGTCCACAAATGGATAGAAGGCCCATCTTCTGGTAGAGAGAAAAGGAAAAACACAGAAGAAAGCCAAACCCAGGAATAAGGAGATAGGGGGAATATGGGCCACCCTTTGGGTCCCTACAGCTTCTGAGGTAAGCCCCACTCTGGACTCCTGAATATGTGTGTTCAATAAATCCCCTTTAGGGCCCAGGGTAACCTGAGGAGGCTTTTGTTTTTTGCATCTGAAATAGTCCAGACTCTGAGCCATCAGCTTACTCTGTGACCTTGAATTTCTTGGACTCAGCCACCTCATTCAAGCTGCTTGCAGCCCTGCCGTGATTTTCTGTTCTTCTGAACTATTAACCACTATGGTGAAGCTGCCTTGGCACAGAGACCATCCTCCAAATTCCAGGGCCTTGGAGGTCTCAGCTGCAACACCTCCTTCCTGGGGAGATTCTCCCTGACTCCCAACTTCCAGATTGCCTGACAGTCACTCCCATAACACTGCCATTTGCAATACTTATGATGATGAAAACCTCTTCCTGCAAAACTACAAGCTGCCTTGAAGATCCGTCCTTTGGCTATCAATTTCACGAGATGGAATTTCTAAAAATAAAGGAAGAAGAGGAGAAGAAAGAGAGAGGAAAGGAAAGAATATATACAAATATCCAAATACGGAAGATAAGGAAAAGAATCAGAAATTGAACACACACGCACCTCAAACACAACAATGGCACTGGTTGTGTCTATCTTGGTTGCCATTAAATGCCCAGGGTCCTGCCCAGAGGAGGCACTTCATAACTCCTTCTTGAGCCAATAAATTCTAAATATGTAGAGTTGTCTACATTAGCAATGGATGGATAAGCCAGAGAGAAGTGGGTGAGGGGAGAGAATATGTCTCCTTAACTTTCACTTCTGGGCAGTGCATGATAAGCAAAATCTTTAACAACCAGTATGGCATGAGAACCAATGAACTGAAATGGAATCTAGCCATATACAACCCACATGAACAAAATGTTTCTGGAGATTATGTCCCTCTGTCTGGATTCCAACATAAAGGGCTCAGAGTACTAGGAGTGAATTCAGATCCTGAGGGGTACTCAGACTATGGGTTGAATCCCCCTTCAGCCAATATCCACTCTATTTTCCCTCTCCAAGCAAAACCTTCACTTCAGCACCTTATGTGCAGAAATGCCATGTGCAAAAATCAGTCTGCTATTGGATTCCAGAGCTGGAAAGATTCCTTGTTGAGTCCAAACCCTTTATTTCACAATATGCTTAATAGGTTCAGAAGATGATATAACTTGCCAAAGCCAAGTAATAGCAAAATCAGAACCAGAACCCACCCCTTCCCATTTTTTCTATTATACTACCCTAGGAGGATGGACAAAGGATGTTAACTTCATTTGAAATGAGTCCAGAGAGCCAACAGGGCTTGCTTGATGACTCGCAGTGGTTAGGGCAGAGTGAGAGCAGGGATCCAGGTTTCCTGACTCCACAAGCCATACGTAAGCACTTCTCTTATACTTTCTTCTCTTCTTTATCAGTCTTTGTCTTTTTCTTTTTCCCTCAATCTGCTCTCCCTGATCATTTCCTGCTTCTCTCTTTTTCTTCTTCAGACGCTGCTTAAACCCTCTGAGAGTCAAATACCAGAGACTCTGCTGCCTCTGGCAACATGGACAACTAATACTGGTAATGATGAAGATAACAATGATGCCAGGGGTGGTTATTTACTGAGCTCTTGCTCAGCACCAGGCACTATGCTGAGGGCCTCCATAGATTATCTCATTTAACCTACAAAGCAACCTTATGGAATAATATTATGTGCTCATGCACAAACAGCTATTTATTAGATGTCCACCATGCCAAACATTGGGCTAGGAGCCGATAACAGGTTAGTGAGTTAGTTCTCTATTGTTGCATAACAGATATTCCCAAGACTTAGTGGCTTAAAATAACAATAGCCATTTATTTTCTCACATTATCTCTGTGGACTAGGAACTCAGGAGTCGCTTAGCTGAGCAATTCTGGCTCAGGATCTTTCATGATGTGGCAGTCAAAATATCAGCCAGGGTTGCGGTCCTCTGAAGGTTGGAGCTGGGGGATTGGCTTCCACCATGGGACACTCTCATGGTGGACAAGGTGATGCTAGCTGATGGCAGGAGGCCTCATTTCCTCATAAGTGGACTTCTCACTAAGGTTGCTTGAGTGTCCTCAAAATATGGCATCCGGCTTACCTCAGAGAAAATCTCTTAGTCCATTTTGTGTTGCTATAAAGGAATAACTGAGGCTGGGTAATTTATAAACAAAAGATGATTATTTGGCACACAGCTCTGAAGGCTGCACAAGAAGCATGGTGCAGTATCCACTCAGCTGCTGGTGAGGGTTTTGATGTTGTATCAAAACATGGCAGAGAAGGTCAAAGGGAAAGTGGGAACATGCAAAGAGAACCCAAACCCAAGGGGCCTCCTGGCTTTAAAAATACCCACTGTCTTATAAATGAATCCATTCCCAAGAGAACTAATCCAGTCTCACCAGAGCATGAACCCACTCACCACTGCAAGAACAGTATCAAGCCATTCACGAGGAATCCCTCCTCGTGATCCAAATATCTCCCCCAAGCCCCACCTCCAACACTGCCACACTGGGGATCAAATTTCAACATGAGATGTGGTAGGGATGAACTAGATCCAAACAATAGTAGCATGTGACCCAAGAGAGGGCAGGTTGAAGCCACAGTGTCTTTTGTGACTCAGGATCAGCAGGTACCAAGATAATTTCCACAATATCCTATTGGTGACCCAGATCAGCCCTACTCTGTATGGGAAGGGACTTCATGAGGACATGGATATCAGAAGATGGTATTATTGAGGGACATCTTTGAGGGTGGCCACCAGAGTCAGTGAATGGCCAGGTGCAGTGTCTGAAACCTATAATCCCAGTACTTTGGGAGGCTGAGGCAGGAGGATTGCTTGAGGCTAAGAGTTTGAAATGAGCCTGGGCAACAGAGTGAGACCTGATATCTACAAAAAAAATACAAAAACTAGCAGGGCATGGTGGCTTGCACCTGTAGTCTCAGCTACTCCAGGAGGCTGAGGTGGGAAGATTGCTTAAGCTTGGCAGTTCAAGACCTGTCTGGGTAACATAGTGAGACCCTGTCTACAAAGCATAAAAATAAAAAAAGACACACAAATGATGTTCATGGTGCTATCTATTGGACCATCGTGACATTTTAACATTAAGGAAATGAAAGGCCACAGATAATGAACAATTGACAATTGATTCAAGGTCCATATTTAAGAGTGTAAGAGTGGAGAAGTAAAGCTGCCCCCACCTGGTACCCTAACAAGCATTCCCTATCTTCCCCACCACTGGGCAGCCAGGCTTCTGGAGTGAAGAGAGCCACTGCGATTGCAGCTTGGCAGGATCCAGCACCCAAGGCTTGGCCAACCTCCAGCAAGCTCACCCCTCCTGCCCTCTCCTTGGATCATTTATTCCAGGAGCCCTGCTATAAATATCCACTTAGTGAAATGCCTTGCTCCTCGGGCACCCTCTTCCCTGCTCCCCGGCCACCTGCACCCTGCTCAAGCAATGCCAACTTGCAATCAGTCTGCAATCTGAGTCTGCTTTGCACACCCCGCACCAACTGGCTGCCCAGGCTAGTCTGCGGGAGCATGCTGGCATGCCCCCAAGGTTGCTATTGTAAGTTAATGGCACAGCAATTGGTTGTTAAAAACACTAATTGACATTAAATAGGTGATGTTATCCGATAACTTACAGGCTGCTCCAATTCTATATTTTCTTCTTTTCTTTCTCCATTCCTTCTAGTGCCTTGCAGTACCCACAGAGGTCAGGAGTCACCTGGACATAGGCAAGAGCTTAGGGCCAGAGGACAAGTACACTCCAATTGTCACTGCCTCTCATCCACAGCACAGATAAGCCCAAGACTGATGGCCTGGCAAGAAAAGCAGGGCTGGGGCTGGACTCAGCTTTCTCCTTCTGGGCTTCCTTAAGTGTCTCTAACCTGAGGATCCAGGAGGTTCTGGGAGAGTCAAAGATGGAAAGGTTGGGAGTTCTGTCTTCTATGTGCAAGTTAGGATTCAAGCTGTGTTTGCTCTTTCTCTGCAATGCATCACTGAAAAGAAACCATTGTATGTCTTTAACACTGGGTGCTACCTAAAGTCATTTTTTACTTTTCATGCTTTCTCTGCTTGATGGGTAATAATAAGTAATTGCCTATAATTATTGAATATAATTGATGGAAGTCAGATACTGAGCTAAGCCCTTGTATTCATTATTTATCCAGGGGATCTTTCCACCTGTTGCAACCAGGAACCTCAGGCTCAGAGAGGAGATGTTACTTGCCCAAGGATACACAGCCAGGAAGCCCGGAGCAGAGGTTTGCATGCAGGCAGCCAGCTTCCCAGTCCAAGACCTTCTCCCCTGAACCACACTGAGAGGTGGGGGCAACCCAAGGACATCCCTGTGGTGGGAATGGTGGAAGACCACCGTGTTCATTTTCATTCGTGTCCTTCTTCCAGGACTGAGTGAAGGAAAACCTCATACCCTCTTACTATGGAACTCAAGTCTTGCTCCTCAAGGAAGACAAGTACTTTTCTCTCCAGATCCATCTTTTTCTTTGCTCCAGGTTCATGGACTTGGAGGTTTGGCATTCACTGCACCACAATGCAAAGCCAGGGTGGCTTCTGGAGAAGTCAGATGTTAAGGGACTTTAAGACAAGCCCCAATGGAGTTTGAGAAGAAAGACCCAAATGTGTAGTTTTCTTGGTTCAGTCTGCAGCTTCCACAAACCATCTGCTGGTTCCAGGTTTGACAAAAACTCTCAAGAGTCAGAGTTAGGGTTAGCATCAAGGGAAAAAGACCTTGTAAAGATACCAACAGCACCTTGTCCCAGACATTATGCACTTACTCTATGCATAATGTCAGGAACTCTACATGGTTTACTTCTGGCTCTCTCAGCAACCCTGCAAAGGAGGCCGTATCATACCTATTTTATACATGAGAAAGCTGAGCCTCAGAAACGACTAGTTCCATGGCTCCGTGATGGGTACCAGCAAGGGTTTGGTGAGGGAATTGGGGAATGGGGGCAGTGCCAGGCCAACAGGTCCCCCATCCACTCTTCAGTCTAAGCAGTGCCCATAAACTCAACTGACCTTTTTGGACAAAAGCTTGCATGGTAAAAATTTAAAGATTAGAAAGCTCACTCTGATTAAAACCATAAGTCTGTAACTCCATCCCAGGGCAGGGAATGGCTACCTTGTTTGGGTTAGATTAGCAATGCCCACCAAATAACAAATACTCATTGAACATTAAGTCACCTAGAAATGCCAGATCTTTCATTTATATTATTTCATCTGCCAGTGACCTAAGAAGCCATCTCTTACAGCCCCCAGTTTGCAGAGGCTGAACCTCAGAGAGATGAAGTTCTTACTAAAGGTCATAGAGTTATTAGCAAGTAACAGAGTCAGAGAAAGTCTGTTCAAGGCCATGAGTGATAGGCCAAATCATGACCCTCCAAAAATGTCTGCATCCTCATCCAGGCAACATGTGCATACACTGGGTCATATGGCGAAAGAGATTTTGCAGATGTGATTAAGTTAAGGATCTTAAAATGGGGCGATTACCCTGGATTATCCCCATGAAATTGCAAGGGTCCATCAAAAAGTCAGAGAAGGAGGTGTGACCATAAAACCAGAGAGAGAGGTGAGGATGCTACGCTGCTGGCCTTGAAGGTGGAGGAAGGGGCCACAAGCAGAGGCATGCAGGCTGCCTCTAGAAACTGGAAAAAGCAAGGAATGGATTCTCCTCTAGAGCTTCCAGAAGGAAAGTAGCCCTGCTGACACCTTGGTTTTAACCCAGTGACACCCATTTTAGACTTCTGTCCTCTAGAACCACAAGATAATGACTGCATGTTGCTTTGAGCCACTAAATTTGTAGTAAATTGTTATTAATAACAGCAGCCATAGGAAATTAATGTACCAGGTCACACTCTTAACAGCCTGAAGTGCAATGCCCCTGCTTGCATTTTATTGTCACTGAGTCATTTAAAACCCTAGAGCACCAAACAATTTCTTTTTTCCCTGCTAGAGCAAAATACTAGAAGGCATTCTCAATATCTATCACCTCCATTGACAGGTGGGGTTAAGTGGCATCAGTAGCTTTGGATGTAGGAACAGCTGGGGTAAGAAGAGTAATAATCCACATTTCAGCCTTGTCAGCAGGACCGCCTCTATCCCCAGTCTCAGTGTCCAAGGAGTAGATGGAAGGGAGGATTCCACGTTGTCACAGTTGCCTCCATGGGATTACTCCAAGGCTACCTGGGGTCTTTGCCCACCTCCTCAGAGTCCCCAGACGGAGAGGCGCCTTGCCACCCTGTCATCTGGGTCCCCTGGTGAAAGGAGCCTGGCGTCAGGCCTTAATGGGGTAATGAGTTGGAGGCGTCGGAAACAATGAGTTCAGCTTGTTAAAAGGACTGGGCTGGCACCATGAGGACAGAGGGACCACAGCTGGAGACAGAGAAATGGGTCTTTGGGGGCCTGGTGGTGCCTCTGTGGGCCCCAAGGGGGCTGGGTGGCTGGGCTACCACTGGCCCTGTGCCTCTTAAAACCCATTACTTGCTGCCTTTGGCTTGGGAGCTGGAAGCTGAGCGTTTCATCAGTGCAGATTGGACCCAGCGGATCAATGGCTCAGTCTATGGGCTTTTCCTCCCCCTCCCCTCTGCCTGTCCCCCTTCCTTAACTAGATGTGGGCGCCAGACCCACAACAGGTCCTCAGCAGTTGTCAGTCAAGGGCTATGAAATATTCATCTTGTTTAATCTTCTTCAGGGACCTGCCCAGAGCCCTGATGGGGGCAGAGTAGTCTTGATAAACTTGTAAAGACCGGAGAGAGGGGAGGAGAGAGAGGGAAGGGAAAAAGAGGGGAGGGAGCTGAGGGCAGAGACACAGCAGAAGTCCACTGAAAAGCAGCTAGGGCCCCTCTTTCTGATGCTTTCTCCAAAGACATGCATTCAACCAGCATTTCTGGAGCACCCACTGAGTACCCAAAGTTGCTGAACGCATTTGCATCCATGATCTCGGTGCTCCCAAACCTTGGCTGGCGAGGCATCTACCTTTCCATTTTCACAATATTCATGTATCACCTGAAATATCAGTATTTTTTTCTTTAGCCTCACATTAAGTAATAACATCAGTGAAATCACAGTGCTGGTTATATATTTTTGAAAAAATACATTTATATATTGTAAATAATATACAAATATGACAAACCTAGAAATGTATGTATAAAATGCATTTGGTTTTTAAAAATTGCCTAGATACAGGTTCCGTCCTGGAGCACATATCTTAATTACTCTTCATAACATCTCCAAGAAGAAGGCATTATTGCTTCCAATTACAGAGAGGAAACTGTGGCTCAGAGAGTTGCAGTGACTTGCCTAAGGTCACACAGCAAGTAAGGTACCCATCCTGAGTTCAAACCCAGGTATTTAAACTATAAGCACAAAAATAGCTTTTTTAAAAAGAATTCACTAGTTTTCAGGACATTTAGGTAAAACTTATTAACTAGAACTTCTACCTTCTGCTTTACACTTTTTAGTAAATTGTGACCCTTTGTTTTGATGTGAAATTATACAACTTTTTAAAATGTGTGTGTGTGTGTGTGTGTGTGAAACAGGGTCTGTCACCAGGCTGGAATGCAATAGCTCACTACAACCTCAACCTCCTAGGTTCAAGGGGTCCTCCCATCTCAGCTCCTGAGTAGCTAAGACTCCAGGTGATGCCCCCACTCCCAGCTAATTTTTAATGTATTTTTCATAGAGACAGGTTCTCGCCACATTACCCAGGCTAGTCTCGAACTCCCGGGCTCAAGCGATCCTCCTGCCTCGGCCTCCCAACCTGCTGGGATTACAGGTATGAGCCACCACACTTGGCCTCATGCAGGTTTTGATTGGAGAAGCCCTTTCTATGTCAATATCCCGCAGAGTTTCCGGAAGTGAAAAGTCTCAATGACTGTTTCTTGGTGAGTACACAAGCAGCCAAGAAACCTGGGACACTCAAATTCTTTGTTCCCCCCCACCACATCCCATCATTGGCTCGATCATCCAGTTCTGCACAGTGTAATCCCCCTAGCTTTCCCTCTGCAGTTTGACCATTGCAACTCACTCTCCATGGTCTAAGCCAAAGCTGTCTCTCTCACCTGGGAACCTGCAGCAGCCTCTTGACCCTGAACCAGCTTCCTTATCTAGACGTGAGCAGCAGGCCCATCACAGGTGCAGCATTCTCTCTGTGCATTCTCCCCATGATGGCCAGAGTGACTTCTAAATGTAAGCTGAGTCACAGCACCCTTCAACTTAAAGCATTCAACTAGGGCCCCATCCCATTCAGAATGAAATCCGAACTCCTGCCTGGGTCTAGGGCAGCAGCCCTGTCCTCCCCACTGACATCACCTCTTGACTCCCGGCACCCTATCCCTCATTGACCTTGCGGGAGACCCACTCTACTTCCATCAAACACTGCAGGCCCACTCCTGCTCTGGGACCCTGCACTAACCCTTCCCTCTGTCTGGAAGGCATTTCCCCAAGACTGTCCCACCAACAGCTCCATAGTTTTCCCTCTGAATACCCTAATCCCGAAACTCCTCCCCAACCTGGTGTCAGATAATGTACCACACCAGGCTTTATCTGAGAGTCAGGAGAGGAAATTCCAATGATTGTTTCTTCCACTGACCTTGGGCACTTTTTTTTTTTTTTTTTTTTTTTTTTTTTTTTGAGACAGAGTCTTGCTCTGTCCTCCAGGCTGGAGTGCAGTGGCATGATCTTGGCTCACTGCAACCTCCGCCTCCCGGGTTCCTGCGATTCTCCCGCCTCAGCCTCCAGAGTAGCTGGAATTACAGACGCGTGCCACCACACCTGGCTAATTTTTGTATTTTTAGTAGAGACGGGGTTTCACCATATTGGCCAGGCTGGTCTCAAACTCCTGACCTCCTGATCCACCCGCCTGGGCCTCCCAAAGTTCTGGGATTACAGGTGTGAGCCACCGCACCAGGCCTGACCTTGGGCATTCTTTTTGTCCTTGGTTCTCAAGACAAAGGACAAAGGACACCTCCCCTTTAAAAAGAGGTGATTGAGCCTCCATAAGCTCAGTGAATTAGTCCGAATTCTCCAGGAAGCAGACTAAGACAGGATTAAACATTCAGGGGTTTTATTAGAGGAAGCGCCAATGAGAAGGAAAATAAAGACGAAGCCTGACCAGGCTGGAAGTTATCAGACCTTGAGTGAAGGGGAGAGGGGAACAGAAGGTCTGGGGGGAGAATCTTAACACAAGGACAATGATGATGGGGCATCCTCACACCCAGGTCAGCCATGCAGGGAGGCCTGGGTCTCCTAAGAATCGGCAGGCCCGCCTTAGAGCCCCTATACGTACACTCATTGGCTGGGAGTTTCCCTGGAGGCGTGGCCTTGGCTCAGCCCTGTAGCTGGGGCTAAGGTAGGTGCATTACTTATGGTCTCCAGAAGGGGGTCCACAAGGTGTGTACTGGTGGCCTCCACTGTCCCAGATGGTCCCATGGAAACAGTAACCTTAAGGCATACTACAAATCATTGCTCTGCGTCACCTTTTTCCTTTGCAAAACAAGGATAACAATGCTAAATGGCCTGCCTCCCACACCCGTGAGGCTTGAACCCAAGTACTGCATTATAAAGACAAGGTGTTACGCTTGCCAGGACGTGAGCCCCCTTGGTGCAGGGATAGTGTTTTAGTCTTTGCCTCTCCACAAAAGCAGGACAAATTGCAGGCTATGGAGAGATAGGACAGCACGGTGCCCTCCATAGCGGGACAAATGCAGGCTACTCAGAGAGGAAGGACAGCATGGTGGTTAAGAATCCAACCTGCCGTGTGCATTGCTGCTGGGAATGTAAAAAGGTGCAGCCGCTGAGGAAACCAGTGTGGAGGTTCCTCAACAACTTAAACATGGAATTATCACTTGACCCAATAATTACTTTTAGCTAAACACCCCAAAGAAGAGAATGTAGGGATTCGAACAGATACTTGTACAGAAATGTTTGTGGCGTCATGATTCACAATAGCCAAAAGGTGGAAACAGCCCAAATGTTCATCAACCGATGCATGGATGAACAAAATGTGGTCTATACACACAATGGAATACTATGCAGCCTTGAAAAGGAAGGAAATTCTGATATATGTTACAACACAGATAAACCTTGAGGATGTAATGCTAAGTGAAATAAGCCAGGCACACAATGATGAAGACTGTATGATTCCACTTATAAGAGGTCCCTTATAAATTCATAGAGACAGAAAGTAGAATGGTCGTTACCAGGGAATAGGGGCGAGGGGAATGGGAAGTGCATGTTTAATGGATACAGAGTTTCAATTTGGGGTGATGAAAAAGTTCTGGAGATGGATAGCGGCCCCTGGGGTGCACAGCAATGTGAACGCACTTAATGTCACTGAATTGTACGCTTCAGATATTTAAAATAGCAAATCTTATGTCAGTTTTACCACAGTTTAAAAAAATTACAGAATGAGGCCCTCAGAGTCAGCCCACCTAACTCAAATCTCAACCTTACCATTTCACCCAGGAGTCAACCAAGGCAGGTGGCTGCTCCTCACCGTGCCTCCATTTCCCCATCTGTGAAAGGCGGGGAGTGATATCCTGGGTCGTAAATGAGATGATGTCCATGGAATGCTTAGCGCCATTCCAGGTGTCAGTGTGCAATCAATAAATGCGTTCCATGATGCTAATCAGGACTGGGGAGGACCACATGGATGGTCCCAGGTGTTCAGGTGGCCTTGGGCATTGTAGTGGACTGCAAATGCTCTCTAATCCTTCCAACCATAGTGATTGACATTCTTCCACACAACTACACAGACAGCTCCTGGTAAGTGGAAATTTTCCAACTGTTGGAGCAGTCCCTTCCCCAGAACTCCAAGAAAATAAGGTCTGGCCTGGCCACACGTGACATGTCTGCCCCCCGGGGCTGGGCTGAGAGGTCAGCCTGACCTCATGTGATTGCTCCCTGATACTTCCTCCCCGCCTGCCAGCCCCCCACCCACTAACCCTTTACAGATCTCTGGAATAAGCGAGGCTCTGTTAGCCCGAGACCTTCAGGTGCCGCCACCCCAACTGCTGAGTCAGCCAGGCCTCCAGGCAGGTGGGCCTGACTGCTGGTAAGCGCCAGCACTTCCTCCAGCCTTGATGGGGTCAGGGATGGCAGCTAATCGGAGGATGCTGAGCTGATGCCTGTCTCCGGCTTCCTGCCACCTTGCCTGGGGAGGTCATTCACTGTGGGCAATATCCCTCCACCACCTACCCCCAGCAGCTGCAATGCAGACAGGAGTTTATTACTGAATGCATGTGCTGCAAGTGCTCCCCCAGCACATGGCATCCTGTCCCATCCTTGCCATTGCACTCTAGCTCCTTGATGCTCTCCAAAACTCTCATGCTAAACCTGTAATAATAGACTCCAACTTTTCAGTACCTAGTCTGTGCCAATTACTTTAAATACTAGCTGCTATAACAAGCAATCCCCCAACTCAGTAGCTTATCTATGGGGCAGCAAGGATGTGCTCTACTTCCTCAGGGACCCAGGCTCCTTCTCACTCGAGTCTCTGCCATCCTCCAGGGCAGCAGTTCTCAAACTTGGGCATGCATCGAAAACCCCCGGAGGGCTTTTTAAAACACAGGTTGCAGGGCCTCACTCACCCCCAGAGTTTCTGATTCAGTAGTTCTTGGGTTGGAACATAGAATTTGCATTTCTGACATGTACCTGGGAGATGCTGCTGATCCAGGGGGCCACATTTTGAGAATCAGGGCTCTAGGGCATTATATCCCAGGATATTTGCATCTAGCTGATAGGGGAGGGAAGAAAGGGCATGGAGAATTATGTAGGAGTTTGTTAAGAGGCAGGCCCACCTTCCATTGGCCAGAACTCCATCACACGACCCTCACTTAACTGCAAGGGAGGCTGGGAAATGTAGTCTATATGTGTACCTGGGAAAAGAGGAGAACCAAGGCTACTGTGAGCCCTACAGCACCCACTGCCACAAACACTCTCAAATAATCCTCGTGACACCTAATAAGAGAAACAGCATTTTTACCCACACTTGACATAAGGGAAAACAAGGTCAGAGAGATTATGTTGCCTGCCCAAGACCACAGGACTAGTGGAAGGCAGAGCTGGAGTTCGAACCCAGGTCTACCTGATTCTAAGACTTAAACAGGAAGCACACAAGTCTGGGCACAAGTCTTTACTATGTGCCATGATGATGCTTGGTCCACACTTTTGCATCTCTTTTCAGTGCTCACATAAACCCCATGAGCTCAGCAGTGTGTCCACACTTTACAGATGTGCAAACCGAGACTCCAAGAGAGGAAATGTGTGCGTGTGGTCACAAAGCTGGCCGGTATGAGGCAGAGCCAGATCACACCGTTATGCAGCACGGCAGGCAGCAGGTAGGGCCTGCTGCAGGGTGAGTGGGCTGCCAGGATGAAAGATTTGAGAGGCTCCAGGACTTGACATCCAGGAGGTGGCAGATGTTGGAGGAACTAACCCCAGGGAATACGGAAAGTCACTCCCGGTCTGGGCGTGTTAGCTGGAGGGAGAGGGGCCTTAAGTAGGAACCAGAGTGAGGGTGTCTATGATCTCAAGGGGGTCAGGCTGGGGCTCATGGGGAAGCAGAAAAGGAAGTCTGGAGAGAAGTCTGGAGAGAAGACGAGTCCTGACCGTGGTTATGAGGAATGTGGCTGGTTTTAGCAGATTTAGTAAAAGCAGAAATTTGCAAAGTATGTGTGATGATTGCCATGATGCAGATGGGGAAACCAAGGCTTAGCAAAGCAAGTTTTTGGCCAAGGTTGCACAATCGTGAGCTGCAGCGTCTGCCTGCAGCCCCAGCTCTCAGTTCAGTGCAGCCAGCAGCTTCATCCCTGCTGACTGGGCAACTGTTTCCCACCATTCCTTCACAGCAGGCTTGCCAAGTTGGCACCTGACAGTCAACAGCAGCATTCAGCCAGTCAGACAGAGAGACAGGCCTGAGTTCACATCTGGCTCTGCTACCTCCTCGCCCTGCAGATATTGACACGTGACTTAAATCTGAGTCTCGGTTGCCTCATCTGTAAAATGGGGTTTAATACTAGTGCGCACTTCAGAAGAAAAATAAAATGAGTAACTTAATGAGCTCATGCCTTCAGCAATTCTTTCAACTGTCATTTGTTGAGTCCCTACTATGCCCCAGCATTATTCTAGGTTTGGAACTAAGCTAAGTCCCTGCCCTCTTGGAGCTTACAGAAACAGACATCAAACAAAATAAGTAAGTCAATATCCAGGATGTTCATTGAGGCATGGTGGGGCGCCAAAACAAAATAGGTTTAAGGGGGTCCTGACTTTGATGGAGTTTGGGTGTTTCTTTGTTACAGGTGGTCAGGGCAGGATGAGGAAGGGATACAGGGGCTGAAGACAGACAAGAGACAGTGAGAAAGCAATGGCATTTCTGAGTGGCACCAACAGCTCTCTAGAGGGGATTGGGCAGGAATTCAAAGTAAGAGCATCAGCACAGTAGAGGGCTGTGGTGTCACTCAGGGTTCTCCAGAGAACAGAATCAAGAGGAGATTTATTTTAAGGATTTGATTCACCAATTGTGGTGGCTGGCAAAGTCCAAAGTCCATAAGGGCAGGCTGGAACTCAGGCAGGAGCTGATGCCCCGGTCTTGAAGCAGAACTTCTTCTTCTTCTCCAGAAACCTGTTTTCACTCTTACAGTCTTCAACTGATTGGATGAGGTCCACCCGGATTATTGCGGAGTCTCCTTTACTTCAAGTCAGCTGATTATCAATGCTCACCACATATCATAGCAACAACTACATATGTGTGCTGTTGAATATCTGGGTGCTATTGCCTAGCAAGTCGGTGCAGCAAACTCGCCATCATGGTGGTCCCCCAGCAATTTGCAGCCCCAGAAAAGGACAAAGGAGTGAGGAAGCTAAGATGGGTTAGGTTTTCTCCAGGCACTCTAAGGGAGGAAGGGAGGGCAAGTACAGCAAAAGTATAAGCAAGGCGACTCCGACTTCTGGGTCTTAGAAATGGTGGGTTGAGGTGGAAAGTGAAGAAGTGAAGGATAGGAAGAAACCAAGACACTAGAATCCCCTGTGAGGTGAGGAATTGTGGGAGGTGGCATTTCAGAGAGGGTGTGCTGGAAAGATGGTGGTTATCAGACATCAGGATTAACAGGGTTGCAGTTTTGGTAGAAACAGGATTCGGGCATAAGCGTGGTAGAGAGAGGTAGAGACCCTGGCCTCTGAGAAATCACAGTAAGCACTTTGTGCAGCTCGCATTGCTGTGTGACCTCAGACAAGCTGCTTTTCCTCTCTGGGCCTCAGTTTCTTCATTCTGTGAATGGGAGGATGGCCAAGCCACTGCACAGTCTGGCATGACATCAGACAAAAAACACGTCATCTAGAGCTGTGTTATCCACCAGTGGAATCACCAGCTTAGGTGGCTATAGAGTGCTTGAAATGAGTTGGACTGAACTGAGATACCCTGTAAGTGTAAAACATACCAGCTTTCAAAGACTTGGTACACACACACACACAGAGAGAGAGAGAGAGAGAGAGAGAGAGAGAGAGAATGTAGAATAACCCATTAATACTTTTATATTGATTACATGATAGTCTGGGTGCACATATGATAATAAGTGGCCTGTAATCTCAGCACTTTGGGAGGCTAAGGCAGGAGGATTGCTTGAGCCCAGGAGTATGAGACCAACTAGGGCAACATAGTAAGATCTCATCTCTACAAAAAATAAAAAATTAGC
This sequence comes from Pongo pygmaeus, assembly GCF_028885625.2. NCBI lineage: Eukaryota > Metazoa > Chordata > Mammalia > Primates > Hominidae > Pongo > Pongo pygmaeus. Next base: position 114,323,244 of record NC_072383.2, read on the forward strand.
CAGGCATAGTGGCAGGTGCCTGTAGTCTCAGCTACTTGGGAGGCTGAGGCAAGAGGATTGCTTGAGCCCGGGAGGTTGAGACTGCAGTGAGCTGGAATCACACCACTGCACTCCAGCCTGGGCAACAGAGTGAGACCCTGTCTCAAAAAATAAAAATAAGTAAAAAATTAATACTTCGTATATACTGGGTTAAATTGATTATATTATTAAAGTACATTTCATTTAGTTTTTTTTAAACTTTGCTTTAAAATATGGCTACTAGAAAATTAAAAATTATGCAGGAGGTTCACATTATATTTCTAAGCAACAGCACTGTTCTAGAACAGCGGTTTGCAAACTGCAGCCCTTGGGCCAAATTTGACACACTGCCTATTTTTATATAACCTATGAGCTACAAATAGTTTGGATATTTTAAAGGCTTGAGAAACAAATCAAAAAAGAAAACTATTTTATGGCATGTGAAAATGATATGAAATTTAAAATTCAGTGTCCACAAATAAAGCTTTATTGGAACACAGCCTGGCCCATTCAATGCACGTTGTCTGTGGCTGCTTTCATATTGTATCAGCAGAGTTGAGAAGTTGGGACAGTGTGGCCAGCAAAGCTGAAAATATTGACTCTCTAGACCTTTAGAGGAAAATGTTTGCTGACTTCTGTTCAAAGCATTATTTATTCACCTATACTGTGCTTCTGGCCCTGGTGTAGAATCTACACAAAGCAGATTCCTTAGCTCCAGCCCCCAGGTGTGGGGTTGGTTCAATGAATCTGCATTTTGTTAAGTAGCTGAGAGCATTGTTCAGATCCCTACACTGCCCCAAGCCAGGTGCTAAGCCTTTATGAGCATCACTTCATGTAATCCTGGTGAGTCAGACACTGGAAAATCCCCATTGTACAGAGGAGGAAACTGAGGCTCAAAGAGGTGAGAAGCTTGACCTCACACCCAACGCAGGAGGTGCGTGGTGATCCCCTCTGCTGTTGTCCAGAGGAATGTGCCCACCCATCTCCTCTGACGCCTGGGCCTTTGTGCTGGGCCGGAATGTCTTCCTGCCTTTCTCTAGTTGTGTTTTCCCCGGATCCTGTGGGCTGAGCTTTATCCCAGGGGGCTGCCTCCAGAAGGGCTGTGTGTGGCGTCCCGGTGAGGAGGAGAGGGGCAGAGCCGCGGGCTCCAGGCCAAGCTGTGATTTAATAAGCAGACACTTAGGGCCCTGATGCTGGGCCCAGCCCGTTTGGGACAGCCCTCTCCGCTAATTGTCCATTGGCTGCCGCCGTCCTGCCGGCGTCTCCGGGCTCATTAGGAAAGGGAAGGGGGGTAATCTGGGAAGAGCCTCCTTGAGCTCCAACGGCTGCAGAGATTTTTATCACACTAGACAGCACAGTTGCGTTCACTCCTCCCAAGGAAGATCAAAACAAGGCTGTTCCAGTCCTGGGAGTCACACTCCAGCTATGGCTTAGAAAGGACACAGGATTTGAGTTCAAATCCCACCCCTGTCACTGTTGAGCTGTGTGATTTGAGCAATTGACCAAACTTCTCTGTGTCTCAGTTTCCTCATCTCTAAAATGCAAATAATAATATGCAAATAAAAACCTCATCTCTAAAATGCAAATAATATAAAAGGCAAATAGCCCTAAGAGAGTTGCTGTAGGGGTTAAGTTACTACAGTCAGTGCCATATGCATTTGCTTCTCCTATTGCTTCAAAGTGTCATCAGACTGAAAAAAAAGGCAGAACATGGAAAAGGGTTTGACCTGTGTGAAGGAGCTCAATAAAGGGGGTTGAGTTATTGCCATTTCTTTGGGGGTTGTTAGAAGATGTAGGAGAGCCTAGCTGGCTGCTCCCCAAAAACCCACTTAGCTTCCTTCCCCTTGGCACCCAACAAGATCACATTTCCCAGCCTCCTTTGAAGTTAGGGGAGACCATGAGTGTGAATTCTGGGCAATGAACTTGGGCAGCCTTGAGGTGTGCCACTTCCAAGCCCAGCTGCCCTAACAAAAGTGTCTTTCTCAGGAGCTCCACGCTCTTTTCACAATCCCCATTTGCCATCTGGATTGAGAAGATGGTAAAGAATAAAAGGAAGCAGAGCCCAGTATGGAAGGCACCTGGGACCCTGAATGACTGCATGGAGCAGGGTCTTCCCCAACCCTGCTCTGCCACCAAGCGAGAAACAAACTTGTTTTGAGTTAAACCATGGACATTTTGAAGATTTTTGTTGTGGTGGTGGTTTTAGCAACTAGTCTATCCTGAGTAATAGAGAGGACAAAATTGTCCCAGACTGAGAAGAAGAACAAATTGTTAGTTTCTGTAGACAGCCATTGTCATATTCTAGGAAACCAGAAACCATGTCAGAAGACGCTCAAACAGCTCTATGGAAAGGCCCATGTAGTGAGCAACTGAGGTCCCCTGCCAACAGCCATGGGAGTAAGCTTGGAAACAGATGCTTCAGCCTCAGTCAAGCCATCAGATGAGATCACAGCCCTGGCCAACATCTTGACTGCAACTTCATGAGAGAACCTGCCAGATCCACCCAACTAATCCTTATCTGAAACCCTACCCCACTGTAAAATAGTAGGTATTTGTTGCTTTAAGTCACTAAGTTTTGGGATAACATGTTATGCAGAAGTAGATAACTGATACACTGCATTGTGGAGCAGGTTCCCACAGTGGCCAACTGGAAACTGAATCCTATGGAGAACTCTGAAAGACTGCATAGAACATGCTTTAAAGGTATGTTCCCCAAGTGGGGAAGAAGACAAGTATTTATTCTCTAACACCCATCCACTGTTGATAAAGGTCTGCCCCTGGGGTGTTGACTCCCCAGCATTTCTACCCTGCCCTTCACTGAGTCCAAGACAAAGCCCTCAGGTGGAGAGTCTCAGGTGCTTGCATTGGCACCATAGGCATGTACTTGACAAGTGCAAAGAGAATATTGGTGAGGCATAGCAAGATCTGATACAGTATCATGTGTCCCAGATTTTCCAGATGTAATCAAATTCCCAAATTTCTTCTTTTTCCATAAAGGTGAGGCACTAAAAGGTGTATAAGTAAAGAGGCTTCTTTTATGTACCTTTTAAAGATGTTTCATAAAAATAAACCAGCAAATCAGAAGAATCCAGGGCTGGGAAGAGTGGAAGGTTTTTTGTTTGCTAATTCTCTTAATAAACTTACTAATTAGTGCCATAAAAGCAGAATACAAAATAGCACCTTATACTGACATTGAATGTGCCACAGTACAATTAAGCAATGGGGCCTTGCAAAATGGCATTTTTATATTGCCTCATAAAATATCTAATATCGAACTTTGTAAATTACATCAATGCCTTTGAACAAACATTGAGTTCTTTTTAATAAATAAAATGTTCAAAATTATTTCCTGGAAGCGCATTTTAGACATTAATAACTGGCTTCAAATGAAATTCTGTTTCATAGCGATAAGCAAATGTAATTGCTGCAAACTAAAACAGTCTGTAAGGCTTACCTGCTCCAGAAAGGAAACAAAATATTGAGCTAACGTAACCATCAAGATATATAACCTGCTACTCTTTGAATAAACCAAATTCCATCCCTACACACAGAGAGCTCAGAAATTCAGACCCAAGGACATAAATATCAGGTATTTCCTGGAATTAGTTTCATATGTTTTATATATTGCAGTTATCAATTGATCTGACACAATATCTGAGCCAGTTTAAAAATTACATATTGTGCATCAGAAAAATATGCATTTTCATGACATCTGGTACCCTGTGTTATAAAAGTGTATACTCATTTATTTTAACTAAAAAAAGCACTCTTTCCACATCATTAAAAATAATAGTAATTTCAGTAGTATAAATCTCCATTCCATTCCTTACACCAGAGGTCAGTAAACTCCAGCCTGAGAGGCCAAGTCCAGTCCACCACTTACTTTCATATGCCCACAATCTAAGATTGGTTTTACATTTTTAAATGGTGGGAGGAGTTCAAAAGAAGAAGAGTATTTTGTGATATGTAAAAATTATAGGAAATTCAAGTTTGGGTGTCCATAGATAAAATTTGATTGGCACTCAGCCATGACCATTTACTTACATATCATCTATGGCGGCCTTCACACCACAGTCACAAAGCTGAGTAGTTGTGACAAAGATCTTATGACCTGCAAAGCTTGAAATATTTGCTATCTGATCCTTCACAGAAAAAGTTTGTTGACCTTTACTCCACACCACCCCTATCTCCTCTCTAAGGAGTTAAAAAAGGAAGCTGTTAGGAACTCAAAATACTTAAAAGGGTAAACAGCAGTATTGGTTTTAGCCACCATTTACTACCTCAGGGTCTCCTTGAAGCCTGCAGTGGCCTAAGGAAGAAGATAGGAATGGCCATGGGATAAACTATATCCATGGAAACCCCCAACCTGAGTTATTTACAATCAGACAAGCATAATGTGTCTTTTCTTTCTCCCCAGAGTTGATGTGTCTGACTGAGCAAACTACATAAATTACTTTGACTATCAACTTCATTTAAGCCTCTGCAGATACAGATATCAACAAGCAGGAAGAATAAACATGGCATTAATAGGTAGGGTGGGAAGCTTGTACAATGCAAATCCTTTGGCCTTCACTGTTCATTACAATCAGCTTTCTAAGCTTGATAGAGCTAGTTTGGTCCTAATTCACCTGAGATCACTTTTTGAAATGATGCTATTCAACTTTCTTTCAAAAATCTTTATTTTTTAAGTTACAAAACCTATTAGAGTTTATTACTGAAAATGTACAAGACAGCTGGGCATGGTGGCTCCCGCCTGTAATCCCAGCACTTTGGGAGGCCGAGGCAGGCACATCACAAGGTCAGGAGATCGAGACCATCCTGGCTAACACAGTGAAACCCCATCTCTACTGAAAAAAAAAAAATACAAAAAATTAGCCGGGCATGGTGGTGGGCACCTGTAGTCCCAACTACTTGGGAGTCTGAGACAGAAGAATGGCATGAACCCCGGAGGTGGAGCTTGCAGTGAGCCGAGATCATGCCACCGCACTCCAGCCTGGGTGACAGAGCGAGACTCCGTCTCAAAAAAAAAAAAAAAAAGAAAAAAAGAAAACGTACAAGACAACAAAGATAGATAAAAATTACACTTGTTCCCCAAGATAGAGTACTGCTAATATTTTGTTGTCTTGTCTTCTAGGTACCCGAGATTGGGTAACTTATAAACAAGAAATGTTTATTTGAGTCAAAGTTCTGGAGGCTGGAAAATCCCAAATCAAGGGGCACATCCAGTGGGGACTTCTTGCTGCATCATAACATGGTGGAGGACATCACATGGCAAGGGATTGTGTGCTTGACAGAGAGAGAGCAAATGGAGACCAGATTATTATTTTACCAGGAGCCCACTCACTTGATAACTAATGCACTCCAGTGATAACAGTATTAACTCATTCACAGGGGTGGAGTCCTTATGACCTAATCATCTCTTAAAGTCCCTACCTCCCAAACCATTACCTTGGCAATTACACTTCAGCATGAGTTTTGGAGAAGACATTCAAACCATAGCAGTATCTTTTCATGCATTCATGTGCTTTCTAACCTGACATGGACACTCTGTGTCGATTAGCACTACAGCATTTCACAAATGCCTGCATATAGAACACTTTAATTTATTTAATTATTCCCCTATTCAGACATTTTAGTTGTTTTCATTTTTTAATCATAAATAATGCATGAATGAACATCTTTAGAGCTAAACTGGCTCTTAGACACATCCATGAAGATTTTCTTAGAAAACATTTGGGAAACTAATATTCCTGTCTCTAAGTGGACACATACTGTAAAGACTTTTCATATATATTATAAAACTTCTTTTGGGTAAGGTTCTTTCTTCCAATATTACATGATGGTGGGTGTGTCTCACACACACACACACTTATTCAACACATTTTCTGAGGACCTACTTTATGCCAAGCATTTTCTAGGTAATAGGAATGTAAGTAAAGGAATGTAGCAAAGAACCAGACAAATGTCTCTGCCATCACAAAGTTTATATGATGGTGGAAGAGAGAGACGATAAATACAGTATATAGTATGTTAAATGGTAATAAATGCTAAAGAGAAAATACAGAGGAAAAAGAAGAGGCTTATGAGTTGTGGGGGTAGAAAAGGGGTGGGAATATTAAATCGGACCATCAGAGAAGATCTCACTGAGAAGAGGATATTTGTGCAAAGCCCTGAGGGAGTAAGGACTCTACAAGAATATCTGATGAAAGAGCATTCCAGACAGAAAGAACAGCAGGTGCAAAGTCCCCAAGGCAGGACCATGCCTGGAGGATTCAAGGGGCAACAAGGGTGCCCATGTGGCTGGAACAGAGAGAGAGAGACGTATGAGATGGGGTCAGAGGTGATGGCAGGCCATAATAAAAACTAGGCTTTTACAGTGAGTGAGATGGGAATCATTAGGGGGTTTGGAGCAAAAAGTGACACAATTTTATATTTTAACAAAATAAATCTGGCCTCTGTGTTGAAAATAGAACTTTAGGGCTACACAGGTGAGGGCAGAAAGGCTAGTTAGGAGGCTGCTGGAATAATCCAGGGGGAAAATGGCGTGAGTTTCCCAGGTGACAGCAGTAGAAGAAGTCAGTGGTATATGCTGAAGACACATCACCTATAGTTGCATAGATATGGATGGATGGATGGATGGATGGACAGACAGATGGATGGGTAAAGGATGGATGGATGATGGATGGATGGATGAATGGGTGCTGGATAGAGAATGGATGTATAGGATAGGATAGCATATTGTAACGTATAACACATAAGTGAACATATCAAAATTTGAGGGAGGGCCAATGAGATTCTGCAGTTAGCCTAGAAAAGGTAGAAATAGCACATTCCTTTCCTCAGGAAATTTACCATTCTAGAGTGACTCCCCCAACAATCCTGGAGGTAGATATTATCATGCCCAATTTATAGAGGAGGAAACTGAGATTCCGAGAAGTTGCCACCCCCGCAATGTCAAACAGCTAGTAAGTGGCAACACCAATATTCCAAAATTCTATCTCATTCCAAATCTTTGGGGCAAATACTGTAACCTGAGAATTGTGAAACATGTCCCTTCACCCCAAAGAAACATACAGGGCAAAAGAAAGAAACATTTACAGAGGAGAAGAACTAAAAAAGAATCAAAAGTAGGCAGTTTGTTTATAAGTACAGGAGATGGAAGTGGGGGCAAGCAGTTCATAAAAAGAGTCAGCTGAGAGAGACGAATAAAGATCTTTCCGTCTAAGATGACCTGATATGAGTAGTGACTGCATCCGTAGGCGTCATGCTCTTTCGCCAAGGCTGCAGTTATTTATCTGCTTGAGCTCTTGTTTTTTCCCTTGCTTTAAAGTGAAATGCGCAAACACTCCCACTTCAAAGGGAAAAATCCTCATAAATGTCATTTTACTGCCGGCCTAGAAGAATAGCATCAACAGATCCTGAAAGCAGGGTGGGTGCAGGGACCCCAGGCATGTCTGTGACTAAGAAGGAAAATGGTCACTGGTTGCTGCGATAGCAGAGAAGACAGCCTTGAATGAACTCAGCTGAGTACATGCCTATTGCAGCTAAGATCATGGCTAAGACCATGACACTGCCTTAGTTCAAATCCAAAATATGTCTCTTTTTAGTCAGACAAGTCCCTCAACAACTCTGGGCCTTGGTTTCTTCATGTGTAAAATGGAGTGATTTCAAAGTTATTTTTAGGGTTTTAAAAAGTTCAGTGTGATATACCTAGCACAGTGCCTGGCAAGTAAGTCTTTAGCAGATGTTAGCTGTCGTCTTTGGGTATCTCTCGCATGGACAGATCTGGGTCTGATTGTTATGGTGCTTCTTGTGGCAGAAAGGGAATGGTGTCTTCTCATATATGTGGGCATTCCAGATGTGAATTATCAGGTAAGATGCAGGTCCCCAGGTAAGAAATAGGAACTTGGAAAGCAGGCTGTAGAAACTGGGCCGACACTACTGACTAGAGACCCAAGAGTTATTCCTCTTCCCTTCTCCCTGGCTACCATCTGCTGTAGAGGCTAGAAAGCTGAACATGGTCAGCCTCCCTTGCAGCTATGGGACTAGTCCTGTTCAGGAAACAGAAATGAAAGCCCGCAAGGGAGAATTTTGGGAACATTATAATTTGGTAAAAAGAGACAGCCTTAACCTGGACCTTCCCATTTTCTCTTTTCTTCTTTCCCCTCTGGCAATGCAGGAAGTAACCATCTTGTGGCCATGAGGGAGAGCCCAAGAGAATCCCAGGAGTTCTCAAAAGAATGCTATTGGCTTACTGAGCCAATGCCAACAATCTACTGCGTACTCATAAGGACTTCTGATATGTGGGTGGTTTAAGCCTCTGTCATTAGGTTTTCCATGATTTGCAGTCATTTGCATTTTTAGCTAACACAAACACAAGAGGGAAAAGTCCTTCCTTTCCTTAGGCCCAGTTCTTCTGTATCTCAACTTCAAGCAGCCTAGATGTCATCAGGAATACCTCCAGCTTGTTGGAAAATGTTGGCTTCTGCTTCATCAATAGCCAGGAAATAGGCAGAAAGACACCCTAAAGACGCTTCAAGCCAAAGAGGAATGTAACTTAGCTAGTGGGACAAATCATCTATTTCTTCTCAATGTCCTCTCAGTTTATTTCCCTTGTGCCATCCCAGAGCTTTTAGGGAGATGCTATTTGACATCCTGTCCTGGTCTCAGATTTGCTACAGGGAATTAGAAGGAGGGCTGCGAGTCTGCCTGGGTTAGATCATTGAATGGAGAATGAGGACTGGCCAAGGGAAATTGGTATCTTGGGGGAAAGAAAATCAGAGCTTCAAGATTTCCTCCCTTCTTTCACACCGTGGAGTCAAGACTGATTTTCTTCAGGGCCCAGGAAGTTCCTAACACTATAGCAGAGTTTTCCAAACAATTTCCTTCCTCAAGGTCTCAGCTTAAAAAGGAAGTTCACAGATAATTGACACCTCAACCCTATTTACATTGCTTGTTCAATCTAGTTCATTTTCCCCAAAAACTAAAGCACATGCCTATATCAGATGAGTTTCTCAATGCTTATCCTACAGATAAAATACATTCTGCCATTACAGTCCTTAATCATTTATTCATGCATGTGTGGGCCGATTGATTGATGAACTGATTGATTCTATTAACATTTGTTGAGCACCTACTGTAGGCCAAATTCTGCATGGAATGGAATTTTAAGTATGACAAGTGGCACATGCCGGCCTTTGTATGGAAACAACATCCTGGGTTTCATCCACTTCCTGTGATAAACCTTCTTCAAAACTCATCTAGGGAAACTTCCTCCCAATCTATACATTCCATAATTTATCACCTGGTTGATATTTTTATTGGTTTTGCTCCAAGAGAGTCTGGTTGCAGTTGTTCAAACAGTTTTACTTAGTCAGCCTGCAAATGAATTTTTAAAAATACCTTGGCAAGTGTACAACTTGCATTGGAGAATTCTGCATGACTTTATTGTGCTTTTACAGAGAGTAGGAGTACATAGAATGGAATATATCACAAAACCTTTGTAGTAGTTTTGGAAGATGAGGGACAAATTGCTTTGCTTAGGACATATAACCACACTACCACCTGGTGGTAATGTTGTACCTGAAACCCTTGAATAAAGGTGGCCCTGAGCCTAAATTTTTGGTGAAATTTATGAATTGGAGAGAGATTTTTCATGTATGAAATTAAAAGGGCCAAGCATCCATGTAAAACCGTATCTCAGAAATCTGATGAAAATCCAGATCAATACTTCCCAATTATCATCTTTAACTGTCATATTTATGGTGAATCATAACTGTTCTCAGAAGCAAAGTGCTTTTCATGTGCCTGACTTGAGATAGCATTACTATTGCTTCCATTTCACAGCTGAGAAAACTGAGGCTCAAAGAGGCCATGGAACTGCCCAGGGTATATAGTTAGCAAAATAGGGAAGCCAGGACTCAAACCCACATTTTCTGATGCTGAAACACACACTATGCATTTAGGAAGGGTATCATTATACTTCTGGGTGCTGTTTAAATTGAAAATCAATGCATGAATCAATGACATAACAGAGCACATTGGCATCAAGGCAAGTAAATAAAGAAAACAATAGGTAGTGTGTCTATGTCTGTGTTGACTGATTATACATAGGACAAATGGCCTTGTCTTAGGTTAGGCCAGATGCCCTAGAAGCAGAGCCTGGGACAAGGATTAGGTGCCAGTGATTTATTGAGTGCCCTTAAGAGAAACGTATATTGGTATGGAAGAAACAAGATAGAAAAGTGGAAGAAGTCAGGCAATGATGTGGTTTCAGGTGAAGTCTAGCCTCATCCCGATCTGACCGGGAGCCCTGGGGTGTTAATGGCACTGCACACCTTGAGATGAGGAGACTTGACTTTTGTACCCCAGCATAAGCCAGTCACTGACTATGGGCTGCCATGGAAGGGAATGTAAAACTCTCAGTTTCCTGCAGGCAAAGTGGCTCCAGTTGCTCCAAAGCAATTCTCTGAAGAAGGGTTGGAGGTATGAGCAGTTAGCAGCACCCTACACAACAGCTGGGAGATGCAAAGACTTGTTGCCAAAGAGGATCCCAGGGGATCAGGTAAGGCACCAACAGCATCCCTACAGATCCCCAAATCTGCAAAAGGGATTCACAATGAGATGACTGTCAGTGTAGCCTAATTTATCCAGGAAAGAGCCTATCCACACCACCAGGAAGAAAGGCCTCTGCCCTGTTTCTAAGCACTGTTCAATTCACACAGTCTTTCCTAATAGGGTCAAAGAGAATATGATATTTCAGTTGGGAATGGAACTGAAGAAAATTATTCAGGTGGGTTCATAAGTAAGGGTGGGACAGGAATACAAATTGGAAATAATCACATGTCCAATTCAGAAAAATGACTAGGTAAATTATAACACAGCCACATGGCAGAATATCATGCCTTCATTAACAACGAAGGTCATACTAAGAACTGGTGATTGTCAACTCTCATCTGGCTTGTTTCCATCTGAACTCCTGGCTTCTATCTATGTCTCCTACAGCCTATGTATTAGTCAGGGTTCTCCAGAAGGACATAACTAATAGGATCTATGTATATATAAGACAGAGTTTATTAGGGAGAATTAACCCACACCATCACAAGGCAAAGTCCCATGATAGACTCTCTGTAAACTGGGGAAGAAATAAGCCAGTAGTAGCTCAGTCTGAGTCCAAAAGCCTCAAAAATAGAAAAGCCAACAGTGCAGACTTCAGTCTATGGCCAAAGGCCCAAGAGCACCCTGGCAAATCACTGATATAAATCCAAGAGTCCAAAGGCTGAAGAACCTGGAGTCTGATGTTCAAGGGCAGGAAGAGCGGAAGGAAGCATCCAGCTTGGGAGAAAGATGAAAGCCAGAACACTTAGCAAGCAAGGTCATCCCACCTTCTTTTGCCTGCTTTGTTCCAGCTGCACTCACAGCCGATTGGATGGTGCTCACCCACGCTGAGGATGGGTCTTCCTCGCCAACTCCACTGACTCAAATGTCAATTTCCTCTGGCAGCACCCTTACAGACACACCCAGAAACAATACTTTTACCAGCTATCTAGGCATCCTTCAATCCAATCAAGTTGACACCTAATATTAATCATCACAGCCTGTAATAAACACAACAGCTAGAGATCGGTTTTAAAATCACAGATCAATTCACATGATGCTTATGCTTTCAAAACTTTCTGACAGCTTCTCATCGTACTCTTAATGAAAGTCACAGTCCTCACCCTAGCTCACAGGGTCTCACAAGCCCTCAAAAATCTGCTCCCTGCTATCTTTCTGACACCAACTCCTACCACTCTCCCCAACCCCAGCCACTCTCTTCTAGCCGCTGTGGCCTCCATGAGGTGCCTCAAATGCACCCGCACACAGTCACCCCGGGGCATTTGCACGGTGGTTCCCTCTGCCTGGATGTTCTTTTTGCTGACTCCCTCACCTCCTTCAGTTCTAGGCCCAGGTGCCATTTTCTCATTAAGGCCTTCTCCAACTACCCTGTTTAAAATTTGAACACATACACATATACACACACACACACACAGGCACTCTTTCCTCCTTTATTTTTCTTCATCACATCTAGTATTACCATCTCACACCTATATATTTTATGCATTTGTTTTGTGTACTATTTCTCTGAACTAGAAAGTAAGATCTGAAAGGGCAGGTATTTGGGTTCATACCATTCACTTCTGTGTCCCCAGCATCTAGGACAATTACACAGTAGGTGCTCCAAAAGTATATGCTGATTGAGTGAATGAAGAAATAAATGACTAATGGAGACACTGCACTTGCTTAATGGAAAAATACACTTGTTATGAAAGCAGAATGCACAAATATATACACTCAGAAGGAGTTTACTTACACAAAATAAATATACGTCTTGCAGAAGAAAGAGACTGGAAGGAAATTCAGCATCATGTGGACAGTGGTTAAATTTAGTGGCAGTAGTATTAATTATTATATTCTTCTCAGTACTTTTCTGCAGGGACCAATTTTCTACTGTGGTCACGTGTAAAATATTTTAGCTGAGGGGAAATGCTTGGTTTGGTCTTGTTTTTAAAAAAATTAAAGTTGAAACATGAAAGAGTTTTGATGGATTAATCAGTTTAATGATCATTTCCACAGCACAAAAGACAGGCAACATATTAAATGCCTGCTGCGTTTGTCATCCTGTGGTGAGACATGAAGGAAGATACAGTCTTACATTATCCTGTGTTTAGGCCCAATGCCTGGCTTGTCCCACATGCTCATTAAGAGTTTAAGAATGGAAAGAAGAGTGGAAAGGAAAGAGAAAGGAAGAGATGGAGGAAGAAGGAAAGGAAGGAGAAAGGAGGAGAAAGGGAAGAAGTGAGAAAGGGAGGCAAGAAAGGGGAGGGGAAGGAAGGGAAGGGAAGGGAAGGGAAGGGAAGGGAAGGAGAGGGGAGGGGGGTAGGGAAGGGGGAGGGGAGGGGGAAGGAGAGGGGAGGGGGGTAGGGAAGGGGGAGGGGAGGGGGAAGGAGAGGGGAGGGGGGTAGGGAAGGGGGAGGGGAGGGGGAAGGAGAGGGGAGGGGGGTAGGGAAGGGGGAGGGGAGGGGGAAGGGGAGGGGAAGGGGAGGGGAAGGGGAGGGGAAGGGGAGGGGAAGGGGAGCGGGGAGGGAAGGAAAGAATCTGAGAGAGGGAGAGAGGAGGGAGGAAACCTATATACATCAAAATCTCATCCTCTATCATGATGGAGTCTGAAGGCTTCTCCCCCAGTTCCTGGCTGGGGTGGGGCCACCTAGAGAGGCCAGTTCTTAGGCTGAGGCAATCATCTGTTGGGCAAACACTATATGTCAGACCCCAGATAACTTGGGGTCCAACCATGCACAAGTGCCTTCAATTCCCTGAGGCTTTGAGCTCCACTGCATAATGGGATGTTCACATCAGCACCCCTTTTAATGTCTCTTAGTCCACATAATGAACTGATGAGATAGGCATTATTCACCCCAATTTAAACATGCAACACTGAGGTGACAAGAGAGGATACAGCCCCTGTCCAAAGTCATACACACAACTATTAAATAGCAGAAACAGATTTGACCCTATTCTCCAAAGCCTTTTATTTTCCCTAACTATGCATGCTTCCTTGGAAAGGGCATTTGAGTGTGAAAGCAGATCTTGGAAAGAGGGGAGTCTCTAAGGCTAAGAAACAAGCGTGCTGGACCTTGGGCCATTTAGGCGCTGGTTCTCTGTGCTCTGATGGTGAGCAGACATCTTTGCATCTCCACACCCCCCGGGAGTGAAATCTTCTGTGTTCAAGAGACTGTAGTTCACCCAAGGTCAGGGTAATTGTGCATGATTAATGGTTGTCTCTTCGTGAAAGACCCACACAAAAGCTCCAAACCAACTTAGTCGTAATTTCATACTTCTCCCAGTCCATTTAGAAGAACGGGGTTTTATTTCCTGTGTGCACAGCCACGAAATCAGAATCTTCAGCTCAGGAAAAGAGCTTTTAAACCTCTGATTCACAGACCGTGTTTTGCCAAGGCCAGGGCCAGACAGCAAGGAATGTGTCTGGCCCCTTTACGTAAGAAGGAAAAGAGAGGTTATAATAGAAAGAGGGGGGAATTGTCAATTGCTCACCGTGCACCAAGCATCATCCTATGTTTGTTAGATGAGTTAACTCCCTCAATCCTCAAATCCAATCTGTGATTATCTCCATTTTACAGATAAGGAAACTGAGGCACAGAGAGGATAAGTAGTTTAGGTCACACGGCTACAGTTTAGGGAGCCAGGATTTGAACCTTGATCACCTGGCTCCAGAACCAGGTGTTAAGGAAGGCCTGTCCAGCTTCATGGTTTAGATAGACTCCAAATCTTCACTGTGGTCATAAGTCAAATCAACTTGATTGACAACTGAGTGTAAAGTGGTTTCTTTACAAGCAACGACCCTATGCCCATCAAAACTAGAGTTGTCACCCTTCCGATGGCTCGTGTCATATCGCCCACCTGTCCCCACCCCAAGATCCATCCAAACTGCCCCTTTGGTGTCAGCCATGCCCAGTGACCTTCTATTTCCCCATGGGCGTGGTGCTTTTGCATCCCTCCACACCTTTGCACCTGCTGTGCCCCCTGCCTGGAATGCCGGTCTTGTCCAGCCTTTGCCTACTTGGCCAAATCCGGCTCACCTTTCGTGACTCAGGTTGAGCATCTCCCCCAACAAACAGTGACTGACGAGTGGATGAAGCAAAACATTAAATCCAAGTTCACTAAGTGGCATCCCATGGTCCCGATGTGTCCTTCAACAGAATGTGGTTTGGCCACATGGTGCTTTTAGCAATTTGAATTCATTGCTGTAATTTTTAAAGTAGGAGATATCACCTTAAAAAAATTTGGAGTTCTGGAGGTTCTTGAAAAGCCAGACGATCTGGTGACTGGACCTAAAACCTTGTATAGCCACAACTGGCTGGAGCTGGGCAATGGCTGTCCCCTTTGGTGGATGGGACATGGGCTCTCCAGACCACCAGAGCCCCCTCCACCCCCATCGCTGCCCACCTTATTCATGTACCACCCTGTGTTATGGTTCTCTAGAGGGACAGAACTAATAGGACAGATGTGTATATAAAGAGGAGTTTATTAAGGAGTATTAACTCACACGATCACAAGGTGAAGTCCCACAATAGGCCATCTGCAAGCTGAGGATCAAGGAAGCCAGTCCGAGTCCCAAAGCTAAAGAACTCGGAGTCTGATGTTCGAGGGCAGGAAGCATCCAGCATGGGAGAAAGATGCAGGCCAGAAGACTAAACCAGTCTAGTCTTTCCACATTCTTCTGCCTGCTTTTTATTCCGGCTGCGCTGGCAGCTGATTAGATTGTGCCCACCCAGATTGAGGGTGGGTCTGCCTTTCCCAGTCCACTAATTCAAATGTTAATCTCCTTTGGCAACACCCTCACAGACACACCCAGGAAAAATACTTTGCATCCTTCAGTCCAATCAAGTTGACACTCAATATTAACCATCACACACCCCCATCTTGCCTGTGTAGGTCTTGGAGTTTTTAAGACTTGCTCTATAGGACAGTCTGCAAAATAGAAGTTTGGAAGCACAGAAAGGGAGTCTCTGCTCCGAATTGCCCCTTTCCATTGTGGTGCCTGCCTGGCCTTGCCCTCTGCAGCACATATTATATAACAAATCAGGCCACTGGCTCCAGAAATGTGTGATAGGAAAAACCATATCCCATTCATTAATTTATTTCACAAATATTTTTTGAAGGACTCACGACGTGCAAGGAATTCTGTCTAATTGGCATGCATTTCAGGGAAGCGGCCAGAAGAGAGTCACCTCTAACCCTCTAACTTTTTATCTTTTCTCCTGAAACCTTTAAAATGCAACTTCACCATGCTGTATCCAAGTTCCTAAGGCTTAGAAATTTCATCTCTTGCAAATGGACCATTAAAGACCCCCTCCCTGCCTCCTCTTGGCAACTCCTTTAGTGGTTGATTTGGCTCTTTGAGTGTCTTTCAGATGCTCTGGGTCTCAGCTAATCTACAGCTTGCTTTCATGTGTGCTTAGTTACAGACAATGAGGGGAAGCAGCCCAGGACTGTGCCTCCTAGTCAGGCTCATTACAGCATCCTCGGCCTATGTAGAAGATGCGGATACCTTGCCCCAAACCCAGCCTGGCAATTTTTATTGGAACTTAGGCTTTAACTGGGGATTTTAAAGAGCTGGAGGCTTTATGGGAGACAGCTGGAATGCCAATCCATATAGGTAGCTGCAGCCAGAGCCTCCAAAAAGGAAACAGTGGGTTTCCAGGCAGACCAGTTCAGCCTCCTCATGCCCAGGGGAGGAAGGAAGGAGGTGACTGCCAGCTGCCCTCTGATCTTTGAACCTGGGCCTGTCAGCTTCACAAGGGAGCAGTAGAGAATTCAGTCAACCCAAGGATCCCTGTTCTCTCCACCTGGGATACCTCACCCAGCCCCGACCTCCACTGTCCTGAGTGCAATAGCCCCACACCCTTGCCTATCTGTTCTCACCGATGGGTAAGGCTGTTCGTGAACAAGGACACCGCACAGCAGGAATGTGGCGGGTCTTCCAGTAGAATCATACTGTATTTTCCTGATTCTTCTCTGGCTAGTGATTCCAGAAATCCAGACCACAGGTGGTTGCCATGGCAACTGGGCTCAGTTTTTGTTTTTTTTTTTTTAACTGTGTTCTATATCCAAGAGAAGGAGGGCACATTTGGGGAAGGGGTGGGGCTGGTGGAGGAAGCTCCATCAGATTTACCTTCCTGCTTCTGGCCTTTTATCTCAGGCTGAGACCACAGCCACTGTGAGAGGACCAGGGAGTAATTCCTCGAGGGTTTCGGCAGGGCGCAATCAGAGGGCCTTTGGGGGGTTTCCGAGGCCTCCCCTCTCCATTTCCTTCCTAATTGTGACATCATGAACGCCCTAACAAGTTAGGCATGCGGAAGGCTCCAAGTCCTGCCTGCCCTCTCCCTTCCCCCACCGCCTCTCCCAGCTACAGATACTGACCCAGACCTGCAGAAAGACAGAAGGACATCCAGTCTGGAGACCTAGGCTGTGTGACCCTAGGAAATACAATTTGCTTCTCTGGGCCTCAGTTTTCCCATCTGTAAAGTGGAGTAGGTGGACCAGAAAAAAAAAAAAAAGACAATTAGGTTTTCTCTCAGCTGCCATTTCTCAACTATTGGTAGAGGCTGTCTGAAGCACTCTGTCGAGAAGTCAGTTAGCAAATATCCGGGTTCTACTTTGCCATTTTTATAAAACACATCCACAGCTTCACCTGCAGGCTGCAGTTTTGGCTTTTTTGAGGTAGGAAACAAAAGTTGCTGCAAAGCAGTCTAAAGGAAGAATCCTTCCAAATTATCAAGATTATTTTCCTCCTAATCTCTTAAGTTTTCTCATCCACACCTAATTCAACTGCAAGTGTTTTTAGCAATTCAAATCCAATGGGGTGTTCTGAAGCATGCAGTTTCATTTTTATGAATGCAATTCTTCTTTTACACAGTCATTTTTATTGACTGATATGCAATTTTATTAAATTGCATAATTACAATAACAAGAAGCAGTAGATTCAGCTTGTGTGGGATCTGAAGCTTATACAATTTGGAAGCTCTTTCAGAGGAAAAGAAAAGAAAATTATAAACATAAAATTACCTACAAAACATAGATGCTTATTTAGAATGAGAAAACGTCACAATATGAATCACAAATTTCTGCTTTTTTAAAAATGAAAATACTACAAATATCACAAAATCCAGAGAAGGTGATCATAATATTTGTATTAATTAACTACCTCTCATATCACTAAAATATTTTTTATCCTACAACTTCTGGCTACAAACTCTTAATCATTTCTTCTTTACACAATAATTTGGGAATAATACGTTCTAGAGGAAGAGTAGAATAATTCAGTATTTTCTTAAGCATAGTTGATTACATTGTTTTTATATTTGAAATACATACAATATACAACTTCATGTACAGAAATAATCACCATTGGTATACTGCTTCAGGGTGTACCCAGGACCCACAGAAATGGATAAATTCTATTTTACATGATTCCCATTCAATAAAAAAAGGAATATGGGGTATGTACACCTGGTAAAGCTGTACTTACAAGCAAATTTCTGCTAGAAAGGAACTTCTATTTTGACAAGTTGTCATTCTAATGGAATCCTCTTACAGCTTTGTGGGTTTGATGACTGAGCATTCTGACTCTCTACAGTTCAGAGTTTCTCTTCCACAACACACATACCTCTGGTGCCAGGCAACACGGAACATATTCATATTGTGACATGTTCTCTGACTCTGCACCTGAATATCACAACATCAGTAAGCAGGCATAGTAAGAGGAGGAACAGTTCTAGAACCCATTCCTACATTGGGATGGCTAGAAACAACTGAACATAGAAATGACCTTAACTCACACAAATATATCTCACTAAAGCCAGTCTAAATATATTCCTAAATCAGCTTTATTTTAACAGTCATTCTAGTGGCCCCTGACATTTGGGAGGAGTGAAAAGAGACTTGTTTTAACCAATACAATTTAAATATTTTATTTTGAAAAATGTTGAAAAATATCATGAGATATATCCGATAATGGACTTTATCCAAAATATATGAAGAACTCTTAAAACTCAACCACAAGGAAATGAACAACCTGATTAAAAAAAATGGGGAAAAGACCTGAAGAGACACCTTGCCAAAGAAGATACACAGATGCCAAGTAAGCAAGTGAAAAGATGTTTCACATCCTAGGTCGTTAGGGAACTGCAAATAAAACAACAGTGGCATACCACTAAACACCTATTAGAATGGTCAAAATCCAAAACGCTGACAACACCAAATGCTGACGAGGATGTGGAGCAATAAGAACTCACATTCATTGCTGGTGAGAATGCAAAATGGTGCAGCCACTTTGGAAGACAGTTTGGCAATTTCTTAAAAAAGCTAAACATACTCTTACAATAAAATCCAGAAATCATACTCCTTGATGTTTACCCAAGTGTATTGACAACTTATATCCACACAAAAGCCTGGACATGGATGTGTAGGCAGCTTTATTCATAACTGCCCAGACTTGGAAGTAACCACTTACCTTCAGGAGGTAAGTGGATAATCTATAGTATATCCAGACAGTGGAATATGATTCAGCCCTAAAAGAAACGAGTTATCTAGCCATGAAAAGACATGGTGGAAACTTAAATGCATATTACTATATGAAAGAAGCCAATCTGCAAAGGCTATGTACTGCATGAATCCAGCTATATGACACTCTGGACAAAGCAAAACTATGGAAACAGTAAAAGATCGGTTGTTTCCAGGGATTAAGAGGGAGAGAGGAATGAACAGGCAGAGCACAGGAAATGTTTTTAGAGTAGGGAAACTATTCTGTATGATACTACAATGGTGGATACATGTCATCATACATCTGTGCAAACCTATAGGATGACAACATCAAGAGTGACACCCTAATGTAAACTATGGACTCAGGTGATGTGTCCATGTATGTGCCTCAATTGTAACACGTGTGGGGAGCACGTTGATGATAAGGAAGGCTGTGCAAGTGTGGGGACAGGGTTGTGGGATATCTGTATCTTCCTATCAACATTTTTGGGAATGTAAAACTACTCTACAAATAAAGTTTATTAATTAAAAGAAAATTTTTTAACATAACATGACCTCCTGAGCACATTGCTAGAGCTCCTCCCAGGGCCCTGGGAGGGGTCAGTGCATGTGAGGTCCTGGAGCTTAAATGTCATTAGGTTATTTTTTTAGAACAAGTATAATTGAGTCAAAGAGGTCTGGGAACCAAGAAGGTTGACGTTTGGTAAATACGCACCTCAAGATGAAGGAGAACCTGCACATTTCTCTTTCATCTTGAGGTGCATATTTACCAAAGTGTGCAACAAGCTTTGCACAGCAGTTAGTCTACTTGCAGAGGGGATAGAGAGGGCCAACTCTTCATTGAGCAGAGGATGGTAAAGAGAGGTTCTACTGTAATTACCAATATTTGTTGAGCTTCTACTACATATCAGACAGTGTGCTAAGTGTCTTATAGAACATCATGATACCTGTATTCTTATTACCAATTTAGAGATTTAAAAAGCTGAAAAATGAAATGAGTTACTAGAGGCCTTACAGATACAATGAAGCTGGGATCCAAAGGTGTGCCTGGCTCCATGGAGTCATGCTGCCTTAAACCAGGGCTTCAGGCAATATATTTAACCATTTATCTTTTTTATATCACGGTGTAATTGTGTAATAGCACCAGCCTTGATGTCCTTCCTGAGGTCGTGCATGTCAAAATTAAAATGAGATCATGGAAAAACAACAGCACCTTTTAACTGTGAGATGCTGCATGTAATTTTCAGGATCCAGGGAGAATAGAGAAATCACTAAAGGTCTTTTGAACAGAAGGAGTTTAATACAGGGAGTTGACTACCTAGATCATGGAAGGGCTGATAAGCCAACAGGAAAGCCTGAAGCAAACCAAAGGATGGAGAATATGGATTCCCCTTTGGCTGGAGGGACAACAAGAGAAGGTGATTTTGCCAGAGCCAGGAGCTGGGGTATCCAGTAGGTGCTACAGCCCTGGAAGGGGCTGCCCACACAGTTGAGATAATGGAAGAAAGGGCTATCTGAAAGGAGATAAACACAGGGAGACAAGACAGCAGCTGCTGATAATGCCCCCAGAAACAGAGAGAAGGGTAGAAATGACCTGACTTCTCCGCTTCCCCCACCCTCCAGCACTTCTCCCATTGGCCAACCCTTTACAGGAGCCTGGGAAACATAGCTCCCTGTGATAAAGAACAGCACAGCATGGAAAGTACAGGAAGTGGATTGAAAGCAAACTTGCTATTAACCACACCACACATACACAAGATACTATTATTATCAGAGAGAGCTACAGGTTCCTGATTGACAGAGGAGGGACGCTAGACATGGGTTTCTAAAATAACAGTCCATTTCTCTTCTCCCCCAGGCCTAGAACAAATAGGTTAAAATAAAGTGAAAAAACTCAACCAGAGGTTTCTACATTTCTGAATAAAATCTTGACTGTATAAAACAGTTGGGGTGGAGAAGTTGCTAAGGAAAAGGGGGATGGGCAGATTCTACATTTTATTCTGCCTGCAAGCTGCAAAAAGATAGCAATATAAGGGCAGGGTTTATTTCCATCATAAAAATAGAGGGAGGCCTCAGGACTGATGGAAGTGACCTGCCCCCTCATCAGGGGCCTCTGGTGAGGAGGCGCATAGGAGCTCAACCCCAGAGACCAAGAATGACAGCATCCCTCCGGCACCCTTGATCCATCAGAAACTGACAGCCCTACCGTCCAGCAGTGAGCTGGCCAGCAGCTACTGTGGCTGCATCCTGCTGGAGGGTGTTGATGAGAGGGAGAAAACAGCCCCAACCAAAAGCCACCCATACCACTTCTCTCTTCATTGATGCCCTCCCCTGGATTCTGTCTTGAGAGGCAAACGCAGTTCCAGAGAAGCACTCTTGGCCTCAAGACTTCTGAACATCATTTCTCCATCAGGCCTGGTATTTGCAAATGGCTCCTAAGTCCAGGGCTATCTGTCCCCATTTGCTGTTGGAGCCCCCAGCACCTTACAGTTCAAGGCACAGGCCACGTCCAGCTCCTCTGGGGTATGTGTTCTCACTCCCGTAGGACTGGAACTCTCCTACAACTCCTTTTTGTCAAGGTAGCACTGGCTCACCTCCCAGATATCAGTAAATATCACTCCCTCAGGTGACTCCTGTCTGACCATCCTCCTAACAAAAATGATCTATGCTTCATAGCACTCTTTACTTGCCTTATTTATTACACTCTATTGTTACTACTCATGTAATTACTTAGACCAGGGGTTGGCAAACTACAACCAGCAGGCCAATCCAATCCAGTGCCAGTTTGTGCAAATAAAGTTTTATTGGAACACAAGCATGTTCATTCATTTACATATTGACTATGACTGCTTCCATACTACAATGATGGAGTTAAGTAGTTGCAACAAAGACCTCATGGCTGACAGAGCCTAAAGTATTTACTATCCAGCCTTTTAAGAAAACCTTTGCTGACCCCCAACCGCAGTTATAAAAAGTTTCTTGATCATTCATCCCTGTGAGCAAAATATTTTTGCTTACTCTCCCTCTTAAAACAGTATGTGGATATATATTTTAATTATATTTTTAAATTGTGTATATTTTAAGTGTATGTTTAAATTATATACATGCACTACTTAGTAATACTCCTCACACAGTATGAAACATACTCAATAGTAGAAATTTTTAAAGATTGAATTAAATATATACATAGAAGCTCTAATATTTTCTCCCTATGCTCAAGCATCATTGGTCCAAGATGGTGCCTAAAGCATAGGGGAGGGTCTTAAAAATGTTTATTAGCTGAATAAAAGCCCTCTCTGAGGTTGCAGATCTTCCCAAACTGAATGAGCAATGCTCTTGTGCCTTTGCAAGCCCTATAGATTAAATTAGAGCCATCAAGCATAGCAATCCTCTCAAGACTGAGATGTCTCATTCGGTTTTCCCACAGTGTCCATTGCCCTGTGAGCTCCATGAAGGCAGGGATTTTTTGTCTCTTGTGTTCATTGTCATGTGCTCAACGCATAGTGCCTAGAACATAGTGAGAATGTAATAAATACGTGTTGTCAGAATGAATGAATGAAAAAGCGTACCTCCCACACCAAGAAAATAACTGACATTTTCTTCCATTTCTATCTTCTTCCTGAAAGACTCTCAGGTCAATAGGTACTTTGTTTTTGCATTGTGGAATTTTTTTTTTTTTTTAAATTAAAGGGTAGGCCTGGGCACGGTGGTGCATGCCTGCAATCCTAGCCCTTTGGGAGGCCGAGGCTTGAGGTCAGGAGTTTGAGACAATCCTGGCCTGGCCAACATGGTGAAACCCCATCTCTACTAAGAATACAAAAATTAGCTGGGCATGGTGGCGCACACCTGTTGTTCTAGCTACTCAGGAGGCTGAGGCAGGGGAATCACTTGAACCCAGGAGGCGAAGGTTGCACTGAACTGAGATCGAGCCACTGCACTCCAGCCTGGGCAACAGAGTGAGACTCTGTCTCAAAAAAAAAAAAAAAAAAAAAGAATTAATTAAAGACTGTATATATCCACACCCCCTCCCCACATTTCTTTTTCTTTTTGTTTTTAATAATTTTAACTTTTATTTTAGATTCAGTGGGTACATGTGCAGGTTTGTTACCTGGGTATACTGCATGATGCTGAGGTTTAGGATACAAATGATCCCATCACCCAAATAGCAAAGCATAGTACTCAACAGTTGGTTTTTCGACCCTTGCCTCCTCCCTCCCTCCCACCTCTAGTAGTGCCCAGTGTCTACTGTTACCATATTTAAGTCCATGAGTACTCAGTGTTTAGGTCCCATTTATAAGTGAGAACATGCTATTTTTGGTTTTCTGTTCCTATGTTAATTCACTTAGGATAATGGCCTCCAGCTGTATCCACGTTGCTGCAAAGAACATGATTTCATTCTTTTTCATGGCTGCATAGTATTCCATGATGTATACATACCACATTTTCTTTATCCAGTCCACTGTTGATGGGCACCTTGGTTGATTCTGGTTTTGTTATTGTGAATAGTGCTGCAATGAACATATGAGTGCAGGTCTTTTTGGTAGAATGATTTATTTTCTTTTGTATATATGCCCAGTAATGAGATTGCTGGGTCAAAACTATCAACAGAAAAAACAGACAACCTACAGAATGGGAGAAAATA
The DNA here is from genome assembly GCF_028885625.2 of Pongo pygmaeus. Classification (NCBI taxonomy): domain Eukaryota; kingdom Metazoa; phylum Chordata; class Mammalia; order Primates; family Hominidae; genus Pongo; species Pongo pygmaeus. The sequence goes on from NC_072383.2 coordinate 114,347,005, forward strand.
TTCACGAACTATGCATCCAAAAAAACTCTAATATCAAGAATCTATAAGAAACTTAAATAATTTAACAAGCAAAAACCAAATAACCCCATTAAAATGTGGGCACAAAACATGCACAGACACTTCTCACAATAACACATATAAATGGCCAACAAACATGAAAAAGTGCTCAACTATCACTCATCATCAGAGAAATACAAATCAAAACCACAATGAAATACCATCTCACACCCGTCAGAATGGCCAGTATTCAAAAGTCAAAGAACAGATGTTGGCCAGGCTGCAGAGAAAAGGGAATGCTTATGCACCATTGGTGGGAATGCAAATTAGCTCAGCCACTGTGGAAAGCAGTTTGGAGATTTCCTTCATAACTGTTATGTCAGCCTCGCTTTCTGATCTATCCTACAAGCTGGGTGCAGGCCTCTCTTAAGGCTCTCACCCATAGAGCCAACTGTCTACTGTGCTTCTTTACTTTGGATGTTTCACAAGGCACATCAGACTCAAAGAGTCTGACACACAGCTTTGTCTCACTCAAATACTTCTCACTCAAATACTTCTCTCCCACCCTGTCACAGAGAACATGCCACCAACTGATCCAGCTCAAGTTGAAAACCTGGGGACTCACCATGATTTCCTCTCCCACTTGACTGCTCCAGCGCCCTTCTAGGTCAACCTCCAAATAATCAGCATCTCGATGCTGTGGACTCCACCTCTATGTCCCTCTCATCCAAATTCTCCTCTGCCTGCCCACATCCACTGCCCAAGTCCAAGGCCCTATCCTCTTCCTCCTAGATCCCTGCAACAGCTGCATCACTAGTTTCCTGGCCTCTTGCCTCCTACTCACTAGCAAATCTTTTTCCCCACAGAGAAAATCCAGGGGATTCTTCTAATAGGCACATCTGAAATGAAATGTTAACTCCCTCTCTACTGGCTTCAGTATAGCATCCAAACTCCTTAGAGTTATGGGATAAGCCCTGCTGGCCCTGGTTTCTGCTCACTCTGCAAAGCTACAGATGCTGAAGATGCAAGAGACTGGAATACGGAAAACTGACATTTGCCACGTGACTGCATCGCACTGAGCACTGTGCTGGGTGCTTCATGCTTATTCTCATCCTGACATGTCCCCTATAAATTGATCTACAAGTTTATCTATCAGTTCTAGGTTGGTCTCAGGCTTATAGAATTTTTTTTATTCTTTAATATGTTTATTTCAGAAAATAGAATGTCAACCATGTCTGTTCCATTGAAGGTCCAAACTAATTTCTTTGAAATCAATCACAATTTTTGTTTCTTAATCAGCAGAGTGTGGGCCATTTGTTCTATGGCCACTACCTTCTGGGTGTTTTATCTCTAAGGTGTTTTAATCTGTATCAGCTGCTAGTACCCATAAGCAAAACTCCAGGTCTTTAAAAACCATACTGAATTCCTTAGAATTAGGTCTGGTTTCATGTGATGAAACACCCAAAATATTAGTTTAAGAAAACTAGAAGTTCATGTCTGTCTCTCCTGAAATAAGTCCAGAGAAAAGCAATCCAGCATGATATGGTGGTTTAATAATCAGAGGAGGCCCAAGCTGCTTTTTTTCTTGTTGTGCTACCTTTCTTAACTTCCTGCCTCATAGTCTAAAATAGCTGTTGGGCTCTAGCCCTCATGTCTGCATTCCAACCATATGGAGGAGTAAGAGAAGAAGCAAGGGGTTTGTTCCAGCTGTCTTTTTAAGGACATTAACCATACAACACCACCACTTAAATTTCAATGGGCAGAACATGGCCACACTTTGCTGGAAGGAAGTCTGGGAAATGTCTTCATTCCAGTTATCCATTGTCCAGCTAAAGATGGAGATTCTGTTACTAAGAAAGACAGAGAAAACAGGCACGGCCACATTAACACCCATCTACCACAGGTGTTCAGCTATTCCATGTTGCCCCAAGCCAGGATATCTCTATCACCATTACACAAAAACAAACAGAGACCAAATTTAAGTTAAAGATTGCACAATGCACAATCAGGCAACTCTGTTTATTCACCAACCATTTGTTCACTCATTCAACAGATATTTATGTAGCATCTGTTTTAAGCTGGGCACAGGGCAATATACAAGATACAGGAACTGAAAAAGAATATGAAGCAAGAAATGAGCTGTCCTGCTTGATCCACACAGATGTAATGAGAATCCAGTGATAATGGGGTTGGTGTATAAACTGTTAATGGATGACGTTATTGGAGCCTGAATGTTGGTCCTCTAGAGCAAATGCCTTTGCTTAACCATGCAGGTCTTTACTACTTTGTTTCTTATATAAATAAACCCTCAAAGGACAAAACAGAGTTTCTAATCTCAAGAAAACATGTGTATGTGTACTTTAGAAGTAAAAAATTTAAAAAAATTTTAAAAGAGTTTCTAATCTCAAGAAAATGTGTGTATGTATGCTTTAGAAGTAAAAAAAAAAGAAGGCAATTTCAGTGAAAGAAAAACGAATATGAAGTTTGAATTATTCACAAGCTTACTCCTGAGGTTATTTTAAATGAAACAATGTATCACTTAATGAATAAGTTTCATTACATGTACCATCATGTATCACAAGAAAGCACCAAGAATCCAAGAATAGAACAATATAGACCAGCAGTTCCAGTAAAGCCTGCTTGAGTCACAGATGTGAGGTTGCAGAACTCTTCCCGGGTCTTCAGACTGGGCCACCTAGAGCTCATCTTGCCAAGTAAACTTCAGAGTGTGGCCTGCTCTTCCCCCTCCCCCAGTCATGTCCAAGGTCAGAATCCAGCCAGGGGCCTCAAACAGGCAGAAATATTTATGCCAACTCCAGAATACCAAACCTAAGAGACAGAGCTGATGCCACTTGAAAGGAATCAGGGCGGAATCTCCGGAGATTAAGAAAATGACAGTGACCAAGTTGCAAAGGGGAAGAGGGTGAGAACAAGTGGAGATTAAAGCAGCCGGGCCATTTGTTATTTTAATTTATGCTTTTTTTTTTTCATTTTAAAGGGAATTAAAGAAGATGAATTAAGACTTCGTTAGATCCCGACAACTTCAGGAAGATTAATCCATCTTCCATTTGCATTAAGACTCACAATCTCTCCAATCTCTCCAGGGCTAGGGTGAAGGAAAGGGAAAGCTATGGATACGTTTCTGTCTTCCCCACCCTGCACCCCCTACCCCTCCCCTCTGGCCACTTTCCCTTTCATGTCTTTGTTTGACATATAGGAAAGAATCATGAGGTGTTGAGTATCATTAACTTCCAAACACCTACGAAATCAGTAGGGAAGTGCAAACATTGTGGACCCCGACCGTCTCTGCAAATGATCTATCCTAAAGTCCTCCCCTTTGGAGATGAAAAGAAATAGTTTGGCAGACTGACAGTCTCGGGGAGAGAGGCCTGAATGAACAGGCAGGGGACATGCAGAATAAATGAAAATATGATTGACTTCTTACCTCATTCCGGCTCACACATGGTTCTGAGCATTTAATAAACAGGTTGACACTCCGAGTTCCCCTCATTAGGTGAACGTGGAGACCCGGACTGTTATAAATCAGAAGGGCAGGTTATCAAAGCTTGTGATCTTTAACTGTGTCAGGGCGCCCTCCTGTCTGCTGAAATGGAGGCAGCAACCTGCAAGCTGCAAAGAATTAGCCACTATACCACGATTTAATACACATGCATCCAGGAGGAGGCGGGAGGCTGGCGCTACAGGCAGTTTTTCCAGGTACCCAGCACATGTGGCTGGCCCTCGGGCACAGTTTACCTGGGGCTACATGGTACCTGGGGATAAAGGTGAGGGATGACCCTGTGATGGATCAAGAAATAGACCTGTGTTTAGTTAGACTAGGATCAATGGAGGAAAAATCACTATGGAATGTTAGAATTTCCAAGCCAGAGTGGGCTTTAGGAAAACCCTCTCATCTGGTGATTTCCCAGCCTACCTTCACATCAAAATCTAATGGGGCTGGGCGCCATGGTGGCTCATGCCTATAATCCCAGCACTTTGGGAGGCCTAGGTGGGCGGATCACCTGAGGTTAGGAGTTCGAGACCAGCCTGGCCAACATGGTGAAACCGTGTCTCTACAAAAGGTACAAAAATTAGTCGGGCATGGTGACAGGTGCCTGTAATCCCAGCTGCTCAGGAGGCTGAGGCAAGAGAACCACTTGAACCCAGGAGGCACAGGCTGCAGTGAGCCCAGATAACACCACTGCACTCCAGCCTAGGTGACAGAGTAAGACTCTGTCTCAAAAAAAAAAAAAAAAAAAAATATATATATATATATATGTATTTTATATATATGTATTATATATATGTGTATATGTATATATATGTATATATGTATGTGTATATATGTGTGTGTGTATATATATAGATATATATAATGAAAAACTGATAATTTCTAATAAGGTTAAAAAGACTTCTACCCTGTGACCCTGAAATTACATCTCATGAGAAATGAATGCATATGCCCACAAAAATACTTGTATACAAATGCTCACAGTGACTTTGTTCATAAGAGCTCAAAACTGGAAACAGACCAAATATCCCCCCACAGGAGAATGGATACAAACACACAGTGGCACATCCATGCAATGGAATACTATTCAGCAATAAAAAGAAGCAGGCACTGCTGATATGTGTAACAACATGAATGAATCCCGTGGACCTGATGTTGAATGAAATAATCTAGGCTCAGGAAAGTACATGCTGTGTGATTCCATTTCTATGAAATTCAAAGACAGACAAAGCTGATCTTGCCTGGTAATAAAAGTCAGGACAATAGCAGGCCAGAGGGGCAGGATTTGGGGCACAAGGAAACTTTCTGGGGAGGTGGGAATGACCTATATCTGAATCTGGATGATAGTTACACGAGTAAATACATTTGCAAAAATTCAACAACTGGTACATTTGATATTTGCATATCTTACTATATATATAAATCATACCCCAGTAAAGTAACACAAATCAATGAAACAAGTAAAAACTAATAAATAAATAAATGCAGAGTCTACAGCCTTTGCACATGCTGTTCCCTTGGCTTGGAATATCGTGCCCCCGCCCCCCACCCCTAATATTTAAGAGGCTAGGCCCATCCTGTCATTCAGGTCTTAGCTTAACTCTCACCTCTGCAGAGAGCTCTGCCATTCATTGCTACATCATTTGGGTTTTCAGCTTGTTTTTATACTCCTAATCATGCTCAGAAATTTTCTTGTGTGTATTCTCTGCCTCTCCATCCACCCCTGTCACCAATAGACTGTGAGTGCCTAAGCACAGGGGTCTTATTCATTGTGTTCACTGCCTGTGCTGTGTCTCCATTCACCCCACTGCACCTGTTGTTCACCACTCTCCTCCTGCTCTCAGCCTCAGAGCTGCCTTGTTAGAGTGCAGCAGTGCACTCCCTGGACTTCTGATTTCTGGGTGAGTCTTGGCCAATGGGAAATCTCAGCAGGAAATTGAAAGGAAAGAGGAGTGGGAGAATGGGGTGACACATCCTTCTCTGTGGCATCCCCACAAGCTGACTGCATCTCTAGGTCAGTGGTTCTCAATCAAGTGTAATGTTGCCCTGCAAGGGACATTTGGCAATGTCTGGATAAATATTTGGTTGCCACAACTAGGGGTGATGGTGCTGCTGGTATCTGGCGGTTAGAGGACAGGGACTACAATGTACAGGACAGCCCCCACAACAAAGAATTACCCAAGCCCAAATGTCAACAGTGCCAAGGTTAAGAAACTGCTCTCGGTGAAGGTCATGTCTCTTCTAAGGAGGCATCTCCATAACTCTGTCCTTCCAGGGTCAGGTGAACATTCCCCCCCGACTCCGTCAGGTCCAGAGATTATAAAAGCCCCACTGTTGCTATCCCTGCTGCTTCCCCTATATCCTGCCCACACCTTCATATTAGTTCCTCTGTGAAAACTCCTCAAATTACCTTAATTGGAGTGCACTATTCTATTTACTGATGGAATGCTCACAAGCAGGCCATTTCATCTCCAGCATCTACATGCTTAGAAAATATAAATAAACATTTGTTTAAGTAATTAATGGATAAGAGTCTCCTAGAAGATCAGGATTTAAAAGTCAAAGATAAATCTTAGAACTTATATATTTGTACAGCTTTATTGAAGTATAATTGATACAGAAAAAAATGCACATACTTAATGTATACAATTTGATGGGTTTGGACAAGTGTATACAGTCATGATGTCATCACCGCAATCAAGGTAATAAGTATATTTATCACCTCCAATGGTGTCCTTGTATCCCTTTGCAGTATGTGTTTGTGCATGTGTGTGTGTGTTAAGAACACTTAACATGAAATTCATCCTCTTAAAACAAATTTTTAAGTGCACACCATATCATTAACTGTACATTAACTATTGTACAGCATATCCCTAGAACTTATTCATCTTGTGTAACTGCAACTTTATACTCATTGAACAAACTCTCCATTTCCCCCTCCTACCATCCTGTGCCAACCATCCTTCTATTTCTGCTTCTGTAAGTTGGACTATTTTAAATACCTCTTGTAAATGGAATCATGCCATATTTGTCCTTCTGTGACCAGAACTTAATATTTTTTAAAAGATTCTTCAGGTGATTCTAGAACAAGTCCCACATGTGTGCAGGGGGAAACTGAGGCCCACAAAGGGGAAAATACTTTTTCAGGATCACACCATTGTGAGAAGCAGCCTGGGTCCAGAAAGCACCCATTCTTAACATTGATCATTAATTCCATTACCTTTTGCTGCTTTCCCTCAAATTATTTTCCCCATAACATCACTGATGCCTTTAGACATAATGCATATTCCAAAGTTCACACCTCCTGCATTTTAAAGGACATTCAATCTGTGCGATTCTAATCCATCCACTCACACACAGCTCTGAATATCCAGGGCTGGAGGGGCAGCCCCACAGAGGGGTCAAGGGCCTGAGGACAACAGATATTTCTAATTCAGTCTGAGGTTCTGCCACATCCAAGCTCCCAAGCTCCATGACCTACTAAGACTCAGCTCCCTTGTCTGGAAATTGAAGATGATAGTGCTTACCTCTTAGATTTGTTCAAAGGCCTCCATGAGATGATGGCTATAAAGCGTGTGCCACAGAGCTGGGCATGTCGTGAGGTCGCAGAGAGTGGTGGTTATGGCTAAGATGCCCTTCAAGTCCAATTTTCTCTGATGTTGTCTGCCAGAATCCTCAAAATGTCCAATGTGACTGAGCCAAGACATCTTGAATCCCCAAAAATAAGAGATTCTGCTTGCATTTCTTTCTATATTCTTGGCTAAATTATGGACCAGATAGAAGCCAGTTCCAAGCCACTAAGATCCAGACTGCAGATTTAAATTGCTGACAATAGGTTTAGACTTGCCAATGAAAAAATCCACATTCTCGTGTAAGCTTAAGAGAACAAAGCTTCTTCTAGGTTTTTTTTAAAAGAGTGGAATTAGGATCTCATGTCTTTGTCTTTTCTCTTTACCCCCAGATTAAAGTCTTTAATACTTAGGGAACTTTCTGATTTTCCACGTAGAAAGAACGAATTCTGTAAGTCGGAATATTTTAAATACCTCTTATAAGTAGAATCATGCCAATTTGTCCTTCTGTCACCAGAACTTACATTTTTAAAAATATTCCCCAGGTGATCTTTTAAAAGATTCCCCAGGTGGGCCAGGCATGGTGGCTTGCACCTGTAATCCCAACACTTTGGGAGGCCAAGGTGAGTGAATCACTTGAGCCCAGGAGTTGAGACCAGCCTGGGCAACAGGGTGAGACCTCATCTCTACAAAAAATAAAAAAATTAGCCAGGCATGGTAGCACACACCTGTGGTCCCAACTACTCACTTGGGAGGCTGACGTGAGGTCACTTAAGCCTGGGAGGCCAAGGCTGCAGTGAGCTATGATTGTGCCACTGCACTCCAGCCTTGATGACACAGTGAGACCCTGTCTCCAAAAATAAAAATTAAAAATAGAATAAATTGGTTGAGAATGGAAGAGGTAAGAAGATTCATGCCTCTCTTCCTCCGTAACTTGCAGACCTGAATACTGATTAGTCTGAGAGAGAACAAAAATGTTTGCTTCTAGCAATATGGCTTATAAGTCAGACTCAAGAAAGGTCTAAAGAGATGGAGAGAATAAGGGCATTTTCTCTTTAATAGAGACTTTAAATGCAATGGCTCCAATATGTCCTCAGTATATTCTGAGACGTGGGCTCTTCACCTGTAAAATGGGGCCATATCAATACCTACCTCATGATGTTTCTGTAAAAACTGACTGCAACCAACAGTGTAAAAGTGTTCCTATTTCTCCACATCCTCTCCAGCACCTGTTGTTTCCTGACTTTTTAATGATCACCATTCTAACTGACGTGAGATGGTATCTCATCGTGGCTTTGATTTGTATTTCTCTAATGACCAGTGATGATGAGCTTTTTTTCATGTTTGTTGGCCACATAAATGTCTTCTTTTGAGAAGTGTCTGTTCATATCCTTCACCCACTTTTTGATGGGGTTGTTTGTTTTTTTCTTGTAAATTTGTTGAAGTTCCTTGTAGATTTTAGATATTACCACCATGGCACATGTGTACCTATGTAACAAACCTGCACGTTCTGCACATGTATACCAGAACATAAAGTATAATTTAAAAAATTAGAAAGAAAAATAAATGGACTGCTATACACAATTGTAGTATTACTTACTCTCTACAGGTTTGTGTGCTGCCTTTTTCAGTTAACACTTTCATTGTGGCTGCCCCTCAGAAAAAATGATTTAATTTTTTTCTTCAAATTACATAGTCAATATTACTTTAGAAAATGTGAGCAGTATTTCTAAGAATACTGAAGAAAGTAAGTTACCCGAAACCTCCGCATCCTAAGATACTTACCATTAGCATTTGGGGAATGCTTTTTCATGCATCTCTTTATGCGTTTTATGCTGCTTTTAAAAATCCAACCTCATGTTTGGATCAGCCATAAATTGGTGGAATTTGATCCCAGCTATGGCACTTGGATACGTTGTTTAACCCTTCTGGGCCTTGGTACCTTCATCTATAAAATAGTACATTCACTTTCTGGGGCTGCTGTAAGAAATTGCCACAAACTGGGTGGCTTAAAACAATAGAAATCTATTCTCTTTCAGTCCTGGAAGCCAAAAAAGTCCTAAATCAAGGTGAAAGTAGGGGCTCTTCCAGAGGAGGTGGCTCCAGAGGCTCTGAAGGAGGATCTGTTTTGCACCTCTCTCTTAGCTTCTGGTGACCGCTGGAAACCCCTAGAACTCCTCAGCTTCTAGACACGTCACTCCAATCTCTACCTCTGTCTTTGCATGGCCTTCACCTCCATGTCTGTGTCTTCTCTTCTTATAAAGACACTCATCATTGGATTTAGGGCTCATTCAGATGATCCAGAATGATCTCATCTCAAGATCTCTAATTTAATTACATCTGCAAAGACTCTTTTAAAATAAGCAAACATTCACAGGTTCCGGGTGGATATATCTTTTTTGCAGGGGGTTGGGGGCACCATTTGACCTCCTACAAATGGAGATAAGAATAGTTGCCTCCAACAGTTACTTTGATAAACAAGTTGGATGGGATAATGCATATGAAATTCCTGGCATATGATTAATGATCAATGAATGTTGTGTATTAATAATCTTATCTGAAGGAGGACATTGCTCCTTCAGCTCCTTTCCAGAGGAATAAAGTAAGATATAAATAAACAAACACAAATGAATAATTCTGAAGTTCAGATGGGTGCCAAAAATGTAATTTTCTTGGTTCTCTGTGAGCTTTCTCTAGTGTTTTAACGTAGAGCGTTTTCATATATGTAGGCTCTAATTTTTTTCTATAAATTTCCTTTAGTTTTTCTCTTCATTCTGGCTTTTCTTCCTTCTATCACAGCTCAGTGGGTTGGCCATTTTACCCAGAAAAAAAACAAAGCTTCAGAAGGTATAATAGATTCAATCAAATCAGTTAGATGAATTACATTTTACTTAGAATGAAAAACCTACCATTCATTTCAACATGTAGCTTTTCATGCTTTCATGACATTGAGGTTAAATAGAAATTCTTTACAGTTTCGTTATTTCAAAGCATAGGGTTGTTCTGATTTTTTTAAACCTGATAAATGAAAATCAAGACTTATGAAAGAGCAGAGAAAAAGAAAGCAACTGTTCACAAAAAGATTTGTCCTTGACCAAAAGATGCTCCTAGTGCATTTTTGATGACTTGGCCTACAAGAAGTGAGTAACAATAGAGTGAGAAAAGTAATTGAGAGTCCAGAGAAGTGAGTTTTATGCTGGGATATATTACTCTCTACCAGTGTAGCATGTTGGTAAAGTGACCTCTCTGTCCCTTTGTTTCCCTCTTATAGAATAAGGGAGGGTTGGAAGGGGTTACCACTGAGGTCTCTTTCACCTCTGACCTTCTAGAGCTCATAAGTCAAATGTTAACATTGCTCAAATCAAAAAGTTAACTTGAATCCCTTCATCAGTGGCTAAGGGAGCATTAGAATTGAGTTCAGTAAGTTTTCTGCACTCAAAATACATAATGGCATTTGTTGACTTGGAAACTTCCAGGTCTTTTGATCTAAGAACAGGGTGTTCTGGAGTGAATGAGCAAGACAGGAAATCAACCACCTCACACATGAAGCTGAATAACAGTCTTGAGACAACATATTCAGACTTGTCCCAAGGCTGTGTGTCCACTTGTCCAGTGGCAGAACCCGAGGTGAAAGTCCAAGAGGAAAATAGGGAGAAGGACATTCGTGGATAGAAGATTTGGCTTTCCACATGAAGGAGGAATAGCTCAGGCAAGGACTGGATTTTATAATTCCTGGTCCCTCCCACCAAGTCTTATAACAGAATGGTGTTTGGTGAGCACTCAGCTGACTCACTGACTGCCAGTTGTTCAGGAGGAGTAAGGGAGCAGAGGGGAGGGTATCTCCTGGAGAGCACTGGCCACCAAAGGAAGCTCCATGAACTCAGGGGTCAGGAGAAAATGTGGACAGGAGATGGTTCCATTGTGGATCTGCCTGCCTGGCCCCCACAACCTGTTACCCCACAATCAGCCACCGACTTCATTCATTCTGGGCCTTTGTTTCATCACAGTCATCATCTTCATCACCCTCTTCCTCCTCTTCTCCTCCTCTCCCCCTCTTCCCCTCCTCTCCTCCTCTTCCCCTCCTCCTCGTCCTCCTTCTTCTTCCTCCTCCCCTCCTCCTCCTTCCTCATCCTTCTCCTTCTTCTTCCTCCTCCTCTTCCTTTTCTCCTCCTCCTCTTCCTCCTCCTCCTCCTCTTCTTCTCCTTCTTCTTCCTTCTCTTCTTCTTCTTCCTCCTCCATCTTCCCCCCTCCTCCTCATTACTATCATCATCATCACCATTTCTTCCAGTGTTTATTCTATATATGTTTCTGCCAATATGCTAAGTACTTAACAACTCTACATGTACTTTCTCTTAACCATCACAGCAATTTAAGGAGGTGATCACTACTCACTACTTGTCCTGCTCTGGTTTCCTCCCCCAAAACAGGTCTTGAGATGAGGATTTCTCTGTAAGTGGTTTATTTGGGGATAACCCCAGGAAGTCTTGGAGGGAATAAAAGGCAGGAGCGCAGATATAAAGGGTGTCTTGCTGAGCAGTTACCGTGGTGGGTAACTGGGGCCCGGTCTTGCCATGGGCCCCTGAAGGGCTGTGAGAACACACCTCAGAGTTGGCCCAGGGAGGAAATGGGGTGGATAAATAAGGGGTATTTATTTACCACACCCCATTCCTCATTGGTTGACGTTGCTTCAGGGAGCATCAACTCTCTGATACTTCTGACCATCCTGGGCTGAGCACGTATCGGCAGTCAGACAGCCCTTGGGCAGAGGACTAAATGTCAGCATTTTGGGAACTGTCAATCTAAGCTGTAGTTGGCTTGAGAGGTGAGAGGGGGCACAGAGTTATGGGCGGGGCACCAAACAGCATCTATATGATTATTATTCCAATCTTAGAGGAGAAGAAATAAAAGCTTAGAGAGGTGAAGTAACTGATTTAAATCACAGAGCCCGTAATGGTGGAGCTGGGATTTGAACCTGGGTCTATGGATTCAAGAACCTGAGCTATTAATTCCAATGCTCCCCAGCCCCATCCATTAAAGGTGGGAATTAGTTCTAAACTGCCTTCCACCTACAGCTCACCATCTCTGGTTCCAGCTAACAAGGTTTAAGAGTTGAGGGAGAGGAGTTTTTACATTCATGTCTGTCACCCCTCTCTGCTGTCTCTATGACAAGTTCAGGAGAGAGGTGGGAGGGGGTTCAAACATGAGGCTGGTGTCCCTGGCAATCATGAAACTTCCACCTTCCACATCAGCTGGCTGTTCATCCCTCTCCCACACCAATCAATGAGGCTTGAGGCTCTGAATGTTTGGAGAAATCATTTAAACATTCTGACCCTCAGTTTCCTCATCTAGACTGTAGAAGAAATGATGAGTACCCACTTCATAAGGTTATTGACAGAATTAAATGAGATAATGAATAATAAGAGCTTAGCATAACATCTGGCATATAATAAGTGCTTGTTAGTTTATTATTTCTATCATGCATTATTAATTATTATAATTACCTGGGAATCTGATCTTCCACCTACAAATATTTTGTTTCTAAAATGAAAATCAGGACATTACCTATGACAGAGTCTAACAACAAAAGGCAATAAGGAAAATAAGACAAATTCACACTTAATTTCCCTTGATGGTCTACCATACCAGGGCAGCTACAAGCTCACCTGTATATGCGTCTTTATGGAAGGGGAGAAGGATGTGTGTGGAAGCCTACAGCCATCCGGCCAGGCCCCTCTGTTGCCTGACATCAACGTTTGACTTGTTATGGCCCTGTGATGGCCCTGCTTTTCTCCTTGCCCCCATAAAGTCTGTTCTCAAGGCAGCAGCCACCAGAGTAGTCCTGTTAAAACATTAAGGTAGATCCTATCACGCTTCTGTTCAAAATAAAACAATGGTTTCCTTTCCTCCCAGACAACAGCAAAGCCTTGATGATGGCCACAGAAGCCTCCATGCTGCAGAGTCTGAACACTTCCTTTATCTCCTGCCTCCCCTCTGGGCCCTATCTCCAGCTCCCCCAACTCCATACTGATTCCCTTGGTGATTCTGACAGCCCAGTGCATACCCAGGGTATTTCCACTGGCTGTTGTCTCCTTCTGGGATCTTCCTCCTCCATAACCAAATGGCTTACTTCCTTGCCTCCTTCAAGTCTTTGTCAGATGTCACCTTCTCAATAAGGACTTCCCCAACCACACCATTTAAATTACAACAATCTCCCATCCCCATCGCACCAGTGAGACTCAACTCCCCTTCACCTACTCTATATATGTATTGACCATCAACAGACTATCATTTACCTATTTAGTATTAAATAGTTCACAGTTTACGGTCTGTCACTGTCTCTATAGAACTGTTCTCCCTTTAGAACAGTTATTCTTGCTCCCTATAGAATGGCATCTGCAGACATATCTTGGAGGCAAAAAGAGTAATTTTTTGCTCTACTGGCATCTAGTAGCTCTGCCAGTGACACTGCTAAACATCCCACAATGCACAGGACAGCCCCCACGACAAAAAATTCTCCAGCCTAAAATGTCAGTAGTGCCGAGGTTAAGGAATTGTGCTATAGAATGAAACTTTGCAAGGACAGGGCTTTTTGGTTGATTTTCTACGTTTTGCTATATTTCAGCATCTAGAACAGGACCTGGCACATAGCAGTCACTCAATAAATATTTGGGGGATGAATCATCCTTACAAACGGTCCCCAGAGGGAAGACTTTCAGAGTCTGGAGATCTCAAAAACACGCAAAATTCCTTTTAAAATCAGCAGCAGAACAAATACACGGACACGGGTTGGACAGTGGGAAAGATCCAGTTCCTTGTTTGTAAAGGAATCGTTTCCACCGGAAAGAAAGAAAGATGTCCTCCAACGGCCCCACCCGGAACTCGCACATTGTGTTCTAAGTTTAACACATCTTGTGCTCTCTCTGCTGAAACCCTTGGCTCCAACCCATAATATCTCTGAATCCAGGAAACCATTATGACTGGTCAGGGTCAAAGGTTGCTCCTATTGTAACCCACTTCCTCCATCAGAGTTTTAAATTTGGAAAACGTTCTTATTGCTATTGTATGGAATGTCAGCTCTCAGATAACCTCAGAATTATTTTTATTTGTCTACCATGACCACCCCACCACACACCAAAAAAAAAAAAAAAAAAAAAAAAGGTTTAAAAAAACCCCAGAGTGGGAGGGGGGCTTTCCTCAACATACTGTTAACAGAGAAAGAATCAGATAAGAGCCAGCTGATATTTTCAGCCTTTAACTGAATAAAGGGAAGGAGAAGTAGTTAAATTCCCAAAGGGCCCCCAAAATTAAATTCCAATATAGTTTTTAAGATGGCTAGGATAGGAAAATGATCAGAACCCTAAGAGTGTAGCAATTTTAGATATTAGCAAGCACTTAAAACTTTAAGGAGGTTGTTCTAATAGTCTAGGACATTTCCGGAACTTATTGCCCACTTTTTATTTTTACATGAGGAAGAATTATAGTACCTATAAATATGCCCTGGAATTGTAATGAGGACAGCAGAGATATCTCTATATTTGACCAGGAAAAGAAGAAGATCCAAAGGGAATTTGGGTGATGAGGAATGCCAGATCTTGGAACTACATACAGTAATTAAATGGCAAGAGGAAGACTGTCTTGGCCAACAGTCTGGAAAGATTGGGCACCTTGCCATTTTTAAGGAGAAGGCATGTTAGAGGAAAGAGTAGCTGGAAGGTCTTTGAGGCACTTACAAAGTCAGAAAAAAAAGTTATTTCAGTCAGTTCTGCAAATATTCAGAGCCCTTCCTCTGTTTAAGGCTCAATGCTAAGTGCTGGCAGTAGAGAAAGGAGATGCTAGAGTGTGATGCCAGATGCATGGGCTTTGGGTTTTGATGGCTGCTGTACCACTTACTTGCTGTGAGCCTGAGAAGCATACTTAACCTCACTAAGACTTGGTTTCCCCAACTGAAGAATAGGATGGAAAATACTCATTACCTCATGGGGTTGTTGTGAGGATGCTGTTTGACAGGGTCTCCAGCATGTTGAAAGCATTGAGTGGTAAATATTAGCATTATTAGAAGAGAAGGTTTTTCTTAAAATGTTCAGATTATAATGGGGCAAACAATCATCATAATTAAGAGAGCAGCTATCATTTATTGTGCATCTGCTATATGCCAGGTTCTGTACTATCTCATTGAATCTCTGCAATGCTATCTCATTGAATCCCTGAAACGATCTTTGATAGACATAAGCACTGCACAACCATACGTCTGGTTCTCCTTCAGCCCTTAGGGCAGCTGCACAATCCAATACTCTTTGCATTTGGGTTGAGCCATGTGATTAACTCTGGCCAATATAGTGCGGGTTAAAATTATGCCTGTGACTGCCTTGCTGGAACATTTAATTGCCCATGTATGACCCTGATGCTCATAATCTTCTCCTTGCCACCATGGCAAGTGCCATGCCAGTTAGTGGGGCCTTGGTCACCATTGAGCCCTTGCTGCCTAGAAAGTCATATTTGCCCACTAACATACCCTGTACTGGCACCTTTCCCTTCTTTTCTCATTTTCTCACTTCTCTATCAGTACTTCCTGGTGGAATCACTTCCCCCAAAGCTTCTTGTACTCAAATTCCAGTTGCTTGTCCCTAAGGTAGTCATCTTCACCACTGAATACAGACCTTGAAAATCCCATCTGGAATTATCTAGAGATGAACTAAACTCTCCATCAGGTTAAAAAAAAAAAAAAAAAAAAAAGTGGGTGTTGCTCCAACTCCTTAATCTAATTTATTTTGAACCATCTTTTGTCTATGTGAATATTGCTCTTAGTCCTACAGTGAGAATAACAGAGAAGAGGCCCCTGCTAATGTGCAAAGAACATGTAGCATGAGGAAGAAATAACCCTGTATTTCTCTAAGCCATTGAGATTTAGGGATAGGTCATTACTATAGCATGACTTAGCTTCTCCAGGCTCTCATACAACCCTATACAATAAGCACCATACTCATCACCACTCCACAGGCAAGGGACATAAGCTCAGAAAGGTTAAATGATCTGCCCACTTTCTAAATCTGACACCTAGCAAGCCCTGGGGGCAGAATTTACACCCATTTCTGTCTGAGTTCAAAGTTCATGCCCAAAACTGCTATACCATACAGATAAAAGTATCATTCATTTGCAGTTAAATAAAGATTTGTAAATTATAAAACATTAAATAACATGAAGAATTTGTTGCCAGTATAGAATGTTGGAAGACTACCCAAGAAAAACCATGCCTTCTCCTGAGAATTGAAAACAGGGCTTTAAAAACACTTTGTTGCCTAAAATAGGCTGACACCTCTGATATAGATAAAATGACCAAGTATAGCATCCAGAACTGAAACGACACTCATTACACATTACTATGTGGACAACAGGATGGGAGAGAGGGAGGAAGCAGGGAGAAACTGTTTTCTGTTGCCATGTTCCACATTGTCATTAGACAAGGGCAGATGAAGAGAATCTCTGGTTACTGGGGTTAGGCAAGCCTTTATTCTTCATCTCCTTCATCTGTTCAGAATGATTTCATGAGCTAATTAGCCCAAGGGTAGCCCTCAACCAATGATGAATATAAGGTAGATGATAAATGCTCAGGTCTCCTGCCTCTCAACTCAGAGATGAGACAACACTGAAGAACGTTCTATACCATATCCCAGAAGTCCCTAGCGTAGGATTACCAGATTAAGCAAATAAAAATACAGTAAGCCAGTTAAAATTAAATTTCAGATAAACAATGATCAAGTTTTAGGATAGGTATGCCCTATGCAACATGTGGGACACACACAAAAAAATTACTTGTTTAGGCAGGGTGCAGTGGTTCACACCTGTAATTCCAGCACTTTGGGAGACAAAGGCGGGCGGGTCACAAGGTCAGGAGTTCAAGACCAGCCTAGCCAACATGGTGAAATCCCATCTTTACTAAAAATACAAAAATTAGCCAGGCATGGTGGTGGGTGCCTGTAATTCCAGCTACCTGGGAGGCTGAGGCAGGAGAATCGCTTGAACCCAGAAGGCGGAGGTGGCAGTGGGCTGAGATCGTGCCACTGTACTCCAGCCTAGGCGAAAGAGTGAAACTCCATCTCAAAAAAAAAAAAAAATTGCTTGTTTATGTACATTTAAATTTAACTGGAGCTTTGTGTTTTATCTGCCAACCCAGAATCAGTGGGATAGAGCCCCAGTTGCTCCGGGTTGTAACTTGCTTGTTAATACATTATTTTCACTTCCTTACTGCCCTACCAGTGATTCCTAGAATCAATTCCCAACTAAACTATTGGTCCTCAAATTCTAGATGCTTCTAGAAAAACTCAACTTGAGACAGAGACCTTAAGCCACTAATGGTAGAGGTACGGAAGTTTCCCTATCAAAGACTCTGGAATGTATCCAGTCAAGAGCTAAGTTAACTGGCAATGATTTCTTAATTATGGCATCAAAAGCACAGGCAACAAATCCAAAAACAGACAAGGGGGACTACATCAAACTAAAACTTCTGTACAGCAAAGGAGACAATCAACAGAGTGAAAAGTTAACCTACGGAATGGGAGAAAATATTTGCAAGCCATATATCTGATAAGGGGTTAATATTCAAAATATATAAAGAACTCCTACAACTTGACAGCAAAGAAACAAGCATTGAATAACCCAATTTAAAAAATGAGCAAGGAACCAGGTGCGGTGGCTCATGCCTGTAATCCCAGCATTTTGGGAGGCTGAGGTGGGTGGATAGCTTGAGGCCAAGAGTTTGAGACCAGCCTGGGCAACATGGTGAAATCCTGTCTCTACTAAAATTACAAAAATTAGCCAAGTGTAGTGTTACGTGCCTGTAATCCCAGCTACTGGGGAAGCTAAGGCAGAAGAATCGCTTGAACCCAGTAAGTGGAGGCTGCATTGAACTGAGATCACACCACTGCACTCCAGCCTGAGTGACAGAGAGAGATTCTGCCTCAAAAAAAAAAAAAAAAAAAAAAAAAGGCAAGGGTCCTGAATACAAATTTTGCCAAAGACAAAGAAGAGACATAAACGACCAACAGGTATATGTAAATATGTTCAGCATCTCTAATCATCTAAGAAGTGCAAATTAAAACCACAATGTGACATCACTTCATACCTGTTAAGATGGTCATTATCAAAAATAATAATTTTTAAAAAAAAATGTGGAGAAATTGGAACACTTGTGCACTGTTGGTGGGAATGTAAAATGGTATAGTCATTATGGAAAATAATATCAAGTTTCCTCAAAAAATTAAAAATGGAACTACCATACAACCCAGCAATCCCACTTCTAAATATTTATCCAAAAGGATTGAAAACAGGATCTCAAAGAAATATTTTCACACCCATGTTCACTGCATTATTACTCACAGTAGCACAGAGGTGGAAACACTATATTTTGATATAGTGTGGTATATACATACAACGAAATGTCATTCAACCTTTAAAAATAAAGAAATCCTGCCATATGCTACAACATGGATGAAGCTTGAGGACATTATGCTAAGTGAAATAAGCCAGGCACAGCAGGACAAATGTTTCATTATTTCACTTATATGCAGTATATAAAATAGTCCAACTCATAGAAGCAGAAAGTCAAATGGTGGATGCTAGGGGCTGAGATAAGGGGGAAATGAGGAGTTATTGTTCAAAAGGTATAGAGTTCTGGTTATGCAAAATGAAAAAGTTCTAGAGATCTGCTTCACAACATTGTACTTCCTTTAACCATACTATACTGTACACTTCAAAATTTGTTAAGAGTGTAGATAATGTAGGGTTTTTTTAAACCACAATTTAAAAAGGAAAAAAAAATTGCTAAGCCCATTACCAGGTCACCAAACTGAGTATTGTTCAATCTCATAATTTCAACCCATGTTGAAATTTTTGTGTTCCTTGAGAACACCCATGTTGGTCTCATCACTGGGTATCAGGATGTTGAAAATGCTGTTAAGATTCACTGGGCTCCCTCTTCATCAAGGGTGCGCAAACTCATCTTTCAGGGAATAATTCATTCCACAGGAGGGGACACCAATGGGTAGAAGCTTATGTGAAAGTATGAAAATTGACTCCCAGCTTCCGCTCTAAGTTGGAACCAAGCTGCATAATAAAAGGAAGCGCTAGACTTTCACCTCAGCCTTTTCATATGTTTCATGTTGGCCAGGAACACAGGCTCTGGGCTGTGGAATCGGGGGCGAGGCATGGCTTGCTGCTTCCAAACTATGTGACCTGAGCAAGTGACTTCACCTTGCTAAACCTCAGTTTCCTCATCTGTCAAACAATGACAATAATAACTACCATACAGGACAGTTGGGGACATTTAGTGACATGATGTAAACAAGGCACTTAACGCATCTGGTAGGCAATCACTAATCACTAATCAGGCTGCTAATCATTGTTGGCTGCAACTATTGTGATTATCATGCTATCCTGTGGTTGAATATGTTTTACACAACTCTAGGCTGTCATAGCTTATGCATTCTGTGTCCAAGGCAGACACTGGAAGTGATGCCCATAATGTGTCAAAGGGTTTAAACTGACTTCTGCTAGTATGAGTCTGTGGCTCTGAGCAATTTGCATAGGCGTTGTCCTTCAGGAACAAGTTCCAGAGCCAGGAGTAGAGGTGACCACTTTTTAATAGTTCATCCAACAATATTTACTGAGCCTGTGGTGCAGCAGTGAGTGCCTCTTGAGATGGAACATGACTTCTTCACTTTAGTACAGTCCCCAACCCAGCCCAGCATACTTATTCTCCACTTGCCTGTCTACTATAAGCATTTTGAGTGACTTCTGACCTAATACTGTTGTATTTTCTTCAATGTTTTTAAAGAGGTATGCTTTTCCCCAAATCCTTCAATAATACACATAAATGATGCTTCATAGTTTTATGTATTCCAGGTATTCTGTATACACCCACTTTGGAGTTCATGTATCTCAGTTTGAAGGCACAGCTAAAGGCAATTTTCTGTCTGCACAATTGACTCTGATAAGAGATACATGGTACTCTTCCTTCTAGGGAATACAAAGGAATCCCAATTTTCAACAACAGAAAAGAATTCAAGGGACTGTCTTTTCCCAGGTCACTGTAAGAAACAGTTTTAAAACTATAAAGCTAATCCTCACCCCAAAAAAATCTCAAATCACGTGATTTTTAAAATTTAAAATCCATCCTAAACATGTGTCAACTCTTTACTATCAGTCCACTCCTAAATGATGACAAAGTAAAGCTTTCAACTTTTAATGGCTTTTTGTTTTTGATATTCTTTTTTTTTTCGTTAACCCAAATCACATCTTGCTTGGCAAAGACTTTTTATTATTTTTTATTTTCTTGATTCATAGGTCCTTAATGAAAGCAAAATTCAACCTTACATTGGTCTTGTATGAATTAGGGACCATGTAAACAGTACTTAACAGTTCTAATTGAAGGTCAGTAAATCCCCAAGAGATTAAATGAATCCTGCAGGGAGCCGTGTAAATCTCCCTCTCTTTTATGGCAGAACAGCCAAGCCCCCAGACTGCCTTGTGCAAGGCTTAATAAACATGGTATGCATCTAATCAAAACCATTTTGCACCCAAAGAGGTTAGGGGTGTAAATCACAATTACTCTTGGCACTAAACCCTTGGCCCAGCGAGGCCCAAGGTTGCCAAATACCATCAGGAGCTGACTTCTAGGACTTAGCTAGCTGTCTGGCATGGGTTTCCTGAGTGTCCAGCCTGCTTCTCAGCGGGGGAATCCAGATGGGAGTATAAAACCTGAAAAGGATAGTAATTTCAAATGACCTTCTTGCTCTCTCTGGTTTCTTTACTCTTTGCCAGCTCTGGCTTGATCAAAAAGAAATTATAAATTCATAGATGTCAATGCCTAGATCTGCCCTTGAAGTGCCATGAATTCATTCATCGTGTCCAGACATACACCATTTTAAAAGAAAATGGTGTAAAGTCCGAAGTACTTAGCTGTAAAAATCCCAAGTGAAGAGCACAGTTAAACTCATGAATGTCAAGAAGGGGACCTGAGCCTTTGTACTTGCATCTGAATATCCAAATGAGGATCATGTTAGTCTCCAGCACAGCTGGAAATTACAGTTATCCATGAATAAGAGGACATAATGAAGGAAACTGTAAGAACAAAACGTGTTCTATGATCTTGGGAACTGGAGGAACCAGAGCCAGAGCAACTGTTCAAGATTTTTTCATAAATTCAGAGTGAGCACCATCCTAGATCTGTTACATCCATTAAATCTGATCCGTGGATCATCCCTTTCAGTAGACATTCTTCTCTTCTTTTCACACATAGATAAACTGAGGCTCAGAGAAGAGAAATCACATCTTCAATTCACTCAACTGGTTCAAAGCCTGGGGTTCAAAGCCAGGTCGGTCCACTCCAACTCCAGAGACTCTTCCCTGTCCTTCTGACATGCTGTTTCTTATAAGAACAGGACAGGAAACATACTCAGACCATCTCCAGAAAGGCTCGTGTGAAAGGGAAGCGATATCCAACTTCTAAGGAATAGCTCTTCAAAGGCAGAGGACAAAGCCAAGAAAGAAAGCTTTAGAATAAGACCAAGTAGCTCAGCAATGTCCACTAGTCAGGACTCTAAGTCCTTCTCAAGATGTGCTTCAAGGGCTACTACCAATCCCGGTGGCCCTTGGAGTAATGCCTATTTACCATCCCAGATGCAGCCACCAAATGGAGATCAGCAGGGTGTTGATTTCCATTTTGGCAAGTTGTTGCCCTGGCCATGAGCCCCCTGGCCATGCTGAATAGGAGCTCTCTACTCCCCTCCTTGATGTCTAACCTGAAAGTTGCTTAACATGTTCCTGGATGACCCTGGATTTCCTCCGAAGTGGCCTCCCATGACTTGGAGCTGTATCTTCTCTCCTTCACATAAATTGTCCCTAACGAACTTGGAGCTCACTGGCAATGGCTTCTTCCTTCAGTACCTTGGAACTCACTCACATGTATGGCCACCTCTTTCATTTTATACTCTTTTCCCTTCCTCCTTCAGTACTTTTGGAGTAGCTAGCCTTTGAGTGCTTTATTGGTACATGAATGCGTCACTCTGGTTCACCAGGGTGAAGAACTGTCAGGCTGCCATAGAGAAAAGAGGGTTTATTTTAAGGTGAATGGAAACTTTAGGTTTACCAATAGAAACCTAACAAAGCCCTGGTTTTATCCAGGTATCCACTCCATCCTCATCTCCAAAGGTGGAAGCAGCTTGGTCTAAATCAGTAAGCATCTTCTATTAGTTCAGGGGTAGCACATTATCTAAGCTGAATCAGTCTAACTGGTGTGAAGAACTCTTTTTGCATGTGAGTATAGAACAGTTACTTCTCTCTCAACCTCTACTACCAGGTGTGACCAAGGAAACCCATTGTGCTGTGGCTGTTGGTTGTCATGTTGTGACCATGTGGAGAACCAGCCAGCCTGAGGATGAAGCCAAAGATGAAGATGATGGAGTAAATAAATCACTGAATCAACAGACATCATTGAGTTGCTCACCAATCCATGCCTGGAGTCCCCTCTACCTCTGGACTCCTATGACATGACTATACAACTTTAGTTATTGCCTGAGTTTGAATGGGAGTTCTTTGTTACTCCCAGCCAAAAGCATCCTAACTGATATTTAAGCATCCTTATGGTCAGAAGTGAGAACTGAAAGAGACTTCATGGCTCAAGAACTGGCCACTCCCTCTGCCTCTTCCTCCCTCAGAACCTACCTACTCCATTCTCCTCTCTTCCCCATCCTTTTTGACTCCCCCAACAGGCCATTTTTGCTGCAGGTCACTCCATCAGCCCTCAGCCAGCCTATGTTTAGATCACCATTGATCAGAGACTGCAAGCTACCTCTCAGAAACCATCCCTCCCTCTTCCTTTAGTAATAGAACCCATACATTTTAGCTGGGCACATGGCCACCTACAAAAAAAATAAAAATAAACATAAAAAAATTTTTAAAAACCTTCATTTTTTCACCATTCTTTCCTGTGAATCTAAGTCATGGCCATTGTAACTAGGTTCTGACCAATGGGAAGTTAAGTGATTGGTCATACCCTGAAGGGAAGAACCTGCCTTCTACACCTCCTTTCTCCCATTCCATTGCATAGAATGCAGAATCAATGGCTGGAACTAGAGGAGCCATCTTAGATCACAAGTGGATGCCAAGTGCTAATATAGACAAATGAGACAGAAGGAGCTTGGGACTGGAACCTGTCACTGTGTGACAGACATGCCAAATGGACTGCTTATGCTTGATCTGTTACAAAAAATAGAAATCAACTTCTCAGTTTCCTTAGGTCACTATTATTTTGCCCTTTGTTGTACTTGCTAGGCCTTATCCTAATTAATATTCCACCTTTAATCAATTAGTGCCAACCCCTGTGCAAGGATCAGCCTGTGTCTGCTTACCTCACAGGGAGCTAAAGGCAGGGTAGTTTTACTGATAGAAGGGTATTGAGTGTGTCAGAAATTTGTCCAATGTGTATAACACTGTGAGGAATAGCCTTTTCTCACTCTAATTTCATTATCTTTCTCTTTGCTTCTATATGACCCTTCTCCAACCATAGGGGTGTTATCCATCTCTCTCTCTCTCTTTTATTCTTCCTGCTAATTTGTGTTTATCCTTTCTTCTTTCACTGTCATCACCCTTTTCACTCAGCCATATTTGTAACCCAAATAAACCCAAAATCCCATGTGGCCCAGTTTCTAAAGTCAGAAAACAAAGTAAAACTATCCAAATCTCTACTTGCTCTCTCAAGAAAACCTCAAGCAAGGAGGAGATGGTATGTTGAGAATGTACAACAAGCATCTTTAGAATTCTGTCCCCATTTTTTCCCTCTCTCAATACCCGCCATTCAGATGTCAACCTCACCCAGGGAAACCTTCTCTCTCCCCTTTTTAAATATCAATCTCTGAAACTCTGCCTTCACAGACTTTCTGTTGTTTTGCCTCTTACCTAATCATGGGGATTTCTGTTATGTAGATTAAAAATCCTTTATGACTTCTTTGTTGCTTCATTTCACCCATTATCCAGATTCTCCACAGCACTGGAGAGTCCAGGGTTTAATTTAGCAATTGATTTGGAAAGGGAAAAGTGAACATTATTACTAGTCATATACTAATACTTTTGTTCATGTAAGGTGTTTGCCTTAGGTCTGGTTGTCTTGGAGAGAGATTTGCATACAGGGGCTTCATTGGGAAGCGTTCATAGGAGTCACAGAAGGAAGTCAGTGAGGGAAACATGATTGGGCACAGGGAGAACTTGGGCTGTGATGCAATTGTACCAAAGGTCTCAGTCAATCCTATATGGAGCTTAAGAGTTGGGATGGCCCATCAGAGCTGCTTTGAATAGTCACTGCATGTAGATTTCCCCCAGAGACTGAGCAAGCCACTTCCTTCACTCAAGGGCAGTGCCTGCAGAGGGACTCAGCTGTGAGCCATGAACATTGAATACTCTCTGGAGTTGAGGGAATGAGTCCTGTGGTTCTGAAGGTGGGTTGGGGTGGGGGGGCGGCATTGGGTGGCACACTACAGCATCCACCGCAATCTTCACTTATTCATTCAACAAATACTTACTGTGCACCTACTCTGTGGTAGAAGATGTACACCTTTCTCTAACTTGCCCTGCTTTCAACCCTTTCCCTGCTGCCATCCCTTCCTTGTTCCTTCCTCCTCCATCTCCCTCTCCACCCCCTACAGTTTGCCTCCATCTCCCTCTCCACCCCCTACAGTTTGCCTGGAGCTAGAGCTTCAAGAATGGGCTGGCGCCTTAATTGCTTCTCTCTCCTCTGTGACATCAATTGGAGGTGACATTTCCCGGGCATGGAGCTGCATCCCTGTGGCTGCATATTCCCCCTGTCACAGGAGATCACCGAAGCTGTCACAAGTGGAAAGCTAGAAGCCATCAGAGGAGCAGGGAGGCACAGAGATCCTGGGCAGCATTCAAAGGGTTGGTGAGACACACTTCCCCGAGCGGGTTCCAGAGGCACTTTCTGCCCCGCTAATCTCTGCCTGAGGAGAGTCGATGGGATCTGACATTTCAGGGGTTACCCGACTGAGCTACGCCAGCCAGGTCTCTCACCCAAAGCAAGGGGAAAAGGGCTGGATCCTGGGTGGCAAGCCAGTCCCCAAGGAAAGAATGGAGTGATGCAAATGAGAAGAAGGAACTCAAGCAGAAAGGCTCTTTTGTGGCTTCTAGTGGCAGGCCAACCTGCATTTGCTTGTTCTGTCCTTTAGAGATGCCTCAGTTTCCTCAGCCATAAAATGGGCAGTTGTGAGGATTAAATATGAAGTATGAAAGTCTGTTGGATCAAGTAAGCCAAAAACTTAGGGGCATTTTTAAAATTTCCATCTTTTGATTCCTCCAGTTTCCCTGGTTACCTGTAGCCAGTCCATCAGCAAACCGTGTCAGCTTCATCTCCAAAATATGTCCCAAAAATGACCACCTGCCCCACCTTCACTGCTTCCAAGCCACTGTCGTCCACTGCCGGGACAATTTCACTCAGCGCCTACATGGTCTTTCTGCTTCCATTCTCGCCTTTCCACAGTCTATTCTCCACACAGCACTCAGGACTAGCTTTGCAAAACAGAAATCAGGTCACATCATTCCCCTGTTTAACATCCTTCAGGAGGCTTTCTCTGTGCTTGAAACAAAAAGGCCCTTCATTTTCTGGCCCTGACCCCTCTCCAACTTCTTTTCCAACCTAACTTCTTTCCTTCGTTCACTAAGCTTCAACCCCCATCCCCAACCCCACTGCCTTTGTCGAACATGACAAGTTTGGTCACATGTCAGAGCCTCTGTATGTGCTGTTCCCTGTGCCTGGACTGCTCTTCCCCTGAGCTCACTGGATTGAATGCTTTGGCAACTTCAGATCTCTGCTCAGATATCAACTCTTCAAGGAGGTCATCCATGAGTGCACAATAGTGCCATCCTTTTCTTTTTTGATTTTTTTTTTTTTTTTTTTTTTTTTTGGCAGAGTCTTCCTTTGCTCTGTCAGGCAGGCTGTAGTGCTGTGGTGCAATCACAGCTCACTGCAGCCTCAACCCCCTGGGCTCAAGCAATCCTCCCACCTCAGCCTCCCAAGTAGCTGGAACTACAGGCACGCACCACCGTGCCCTGCTAATTATTTTATGTTTTGTAGAGATGGGGTCGCACTATGTTACCCAAGCTGGTCTTGAACTCCTGGGCTCAAGGGATCCTCCTGCCTTGGTTTCCCAAAGTGCTGGGATTACAAGCATGAGCCACCACACCTGGCCTCCAGTACCTTCCTTGACTGAGTTCTCCTCCTCTCTCCTCCCCCTCCTCTGCGTCTTCTCTTCTTCCTCTTTTCTCCTCTCCTCTCTTCTCTCTTTTGCCTCTCCTCTCCTCTCTTCTCTTTTCTTCTCTCTTCTTTCTCTCTCCTTTCTTCTCTCCTCTCATCTCCTTTCTTCTTTCTCTCTTTTGTCTCTCCTCTCCTCTCTTTTCTTCTCCTCTCTTCTTTCTCTCTCCTTTCTCCTCTCCTGTCTTCTTCTCTTTTCTTCTCTCTTCTGCCTTACCCCACAGCTACTATTTAGTTTTGGCATCTCATCCCTGCCAATATTTTCTGGCCCACGGTCACTGCTCTGAGCTCTGACCACCTGCAATCTGCATGTCTCATGCCCTGCTGTATTCCTCAAACCTAACACTGTGCTTGATGCTTGAAAAATATTTGTTGGGCATGTGAAGAATGCATGTGGCTGGCACATGGTAAACAGACTATAACCATCTCACAACTGTCACTACTAGAAAGAGGAAGTCTTCCAGTCTGGTGCCAAATCTTAAGGCATCTATAGGTGTGCCTGTGTCACTGCCACCCTTAACGGAGATGAAACTGGCAGTTGGAAATGTCTTGTTCCACCCTCAACAGCTTCACAGAGCTGCTTTTAAAATTATTATTCAGACTGACAAAGGCCAAACAGGTGCTGGGAATATCCCAATCCATCTCAATTTCAGTTTGTCACCCAAGATTCATGAGCTCTCAGAGCTCGAAGTGCCCCAGAGACTGTCCAGTCCAGGCCTCTCATTTTTCAGATGGGAATATTGACACTCAGAGAAGTTAATCACATCACTGATTCTTTAATACAGGAGCCCCTGTTCTGGACCTGTTACCCTCAGCTGGGCTCTGGCTCTTGCTCTCCTGTTCTTTGCTTGGCTATCTGCATGACTGGCTTTTCATACATCCTTCTTGCGAGAGCTTAAATGTCAGTCCCATCGGGAATGACGCTTTGCCCCCTCCCATGGATTTCTCATAAACTCCATTCTATGAGTGTTTTTTTCATGTTTGAGGAATTGCTTACCTAATTATCTACCCTCCCTTCCCAATAGATTCAACTCCATGATAACAAGAAGACATCTGCCTTAGGCACCATTGTATTCTCAGCACCCACACATAGTAGGTGTTCCACAAACACATGCTGGGTGAAAACAAGCGTAAGCCTGCATTGCAATGGGAAAATTTCTAAATTCTCAAATCATTTGTTCATGGGTGCAAGATAAGTCTACTTTCAAGCCTTGCTTCTCCCACGCTGCATTTCCTTAGCTCTCCTGGCATCAGCTGGATTTTATTATTAATAATAAAAACAGCCTATGATTTATGAGGCACCATGGAGCCCAGGCTGACTAGTGAGCTTACACTTTGCACATAAAAATCAAGCCTGCTACCTGAATTCCAGTGGCTCACAAGAAGGGAAAAATGAACTAAATTCGGCATTTGTGGACCAAGCTGCTTTGGTTTCCTTCTGCCAGCAGGACCCGCTCAGCTTCAGTGGGTAAGCAAGTTCCTCCTGCCATGCCCCTGCTCTCCTCTCCAGGCTACCATCCCAGGTTTGCCAAGGACAAGGCTCTGGAACCTGTGGGTATTCCCATAAGCCAGAAAATCACAGCACTGGGAGCTAGAGAGAGACCTCAAAGATGAACTAGATTAGAGGTCACTTTTGGCCTGCAAGATTGCTTTGCTTGGCCCATGTCATGCTCTAATAAATTTGAATCCATGGCGGATATTCAAAAATTTGATTTTACATAAAAATCTCAATTTCTCTCTTCTCTTGAAAATTAAACTCTGGCAACATTGGGCTGGAATTCCTGTCTGGCAATAATTTTCAGGAGCTGAGTGATGGCTGTGTGCTTTAGGGGGACCAGGGCCCCCCATTTTCCCCAGGTACCATTTCTCCTTGGTATGCTACCACCCTAGGCTCACTTCACTCATTTGCATGAATTGCCTGGCTTGGAAGAGCTTACCACCCATGAAGAGCCAGTTTTTCATCTCATAGATAGGGACACTAAGGTTTTCAGGGGAATATTGAGTTATCTGAGATCACCCACAAGTTAATGACAGAGCCAGGCCGAGAACCCAGGTCTCCTGGCCTTTAATCTAGGACTCTTGACCCCAGATTGCACTTGCAATGATGCTCCTGGTCAGGCCACTCTATTAATTTCCTAGGGCTAATGTAATGTTACCATGAACTAGGTGGCTTATGACAACAGAAACTTATTCTCTCAGTTCTGGAGGCAAGAAGTCCAAAATCAAGGTTTCAGCAGGGTCACACCCCCTCTGAAAGCTATAGGGGAGGATCCTTCCTTCCTTGCCTTTTCCAGTTTCCACCTGCCACCTGGTGGCTCCAGGTGTTCCTTGGCTTGTGGCTGCATCACTCCAATCTCTGCTTCCATCTTAATGCCCTTCTCTCTGTTTCTCTGTGTGTTTGTGTGTCTGTCTAATCAACCTCTGCCTCACTCTTCTAAGGGCACTTGTCATTGAACTTAGGGCACAAGGTACTCCAAGATAATATCATCTGAAGATCTTTAATTTATGTCTGCAAAGACACTTTTTCCAAATAAGGTCACATTCACAGGTTCTGGGGGTTAGGATATGGACTATGTTTTTGCAGGCTACTATTCAACCCACTACAGCCACTGAGCCAAAAGAGTTCTGTAAAGGAGCCCCCATGGAAAAGAACTCAGCCTAGAATAAATTTTAATTGGCGAGCAGTTCCAGTGCATGCCATTCTGAGACCCTGGGTTGCATAAGAAGCTGCAGGACAAAACATGGAAGTTCCAAATAACCCTCACAGTGACCTCCCAGAAGGAAAGACATCTGAGAAAGAAGACATAGTAATAATAACTACCATTATTTATATTACAATAATAATCATGATAATAACAGCAACACTAATAATAGATATAGGCATTATTTCATTTAAACTTCTCAAAAACACAATGAGAAAATGAGTATCATTGCCCTTATTACCTGAATGAGGAAACTGGAGGCTCAGAGAGGTTAAAGCACTTGATCAAGGTATCACTGCAAGTCAGTGGTAGAACCAGAATCTAACCCAGGTCATTCTGACTCCAAATAATGCTTTTCATTGGCACCTGACCTAAGCATGGACTTAAGTTGTAGGGAGTAGAGAGGTGTCCAAATGTGCACATACAGACTGAATCCTATCATCCTGGACCTGCCTTTAAAATGTTTTCTATATCAGCCTCCAGTCATTAAAAATCAGTTCCTTCCAAGAAAACAGTATTTTTATGCTGGTGCACTTAACATCCTTTGGGAGGCAAGGTCACTTGGGATGGGAGGCCTTAAACTCCAATGGTGGCAAAGATATCATGCAAAGGTGTATTAGCCCTTCAAGAACCCAGACTGCATGTGTGACATCAAATGAATTTCTCACCTGCCTGGCATCTGCCATTTTCAAGAAAAGGCCAGAGGTCATCCTTGAAGTTGCTGGGAGTCTTTATACCCTGGGCTCTTAACTACTCAAAGTGTTCTGGACTTCCCCCAAAATATCTATGTTCTTCCCAGCTTTTGGTTCTGCGATCCAGTAGCCATGACCTATAAACTCCTCATCCTCTTTAATTATTTAATCAGATCTTTTAAAACATGACAAAAGGATTCCTACCCAAGAAAATGATAAATGAAAGGATGCACATAGCCAAGGGGTTTGAAGATACAGGCAGGGCACATGAGGGCACACCTTCAAATTTAACAAATGAAATTTCAAGAAAGGACAGAGATAATGAAGAAAACAAACTTGTCAAAGAAATCATAAAATATTTAAAGCCTCTCATTCATAAATCTTCAGATTGAAAGGATCTACTAAATGCCCAGTTCACAAATTTAAAAATACCTATTCCTAAATGCATTACTATAAAATTTCAGAACACTAAGCATAAACAGAATACCTCTAAAGAGATACTAAAAAGGAGAGTGAAGTTACCATAATATAAACTTTTAGTATCACTTTATCTAAAAATGTAAACTGTGGCATTAATATAAAGAAAATAGACATATCAATAAACAAATTTAAAAGCCAGATGGTTTGATAAAAGTTATTAGGACACTTGATTACTATTAGGTTACACTATTAGGAAAAATTAATAATAGCCTTAACTAAGAAGCTAACACTTGATTAGACTAAGCTTGTGTCAGGCACTAAACTTTATATGACTTAACTTAATCATCTCACTCACTGTATGAAGTAGTAGTATTATTACCAGGTTAGAGATAGGAAACTGAACCATAGAGAGGTTAAGTGGCTTCAGTAAGGTCAGACGGCTAAATTACAGGTGAACTAAACAGTTCATATGAATAATCTAAATATGAACGAATTTCCTAACTATTAATGGGAAAGGTCTTTCCAAGCATAAAGTCAATGGCAAAGACCATAATGCAGAATATTAATGAGTACGACTGTATGAAGAAATCAAAACCTATCCGATCATCAAAAAGCAAAGCCAAGTGGCAACAACAACAACAAAAAACCATCAGTTAAGGGGGAAAAAACTTAGAAAATTGACAGAATATATTTGTAAGTTATGGTAGTGATAAGGTTTGGCTGTGTCCCCACCCAAATCTCAACTTGAATTGTATCTCCCAGAATTCCCAAGTCCCAAGCCTAAGGACTTGGTTCCCTTTGTCCCAGCTGCTCCACTCATGGCTAAAAGGGGCCAATGTAGTGTTTAGGCTGTGGTTTCAGAGGGTGGAAGCCCCAAGACTTGGCGGCTTCAACATGGTGTTGAGCCTGCAGCTGCACAGAAGTCAAGAACTGAGGTTTCAGAACCTCTGCCTAGATTTCAGAAGATGTATGGAAAGGCCTGGATGCCCAGGCAAAAGTTTGCTGCAGGGGCGGGGCCCTCATGGAGAACCTCTGCTAGGCCAGTGCAGAAGGGAAATATGGGGTTGGAGCCCCCACACAGAGTCCCTACTAGGGTACTGCCTAGCAGAGCTATGAGAAGAGGGCCATCAATCCTCCAGACCCCAGAATGGTAGCTCCACCAACAGTTTGCACCATGTGCCTGGAAAAGCTGCAGACACTGCTTGCCAGCCCATGAAAGCAGCCAGGAGGGAGACTGTACCCTGCAAAGCCACAGAGGCAAAGCTGCCCAAGACCATGGGAACCCACCTTTTACACCAGTGTAACCTGAATGTGAAACCTGGAGTCAAAGGGACATCATTTTGGAGCTTTAAAATTTGACTGCCCTGCTGGATTTTGGACTTGCATGGACCCAGTAACCCCTTTGTTTTGGCCAGTTTCTCCCATTTGGAATGACTATATTTACCTAATACTTGTACCTCCATTGTATCTAGAAAGTAACTAGCTTGCTTTTGATTTCACAGGCTCATAGGTGGAAGGGACTTGCCTTGTCTCAGATGAGACTTTGGGCTGTGGACTTTTGGCTTAACACTGAAATGAGTTAAGACTTTGGGGTGCTGTTGGGAAGGCATGATTGGTTTTGAAATGTGAGGACATGAGATTTGGAGGAACCAGGGGCAGAATGATATGATTTGGCTGTGTCCCCACCAAAATCTCAACTTGAATTTTATCTCCCAGAATTCCCAAGTGTTGTGGGAGGGACCCAGGGGGAGGCAATTGAATCACAAGGGCTGGTCTTTCCTGTGCTATTCTCATGATAGTAAATAAGCCTCATGAGATCTGATGGGTTTAGTAGGGGTTTCTGCTGTTGCTTCTTCCTCATTTTTCTCTTGCTGCCGCCATGTAAGAAGTGCCTTTCGCCCCCTGCCATGTTTCTGAGGCCTCCCCAGCCATATAGAGCTGTAAGTCCGATTAAACCTCTTTTTGCTCCCAGTTTCAGGTATGTC
Source organism: Pongo pygmaeus (assembly GCF_028885625.2). Lineage (NCBI taxonomy): Eukaryota > Metazoa > Chordata > Mammalia > Primates > Hominidae > Pongo > Pongo pygmaeus. The sequence goes on from NC_072383.2 coordinate 114,379,193, forward strand.
TTTATCAGCAGCATGAAAATAAACTAATACAGATAGCAAAGGTTTAATTTAAAAGGCCTAAGCTATAATGATCTCTATAAATCAGTAAAAAGGGTAGACACACTAACAAAAGTCAGAAAGTACATCAACCAATCAATTCATGAAAGCAAAACTATAAAAGCTAAAAAGCATATGAAAAAAGTTAAACTGTTGTAAATAAGGAAATGCAACAAAAATATATTTATTTTCTTCTTCTCAAAATTGTCAAAGATCTAGGTCTGATCATGGCTAGCAATAGGGAAGGGCAGAGCATGTGGTCTTCTCCCATACTACTAGTAGGAGTATGAACTAGTATAACAAATATGAATTGACTAACCTCACAGTGGCAATTTAGCAAATACTTTTACCAATCAAGTCATCAGTTCCTCTCCTAAAACTTTAACCTAAGGAAAGAATCAAAGACACACAGATTTATGTCTAAGATCATCATTGCAGAATTACAGGTAAAATAGAAAGAACTTAAACATCCAACAACAAAGATCCAATTAAATAAAGTTATATGTAATTTTACAATGGAATATTCTTCAACTGTGAATGTCATGTATTTGAAAAATTTGTAAAATATTTCAAGATCAGAGAAGTTAGAAAATAATATGTTGCTAAATGAAAAAAAAACCAATATGGATGGTATTAATTATAATTCCATGTTGGTGTGTATGTATGTGTGCATGTGTGTGCGTAAATGTGTGTGTCCAAAGAAAGAAAAACTAAAATGATATAAAGTCAAACATTACCAATATAACAGTAATTATCTCTAAGAGTTGGGATTAGGTGTTTATTTGTCTTCATGCTTTTCTACATTTGACAAATTTTCTTCAATGAACATGTAGGTAGTTGTCATTCCTACTGACCATGTATTTTTAGCTCTCCAGCTTCTAGGCACATAGGAAGAGTTTACTTTCTGGCCTCCTTCTGTTTGGGTAAGGCCATGTGACTAGTTTTGGCCAATGAGTTGTGAGTATAAATGACATGTGTCACTTCTGAACTGTAGCATTTAAATGACATGCTATCTTACATGGCAAGCAGAGAACAATTTATTGCCCCAAGGTGGACATATAGTATAAAAGAGAAATAAACATATTTGTCTTTGTTTGCTTTCAAGATCGCTGAGATTTGGGAGTTGTTTGTTATCACAGCACAACCTAGCTTACCCTGACTGAAAAAAAAAAAAGTGTTTTGTTTGTTTTTGTTTCTGTTTTTTTGAGACAAGGTCTTACTCTGTCACCCAGGCTGGACTGCAGTGGTGCGATCTCACCTCGTTGCAACCTCCGCCTCCAGGGCTCAAGTGATTCTTGTGCCTCAGCCTACTAAGTAGCTGGGATTATAGGCACATGCCACCACGCCTGGCTAATTTTTGTATTTTTAATAAAGACAGGGTTTCACCATGTTGGCCAGGCTGGTCTCGAACTCCTGACCTCAAGAGATCCACCCACCTTGGCCTCCCAAAGTGCTGGGACTACAGGTATGAGCCACTGTGTCTGGCCATGTGTTGCTTTTACATACAAAAAAAAAAAAAAAAAAAAAGGAATATTCCAATAAGAAAAATTTATGCACTGCTGATCTTAAAGACACCTTAGGGGCCAGGTACAGAGGTTCATGCCTGTAATCCTAGCATTTTGGGAGGCCAAGGCGAGCAGATCACTTAAGCTCACGAGTTCCAGAACAGCCTGGGCAACATGGTAAAGCCCTGTCTCTACAAAAAAATTTTAAAAATTAGCTGGGTGTGGTGGCATGCACCTGTAGTCCCAGCTACTCAGGAGGCTGAGGTGGGAGAATCACCTGAGCCCAGGGAGCTGAGGCTGCAGTGCATTCTAGCCTGGGTGATGGAGTGAGACCTTGTCTCAAAAAAAAAAAGAGACACTTTAGGATCTTGAAACATTTAAATGTTTTCACTATAAAAGAAAAATTTTCCTTATCCCAGACCAACTGTTCATAAAGGTTCAGCTGCTTAATATGCCTAGAATTCCTCCACTGAGGCTGGTATGGGTGGCAGTGCAGTACAGGGACAGCAGTCCAAGCTCTAAAGGGAAATGGGACCTGGGTTTGAGACCTTGTTGTGCCATTTACAAGTTGTGCAAACCTGAGCCAACACCTTCATCCCTCTGGGTCTCAGATCTTCACAGGCATATCTGGGGATCTAGTCCTCTCTGTAAGAATTGGTAAGAAGATGGTATGATATGTACAAGGGATAACTACATAATTTATTGTCCAAAGGGTGGCACTTTGAGAAGTGAATGGTGAATGTTGTTACTCTTCTGGGACAATGGATGTACACAGTAAAATGTCTTGGGAAAACCTGGACATAAAGTCATCCTAGATCAGAAGTTCTCTATCTTGGTTGTACAATGGAATCACCCGGATAACTCTGGCTCCCACCCCCAGAGATCCTAATGTAATTGATCTAGGGTATGCCTGGGCATTATGAATTTCAAAACTCTTTGAGCGACTCTGACATTCAGCCATAGTGGAGAACCACCATCCTTAACATACATGAAACCAAGCACATGGTGAATTCTATCAGTGTTAATTGTCATTACTATTATTATCACGTTATTATTACTGGAGAGAATGACATGTATAATGCTGAGCCTATTTTAAAGATTTTGTTAGCTATTACTATAATTAACAATCATAATTTTAAAAGAGAACATTCCAGTGGGTGGTATCTTGCCAATTACTATGGGCTTGGCTTAGAATAGTGGGATTTGATTGAGGTGATTTTGCCCCAGGAGATATCTAGCAATGACTGAAGACTTTTTTTTTTTTTTTAAGAACGAAGGTCTTACTCTGTTGCCCAGGTTGGAGTGCAGTGGCACAATCATGGCTCTCTGCAGCCTCAAATACAGGGGCTCAAGCAATCCTCCTTCCTCAGCCCCCCGAGTAACTGGGACCACAGACACATGCTGCTATACGCAGCTATTTTTTAAATGTATTTATTTATGTATTTTTTATTATGATTAATTTTTTTGCAGAAACAAGATCTTTCTATGCTCCCAGGCTGGTCTCAAACTCCTGGCCTCAAGCAATCCTCCTGCCTTGGCCTCTCCAAGTGCCGAGATTACAGATGTGAGCCACACGCCCAGCTTGGAGACATTTTTTAGTTGTCAAAATTGGCAGGTGTAGGGAGAGCGACACTCCTGGCATCTAGAGAATACAAATCAGTGATGCTGCTAAAAATCCTACAATTCCCAGGGCAGCGCCCCACAACAAAGTATTATTATCTGGCCCAAAATGACAATAGCACCAAGAGAGAACCCTTGCTTTAGAAGTTGGAATAGAGAGAGACTCTTGAACTAAAAATTCATGTCAGAAACTCAGGAACAGCCTTTGTAGTCCTGCCCTTGTGTTACCATTGCCCTTTGCCAGCCCTCAGAGGAGAAACAAGCCCCTGAGGCCTGTCATGGGTTGCACGGTCAGCACCCCACTTAAAACTCCTCATGGATCCAGATCATCACACACCAGGTATGTACTCAAGATTGCCTTTCAACTTGGAGAAGCTCTTCAAAAGTCTTGGCATCCTCCAGTGCTGGAAGTGTTTATAAGGGACTTCCTCAGGAAAGAAAGGCCACGCAGGGAAAAACAGAAACAGATTTCATTCTCTGGATAACTTCCACCAGGCACCTCAAAGAGGTTCACTAGCACCTTAGTCATGGAAAAGGAACATTTGAGAGAAGGGAAGGGGGAAAAGCTGAATTTGTGCCATCGCAAAGAGGCCTGCACTGAACGTCAAGCCAGGCTGTGGTCTGCTGAAAGAGAAGGAAGGGAGGGAGAAAAGCAAGGGAGCAAGGAGAGAGCAAGCAGGGGGAGGGAGGATAGATAGATGAATGAAAAGATAGATGACTGGGAGGGTGGATGGACTAATGTATGAATGGGTCAGCGGGGAGGTAGACAAATAAATGAATGGATGGCTGCAAGGATGGATGGATGGATCGATGGGTGGATGGGTGGATGGGTGGATGGATGGATGGAAAATTGAGTATGAGAAAGGAAGGAAAGATGAATGAATGAATGAATCAATCAATCAATCAATCAATCAAGGAATAATATATGGGAGGGTGGATGGATGTGTGGGTAGGTAGTTGATGAGTGGATGAATGGATGGATTCATCTCAATCAAAGCCATTATATCTCCAGGTAAGATTGCAAATTGGTGACTCCTTAGCTGAATATGGCAGCTAGCATGTTTTTTGCCTTTACTGGGCTCAATCAGTACTTTTACACAAGGCTGTTTGTCCTGGCTATACACTAGAATCACCTGGGAAACTTACAAAAATCCTGCTGCTCAGGTGCCATCCCCCATGCCAGTCATATTCACCATCTCCAGGGATGGCACCCTGCATTAGCGTTTTCCAAAAATCCACACTTGATTCACATGGCAGCCAAGCTTGAGAATCAGTTTAAAGTCAAAAGAAAATGATACTAGGTTATTGTGCTTCATCAAAACACCTGTAGCTGCTTAACCCTTGTCTCATGGTCCTTTTCATCCATTGAAGTTACTTGCCTAGCCTTGGTATTTAAATTCGTCTCCACAAACTTTGATGTCAAACTTGGATTGATATCTGCCCCTGTCAAAAGACTATGTGACCTTGGCCAAGTGGTTTAGCTGCCCTATGCCTCAGTTTCTCCACCTACAAAATAGGACCCATGACAGTAAGGGTAAACAGCTTATAGAGTTTCACAAGGAGTAAATAACGTCTTACACTTTGTAAGCACTTGACCAATGAGAACTACTATGACTGCTATTATGAATACAATACCTCTCAATTCATAGATATCATTCCTAATCATAGATAACATATATTGATCTGCCTTTTGTGCAAGGAATTATTTTAACAGATTTATATTTTATATGTATTAACTAATTTAATCCTTGTAAAACCTCAATGAATTAGGTATTGTGATTATTCCCATTTTTCCAGTAAGGACACTGAGGCATAGAGAGGATGAGTCATTGCATATCAGACACCAGCTATGAATGAATAAATGGCTGCAAGGGTTGATGAATGGGTGGATAGATGAATGGATAGAGATGGATGGATAGATGGATGGATGGGTGGATGAGTGGTTGGATGGATGGGTGGATGGTGGGTGGTTAGGTAATAAATTAAGTAAGAGAAAAGAAAGAATGATGAATCAATGAATGAATGAACGAACCAACGAATGATATATGGGAGGGTGGATGGGCATGTGGGTGTCACCAGCTAGTCTTGGTGAAGTGGTGACTGGAGCCCATGTCTGGCTATCGTTCCTAACCAAACTATTCTCTCCTCTTCACTTCACCACCTCTGCCTCACCACATAGAACTCATACAGTCCACCCGTCATTGTTCCAATGGGTAAGACAGTCTCACCACTAGATAGCAAAAAGATGGCTATTTGTCCGACTTCAAATCCTGAGATCTCCCCTGCTGTGCTCTGTGTTGGTATCCTTTGAAGTGAACACAGACCCCTTATGTCTTTAAGGATTTCTCTAATTTTCAGAGCTTTCATTAACTTTTAAATGCTTCTAAGAGGTAGTCTCTAGTGAGAAGTCATTCATTCATTCACTCATGCAAGGAACAGTTACAAAGCACACACTCTGTGCTAGATACTGTGCTAGGTTCTGAGGGCACATTGTGAGTGAAAAGGACATATCCCTTCTCTTAGAGGAGGCTGGTGGTCCACCAGGAGTCACTGGAACACATTGCAAGGCTGGGATATGGGCTGTAGGGGAGTGAGTTGTGGAAATCCAAGAGCAGAGAGATAGTCCTCCAAAGCACCAGGCTTCTACTCTTGATCAACCACGCCTACATCACAATTACACCAGTGTTCACCACAACTCTGACACATGGCACCTTCTGCTCCAGGCTGGCAGTCCCTACATAGGCCTCATACCCAATCCACTGCAGAGGGAAAGAAACAGGGGTTCTCTGGCATCTTTATTTTTCCTTTAGGAAATGTATGAAATTTCCTTTACGAAATTGCCAAAACAACATAAAAGAAAAAAAGAAAAGAAAACCACCTTTAGTTGCACTACCAAACATAACTGCATTAGGGCCATTCCCTCCCAACCTTTGTTCACCGTATATTTGGTCTCATGGTGCTGGGGAAAAATCAAATACGCCAGATCTCTTTTGTCTTGAGATGTATCTGTTGTATCGATTTAGCAGTGTTACTTTCCTCTCCAAGCCTCTGGTTTCTCCTTTGCAGAACAGAGCCAATATTCTCTTCCTATCTTGCAAGAGTGTTTCATAGAAAGTTTGAAAGAAAATACGCATTTGTTCAATTTCCAGTGCATAGCAGACATGCTATACGTGCCTTCAGTTATTCCCAATTTTAGAAGTTTAGAGGAAAGCATAGCCAAGCCTGGGTCCATGTCCTAGTTTCTCTACTTACCAGCTGTGGGACTTTGGGTGAAACAACCTCCCTGAGTCCCAAATTCCACATCTGTGTCCTAGGGATGACAGTGCCTATCTCCACATTATTGTGAGAATTAAATGAAATAAGCCTGGTATGCAATGGGCTCTTTAAAACTAGCAGTTGTTATTATGGTTGTTATTATTACTGTTAATATTATTTCATGCAATATTTACATCTCAACATTTAATGCTGGCAAAAGAGCCGTATATCATTCAAATCACCATGAACCGATCCAGGCCCTGGGGTCCTATGGCTCATTCAAGAGGGAGGACCTCTAAGAGAAAGCGTATAAATATATCTCATTTTTGCAAATTTTTTAAGAATAATGACCACAGGAACATTTTGCAAGGCCCCCACTCAGGGCCCAAGAAGAGGCTCTTGCAAATGTGGGGTCCTCAAACTTAAGCTTCATTAGCTTTAAGGGAAGTCTGTTTCTGACCTGAAGTTTTGCTTTTTTTTTGTTTTTTTTTTGTTTTTGGTGGGGAGCAGAGGGGTGTTGCAGGCTTGAGGAAGAAAAGAGCCCCGACTGTGGGTCTTTTCCTTTACAACTTTGCCAGTCTGTTATTAAACAGCCTATCAAGAGTCCCTCACTCTCACCCCTTAGGTTTTCACTGGTATTGGGCAAGAGGTACCCACTCTGCCTCCCTCTTTTCCTTCCTCCCCCACCCCAAGCACCCCCCCACACCCCCAGCCCCCCTACCATTCCCTGAGACTTGACTGGCTCCGAAGTTTCCAGACAGAGGAGCTAAACATGTTATCCGACAGACTAGCAAGACACAAAAGGCGGCAGGAATCAAATAAAAGGAAAACGCAGCAGCCACAGGTCAGTCCTGTATAAATATTTATGCTGGAGGAAAAGTTGGTGCCTGAGTAATGACCTTGTGGCTGGTATTAATAGAGATAATGTGTGTCTCTAGAACATGCCGCCAGAAAGAGAAAGGGGGTGGGTGAGGGGGAGGGGGAGGTAGAACCAGAGCAAGAGCTGGGGAGGCTATAAATCTTCATGCCAAGCCCAAGCCCCAGCTGACCTTTATACCTCTCTCCCCCTTTTCCTCCAGTGACACGCTCCCCTCACCCCCTCCCAGTCTGCATCTTCAAATCCATTTTCCCTCCTTGGCCATCACGTCTCCAGGCAGGCGCTTACTTGCTGGGTATCAGCCATCTGGTGGGGATGAGTGGTGTCGATTTGGGTGGCTTGGTACCATACTGGATACACCCTCGGGTATTTAATAAAGGTTCAGGGCCATGAATTGATTGAGCCATGCATGGAAGGAACCCAGCCTCTGTTGCCTCCAAAACGGCCCGATTTTGTCTTTTAATGTCTTCTTTGTCTTCTTCGCCCTTCTCCAATCCAACCAGACTCACTCTGTTGCAGCTAAGAGGAACTTCCCAAATGCAAATCTGACTCCTGCCAAAATGCCCTCAGTAGCTCCTGTGGTCTTGAGATCAAATCCAAATTTCTTAACACAGCCTGTAAAAGGCTTCGTGGCCTGGGTCCTGCTCACCTTTTCAACTTATTTCTCATGCTCTCTATCCCTTGATGACTGCCCTCCCCAGCAATACTAAATTGATCCCTTTCATATCCAGATCATTGCACAGTTTCTTCCCCATACCATGCCTTCTCTGTGCTTCCTTAATTCTTTGTTTGTTTGTTTTGTTTTTTGAGACAGGATTTCCCTCTGTCACCCAGGCTGCACTGCATCTGTGGGATTATGGCTCCCTGCATCCTCCACCTCTCAGGCTCAAGAAATCTTCCCACCTCAGCCTCCTGAGTAGCTGGGACTACAGGCATGAGCCACCACAACTGGATAATTTTTAATTTTTTGTAGAGATAAGGTCTTACTGTGTTGCCCAGGCTGACCTCAAACTCCTGGGCTTAAGCAATCCTCCAGCCTCTGACTCCCGAAGTGCTGGGATTATAGGTGTGAGCCACCACACCTGGCCTCTCTATGCTTCTTAATGTGGCTATTTTGTCTGCATCTCATAGGTTTCTCTGGGGTCACACTCCTTCCTCCAGGAAGGCTTCCCTGCATTAGCTGCTCATTTTCTCTGCTCCCATGGCACCCTGTGCCTCTCACCATTACTCCTCTTATCCTGCTGAAGAGGCATTGTCATTTCACTTGCTGCTGCCATTCCTTCAAGACTCTGAGTACCATGAGGGTAACAAGCTGACATCAATTGCTACATTCACACACCTAACACAAAGCCAGGCAGACAGTAGGTGCTCAGGAAATGTTTGTCAAACGAGCCACAGGGACAGGACCATACCCTCTTTCTGCTGGGCTCAGACTTCCCCTTCTTGGACACAAGAAAGCAGAAGCCCTAACATCTGGAAAAAGGCCCCACCTTCATCCAGGACATGGGAACCCAGGATTTCTCTCCTTCCTTCGACTGCTGGGTGGAACTCCCATTCAGAGGCAGGTTTCCCAAGGTTGGGCAGGAGACAGCCCCCTTCTGCACACTAAATAAAGGAAAGAAATGGCAAAGAAGAGAAAAGCCAGCTCTGTTTAAAGGGCTTCGAAGGCATCATTCCAACATGAAGATACCAACATGAGGATCTGGATCTTAAGATGTAAAAGAAGATGGAGTTCAAGCCACAGCTTCTTGGAAGCCGAAGAGGTCTCCCAGGGCAGGGAGCCACAGAGTGAGACTTTCCTGGAGGAAACTTGAGGCCTGGAGCCACTGCACCCTCCGCCCCTTCCTGAAACAAATTCTGATTTCAGATTTTTAGTACTTCTCTTCCCGAAACCATAGTGGAAGAATCTGTCCTTTGAACGCCCTGGTCTCTGCGCTCCAGGGCTGATTAAGGTCTGTACTATGTAAAGCCGGAAGAAGCCGAGCAGCATCGAGCACCCCTGCATGCCTGCCCTGAGCACACGTTGTTTCCTTTCATCTTCAAGATGCCCCCGGAGCATAGGAAACATTGTGCCCATTTTCCATATGAGGCAGCTGAGGCTGGTAAGGATCACAGCCTAAATTCAACCCTGGATGGTGTAACACCAAGTCCAAGCTCTTTCTTCTCAAGCATCCTGCCCTGCCATTTAGAATATGCATGCCCCATTGGACACCACCTCTGACTGTCACCCCACCTCTTTATTCTATCTCCCCAGTCCCACCCACCCTAAAACCACATACCAAGCTGATGGTCCATACTTGTTGTATCCTTAGACATGGCTGGTCTGACTAGGCCCATTGACTGTGACATGGGATAAAAAACAAAGCTAGAGGCTGCAGGGTGAGACCCTGAAGAAGGACACTTCCCCACTGTGTGACCTTAAATACTTCTCTGAAGAAGGCTGCAAAGGCAAGGAGATGCTTGTATGCCTATGCTCATTACAGCAGGATTCACAATAGCCAAGAGGTGGAAACAGCCCAAATGTCCATCAACTGATGAACAGATAAACAAAATGTGGTCTATCCATACAATGGACTATTATTCAGCCTTGAAAGAAAGGAAAGTCTGCTATATGCAACAACATAGATAAAACTTGAAAGTATTGTGCTAACAGAAAGAAACGGACATTGAAAGGTCAAATCATATGATTCCACTTATATGAGACACCTAGAGTAGTAAAATTCATAGACATAGAAAGTAAAACAGTGGTTGCCAAGGGCTAGAGGGAAGGGAAAAAGGGGAGTTATTATTTAGCAGGTACAAAATTTCAGTTTGGGAAGATGAAAAAGTTCTGGAGATGAGTGGTGGTGATTGGTTGCACAACAACATGAACTGAATTGTATGCTTAAAAATAGTTAAAATGGTAGACTTTATAACTGTTACCACAATTTTTTTAAAAAGCAAGGGGCAAGAGGCAAGAAGTAAATCAGGATAAAAGAAAATGGCCAGGCAGGGTGGCTCATACCTGTAATCCCAGCACTTTGAGAGGCCAAAGTAGCAGGCTAGCTGGAGGCCAGGAGTTCAAGACCAGCCTGGGCAACATAGTGAGACCCCCATCTTTGTGGAAAATTAAAAAAATTAGCCAAGCATGGCAGCACACTCCTGTAGTGCCAGCTACGCTGGAGGCTGAGGTGGGAAGATTGCTTGAGGCCAGGAGTTCAAAGCTGCAGTGAGCCATGATCACACCACTGCACTCCAGCCTGGGTGACGGAGCAAGACCCTGTCTTCAGAAGAAAAAAAAGAATAGAAGAACAAGAAGGCACCTGGAAGGGGAAGTAGGAAGAAGGAAGGCTAGTTGGGGGATTTAGGGAGGCAGGACAACCTCAGGTTATTAAATCTTCCACTGTCATTTGCATGAGACAGGGTGCTTAGCAAATTCCTGCATGAAAACTCTCCTCTAGAAGCATATAGAATATAGGTGATAATTGCCCTTCTCTTGTACACCTGAGTTCAGAATGATTGGCCTCACCACAAGTAGGCCAAGAATATCCACTCAATTACTGCTCCAAATGCCTTCACTAATTTAGGGCTCAAAAAAGGAGAAGATTATAAAAGTAATTTGGTGGTTTCAAATGTATTTTCCCTTTGAAAACAGCCTTAAAAAGAGCAAAACCACAGCAATTTTTTGCAAAATGAAATTTAGCCACTACTTGTTTTTAATATAGATATATTTTCAGTTTTAATAAAACTCAAAGCATCCAGAATGCATTATTAATATGTCATGGCTTCAGCTCCTGGGACAAACTGTTTTCAGCCACTCCAGAGTTTGCAGTGGAAATCTTGAATACCGGCACAATCATCAGGTGTAGAAAGCAAAGTGAAACTGACCCTCCTGATTATAGGTTCACACCAAGTCCACCCAAAAATGGCCTTGTGACACCTGATATTACTCACTTTTCTACCACTCTAATTAATGCTTTACTTCCTCACAATGCTTTCTGGAATCAGGCTTGGGGAGAGTATCTGATCCCAGGGATGCAGTGAGTAACATGAGCAGCAATGGCATTGAGCTCCTATGACTCATCATCTACACAGGTGTAACAGGGAGGGTTTTTTGTAGACTCTCATCTTACAAGGACATCTGACACCATGTGACATGGAGACCTTATGCCCTGGCACCCCTGGAGTGGGGTGGGGAATCCCACATCTGTAAAGTCGGCCACTCACCATGGTGTCAGCCATCCAACTCCCCTGTCATAGTCCCTTCACACTCTGTGACGGTGTTAAAAGGCATGTGTTCATGTTGAATTCCATCAAGACCCAGAATTCTGCCTAAGGCTCCTCTGTCTCCTCCACATAGCCACCGAATAGGCTTGGGAAGACAGGAGGTCAAGAATTATTTTTCAGTGAAGTAGTATGCATGCTCTTTGTCTCCATGTCATGCCAAGAATATACAGATGCAGAGCTCAGGAAGCCCAGAATTTGGGCTTTGATGATCACTGTGTCAAGTCCCCTCCTGCTATCTCAAAGCAAAAAGGTGGTGAGGATATGCAGGGGCTACAAATGGAACAGAATAGATTAGGATACAAAGCAATTTCTCAACTCCTCAGTCTCCTCTCCTATCCCTTCTTCTCTTTTGTCCCTTCTTTCTTTGTCCTTCCTCCTCCCATCCCTCTCCCCTCCACCCCTTTCTCTCCTCCCCTTCTTCTCTCCTCACCCTTCCTCTCCCTGTCTGTGTCTGCTCCTAACCTGCTCCATCACCCTCAACTCTATAACATTCCTGTTCTCAGAATATTGCCCCAACTTGGCTCCTGTCTGCCCCAGGCCCACCTCAACCTCTTGCCCTTCCTCACATTTGGGTCCACTTAGTTTATGTTCCTAAGAGATCATCTGATTGCCCAGTCTCACCCCTACTCGTGGGCAAACCTACTGATTGGCTGCCTTTGATCAGGTGCCCACCTCTCATCCAATAAATTATGGCTAGGGTGAATGAAGGGAGCAGCGTCATGTGATACACAACATGGCTGCCTACATAACAAAAACTCAGGCCAGGAAAGTTTCCTTCAGAAGGCAGTGTGGGCAGAGCAAGCTTGCTCCATACATCCTGCGTTGTACAATTGAGGACCATTTCTCAATAATGGAAGCAACTTGGAGAGAGAGGTTGAATGGCATCATGAAAATAAAACAAGACTTAGAATTAAAGACTAAAGTTCAACTCTTGGCTCTACCCCTTAACAAGTCATATGACCTTTAATTTCGCCATCTGTTAAATGGAGAAAATCAAGCATGCCCTGACTGCCTCTCTGGCATGCTCTGTGAATCAAATTAGCTTATTGATAAGAAAGTGTTCTGTATGCTGTAAAGTACTACATACATAGACACACACACATACACACAAATATATACACACACCCCAACGTATAGCTGTATATACATATATACATCATACATATTATTTATATGTAAAATTATTCGTAATTATATAGACAGTTATTTCCCAAGGCCACCTAGCTACTTATTAGAAGGATGTTATCCAACTTGACTTTGCTAATTTGTGCATCAAACTGCTGCCTATTGGGTACTATGCTCACTACCTGGGTACTATACCCATGTAACAAACCTGCACATGTACCCCCGTATCTAAAATAAAAGTTGATTCTCAAAAAATACTAACTTGATTCTACCTAGAATTAAGCATGGCTTATCTTTACAGGATGGGGAGTGAGGGATGTATAAGAGAAATTTTCCAAAAGGAGAGGGAAGAGAATCTGTTTCAGGGCTCTTGTACATGGCGGACCCTTGTCCATGGCAGGCCCTTATGATATGCTATCTCACTTACTCCTCACAGCTCTGTGAGAGCTCTATGTTACCATTCTTTATTTGATGAGATCACACAGCAAATAAGTGAGTACATTCAGATTCAAACCCCAGGCAGGTTGACTCAGTCCCACCAATCGCCCCTCCTGCCAGCAGGCTTGCAAGGAGGTGTCTTCAACGCTTTCCTCTCCTGGTTCATTTTGCTTCTCTCCCTCCATTCTCTCAGCCCTTCCTGGGACCATCAATACTTAATGCTTTATGCTATCACATTTGTAGCTGTGAAGGATCCAATTGTGTGGTTGATCTATAATGTAAGGTTAATGTCTAATTAGCTCGTTTAACATTTCTTTTGTGGATAATTCATGATAGGTCATTAACAAAAGCCAGGGCAAGTTGAGGGGCATGTTCATTGCCATAAATCAGTGGCCTAAAAACATCATAGAAAGAGGAAAATGCATGTATTATTTAGGTCAAACAAAGAGCCAGGTCTGCATATGGCTTCTCAATACTCTTCTGACCCTGAGGTCAAGGGACCAAGTGCAAGGCATGAGAGGTATTTGCTATTAGTAGAAATGGACTGTCCAGGGCCTAACGGGGACACATATCTCCTGGTCAATACAATGGCTACACAACTCATGGTTAAACTTATGATCCCCACATGGAAAAGGCTTCTTCAACCACCAGATAATGCACACCTCCCACACCACTAAGTAGCTACCAGTTATTAAGCACCTACTATGTGTCAAGCTAAAAGCATGTGTCTGGGATGTGCGTGTGTCTGCGTGTGTGTGTGTGTGCATGTGTGTCTTCCATGTATAAGGTAGTTATTGCTGTATGACAAACTGCCCCAAACTCAGTGGCTTTTCTTAAGTCTATGTCTTGGCTGGTTGCTGCTGTTGATCTGGGTTAGTTCATCTGATCTCAGCTGGATTGTCTCATGCATCTGTGTTCAGCTGCTAGGTTGGCTAGGACCTGCTTGTGTAGTATGGCTTCATTCACATGTCCCACTACTGAATGGTGACAGGGGTGACTGGATCACATGTCTCTCATAATGAAGTCAGGTTTCCGTGAGATAGATTAGAAGCATGTAAAACCTCATGAAGCTGAGGCTTGGAACTGGCATGCTGTCACATTGGCAGCATTTTATGGCCTCTTTTAATGGCCACCATTTTATTGGCTTGTGTAAGTCACAAGCCCAGCTTAGATTCAGCTTAGGCAGAGCAATTGACCCTATCTTTTGATGGAATTAGCTGCAAATTCAGTGCAAGTGTGCATAATGGATGAAGAATTGCAGCTTTTTTTTGCAATTATTCTACCACAATCCATTTATTCCTTATAACAAACCATTTATCCATTCTTTCAATATTTATTGAACACCTACCATGTGCCAAAAGCTGTTCCAGATGCTGAGGAAATAATCAGTAAATAAGAGAAAGTCCCTACTCACAAGGAACTTAACATCTAGTGGTGAATAAGAGATAAAGACTGAACAGGTGAATAAACACATATATAAGATACTCTTAAATAATATTAAATGCTATAATGAAAATATAACAGAGTGACTGCCTATTAGGTAAGTGGCTAGAGGCGATTTTTGATATTGTGGTCAAGGACAGCCTCTCTGGGGAGGGAACATTTGGCCTGAAACCTGAGTGATGAGAAGAAATCAGCCTGCAGAACTGGGAACAGCACATTTTAGCAAAAGGAAGAGCAGGTACAAAGGTCCTGAGACAGGATTGCCTCAAAAAATAGGAAAATGGCCAGTGTGGCTGGAACACAGTAGGTGAGAGGAAGAGGAGCATCAGGTGAAGCCCAGGAGGTATGCAGATCCTTGGAGGGAGGTAGGATTACTTTTAAAGAAAACAAAACTCAGAGGCGAAGTAATTTCCCAAAAGAGGTCATAAAAATAGCTAATGAGTGACAGAACTAGGATTCAAAACTGGGACCCTCTGAATTCCAAGTCCATGTTCCTTCCACTTTCCCATTCTGCCTCCTGGGATAAACATCAAGTTGGGGCTTTTTCATGTAGGCAAACAAGATCGCAAGCGAGAGAGTCTAACGTCAGAGTCTCTCATGGAATTCGGCGACAGCCAAAGCTGGACACTGAAGCTCAGTCCAAGCTAATCTCGCCTTTGGCTGGTTCTGCCCCATCCTGCTCCTTGGGCAGCCGACAAACCCACACACCACAGGGCCCCAGGACAAGTTGGTCACAGCGGCATCCCAGCTGTCTTCCCAGAGTGTATCCTTTCTCACTGGTTCCATATTTACCAGGAGGCCCTATTCTTCTCCCTATCTTGGGTCTTTCTTGGGGAGGGCATTTTTTTAAAAGCTTGTTAGTTCAGAGGTATAAGTGCAGGTTTGTTACATAGGTAAACTTGTGTCATGGGGATTTGTTGTACAAATTATTTCATCACCCAGGTATTAAGCCTAGTACCCATTAGTTATTTTTCCTGATCCGCTCCCTCCTCCCACTTTCCACCCTCCAATAGGCCCCAGTGTATGTTGTTCCTGGGAAGGACATTTTACCTCCTAACTATCTATATTCCACCAGGAATCTCTAAGACTTTTGTTGTACAATCTCTGCCTGTAGCTGGAAAAGAAAAGCAAGATGGACAGATATCTGCTGATAAATCCCATACAAGATCAGGAAGCCCCAGTTCAAGAATTCAGTTGTCTTACTTGTTGGCTAAACCCATGCAAAGCTTTGCATTGATTAAAATATGACATCCATTTATGCCAAATATTTTAATAAAGCACTTCCTATGTGGCGTCAGGGACTGGTGTAGGCAGTGGGGATACAGCAGGAAAAAAAACCACTAAATATTATGGAGCTTGCATGCTTTGCAAGAGAAGATCAACAATGAGCAGACTAAATGCATGGTGTGTAAAGTGGTCACGAATGCAATGGGTGATAATGAAGCCAGGCAAAGGGAGAGGATTCTTAGGGAGGGGTAAGAGCGATCAGGGAAGGCCTTTTGGATGACATGCTAGTTGTGTAGGAATTGAAAATGAAGGACTGAGCCACACGGCCAGTTACGGCAATAGCAGGAGTGTGCCTGGACTGCTCTGGAGCCCTAGGGAAACCAGGGTGGCTGGAACAGAATGTGCAAGTGAGGAGTGGCCAAAAATGATATTAGGGAGATCACAGGTCAAATCTTATAGAGCTTGGTAAGCCACTGTAAAGAAACTTTCACTCGGAGGAGGGACATGACGTGACTTATATTTTCAAAGTGTCCCTCTGACTGCTACGGTAAGCAGAGGCTGCAGGGGTGGAGGCTGGGGGAAACAGAGATCCATGAGGATCCAGATACAATTGCTCTGCTGAGTGGCAATGGTGGCTCAAATTTGGGGTGTAGCAAATAAGAAGTGAGCAAGACAGGGCCAGGCATGGTGGCTCACGCCTGTAATCCCAGCACTTTGGGAGGCCGAGGCGGGCAGGTCACTTGAGGCCAGGAGTTCAAGACCAGCCTGGTCAACATGGTAAAACCCTGTCTCTACTAAAAATACAAAAATTAGCCAGTCATGGTGGCAGACACCTGTAATCCCAGCTACTTGGGAGACTCACGTATGAGAATTGCATGAGCCTGGAGGGCAGAGGTTGCAGTGAGCCGAGATTGCACCACTGCACTCCAGCATGAGCAACAGGGCAAAAGTGAGCAAGACATGTCATCAACAAATAATTGCACAGTAGATAATTTAATTGGAAATTGTGAACAGAACCACAACAGAGAGGTACAGGATGCTGTAAGAAAGCATAACAAAGAAACTGGTAGTCTGTTCTTTTGGAGGGGGGATGGTTTCAGGCAGGGAAGGCTTCCCAGAAGCAGCAGCATAGAAGCTGCAACTTGAAGCTGGAATTGACTATGTGAAAATGAAGAGAAGAATATCTCAAGTAGAAGGAAGAGCATATTCAAAGGCCCTGGGGCAGGAAGCAGAGGGTCCCGTATGGCCATTCGAATGCTCGTAGAAGATGCTGTCCTTCTGTGATGTGCTGCCTGATTTGCTTGCTGCTGAAATAATTAATGAGTCAGACACTTCACAGCAAGATGACCACACTGACTCCACATTGCTGTTACTGCTGTTTTCCTCACTCCTTGGTAGGTAGTTTGGAAGGATCCAGACCTCCCCACCTAGTAAATGAATAATGAGGACAGATCAGACCGGCTAGGTTGCAGCGAGATTAACGATGATGTGAGTTTGACCTGTCCAGAGTTGAGTGCCCCTCATTGAGAAGAGCCTGAGAAACCCTCCTTTGTCCCAAATCCCTCATAGACAACTCGGCTGCTTTACTGAACTAAGCAGGTGTGGGGGAGATGCCAGGATGGCCCCTCCAAAGGGGAATCAAGATTAAGCACATAAGCTGGCCTTTTAAAAGCTTAGCAGGCCTTTCCAATTGGATCCCAAATGGACCACACTTGAGAAATTAAATAAACAGCATTTGTCAAGGGCTTTTGTGGGCTCCCAGCTGTATTTATTTATAGGTTGGTCTGTTATTTATGGGCACTCGTGCTCCGTATAAAAGCTTTGTCGGAGAGAAGGGGTGGGGAGGAGGCAGAGTGCTTAATGCTTACTTGGACACTTAAGTATTCGCTCCAAGGAGCTCAAACAATGAGCATTTGCTGCTTTTGTCCCACAGAAGCTGGGTGCTAGTGTACAATAAGATGGCATTCCTAGAAATGCTGGACCACCGAGCACCCCGACCCCCAAAAAAGAGTCAGGAGTCCCTTTGGAGACCCCTGAGGGCGAGTTCCCAAAGAACAGTTGAAAATTTCAGATCAGCCACATCTTTGACTCATTGTGACTTCCAACACACAGCTGATAAGGCCCAATAGTTATGCCTTCAGAAACATACCCACAACTCCTGGCACAAAGTGGAGGCTCCGTAGATGTTGGTGAATGAAGGAATGAAGAAATGCAAGAATAAATGACTATTTGCTGTCCTCATAGTTATGAAACCGGAAAATAAGAGACCTCAAGATGTCACAGGGAACATATTGATCAAAAAGCAACCTAGTAATACATACCTAGGACCTTAACATTTCCACAGCTTGGATTTAGTAGTTCTCTCCTAAGAATTCATCCAAAAGAAAAATCCAAGCTTTAAGAAGAGAAAAGGGAAGGGAAGTGAAGGGGAGTGGAGAGGAGGGAAGGGAAGGGAAAGGGAAGGGAAAAGGAGGGGAAGGGAAAAGGAGGGGAAGGGGAGGGGAGGGGAAGGGGAGGGGAGGGGAGGGGAGGGGAAGGGGAAGGGGAGGGGAGGAGAAGGGGAGGGGAGGGGAGGAGAAGGGGAGGGGAGGAGAAGGGGAGGGGAGGAGAAGGGGAGGGGAGGGGAAGGGGAAGGGGAGGGGAGGAGAAGGGGAGGGGAGGGGAAGGGGATGGGAGGGGAAGGGGAGGGGAAGGGGAAGGGGAGGGGAAGGGGAGGGGGAGGGGAGGGGAGGGAGGGGAGGGGAGCGGAGGGGAGGGGAGGGGAGGGGAAGGGGAGGGGAGGGGAGGGGAGGGGAGGGGAGGGGAGGGGAGGGGAGGGGAGGGGAGGGGAGGGGAGGGGAGGGGAGGGGAAGGGGAGGGGAGGGGAAGGGGAGGGGAGGGGAGGGGAGGGGAGGGGAAGGGGAAGGGGAGGGGAGGGGAGGGGAGGGGAGGGGAAGGGGAGGGGAAGGGGAGGGGAGGGGAGGGGAGGGGAAGGGGAGGGGAGGGGAGGGGAAGGGGAGGGGAGGGGAGGGGAAGGGGAGGGGAGGGGAAGGGGAGGGGAAGGGGAGGGGAGGGGAAGGGGAGGGGAGGGGAGGGGAGGGGAGGGGGATGGGAGGGGAAGGGGAAGGGGAGGGGAAGGGGAGGGGGAGGGGAGGGGAGGGAGGGGAGGGGAGCGGAGGGGAGGGGAGGGGAAGGGGAGGGGAGGGGAGGGGAGGGGAGGGGAGGGGAGGGGAGGGGAGGGGAGGGGAAGGGGAGGGGAGGGGAGGGGAAGGGGAGGGGAGGGGAGGGGAAGGGGAGGGGAGGGGAAGGGGAGGGGAGGGGAGGGGAGGGGAGGGGAAGGGGAGGGGAAGGGGAGGGGAGGGGAGGGGAGGGGAAGGGGAGGGGAAGGGGAGGGGAGGGGAGGGGAGGGGAGGGGAAGGGGAGGGGAGGGGAGGGGAAGGGGAGGGGAGGGGAGGGGAAGGGGAGGGGAGGGGAGGGGAAGGGGAGGGGAGGGGAAGGGGAGGGGAAGGGGAAGGGGAGAGGAGGGGAGGGGAAGGGGAGGGGAAGGGGAGGGGAGGGGAAGGGGAGGGGAAGGGGAGGGGAGGGGAGGGGAAGGGGAGGGGAAGGGGAGGGGAGGGGAGGGGAAGGGGAGGGGAGGGGAGGGGAAGGGGAGGGGAGGGGAGGGGAGGGGAGGGGAAGGGGAGGGGAGGGGAGGGGAGGGGAGGGGAAGGGGAGGGGAGGGGAGGGGAAGGGGAGGGGAGGGGAGGGGAGGGGAGGGGAGGGGAGGGGAAGGGGAGGGGAAGGGGAAGGGGAGGGGAGGGGAAGGGGAAGGGGAGGGGAGGGGAAGGGGAAGGAAGGAAAGAGAGGGGAGTGGAGGGGAGTGGAGGGGAGGTAGGGAGAGGAGGGAAAAACATGCCCAAAAAAAAAGGTGTTCATTGCTTTGTTCTTTGTAATAGTGAAGAATTAGAAAACACGGAATATCAACATTACAGGAATTATTAATTACCTGCTTTGATAAACTATTAAAAATTTGTTCATAAACACTGGGTGCGGTGGCTCATGCCTGTAATCCCAGCACTTTGGGAGGCCGAGGCAGGCAGATCATGAGGTCAGGGGTTTGAGACTAGCCTGGCCAACATGCTGAAACCCTATCTCTACTGAAGATACAAAAAATTAGTCGGGTGTGGTGGTGTGTACCTATAATCTCAGCTACTTGGGAGGCTGAGGCAGGAGAATCACTTGAACCCAGGAGGCGGAGGTTGCAGTGAGCCAAGATGGCACCACTGTACTCCAGCCTGGGCAATGGGGCAAGACTCCATCTTAAAAAAAAAAAATACAATAATACAAGAAATGCTCATGTTAAAATATTACATGAGATATGCAGTATATAATATTATTATTAAACTTATGTGTGTGTTTTCAACCATTAGAGAAAAAACACTGAAACAAAAACACTCCAAAACATTAAGTGTGGTTATGTTTGGACAAAAGAACGATGAGTAATGTTTTCTTATGTCTTTTATTTTTCTGAATGTTCAAGATTTTATTAAAAATCACAAAGGAGGTTGATGATTAAAAAATAATAATCAGTTCACCATTTAATCAATAAATTGCATTCTCTCACCTCAAGGAAAACCCCTCTTTACAGCATACAAAGAAAGATAACCCCCTGGGATATTTTTATTAACACTATCACAAAATATTTTTTAATGTCCTCCTATACACGCACAACTGTTTTGCCATCATCGAAGCAAAAGAAATGTCCACACAAAAAATTAAAATATCAGATCACCAATTAATCATTTTGGCTTCTTTTAAGTGCAATGAACAAAAATACGTGTTCTCTTTCTATGTGTGTTTTTTTCTTCCTGCCTTTGTATACATCAGCCTCCAAGCCATACGAAAGCTTCACACCCATCCCCACTATCTTCCCTCTTCCCAGAATTGTGGTCTTTCTTTGTTCATTCGCTCCTTGTCTTGTAACTGAGAGCTATAAACCTTCTTTGTACCCATCACTTGCCCACAACCTTAGTACTTTCTGCATGAACTCAGATAAGACGGCAGGGCAAATGGAAACCACAGGTTCAGAATCATGTGGACTTGAGTTCAAATCCCAGCTCTGTCACTTCCAAGCTGCATGACCTGGGGCAAGTCATTTAATTGCTCCATCTGTCAGTTTCCAAGCTTGATAATGGCGAAAAGGAGATCATCACAAAAACAAAGTAAGAGTTGCAAAAGTAATGATTAACACATCTTGGCCACCTAGAGCATCTCAGACATTATGCTAAGAGCTTTACGTGCATGAAGTCATTTGTGCCTCACCATAAGCCAATGAGGTAGATGCTTTTTTCCCATTTTACAGATAAAAAGGCAGATCCATAAGTAACAGTGATCATTCACAGGGTGCACATCTTATAGTTAGATCCTGTTCTGATTCCATCCTAACAACAACTTGCCTACTGGTTCATTGTACTCATTTTCTAGATAAGGTCACTGAGGCTCAGAAGGACAAAGGGTTTGAGCATGTTCTCCTGGCTTATAGGTAAGGAAAGCAGGACTCTCATTTTGCCATCTCTCTCCCAACTTCTAAGTTATATGTGCACTTGGTAGACACTTGACAACTGGTGGGATCCAGGACAAGGAGAGGAAGCATGTGCTGCCCAGACCAGGGTGACTCAGCCCTTCACAGAGCTGGGTAACCTTGGCTCCTGACAATTACCCTACCATCAAGCCAGGGGTCTGGTTACAGGGAAAAGCTTTGAAGCAGGACAAGCTCAAGGGACATGGACATTGCTCAAGCCACTGCCACATCTCTATAGTAATGGTTACTGTCTGACCAGATGCAATCAATACCCTTCTGCCCTTCCCACACAGATGGGAGGTCATAAAAAGAAATCTCCAAGGAGACAAATAAAAGTTGGTGCCCAAAGTCTAGCCTGGGATGAAAAGCTGTTTTAGTCCAGAGCAAATTAAACATCAGCCCTGTCCTTTGAGGCATCAGCAAGGCAACAAAGTGCGGGATGTGGGGATGTTACATGGAATCCTTTAGAATGGGTTCAACTGAGGAGTTTGCCTATTTCACCTGGATGACTGCAACTCGTATTGAATTGTAGATGTTCTATGAGTAAGGACCAGACCGTAGCAACCCAGGCTATTTGGGGTGAAAAGGAAAGTGGGGAGCCAGAATTTCACATGTGTGAGTTATTTGGGTTTGAAATGATCATATTCTGCTGGGCATGGAGGACAGGCTGGGGCAGTTGGTTCCCATTAAGCTTAGTAGCCTGAGGATTCGCTGCATGCAGATGCATTCCGGCCCCAGCACCATCCCAGAGGCCAGAGTGCCAGGGCCCCAGTGCAGCCTGAGAATGTCCCTTCAGCTGCCGATGCAGGGGACCCCAGTGTTTCCACTGGGCCTCTAGAGAAAGAAGTAGCCAGAAAGCCTCAGGACACCAAAACTTCCAACCCTCCCATTTTCCAAGGCCCCTAATTAGGCATTTACATGACAGACCAATTAAGTCCCTGAAAGAGTGGTTACAGGCTATTGGGTAATTAGTGACGTTTTTAAAATACATTTTTAACCACACAAAACCATGTTTACACAATGTTAAGGAACTGGCTTCAAACCACAGTAGTGAAAAAAAAAAAACCTTAGCAAAGGCAGAAAAAGTCTGGCTCTGGAGGGCAAAGGGCAGTTGTGTTCTCTTTGATGTTCAGAGCATGGGTTTCATTGATCTGCCCAAAGGTTGATGGTCAGTTTTTCTGACTTCCGGAATCTGAGGGCCTACTACGTACCAGGCATTGCCCGGTGAGTATGTACCAGGAATTGCCTGGTGAGTTCAAGATACAAGATGGATCATAAGTCAGTCTTTTAACTTGAGAAACTCACGATTCTCAGTTGCACTGTGGCAGTTTTTATATTACTATCTTCATTCATGCATACACTTAGTAATCCATTCAACAAACATCAACTGAGTACCTACTGTGTGCCCAGCAAGGAAATATAAAGATAAGAAAAGGCTTGCTCTCCTCTTGAGTCCCCAGTTCAGAATCCTCTTGGGACTCTGTTTGTTATTAGCATCTTTGTGCAGTCATGTCTATATTCAATGAATGTGCCAAGCTCCTCTCTAGGCTCAGGATTCAAAGTAGAGGGAGATCTAGATTTCTCCTAAACTCACAGCCCTTATGGATTTTGTTTTTGCATTACTTTCTTCAATTCATTCATTTACTTATTTATTCACAAATATGCTGAGTTCTTACTCTGTAATAGACACAGGGCTAAGTCCTGACATTCAGAAATAAATAAGATCTGGTCCCACCCTAGGCTCAGAGAAAGATGCATGTGGTCTGTGGGACTATTCACAATAGCAAAGACTTGGAACCAACCTAAATGTCCATCAGTGATAGACTAGATTAAGAAAATGTGGCACATATACACTATGGAATACTATGCAGCCATAAAAAAGGATGAGTTCATTTCCTTTGTAGGGACATGGATGAAGCTGGAAACCATCATTCTGAGCAAACTATCACAAGGACAGAAAACCAAACACCACATGTTCTCACTCATAGATGGGAATTGAACAATGAGAACACTTGGAACCAGGGCGGGGAACATCACACACTGGGGCCTGTCATGGGGTGGGGGTAGGGGGGAGGGATAGCATTAGGAGAAATACCTAATGTATATGACGAGTTAATGGGTACAGCACACCAACATGGCACATGTATACATATGTAACAAATCTGCACGTTGTGCACACGTACCCTAGAAGTTAAAGAAGAATGAATGAATGAATGAATGAATGAATGAATGAATAAATAAATAAATAAATGTTGCATGTGTCCATGGTGTCAGCAGAGTGAGCAGCTGACAGTTGAGTTGCCAGGTGAGTTCCATGGTGAGGCAGCCCCCAGAGGAGAGAAATAAGCCCTGAGTGGTCAACTATTGACTGGAAATGGCTAAGTCATGAGTTTAAACAAAGATCCATGAGGGTGGCCAGGCATGGTGGCTCACGCCTTTAATCCCAGCACTTTGGGAGGCTGAGGCAGGCGGATCACCTGAGGTCAGGAGTTCGAGACCAGCTTGGCCAACATGATGAAACCCTGTCTCTACTAAAAATACAAAAATTAGCTGGACGTGGTGGCAGGCACCTGTAATCCCAGCTACTCAGGAAGCTGAGGCAGGAGAATCACTTGAACCCAGGAGGTGGAGGTTGCAGTGAGCCGAGATTATGCCACTGCACTCCAGCCTGGTCGACAAGAGCGAAACCCCATCTAAAACAAAAATATATCCACAGGGAGAAAGATGTGGAGTTGTGGACAAAAAAGGGTCTGAGATGGAGGCAGGCAAAAGAGGAACAATGGAGAGGGCTGATTCTAGTCCCTGCTTTGACATTAAATAAACCTGGAACCTTAAGCAAGCCACTTATTGCCTTTAGCCCTCGGTTTCCCATCTGTAAAATGGAGAACTCACCAACTACTGCATAAATTAGTAATGATGAGAGTGATAGCAACAATGTCCTATTAATATATGTAATATTGTTAATATTAACTATAATCACTGACTTTTTAAGCATTGTTCATCCAGGTACCCTTCCAAATTCTTTACATGCACTAGTCATTTAACCCTTACATAACCCAAATGAGCTGGTGCTACTACTTAGCCCCATTTTGAAGATGAGGAAAGCAAGACCCAGAGAGGGTAAGTAACTTGCCCAAGAACACAAAGCTACTAAGCAGCTTCAGGATGCATGTTCTCAGTCCCTATGAAATGAGATCGTGTCTAGGACATGGAAACGCCATGCTGACACATGCAACTGCTCAGCAAAGGTTAGTGGAACTCAAAGCTGGAAGGACTAAAAATCACTAATACGTATATTGAGCAGAGGATGGCCAGATCTCCAGCTGAATTCATTTTCCATTGCTGTGTAACAAATTACTACAAATTTGGCAGCTTAAAACAACACACATTTATTATCTTACAGTTTCCGTGGGTCAGGAGTCCAGGCAGAGTTTAGCTGGGTCCTCTGGCTCAGAGTCTCACGGGGATGCAATCAGCACATTGGCCGGGCTGCATTCCTTTCCGGAGGTTCCAGGTCTTCTTCTAAAGTTCACATAGCTGTCAGCAGAATTTGGTTTCTTGCAGATGTAAGACTGAGGTCCTCATGTCCTAGAGGGTACCTACAGTTCCCTACCATGTGACAGTTCACATCATACCAGCTTGCATCTTCAAGGCCTGCAGAGTCCTTGGTTCCAGTCTGCTGGGACAGAGTCTCATGCAACATAACATAGACATGGGAGTGATATTCCATCCCCTGTGTCATAGTCTACTGGTTAGAAGAAAGCCACAGGTGCTGCCCACATACAACGGCAGAGGATTATACAAGGACATAACTTGGCGGGGGATGGTCACTTTAGAACCAACCCACTACACAACTAGGGTAGTGTTAGAGTGTAATTGGATTGTTTGCAACTCAATGGATAAATGCTTGAGGGGATGGATGCCCCATTCTTCATGAGGTGCTTGCTTCACATTGCATGCCTGTATCAAAACATCTCATGTATCCCATAAATATACATACCTGCTATGCACCCACAAAAATTAAAAATGGAAAAATAGAGAACCAGGCAAGCAGTGCCTGCTAAACTAGATAGAGAGAAACAAAACAAAACAAAACAAAAACCCTACCTAGGGAATTGGTGGGTCCACCTCTATCTGGGGTTTCTCTGGCCTCCCCAATTTGATCAGGAATATTTCATGTCCTTTTTGGTGTTCCCATAGCTCTCTGTACTTCTGGGATCCTCAGGGCTATAGTTTTTTCATCCACAAAATGAGGGTCATGTCCTCATTTGCAGGACTGTAGAAATAATTTAATGACATAGATATGTATTTGCCTTATTGAGCACTTACTATGTGCTGAGCTCAGTTCAAGGGCTCTATATGGATTATCTCATTTAATCCCACAACAACCCTATAAGTCCATCACTATTATTGACCGCATTTTGCACTGGCAAAAACTGAGGCTCAGAGAGTTCAAGTCGCCTGCCAAGGTCACACAACCAGTAATGGTGGAAACAAAATTCAAGCACAGGGAGAGTCTGTGCTCTTCACTGTAGTACTAGACAAATTCCCATGTTTAACAGAGGAAGTGGTACATTGGAATCCCTTAGTAAATAGTAGGTGTGATTTTAACCATTTATCATGTATCATTATTTACATTTTCATTACATACTTATCTTACATCAGGGCTCATCACACTGTATTACAGAGCATCCTGTTTAATTCTCTTCCCCTACTGGACACAGAGGAGGTCTTTTTGTCTTACTCATTATTCTCCTAATGCCCAACACAATGCCTGCACACAGTGGCACTCAATAAATGTTTATTGAATGGGATTGAGCTGTGCTATGGATTTGCAAAGGACTTTCACAACAGTGGGGTAGACAGGAAGCAGCTACTATGACCCCATTTTACAGACAGGAAGCAGATATTCTGAATGAACCCAACTTGCTTACTCTGGCTTAGTCTTGCACAGCTAATAATCAGATCTGAACTCAGTACTTCTGTCTCTGCCTAAGACTACATGTGCATCCCACAGTGAGAGTGATGGTAAAAGATGTTACAACCATGATGATAATCATTTATTGAGCAGGGCTAGACTCTATGCTAAGAAATGTACCTGCCATATTTTGAAGCCCATTTTATAGATTAAAAAGCAAGATTAAAGATTAAATCACTTGCTCAAAGTCTCCCTGGTAGATTTCAAAATGGTCAAAATCTTTAACTCCTCCCTGGATTCACATACTTTGCAATGGCACTTTGCAGCTATCTCCCATCAAGAAGTGGAGTTTGTTTCCCAACCTCTCAAATTAGAGCTGATCTTGGATTTGATTTGGCCAATAGAATAAAGGAGAAGTGATGATACGCTAGTGCTAAGTCCAGGTCTCAAGAAATCTTGCAAACTCACTCTTCTTTCTCTCTCTTGCATTCTCTCTCTCGCTTGCTCTCATTCTCGCTCTAACACACTCTCTCTCTCTCCTGCCACTTGAGCTGCTATGTGCATGAAAATAAGGCCTAGCTAACCTGCTGGAGGAGAATAGGCCTCATGGAGCAAAGGTGACAGGCAGGGCTGAGCTATCTTAGACCAGCCAGCCTCAAGCTGACCCAGAAGCTGTCTGAAAACACATGAAAAACCCCAGTGAAGACTTGCCTAAACCAGCAGAGCCACCCAGTCAATCCACAGATGCATCAGTGAAATAAATGTTTGCTGTTGTAACCATCAAGTTTTGGAGTGGTTTGTTACACAGCAATAGCTAACTGATACAGTCATGCAGCTACTCAATGGCAGATTTAAATCCTAGTTCCATCTAACTCCAGAGCTCTATTATTTTTCAATTCGTACCTTTCAATCCTCATGTGAGACTCAAGTCCCAAAGCCTTGCCCAACATGCACATGCAGTGCTGTGTGCTGTCCTGTGTCAGTGACCCTGCCTCCTTGGCCAAACAGTCATGGGCCAGTCTCCAGAGCAGATTTCAGCCTTTTACCAACAGCCCATCTGACACATGGCCTGAAATGCCTCACTCACTCCTCGCCACCCATTCAAACCCTTTGCATTCTTGAAGGTCCAGTTCCAATGCCATCGCCTGTAGGAAAACTCACAGCCCTCCAGCTCCATCCTCAGACTATCATAGCATCTCCATTCACCATGCCGCCAACATTCAACACCACCTGCATCTACTTTCCTGTGATTAGCTTGTGTGCCCATATTTTATTTCTCTGCTTTGATTATATTTCTCCAGATATTACATAGAGTAGACCCTCAACTATTTCATTCCATTAACAAGTAGTTGTTGTAAACCCAGCACTGTTCTAGCTACTGGAAATAAGCCTGTGGACCAGATATGCAAGGTCCTCATCCCCAGTAGGGAGACCATGCCATGAACTAGTAGACACATAAGAAAATTCTACAGAGTAAATGGTGAAGTCTCATCTCCTAAACAGGAGATGAATTAACGCAATACTAGAGGGAAGGACTTCTTTAAATAGGGTGGTCAAGGAGGCATCTCTGAAGCAGGGGCATATGAGCAGAGACCTAAAGCAGTCAAAGGCATCAGCCATAAGAAGAACTCTTGAAACAAAGTCCCAGGCAGAGGGAACAGCAAATGCAAAGGCCCCGAGGCCCTGAGAACAGCTCTTCAAGGAAAAGAAAGCAGGTAATCACAGCTACAGCAGAGTGAGCCCAAGGAGGTGAGGTGGAAGATGAAGTCAGAGAGAGAGACACAGACCAGGCCATGAAGCCACTGGGGAAGGGTTTAAGCTCATTCCGAGTTGAGTTGGGTCAACGGAGCACTTCCCTCTTGGGAGCTCATGAACTGAACCACATGCAGCCGCATGAGCGCATCAACACTATCTTTTGTGAGTATCATAGTCTCTTCCCATCCTGGATCAATTAGGCCACTGATCTCATCACTCCTGACTTCAAAGGGGGAAAAAAAAGACAGAGAATTTACAAAGAACGATAAACACAGTTTGTAGCAGGCCGCAAGCCCATAAACTTTTACCAGTCTTTCCACTGCCCAGCATACATCACTCCCTGCCTTGCCACCAAAATACTGCCTTTATCCACAGCCAGCACAATAAAAAATAATTTTATGGAATAATATACCATCTAGGAGAAAAATCCTGGAAATAGTATTTGCCTCAATGACTCAATCTAATTTGGGATGATCAAGGCTATTATTGGGGATGCCAGGTGACAGTTACAAGTTGCTGTTTATCAAGGTTTGAAGAGCCCCAACTTTGCCATTGACTTACTGTGTGGCCTGAGGCAAGTCCTTGTTCCTCCTAGCCTCAGTTTTCCCTACTTGAAAGGATAGATTTAGACAATCTATAAAGGGCTGTCTGTTCTACATATCTAGAAGTACACAAGTACTTCTTAAGGATTCCCTAAGACTGTACTGGGTAACACTGTCATTGGCAAGCATGAGGAGGAACAGCATTTGCACACACCGCAGGTGGTCTTATCAATTGGTACAACTTTTGCGGATGACATTTGGTCACTAAGCATCAAAAACCTTTTAAAAATAGCACAAACATTTGGATTTGGGAAATGTCCCATGCAAGAATACAAAGGTGTAGTTCAATGGTTCCTAAGAGAAAGTAAGTTTGCACCTCCCCGCGAAAAGGACATTTGGCAATATCTGGAGACACTGAAGGGGGTGCTATTGGCATCCAGTAAGTAGAGGCCAGGGATGCTGCTGAGTATCCTACAATACACAGGACAGTGCCCACAACCAAGAACCAGCTGGTTCAAAATGTCAAGAGGGCCACAGTTGAGAAATCCTGGTGGAGATAAAGGACATTCCTCGCCCTAATATTGTTTCCAGAGATGTAAAATAAAATTACAAAAATTGAACCAAAATACCTTAGTGCAAAATAAGAAGGAATGCATTAAATAATGTGCATCACACACAAAAAGGATTCAATGCAGTTATGAAAAAATGAGCAGTTCTGTGGCCAAGAGCCCAAGCTCTAGAGACAGACTGCTGTCTGGGTTCAAGTCTCACCTCAACCACTCAGTACATGAATGACTTTGGACAAGTCTCTTTACCTTTCTGAGTCTCAGTTTATTCATCTGACAAATGAATATGGAAGCCCTGGCTCTCTCACAGGGTTGTTGGGCGACTCTAAACATCACATGGGTGAATCTGGCACATAGTAGGTTCAGTTCATTCCTGGCCTCTACATGCATTCGGGTTTGCAACCCCAGAAAATAACAAAAAACAGCCATTCCTGCTGAGAGGAGCCGGAAGCCAACTGAGTATGACGACTTCAGACTCTGCCATTGACACTGAACTATAATTATGTGGTGAGAGCATGAGACGGAAGCTTGATTTCACATTTTCTTAGAGGTGCCCTGTGCTGACTATCTGACATATTTTATCTCATTTCAACCTCACGACAACCCTATGAGACAGATGTAAGCATCATCCCTACTTTACATGTGGAGAAACTGAGGCTCAGAGAGGTAGGTAAGCTGTCCAAAGTCACTCACTGATAAGGAAGTGGTGCTGGTGAGATTCCACACCAGGTCTGTCTGATGCTGAAGCGCAGGTCCTCAGCCCTACATTGGATGACATTCCTAAAAGGCTTATTGAACACAGGTTTAAATAGGCTCTCTATAGAAGAGTTTACCAAGTCACATCAGGATAGAGTGATTGATTCATTCCAAGACTTTTAGTCATCTTTCATCCTGGGAAACCCCTCAGTCCTAGGTAAACCAGGATGATGGTTAACTTTCCTTGCGGTCAAGATGATGGTTCCATCTCTGATTCCCTCAATGCACCTAGGCCTGGTGAGGGAGAGTTTATGAATATGAATGTGCAGCTTTTCTAGGACTCAGAAACTTCTCTGACATGGAGAAAATGAGGCAACAGAGAGAGAGGCAGAAGCTCTGGCCAAAGTGTCAAAAACTCTGGCTCTGCTACAAATTCACTGCTTAAACCTGGAATCCAGCCATGTGCTTCTCTTATCCACTAAAAATAAATGGGATGGGGTTAACTTTCTCTGAAAGTCTTTCATCTATCATGCCAATATCTAGCCTTCCACATATCCATCCATAATATAGTATTGTGGTTGGCTGCCCAGATTTGAATACCTGCTCTGACTTTCTAGCTGTGTAACCTTAGTTAAGTTATTCACCTCTTTGAGCTTCAGTCCCCTCATCTGTAAAGTAGAGATAAAAATGGGAATCCACTTCACAGTACACGGAAGCTATTTATAATGGGGCTTTGGCATTTGGAAACTGTTCTGTAAGTATCGCTTGATATTATATCAATGCTCTTTGTAAATGAATTTATTTCACTTAGTAAATATTAACTGAATACAGTAGATGTGACACCAGAGACAGAATGAACAAAATCCTCACAGCTCTTGCCTCTTTCACATGAAAAAGCCCAATTTCAAAATCCAGATGAATTAACGACCAACTCCTTCCCTTCTGAAGTTGAGATTAAAGAGAGTGAGAGAGGCAAAGAAAGAAGGAGAGGCCGAGCTCTCCCTAGTGCACAAGCCAAAACATACATCCTGCTTTGCATGGCCAGCCATAAATCCATTGCTCGGTGAGGGTTCTTCCCAGCTAGCATGGCGACCGTTCGGAATATGCAGTATTCCTCCACAACTGGCTGTAATTACCAGCCAGATAATTACCCAGCCAACCCACTTCCCTCATATATCTCTCAGCAAGCAGGGAACAGCACAAGAAAAAAAAGAAAGAAAAAAAAAAACCTTCCTCTGTTCTTGTGAGCCTCCGAGCCTCCTAGCTAGGCCAACTTCAGGAGGTTGCTGCCAAAAGCACTCCCTCAGGAATACACTGGGTTGCCGAGCTGAGCGTGCCAATGCCTTAAATTGTTTTATGTTTTTTGTCTCTATGAATTAGAAACCATTAAGAGAAGGCCACCCAAGGAAACCAAGCACAAAATATATTTGGTTACAGATGGATGGGAGAGGTTTGTTCTTGTTTTTTTGTTTTGTTTTGTTTTTGTTTTGTTTTTTGCCTTTTTCTTCCCCCTGAAGAGAGCAAGTACAATTTTTTTATTCTTTTTTGCATGGCTGATACTTTTGGAGCCAGGTTCTTGGAGCCCAAAGAGTGTAAAGAGCACATCCTCCTGGGTGTGGAGGAGACGTTCTTTCTATAAACATCCTTGCCAAAGCAGCTGGGCTTGGCCCCGGATACTCCTCTCATATACATAGTCAAGGCGACCTTGGGAAGCATGAAAATCCTGGTGAATCAGCTGCAAATACTGGCAAGGGAAAGATACACTGCTGAGGCAGTAGCTGCATCTGTATGAGCTTCTGCTCGATCCCCAACCAGCACCACCCCCACATGACAAATGCCTCACCACCATTCCAATTCCCAGTTAAGCAAGTGGATTCTGGAGTAAGTAACCTGAGTGCAAAATCCTGCATCTTCCTCTCACCATGTGAGCAAGTTATGCAACCTCTCTGTGCCTCAGCTTTCTCATCTGTAAAATGCGGAGTATAAGGGTACTACCTCATGTGGTTGATGTCAGGATTAAATGAGCTGATGTTTAGCGAAGTACATGGCAGCTATATGTGACCAATAAGTGTTACCTACTATTAAAAGTTACTTAACTCCTCTGTTAAATGAGCTATAGCTCAGTTTGCATAGCATTAAAATGGGGCTTCTTTGGGGGTTTGTTGTAAGGATTAATTTAATGACATTTTATAGATCTGATCCCAATTCCAAAATAAATATTTTGGGCCCAGAACTGTACTGAATAGTCTATGTACATTATCTTGTTAGATCCTTATATTAATTTGGAAAACTCAGCATTATTTGTCTATTGAGAAAATTAAGCCTCAGATAAGTCACGAGTTTGAAATTTCTCTCATGCCAAATTTGTCAGATTAGAAAGATTAGATGTCAGATTGCACCTACAAAGACAGATGATGTAAAGTAAGGTTGGATGTAAATAAGTCTCCCCCTAGGATGGGAGTGTACAAGTGCTTATTAGGGATCATTCTTGCTTTTCTTTCCTTCCATATTCTCTGAAAAAACCTCATGTCTAATTTGGCTTCCTTGTCTCAGGATTGGGAAAGCCAAAATAGCAGACTTAATTTTGTGATAAGAAAGAATAATTATGTACCATCAATTACCCAATTCGAGTCTGGTTGCTACCTCAGTCTTATGGAAATGTGGTGAAGATGTTATCACTAGGAGGCGGAGGTTGCAGTGAGCCGAGATCCTGCCATTGCACTCTAGCCTGGGTGACAGAGCTAGACTGCATCACAAAAAAAAAAAAAAAAAAAGAATTGGTCATTATGTCATTTAAAAACTAAGATGACTTTAGATGGGAAGATACTGTGTAGATGCTACTTCTTTGAAAGCAGCTTCACTTCAGAACTAAAACTTTTGAGGCACAGTTTTAATCAAGTGCCACTTTTACAAACTGATAGTAATTGCAGATAGCAATTTTTGAAATGTTACCTAACTTGGCAAACAAAAGAGTTGGCAACCTTTTGTCAGTCTCCCAACCCAACGAGTTTTAGAATTGCTTTCAAATTTTACAAAGCATTGCTTCGGCACACGAAGTTGACTTTTCTCCAGGGGCCATTCCTTTTATTCTGGTTATAATGGGATCTCTTCCTAGAAGAAAGCAGGAGGATAAACCGCCTTCTGAGTTTAGTTAATATAGTCTCTTAATAAATTTTAAAAAGCTGATTATTGACTTATAAAAGTCTACATGATCCCAGGTTTTGAAGTAATGGAAATGAACATTTAATGTTTGGAAGTAACTTCCACAGGCCAGGCACAGGCTAAGGTACTTTGTGTGCCTTACTTAGGGAAACAGAGAAGGAGGGCATGAGACCTTCATAAAGGGGGAATTATGTTTGATGGAATGCAGAGGAGGGAGGAAGAGAAAGGGGTCCAGGATGACTCCTGAATTTTTGTTCTGATCTACTGAATTGACAATGGGACATTCCTTAGGCTAAGGGACATTACAGCAGAGAAAATTCAGGAAGTGGGGGAAAAAATAAGTTAGATTTGAGACCTGTAGGGTCCCCAGTGCCTGACAGATAGCCAAGTGCCAATGTCCAGGAAGCTTTGGGATAGGTGGATTTGAAGAAAAGATGCAGAATAAGAGATCTGAATTTAGACATCAACCCTAAAGATAGTCCCAGACAAGACTTAAATTGGTATTGAGATTTACCCGACATCCTACCACCCTCTCTTCTTGTTCAAGTTTGGAAATCTTGTTCATTTTCAAGGGTTACTCCTAATCTCTTGTCATTTAACTCTCAGCAATTTAAAAAAAAAAAAAAAACTTTTAGATACAGGGGGCACATGTATTTTGTTATTTTTATTTTTGAGACAGGGTCTCACTTTGTCACCCAGGCTGGAGTGCAGCAGCACAATCTTGGCTCACTGTAGCCTTTACCTCCGAGATTCAAGTGATCCTCCCACCTCAGCCCCCCAAGTAGCTGGGACTACAGGTATGTGCCACCACAACTGGCTAATTTTTGTATTTTTTTGTAGAAATAGGGTTTTGCCATGTTACCCAGGCTGGTCTCAAACTCCTGAGCTCAAGTGATTCACCCTGCTCAGCCTCCCAAAGTGCTAGGATTACAGGCATGAGCCAAGTACATGTATTTTAGATACAAGTTGTACATGTGCAGGTTACATGGGAATATTGCATCATGCTGAGGATTGGGGTATGGATCCTGTCACCCAGGTAGGGAGAACAGTACTTGATACATGGTTTTTCAACCAACACCCGCCTCCTTAGCTTCCTTATCCATCTAGCAGTCTGCAATGTCTCTTGTTCCCATGTTTATGTCCATGGGTGCTCAATGTTTAGCTCCCACTTGTAAGTGAGAACATGTGGTATTTGGTTTTCTATTCCTCACTTAATTTGCTTAGGATTATGGCCTCTAGTTCCATCCATGTTGCTGCAAACAACATGATTTTGTTCTTTTCATGGCTGTGTAGTATTCTGTGGTATATATGTACCACATTTTCTTTATCTAACTTACCATTGATGGGCACCTGGGTTGAGTCCATGGCTTTATTATCGTGAACAGTGCTGCGATAAACATATGAGTGCAGGTGTCTTTTTGGTAGAATGATTTATTTTCTTTTGGGTATATACCCAGTAATGGAATTGCTGGGTCAAATGGTAGCTCTGTTTTAGGTTCTATGAGAAATCTCCAGACTGCTTTCCACAGTGACTGGACTAATTTACATTCCCACCAACAGCATATAAGGTCTCCCTTTTCTCCACAGCCTTGCTAGCCTTTTTTTTTTTTTTTTTTAGTGGAGTCTCACTCTGTTGCCCAGGTTGGAGTGCAGTGGCACGATCTCGGCTCACTGCAAGTCCGCCTCCCGGGTTTACGCCATTCTCTCGCCTCAGCCTCCGGAGCAGCTGGAACTACAGACACCTGCCACCACACCTGGCTAATTTTTTGTATTTTTAGTAGAGATGGAGTTTCACCGTGTTAGCCAGGGTGGTCTCGATCTCCTGACCTCGTAATCCACCCACCCAAAGTGCTGGGATTACAGGCATGAGCCACCATGCCCGGCTACTAGCATCTTAATAATAATAGTTATAACCAATGTCTCTACAGGAACCATGGTTTTTAAAGCAGCTTTACCTTCCAGATCCCATTTTCTATAAGATTATTTGGGTTGAAAATGAGACAGAGCCAATTCATAACCAATTCATTAAGCAAACATGGAATGCCTTGGGTGGTGTCTCTGTTCAGGTCCTCCAGGAAGCAGAAGCCAAAACACAATTAGACAGTGAAGAGACTTATTGGAGGAGTTGCCTGTGAAAAATAAAGGAAGCAGGAGGAGGCCAGGAGAGCATTTAGACTATGACCCAGGTCTGACACCTGGGAAAGGAGACAGGGACAAAAGGAGGATTGGAAAGAAGCAGCCTCAGACTATAGTGCAGATAAAAAAAAAAAATGTCTCAGTAAAGCCAATAGGAAGCCCAAGAGCAAAGACCTCTTACCCCATTATATGAGTCCCACTTTGGAGAGAAATAATCCTGCTCTAGAACCTGTACCATGCTCAGTCATTGGATGGGCTGAGAGCAGCCCAGGGGAAATGGGGCTTCAAAGTGAACATCTGGCAGATCTAAAGCTACAGCTGTTGGAGATGTCCACTATGCTGCTACTCACAGCAGAGAGAACTGAGCAGCACATGTTCATGAGTGTCCCAAGTAGCTGAGACAGTCACAGCTGAATCCAAAGTTCACTTTAGAATAGATCATTAGATTTTCCTCCCGCCCCACCCTATCTCTCATATCTTCTTTCCTGCACAACTGCTTAATATTTCTTCTGGGCTCAATTAATAATAATAATTTGTTGATGGATAGGTATCTCTTTACGGAAACTCAGCCACATGAGCTCACCAGCATTCAAGATTTAGATCCTGGTGAATTCTCTATGACATTTCCTGCCACCCCTTTCATAAAATCAAAGATGGCCCTCAACAACACTAAGCATACATTATTCCTAGAGAAGCTCATCATTTTTTTAGATGGGGTCTTGCTCTGTTGCCCAGGCTGGAGTACAGTGGCACAGTCTCAGCTCACTGCAACCTCCACCTCCTGGGTTCAAGCGATTCTCCTGCTTCAGTCTCCCTAGTGGCTGGGATTACAGGTTCCTGCCATCATGTCTGGCTAATTTTTTGTATTTTTAGTAGAGACAGGGTTTCACCATGTTGGCCAGGCTGGTCTCGAACTCCTGACCTCTGGTGATCTGCCCGCCTTGGACTCACAAAGCACTGAGATTACAGGCATGAGCCACTGTGCCCAGCCGAAGCTCATCATTTCTAAAGGAAATAACTCTACTCCTCCCCACCATCCATCCTGATCTCAGCAAAGGATTCACATGTTCATCCCTGAACCAATCCATCACCTGCAAGGGGACAGGGATACTCTGGGTAGAAAGGTTGAATAGGAGAAAAAGGATCCCCTGATTTAAAGTCCCACCTCCAGAATGACATGGAGCAGAAAAGGGCAGTCCAAAGGGCAGGACAGCCAATAACAGTAACAGATGTTGCCTGCCCCGTGCCACACAACTGTAGTCCCAGCTACTCAGGAGGATGAGCAGAAGGATTCCTTGAGCCCAGGAGTTCTGGGTTGTCATGCACTATGCTGATGTTGTGTTTGCACTAAGTTCAGCATCAATATGGTGACCTCCTGGGAGTGGGGGACCACCAGGTTTCCTAAGGAGGAGTGAACCAGCCAGGCTGGAAACGGAGCAGGTCAGACCTACTGTACTGATCAGTACTGGATTGCACCTGTGAATAGCCACTGCACTCCAGCCTGGCTAACACAGCAAGACCCCATCTCAGTAAAAAATAAAAATTAAAAATTAACAGATATCCACTATCACCCTCAAGACAAGCTGGAAAAGAGGGAGACTCTTCAGCCGGGAAGAGAACTCACAGATCAGGCTAGGTGAGCATCATTTTATTTTATGGACCACCAGTTGAAGGTTATTTTGACCCAAAGTCCTAAGGTTGGATTTTGTCAAGCACTGAGTTAGGTATAAGGGGGGAAAATTATCAAAATAAAACTGATTATATTTATTTTTAGAACAATAAATAGATACCAGTGAGAAATGTTAGGAAGGGAGGGGAATCCCAAAATTAAACTTCAATAGTAGTAAGTACTATTGACAAATGATACATTTTCCAAACGAAAGACATGAACAATGGAATTCTCATCCCGGGTCTGCTACCTTCGAATTGCATGTTTCAGCTTGAGGCTTCTACAACCATAGACTGGGTGGCTTCTAAACAACATAAATTTATTTCTCACCATTCCAGAGGCTGGGAAATCCAAATCGAAATGCCAGCAGATTTGCTGCCTGGCGAGAGGGCCTGCTTTCTGGTTCATAAATGGCCATCTTCTCACTGTGTCCTCACATGGTAGAAAAAACTGGTGACAGAACTCTCTGGGGTCTCCTAGAAGAGCACTAATCCTGTTTATGGGAGCTCTACCCTCATGACCTAATCACCTCCTGAAGGCCCAACCTCCTAAATACTATCACATTTGGGGCTAAGATCCCAACATATGAATTTGGAGGGAACACAGACATTCAGACTACAGCACTGAACAACCCTGAATGATAACCTCCTTGCTTTCTTATCTGAAAATAAATGAGGGAGGAAGGGAGAAT
Source organism: Pongo pygmaeus (assembly GCF_028885625.2). Taxonomy (NCBI): domain Eukaryota; kingdom Metazoa; phylum Chordata; class Mammalia; order Primates; family Hominidae; genus Pongo; species Pongo pygmaeus. Next base: position 114,416,659 of record NC_072383.2, read on the forward strand.
CTATTTATAATAAGATCATTATAAGAATTCTTTGAGATCATAAGTGTTAAGCACCCAGCACAGTGCCTGAAACTTAGTGTTCAATATATTTGTGTCTAATATTATTAAACTTGAAAGATTCCATGCACTTCAGCTGCCATTGGCTTCCAGCTCTCTAATACCAGTCAGCCATGCCAGCAAAAAAAAAAAAAAAAAAAACCCTTTGCTTCATAATCCAATAATCCCATGGAGCCCTAAGAAGGGAAGGAAAGTGTTCCAAGCCCAACGGGCTATTTTTGGAGATGAAACTTCATCCCATTATTTGCAGAAGAAAAAAAGGGAATGGGTCAGAGAGTGGTTCTTCATGTTATCCTATGCCTACAGTTCATTGTGCCTGGGGGAAGGTTCCATTAGAGAGCAAGAGTGAGCAAGAGAGAGAGAGAGAGAGAGAGATGTTTCAACATCTTAGAACACAAAGCACCTTTACAATTGTCCTTGATTTATTGCATCTCTGAGGCTGTCTTTTAGCTCCAACCACAGTCTGTTTCGGGTCCACCCAAGTTTCTGCTCATGTAGATACAAGGGCCTGGCACAGGCCTGGAGAGAAAGGGCCCAAAGATTCTCATGTGCCCTCCTCTTAGGCTGGCCCCTTCTTGAGGCATGAGGACACTCCAAGTTTCTCGAGAGTCCTTCCTGTCAAGCTTTGTTTCTTTTATCTTTTAGAGGCTCATCTGGCCAATCTAGATAATTCAGAGATTTCAAAAAAGGATGCAGGTATAAAAAAGGGCTCTTCTTTGGAGATCTTGGTTTGCAGGCATGTTGGCTGCCAGAAGGTGGTGAGATACTGGCTTTCTCTTTGGTGAGATGAAATAAAGCAAATGGCAAAGGAGAAAGTGCTCCCTGAATAAATATTGATGGGAGGAATGCACTTTTAACTTTAGCAGGTGGGTAGTGAGTGCTGTGCCTAAGCTTCCCATGTAGAACCTACACAGGGAGGGGCCTGGCATGCTCAGTCCAACTTCTTCATGGTCATCTTCAGTGAAATGAGAAGTTGGCATGACTTTTGAAAAGAGCTTAGGTCAAGACCGCACTCTCTAAGCTTGTACCATGAAAACACACAACTAGAATGCTAGTATTGGGTGATTATTGTGTGTTAGACTATGTACCTCATTCAAATTAAACTTGCTAGGAGAAAATTATAGAATGCTTCTGTCACTCCATGAGTGCAACAGTATTAAAGTACTCATTGTGCATTGTAAGAATAATCAAAGTAGCCCCAAACAGCAATGCTAAGAAGGCAGTAGTATTATCATGATTACCATTTTCTAAATAAAAGTGAAGTTCTAGTAAAAAGAAGGAAAATGACCCATTGACTCCACTCCTAGCTATGTACCCAACAGAAGGACTGCATATGCTGCAAACATATGAGAATGAGAATGTTTATAGCCTCTTTATTCAAACTAACCACTCAGAATGGTACAAACACCTATCAAAAGGAGAATGGATTGTATTAATGGGTTAATGGATTGTGGTGTATTCGTGCAAAAATACTATATCAAGATAAGAAATGAACTATTGCTACACACAACACGGATGAATCTCACAAATTACTAGGTTGAGAGAAAGAAGCCAGACACAAAAGGGTATATTCTGCATGATTCCATTTATGTGAATTTCAAGGACAGGCAAAACTACTCAATAGAAGACAGAAGTCAAGGTAGTGATTACCTCTTGCTGTGGGTATATATACACTAGGAAGCAACATGAGGGAACATTATGGGGTACCATAGCTTAATCTAGTTGATAGTGATACAGACACACACACACACACACACACACACTCTCACCTAACATTAATGCGCTGTTACTTTTTGTGTGTTTTACCTAAATAAATTTGCAAGTAACAAAAGAAAGAAGGAAGGTGGGAGGGAGCAAAGAAACTTGCACAAAGTCTTCCAGCTAGCAAACGGCAGAAATGAAATGTGATCCCAAGTCTGCCTGGGTTCACAGAACACTAACTACTGGGATATACCGTCTACCAGCTGGGTTTATGTTGACTATTGAATAAACATTTGTTGATGGATGAGTGTCTTTTTATGGAAACGCAGCCACATGAGCTCATCAGCATTCAAGATTTAGATCCTGGTGAATTCTCTATGACCTTTCCTGCCGCCCCTTTCAATATCTTTAGTGGTTCTTAGTGGGGAACACTCAGCTACAGCAAGGATATAATGAGCTGCTACTGCAGGCTGAAGTTCCGTGCTGAATCTGGCCTCTTGTTCTTAGGCCATCATCAAGGGAATGTGGACAAGAAGAACAGAGACAGGTATTGATCCTTGTTCATTATTTAAATGCATATGGCGGCAGGCAGCTTTGCTCAATAAAACCCTGACAGAGATGCCTCAGGCCTGAGTGATGACCCTAACAACATCCACGGGTGCCTTACGGGGCCTGAGACTCAGTTTCCCCAACTAAAAAGAAAGAGTGTTGATTGGCCCATCTGGTCAATCCAGATGGCTTCAGGGGCTATTTTGTTTACTCTTACAATGTGCAATGAGTACTTTGATATTTTTGTACTCATGGAATGGGGGAAGCAGCCTGTAATTGTCTCCTACTAAGATTAATTTTAAAAACAGTATCTAAAATATTGCAAATTTTCTAAATTTTCAGGTTGTTCAGAGTGGTTAGACATCTCAAACCTGGCGAGACAGACTTTTGTTTTCACGCTCAGCCACTGCTTGCTAACACTGTGAGCTTGGGCAAATTGCCTTACCTCTCTGAGCCTCAGTTTCCACTTCTAAAACTGGAGATTGGATTCATATATACCTCATAGGGCTGTTGTAAGTATTAGATGAGTTAGAACGATTAGCACAGTGCCTGATACAGGCTACTCTTTCAATAAATATGCTATTCTAATATCAATAATTATGATGATGATAATGATGATTAGAACAACTAGTATTATATACCCTGGAGTCACTACTTAGCAGTAACCAAACTAAGTAGCATTTTCAACTAGCATTTCAATCCTAACAATGACTTCTGACAAATCACCCAATCTTTCCCATTCTTCATTTTCCCACCTAGTCTCTAGGACTAGATGACCTATAAAGGCTCTTTTAACTCTAAAACTGGGATGCTGTAAAGTAAGGTCTTGAGGATACTTCATCTGTGTGCCCACATTTGGAGTTGTGGCTTTGTAGAGCAGACTCCTGGAGTCTCATTTCTGTAAGGACTCTATAGATTGGGAGAGGGGAGTTGGTAAAGAGAATTCCTTCTGTGACTGATAAAGAAGTCCTGGGACTCTGGAAAAATCTTTTCACCAAAGTTTTCCCCCTAACACTTACGGTAATTACACAAGTGGGCAATGTGCTCTCAGAAGTTGAGGCCACTCATTCATTCATTCCATACACATTTGAGGTGTCTCTCAAGCCAGTGAGGCTGTACATGTCCATTTTCAGTTATAATGAGGCAAGGGAGTAGCAGGAAGCTCCAGGTGGATTGCCTGAGTTCAACACACCTGAGCTCTGCACCTTGAGTTTCCTGCCCCCATTGTGTACACAAAACCCTACCTTCTCCTACAGATTAGGGTCAATAATTCCTCCTGGTTGATGATTCCTTACTGGCTCATTTCTGGACCCAGAAAATCCAAAGCACCCTGGCTACATCTGTAGCCTATTGTTCAATGTGACATTTGTTCTGCCCCTAAAAATGTGTCCCCTTGGGCACCAGGACCTCCAACCTGGAAGAACCCAGAGTAGAGGGAGCAGGAAACACAAAACACCCCCAACAGGTCACTAGGAATGATACTAACTGAGGCCATTCCTGCTTCCACTCCCTGGATACTGGACACATAGTTTTTTCTGTTGAGGACACAGCACCATGTAAGGGTCTCCGATCTAATGCATACCCTGTATCCTGAAAGGCGGCTCCCATCTATCCGCAGTGTTGCTTCCAAGTTGGTGTTTCAGCTACATCTTTAGAGGGCTGTTTCAGAACTCTATGAAGCTAGCTTTTTCTAGAGTGTGTGGTATGTTTTACAACTAATAGTTATAAATTTGTGTCCACTAGTCACATGCTCTGTTGCATGGAATTCCGTACATATAGATTGGGCATTCTACAAGCACCCAGATAATGGTGTCGGCTGAAGATCTATGGGCAGGAAAAGCAAACCCATACCTGGATTCAGTGTCCATCCTGATGAACTGCTGCTCCTTCCAGGATAAAAAAGGGCCTAATATAATCAACTTTCCACCAAGTTGCTGACTTTTCTCCTCAAGGAACAGTGCCATACAGGACTCAGTGTTGGACACTGACCCATTGGACATTCAGAGGCAGCACTAGATCAGCCGTGAGAAAGAGTCCATTTTATTGGGTTTCTATGAATGCCAGCTGACCAAGTCTTTTTGTCTACTTGTGGTTTCAGTACTTTTGTATGCTTTCTATAGTATGTTTTTATATGTGTACAAACATCTTCACACGTTATACCAACTCCTTTAGTTCTATCCACATGCTTATAAGCCCAGACCTCCTTGCCTTTGAACTTTCAGCCATTTTCCTAGGCCCTTGACCAGGCAGCCAGGTCATTAGCTATTGTCCAGGAATCTATATATATTCTCACCTCAAGTCACTTTTCCTTCTATATAAAATAAATAATAGGGTCCACCTGTCACAACTTTGCAGTTAGGAATATTTTCCCTATTCACTTCTCTTTCAAAGCAGCCCCTGCATGTGGCTGTAATGCTGCACTACACATCTCCAGCTTACACCTGCATACCAAGTTGACTCATCCATAACCAAGTTTGCAGCCAGATTATGCTGACATTTAACCCTAGGTATTGGCCTGGCAGCCAGAAGAGGAGGTGGGTGAAGCTCCCAAGAGGGTGGCATATGTTACCCCTAGCAAGAGTGTGTCATTGACAGTCAAAGACCCCTCACCATCCACCAAGCGTGACAAGAATATCTGAGCCTCACACATCCCTATTGTGGCTGAGAAGATGAAATGAGGATTCTTCCTGTTCACAGCTTCCAGCTTCATTCCTCTTTTGAAGAAGTTGTGGGAAGAAAATGGTGGTTCCTAGATATAAGGGCAAGATCCCTAGAGCATCTCCTAGGGGAGAATTTCCGGCAGTTACTAGAAGGGATAGTCCAACTCTTCAAGCTCTGGAGGTTCATGGAAGTCTTAAGAGACAAAATATTCATGGGAATTCATCTAGATGTCCCTATCCCTCCCTATGTCAGAATCCGCGGTTTTTCCAGCCAGGGTCCAGATTTTATAACAGATCAGCCTTGGCTGAGCATTTAAACCTTTCTAGAGCTCTGTGACTATCAGGTCCTGAGTCTACTTTTCAGCTGTGTCCACTCTCTTATTTCAGGTAGTAAGATCTTCTTTGTAAGGTACCATAAAAGGCTCTTTGGCTCTCACACTTACCCTTTAATTTTTTGATATTGGCCATCAGATTCTCATTATTCCTCTGTAGGGCATCAATATAACTTACCAATAACTAGCCAACTCCACTGTCTTTAAATGCATTGCTCCCTTCCCCCCGTGTCTTTCAAATGTCTGAACCACTATACCTGCAAGGATGTTCTCCTCCAACAGGGTATTTTTCTGGGTCACCATCAGTTATATCTTCAGCAATTAGGCTGCCACCTCACATCAGGGACTATCAGTGACTCACATCTTTGATCGCTTGGGATGGAGTCTTCTTTGCCTGTTGGGCTGTGAGTGGGCCAGTCCCAAATCCTCAAAATCTTATTTTCTGCTTTCTTGGATCCCTCTTAGTACCACCTGGGTTAGTCTGGATACTCCAAAAAGCAGACTCTAAGACAAAATTACACCTGCAAGAGATCTACTGGGGGTAATACCTGTGAAGGATGAAGAGGAGGAAGCAGTAATAAGCAGGAAGAGCCATCAGACCATGATGAAGATCCAATACTCACAGAAAGAGATAGTAAAGGAAGGAGTATTGGGTGGGAAGAACCTTGGACTGTAGCTTAGTTTTAAAAATCTTTTAGCCAGGCCAATGAAAAGTCCTTAAGCCAAAAGTTCCTTGTTAAAGAAGTTCCACAGCCTGTGGAAAGGAACCTGTATCAGTACCCCCTAAATAACTCAGTTACTGGCTGGGGAAGCATCGACTCTTTGCAAATTGGGTAATGCATCCAGGAGGAAGGCAGCTGGGACTATCAATCAACAAAGTGTCTCATTACACGAGATCTGAGTGGCACATTTTCATGGTCACCAGACTGATAAACCCCGACTGACCTGAAATATCTACCATGTGTGCAAAAATGTGCTAGACACTGAAACTATAATGGTCATTAAGGTAGACATGGTTTCTGTTCACAAAATCAAATGGAAAACTTTAACATATGTGTAACATATGAAAATTGTCAAACGTAATAACTGTTATATATTAATGCATTAAATGTAAATATATTACCCTGAGATAACATATCACATGTACCTATATTAAAATATAATTTCCAGCCAAAATAATAATAAAATAGAAGCTGAAAATAATAATTTCCAGCTCCTTCAAAAGGAGCACAATATCATCTATGTTAGTACATTCTATGATGTTCACACAATGACAAAATCACCTAACAATGCATTTATCAGAATGTGTCCCCATTGTTATGTGACACATTACTGTATTGGGAGGGTAGCATTTGGAGTTTATTTCAGTCCTGACTTTGTTTTCAGTGCCTTTGAGATACTCAAGTGAAAATGTTTGGAACACATCTGGTTATATGCCCTGGAGCTCAAAGGAGTTGCCTGTGAGACAGATACATATTTGAGAACCACTAGTATTTAGATGGCATTAAACCCATGGGGCTGGATAAAGTCACCTAGGGAGAGAATATAGGGTAACAAGAGAAGAGGGTCTATGGCTAAGCCTAGAGATCCTCAGATACAGGTTGAATACTCCTTATCCAAAATGCTTGGGACCAGAAGTGTTTTGGATCAGTTTTTTTTTTTTCAGAATATGGAATATTTGCATTACTCTTTCCACTCCATCATCTTTAATCCAAAACTCCAAAACCCAAAATGTTCCAATGAGCATTTCTTTTGAGTATCACGTCACCACTCAAAAAGTTTTGCATTTTAGAGCAGTTCAGATTTTGGGTTTTCAAACTAGGGATGCTCAATCTGTATTTCGTAGCTGTTGAATGTATTTAATGACATTTTTCCTTTTTTCAGGACCACACATAAGGAGGAGGATAAGGCAAAGAGATGGAGGAGGATAAGGCAAAGAGATAGAGAAGAAACAGCCAGAGAGATAGGATAAGGGTAAAATGGGAGATTAATAGGAGATAATGAAGTTACTCAAGTCAAGTGATATAGTTTGGATCTGTGTCCCCTCCCATGTCTCATGTTAAAATGTAATCCCCAATACTGGAGGTGGAGACTGCTGGGAGGTCATTGGATCATGGAGTCAGATTTCTCCCTTTGCTGCTGTTCTCATGATAGAGTTCTCACAAGATCTGGTTGTTTAAAAGTGTGTAGCACCTCCCTCTCTCTTCTTCCTCCTCCAGCCATATAAGATATGCCTGCTTCTCCTTTGCCTTCCACCATGATGGAAAGTTTCCTGAGGCCTCCCCAGAAGCCACTGTGTTTCCTGTATAGCCTGCAGAACCAATTAAATCTCTTTTCTGTTTAATTACCCAGTCTCAGGTATTTCTTTACAGCAATGTGAGAACGGAGTAATACATGAAGTGAGGAAGCATGTCAAGAGAGGAGAGTACTCAATTCTGTCAAATGCCACTAAGAAATGACATAACGAGCAGTGAAAATACGCATTGGATAGTCAAGTACAGTGAGTACTCCAACATCCCCACTGGATTTAGCAGCATCATGGAGATCTTTTCAAGGACTGTCTGGAGACTGGTTTGAGTGGCCAGATGGAGACGTAAGCCAGACTGGAGGGAATTAAGAGTGGGAGGTAAGAAAATAGAGGCAGTGAATATACAGAACTTGATCTAAAACTTGTCATTTAAAGCGACATCTACACGCTTGATTGTACAGGTATGAGGAAGTATGCATTATGCTTCCATTATTCCAGCATGATTGTGAAAAAGGAAGTAGAGTCTCAGATTTTTCTATGCGCTTTGAACCTTACTTTCCGATGAGTTCAAATCCAGTGGAATGCAGAGCTTTGAAGGAGTAAAGCTTAAGTACTCACATGCATACACACATTCACTCACACACACATGCACGAGCATACACACACATTTTAAGAGGCTTATATACAAGCTCATAATTCTTCCTGGACATCAAATAGTTCTTTACAGGCTCCATTTTGTTGACCTAAGTAGACTGAAAATTAAACAGAAACATAAGGATTAAATTTCCCTGGAAGTACCAGGGCTCTGAGGAAAAATAAGGAGAAAGAACGAAATGTCTGGATGGTCACGCTGTGGTTTTTCCTTTCCTTCGTGATTCCAAGACTTTGCAAATGCCATTGTAGACAGCCTGCCAAACCCATATGACATCAGCCAACATATCCCACCAACACCCTACCCTAAAGCATCTTCTCCATGCCATCCTCTGTGTGCGAGAAGGAAGTGGGATGACAGATCAGTGTTCTCATGTATTAATGAGTGGAAGCAGAGCCTCACAGACTAGCTGGCTTCTTAGAGAAAAGAATTCAGACACAATACCCTTTGTTTTAATCTGAGAGCCATGTATTTATGACAAATTGGGAGTGAACAAGCCTGGATAGGGACAGTGCCATCTTGCAATTCTCTGGTGCTTTTGCAGTAAGCCATGGCTGTAGAAAGCTGTTTTTTCAGTCTGGCTAGGATCCATTCTACCTGTCAGTTGGCGTGAACCTTTCCCACCAATATACATATGAAGCAGACCCTGCCAATCAGAGCATTCCATTAGGGATTGGTCCAAAGATAAGCACATGACAACTGACAGCCAATCAGAGAAGTGAGAGGCTTAATTCCAAGTCTTTTGTTGGAACTACCAGGGGAGGGTGTGGGGGAAGGAGTTATTTTCTGTTTTACTTCAGGCTAGGAGAATAGCACACGAATCTGGAATGGTTAGTATCATCTTTTCATATTATTACAAAGGGAAAACCTCCAGATAATGGAGCCCATACAGGGAAAAGTAGGACCCAAGAGGCAATAGAATAAAATGAAGTCCTGAATGTATAATTTCAGCCCTTGTATGAAGCCATACCTAAATTTAAATCCACTGCTGTCTTTTTTCAGTAACTTGAGCCTATAAATGTATTTTCATTTAATCCTGTTGCATTAGAATTCTGTAGTTTTCAACTGAGAGACCTTCTTGTGCCAGCCTTATTTCAGGTGCCTATAATATTATGAGATATCATTTGGGAAATTATCCTATCTTCAATTTACTCATGGATAAATGACAACAGGAATTGTTCCCATCTGAGCAGTGCTTCACACATTCTAGAATGCCCTTACCAAGGGTGACTATTCAAAGTGGCCATTTTAGTTGTTATAGCCAACATCTGCTGACACCTGTTGCAACAGGTTCATCCCCATTCCATCTAGATTGCTAAATATTTTTAGTATCACCTCTGCTTTAAACTACATGATTGCATTTACATTGCAAATCCAAGCAGGAGCCAACCAAAGACTAATGCCACAAAGCTCATTTTATAGATAAGCAAGGTAAAACTCAGAAGTGACTTCCTCGAGCAAATAAAAGGCCAAAACTGGTTTGAAATTGGGAATTTGGTTTCAAGGCTCTGCACCTCACTGTGTTCTACACAGAATGCAACTTATATTTTTTCCCTTACTATTTATCATAAAAGAGACTAAGGGATTTATATGCATTGAACAGACACAACAGACTCCAAGAGGTAGGTTTTATTGGAGCCTTCATTTCACATATAAGGAAGCTAACATTCAGTGACATTAAGGTCACTTTCAAAGGAAATGACAAAAACAGGATTTGAACTCAGATCTGCCTGCTCTAAAAAACGATGTGGCTCCTACCCTCAAGAATCTAGTTGTAGAGACAGGATACGTAAACCTTTATTAACCATAGGCTAAAAAATATATTGGATATAATTATACTCAGGTAATATATATTATATGAGATCAGGACAAAGAGCAGTTAACCGAGTTTGAGCCATCAGGAAAAGCTATCATACAGGATTTCAAATTAACTCCAGAAACATTTTGTGATTTATAATTCTGTGGCTACTTTGTAGAAACTTGATGAGCTATATTAAAAGTCTTGAAGAATGAATGGGGCTTAGTTATACAGAGACAAGGGAATCCTGGGCAAAATGGCCAACACTCAAAGGCATCTAAACATGGTAAAAATCTAGAATGTTCAAGAAAGAAAGCCAATCTGCCTAGGTTAGGATTGGTAAATCAGCTTTGTTTTACATGCCAAGCCCCATCAATTGAGAGTGGCTGACTGGAGTACTGTGTTAAAGACAATGGTGAGCTACTGAGGAATCCGGAAGAAGAGTTCTGAGATTGCTTCTTGATGTCTGCCACGGACATGGGATGGGAACCTGAGAGCCCAAGTGCCATGTATTTGCCATCATAAGACTGCGGAGTATAAGATACATTAAAGGATGAGTAAGGGAGAAGGCTGAAGAACTATCTTAGGGTAAAGAACAGAGAATTATTTTCTGTGATATGGAGTTCAGACTTGATTTAACAGACAAGAAGGAGTGATTGTGAGTTCTTGAACAGAGGATGCTCTAAATAAAATTAGAATAACTAGAAGGCAGTCATATGAAATTTGGTTCCTGATCATTCACAACAGCTTCTGGACTGACCTTCTTTTCAGAGTTGGTCATCAGTTATCAAAGCAATGCTTTAAAAAGAAGAAACAAATGATTTATATATTCACTGTTGGGTTAAAGCTCAAGTTGGAAGCAAGCACCTGGCCTTCACCACGGATGCTGGATTAGCTAATAAAATCCCAGATACCACTGGCACAACCCTGACATCCCAATGGTCATTAGGCCATCTCAATTGTATTCTTGAATATGGTGTTTCCCAGGCAGAAATTATGTCACTGAAGATTTAGATCTGGCCCAATCTCATCACAGGTCATCATCCTGTGACACTGTTATCATTCTCATCCTCATCATTACTCAGATTTATTGAGCATATAGTATGTGCTAGGGTAAGCCTTACTTTACATTTTTATCTCAGTTTATCCTCATAACCCTGAGAAGGAGTAGCGTGCCCATTTTATAGATGAGTAAAATGAATCTTAGAGAGGTAATGTAAATTGACCACGGTGGAACTAAAGATACAAACTGAGGTCTGTCTGCTGCCAAGGCTGTGCTCTTTACCATTGTTGTCACTTAGGCCATGGCTGTGCACACGTAGGCTCCAGCAAATACTATCCCCACTTACATCATAGCATGCAAACCACAGACAAGCCCATGTGAGTGCCTGCTGGGACTCTGAATGCCGCCCCACTCCTTTCCCAGATAACAACAGAGTCACAAGAACCTGGCAATTAATTCTTATGTTAACCACACACCCCAAAATACTTACTGTCAAGAAAGAGGCTTGGGAGTGTCTCATCCCCAAAACATCATTTCCAGGGTTCATAGTAATATTTCCAAAGCATTAAATACAGTTCTGAAATTGGGGCACAGGGGACCTCACAGATTTTGATTTCATAGATTGTGATCGAGGTTAAACCCTTACTTTCCCAAGATCTGGCCACAACCCCTTCTGGAAACCTGGGCTTTATTTTAATTTTCTGAAACATCTAAAACTCCCAGAACATGTAAGGGCAATTCTCTGCCCTTATATGCTCTGTTTAGGAGGGTGACAACAACAAAAACAAAACCTCCAGATACAACTAATGCCATATTTTAAATACCTCTCTGAGAAGTTGGAAGGTAACCAGAAACTCTCCCATTCTGATTTTCTGGTTCAAGAAGCCTTTGTTTATTTAACTGAGACATAATAAGTCAATTTTCTTTTACCTTTAACCTCTTAAAACACTCTGTGGTTTTTGTAGATTTCCTTTTCACATGTACAATGACACTAGCTTCTGTTTTTATTACATATAAAAGCTGCCCACTCTCCATCAAGCCCATTTTTGTAAGAATCCATTTCAGGGTATTTAAAAAACTGAGTAGAACATCTCCCCAAAAGCTAAAGAACTTTTCTTTCTTTCCCTTCATGTTTGCTTGAATCTGTACAATGGAAACATTGTAAAATGTTATGAAAGTGTGACTCCCCAAAACATTTATTTAGGGAAAATGAAGATTCCTATGGCCCAGTTTGTAGTGCCTCATCACTGCATCAGTCAGGATAAGTTGAGTTTTACTGCAGTAACCAACAACCCCCAGTCTTAGGCCCTTAAAACAGCAGAGCTCAATTTCTCATTTGCACTACGTTTCTTTTACACATCATCTAGGGGTCTGCCCACCTTGTCCTCACTCTGGTACAAGGCTAACAGAGCAGCCAACATTTAGAAACTTCCTTATTACTACGGTAGAAAGACAGAATGCTGTTAATTGCATGCTAGCTCTTAAAATTTCCACCCAGAAGTGACACGTCACTTCTACTCACATTTAGTGCCAAAGTAAGTCACCTGGCCACGGCCCCTCCTCATTCCAAACTGCATGAAAGTCCAACTCTTTGCAGAACAAAGTCAGAAAATATTGAATAGCCTTCATGACTTCTGCTATCGCCACATCACACTATCTGGGAGGAAGGTGTGCATAACAGTAGTGATGAAAGCTCATCTTTATTGAGTGTCTACTAAGTACCAAATAAGAGCTTAAAGGTTTTGCATGTACCGTCTCCTTTAATCCTATGACAACTTTATAAGATAGGTGCACTTCACCCCACTCTAAGGATGAGGAACAAGAGAGGGACAAGGAAGTTTAGTCACTTGTTCAACATCACCCAGCTAGTAAAGGGTTGTGCTGGGACTTGAACCCAGGTATTCCAGTTGCAGACTGTTTGCTCCTAACAGTTCACCAAAAATGCCTCCCAATGCTACTATTGCTACTGCCACTAATACTCCTCCTTAGCTCAATTTTTCTCATCTATACAACGAAAATAATAATCCTTACTTATGATACTTGTGGGTTACCTGAGAAAATAAAGCAAAAATGCTTCCTAATGTAGGGTTTTGCCATATACTATCTGGTTTGATCCACACAATTATCATGTAAGGTGAATTGGTAAAAATTTATTAACCCAATTTTATAAGGGAGAAAACAGACTCAACAGGATACTTAATGTGTCCAAGGTAACAAGTGAGTAGGGGCAAAGCTAGGATTCACGTCTTCTGTATTACAAAACAATGCATTCACAATACAACCTATCTTGTCCCCCAGAACAACTCAAAATCAAGGATTCTAGAAACCAAAACCAATCAGTTTTGATCAATGGTCCTGACACTCCACAGCACTATAGAAGCACATAAAGGGAGACATCCCAAAGCAATTTCTTAGATTTATTCCCAAACACTCAGAAAGGTTACCATAATTTTTGGTGGGAAAAATAACAGAACCAATAACTGTTAGAACTGATTTTATCCTGAGCTATATCTAGGAGAGGCAGCATTCTTACTGCCACCGTCTAGTCACACACACCTAAGGCAGACATTACTAATCAATCAGCACACTTCCCTACTAAGACCAGATACAGCTTAAAAATTCTCCTCAACACTGTAATCCAGGCAGCCACCAAAGTCAGTCATGGCTGGGACTCAAGAAGAAACATTTTGCCATCTGTTATGATTATCTATTGCTGCACAACACACTACCCCAAGACTTTGTGGCTTGAAACATTATTTTCATTTTTCATTATTTTCTGGGTCAGGGATTTGGACAGGGCTCAGCTGGACAATTCTCAATATGTGGTTTACTAAGGGCCACTCAGCTGTATTTAGCCAATGGCTGAAAGTTCAGGGGGTTCCAAATTGCTTCAGTGGGGACTTCTAGAAGGCTGGGCTCAGCTGGGCCACCTCCCATTCCATGTGGTCTCAGAGCCTCTCCATGCGGAATCTTCAGCACAGTAGTCTGACTTACATAGCTGCTCAGAGTTTCGAGAGTGAGCAGGAAGTGTAATCTTCTAGCCTTTAACTCCCAAACTGAATGTCACTTCCTCCATATTTTATTGGCCAAGCAGTTACAGAGCCCACCCAGATTGAAGGGGCAGAGACATAGACCTCACCTCTCCATGGAAGGCACGTGAGAAAAAAATGTGTGGCCATTATTAAGCAAACTTCGTCTTTACTCTAGAACAAACACAATGGAACAGATGGACTTCCCTTCAAGAAAGATCTTCTAAAGAACCTTCTTCAAGTCTTCCCAACTCCCTCTATCATAAAAACTAAAATGAAGCCTACTGCCTTCTAAGAATAATTGCTTTTCTTGATTGAGCATTTACTAAATGCCAGGCACTAGGCAAAATGCTTCACATGCATTACCTTACAAACACTACACAACAGCCTTGAAAAGCAGAAATTCATATCCTCAGTTTACCGGTAAGAAAACTGAGGCTTCCCAGTTTAAGTACCTTACACAAACTTACACAGACAGGATGCAAAATTTTCTTTGTGTGGTTCCAAAGCTTTTAACTTCCCTGTTCCTTAGACAAGGATTACCACTGCCAAGTGTTTTTATGGACAAGTCTATGCTGCTATCTGATTGTCACCACACTTCTTCCTTATAACAAGCAAGACCCATAGCCAGGGACTGGCCAGACCCTCAAGCCACAAGATCTTCCTGTGACAAGCACAAACTTTGAGAAGCATCTTGTGTGGGGCAGAATCCCAGTGAGAAAAACTTTCTGAATTCCTTCCTGGAAATAACAGCCAGGTTGGAGGCCCTAAGAATCAGAGTCTGCAACACTGTCAAATGGAACTCTCTTAAGGTCATGGAAACGTCTATGTCTGCACTATCCAATATGGTAGACGCTAGCCACATAGAGATATTGCACACTGGAAATGTGGCTGGAGCAGTGGAGGAACTGACTTTTAAATTGTATTAAGTAGCCATGAGTGGCTAGTGGCTACCATATTGGACCACACAGGTCTAGAGGGTTCAAATTCAAGTATTCACTCCCTCAACCCCAGAGCTGTTTTACCAGCTGACTCCACCAAGCCACTTCTCTTCAGCCAAGTAAGGATCCATTTGGACAGGCTTTCCAGATGGCATGCCAATAGCCTGTAGTCCATAAATAAAAAGAAATGGAAATTTCTATTTATTTATAAGGGTCATCCTGTTCCTGTTCCTGAGTCACAATCATCCCTATTGCATTAGGCCAAGTCAGCCTCACTGCTTTATGTCACTTGGCTGGCCCTTGAAGGTGTGATTTTGAGAATGCCATTCCACATACTCTATCTCATACAATTTTTTTGTCTCAGATCCATAACATTCCTTATTAAAATCTCCAGCAGCTGACAGCTTTAACCCTTCTGCCCTGCAGTAAAGTTCCCATCTCTCTTTCCAAATTTCCTTCCTGTTAACATCCTACCTTGTCAAATTTAACTCCTGTAGACTTAGATAATGAAAAGATGTAGGTGAAAAAGGAACTCAAACTTCCTAGATATGGAAGGTGGCTCCATCAGATAGCAGGGTTTAAATGTTACCTCCCTTATGAGTTAGACAAAGGCTTTCATAGTTTTTGCCCTCTTTGAATTTAAATTTTTTTGTGCTGCCACAGGGGAAAAAAAGAGGTATGATATTGGTATTCCCCTTATACAGTTGATTTCATGGGAATTTGATGGTTCCAAAGCTTTTCTAACAGTCACAAAATTACTTTTGATAAGTGTTTTGACAGGTGCCCTCCCCTCACCCTCCAGCAAGTGTTTTTAACCTGAGATCTGCAAAATCCCAAGAGGCCAGGGTTGAAACTCAATGGCTCTGTGATTCTTTTTATCCAGAAAAAAAAAATATATATATATATATATAATCTTTATTTTTCTTAACCTCTAACCAAAATTAGCATTTCCTTCAATAATGAAGGTAGATAGCAAATCACAATGATATTAATGGTCCCTGTGAATCTGCCATCCGTAGAAACCGTATTTTTATATTGCATTTCAATTGTCAGAGAAACCTCCAAATAACATGTGCACTCATCACCATTTTGAGTTATCCTAATCATGTGATGAATTAGACTAGACCTAGTTACTTGATGAATTAACTTAAAAACACATACATTTTTATAACTTATAGTTGTGGTATTGTGGTTTCTTTAATCTTACTACAGCATTTAAATATAGTCATGCATTGCTTAATGATGGGGATCCGTTCTGAAAAATGTGTCTAGGCAGTTTTGACATTGTGCAAACATCATAGAGTACGCTTACACAAACCTAGACGGGACAGCCTACTACACACCTAGGCTGTATAGTATAGCCTATTGCTCCTAGGCTACAAACCTGTACAGCATGTTACTGTGCTGAATACTATAGGCAATTGTAACACAAAAGGGAAGTATTTGTACATCTAAACATAGAAAAGGAACAGTAAAATTACAGTATAAAGGACGTATGATTTATAATCCTTTGGGTATATACCCAGTAATGGGATTGCTGGGTCAAATGGTATTTCTAGTTCTAGACTGGACAAAGAAAATGTGGCACATATGCACCATGGAATACTATGCAGCCATAAAAAAGGATGAGTTCATGTCCTTTGCAGGACATGGATGAAGCTGGAAACCATCATTCTCAGCAAACTATCACAAGAACAGAAAATCAAACACTGCATGTTCTCACTCATAAGTCGGAGTTGAACAATGAGAACACATGGACACAGGGAGGGAAACATCACACACCAGGGCCTGTCAGGGGTTGGGGGGCTAGGGGAGGGATAGCATTAGGAGAAATACCTCATGTAGTGATGGGTTGATGGGTGCAGCAAACCACCATGGCACGTGTATACCTATGTAACAAAACTGCACATTCTGCACATGTACCCCAGAACTTAAAGTAAAATAAAACAATTTTTTGAGATATAAACTTATATACCTGTATAGGGCGCTTACCATGAATGGAGCTTGCAGGACTGGAAGTTGCTCTGGGTGAGTCAGTGAGTGAGTGGTGAGTGAATGTGAAGGCCTAGGATATTACCGTGCTCTACTGCAGACCTTATAAACATAGTACACTTAGGCTATGCTAAATTTATTTTTAAATTTCTCCTTTATTAAATAACAAATTAACCTTAGCTTATTAGATGACCACCATAGTATATTTGGTCCATTGTTGACTGGAAGTCTTTATGCAGCACATGATTGTATAATTGATACCCTTTGTAATTCTATGTATATGCTGTGCATTTAGAAATAGTTTCTCCAAACTACAAAAGGGGTTCATCATACATCAAAAGTTAAGAGTCCTGCCATATAGTAAAGATTTTCTTATGCTCTGCCTCCCTACTTACAAACCACCCTTGCTTGGTCCACACTCTTTGTTCTGCCTCTTCCAAGAAGTGAGTGGTCTACAAAGGCCCTAATGACTGCAGCCATGGGATCTGGTCAACTCCAGTTTAGCTCCCCCAGTCAGCTGTTAATTATGTTCCTACTTTGTCCCAGGCTCTGTGCTAGGGACATAGAAATATCTATGTATATATTATCTTTAATCTTCACTAGATGGTACATGTTATCTACATTTTCTAAAACTAGGAGTTTAAAGTTCAGAGAGATACAGAAATGTACCTAAGTGCAGATGCCAAACAGTTGTGCAGCTGATGTTCCCTAAATTTGCCCATTTGATCTTTGCAGCATTGGCAAATTGGCAGCAGCATAATCACATGGGCCTAAAATTAAAAAGGGAAATGGCTCCACTTTCTCCATCCCCTACCATTAGAACTCGCTTAAACCCAACCTGTAGGGATAAAGAAAGAACTCCATACAAACAGCACTCACATGGGACCACCTCTCTTAAGTTAGATTTTTTTATACCCACCTTCTTGGATAAGGTATCCCAACTCAGCCAGTTAACCAGATGTCAAAGTCAGAAACCTAAGAATTATTCTTCATATCTCCCTCTTCCTTAGCCCTCACATGCTCTATCCCAAGTCTTTGCCATCTACTTCATTTCTGACATCCACTCACTTCCCCCTTATCCGCTTAGTCCAAGCTACCACGCTCCTATGCCTGGACTATTGCAATGTCCTTTCCCCAAAACTGGCCTTCCAGCTTCCATTCATGTCCCAGTCTAGTCTCCACCCCACCACTCAAGTGGTCTATCTGATCACATCAGATACTTAGTGTGGTTATGTGATAAATGTCTGAGCCCCTGGATTCTACTGTGCCTGAAGCCAGATACCTTTGGGTGTTTCAATTATATAAGCCCAAAGTTTCCCTCTACTTAAGCCATTTGTATTTAGCTCTCTGTCCCCTGCAACAAATATAGCCTAGCTAATACTTACCTCTTTCCCCCATCTCCCTGATCACTCCTTAGTCATCACTGCACCCCATGAGGCTTGTCCAATGCTTAGTACATATTAGGCACACAATAAATGTTTGCTAAAGTGAGTTGATCTGAATGGTACTCAGAGTCTTATTCTAGATAGAAATGGGGTCTTAAAAGAGAAAGGCATTGGCCATGTCCTTGAAAAGCCCACGGCCATGTCCTTGAAAAGCCCACAAAAAGTCACTGCACAAAGATGTAAACGGCAAACCTAACTGTTGACAACAAAGTTCTGTCACCAGTTCTCTTCTCCGCTATGAAGTGGGTTTTAAGAGCAACGTAGAGAGTTTTCATCACTCCCTTAAATGTGGTTTTGCTTACTTCCCAAGCCCTAGAAAAAGGCTCTCATCACCTGGGCCTCTTCTGTTTTCAAGTCCAGACTGAAAAAAAAAGTGCATGTAGAAAAATCCTATAATTACCAGATCTGATTTTCATTTGAACTTTTCCTCTCTGACATCACTTCAAAGATCTTTGGTGAATGGCAGCCAGTAAGGCCGTGATGTGTGTCTGTGATAGAGAATGTACCAGTGTGTGCGTGTGTGTGTGTGTCAATGTGTGTGAGTTTGTGTGTGTGTGTATGGGGGAGGTATTTTTGTGTGTGTATGTATGAATGTTTGAGTGTGTGAATGAAAATGTATAGGATTTGAGTGTGTGCTTGCGTGTATGTTTGAGTGTGTGTGTGAATGGATGTGGTATGTATGTAAATGTGACATGGGGTAGATGGATGGTGTGCATATGAGTGAGTGTGAGTGCATGTGTGCAAATAAATCTGAGGCTGTGAACAGATGTGGGAATGTGCACGTGTCTGTATGTATGTGTCACTGTGTGTGTATGTGCATTTGTGTGTAAGGGTATTTAAAAAGATGTGCTGTCAGGAGATAGGAAAAATAAGAGGATACTTTCAGAGAGAAACATATGCCGTGAGAGTGAACATTAAGTCACAGGGATCAGAGATGGAGAGAGACCTTAGCTCCTCAGGCAAGGGACATCCAAGTGGGAAGCAGAGTTGTGAGGAGACACTGAAGGTAAGGCAGCTTAGAGAGTTGTGCCTTCTGGGGCCCCAGTAAATCTGTGAAGAGAACAACTGGATGTTAGAAGCTCAGAACAGGATGTTTATTCGCGATGGATGGAAAAGCTTCTAAGGAAAAGTCTGCTTAGGATGGCAGTGGACAGGGTTTTGGAAAGCAGATGTCTGTCTTCCGTCTGTCTTCCTTATGGGAGAATAATGATGACCAGGAACTCCAGAGCCAGGCATTGTGGGTTTGAATCTAGGCTCCGCTGCATCATCCTGGGTTAGTTAATTAACCTTTCCTTGCTTCAGTTTTCTTATCTGTAAAATGGGAAACATAGATTTTGTCTCACAGAACTGTTAATGATGATGAAATTAGTTAATTAATATATTTAAAGAGCTTAGAATAACATCTGGCTATTTAAGTGTTCATTACTGTCATCCTCTCCTTCACCATCATCTGCACTTCCCCATCATTAAGCAAATTGCTGACTACAAATACAATAAGCATCTTATCTAGGTTTGTTGATTGAATGAATGAGTGAATGTGAATGAAAGAAGCAGTTTTGCACGGATAAGCCACTTCCCCTCCTGAAGCCTTGGTACTTATTATTTCCCCTGCCTAGAGCACTAGCACCCATTTTTCTGACTCCTTGCACCCTATATTGTACCCATCTATCTGGCCTCCAGTGAAATTTCATTTGCTTCAGTCAGGGAAACTACCTGACCTCCCCTGCTTTCCCAGACACATGTGTCCCCAAGGATCCTTGCACCTCTCCTTCCCCTATAAATACTTACTCAACACGTGTTTTTACTACTTGTCTGGACGTGTATGAGGGCAAGGGTTTTGTCTCTTCTGTTCCCTGCAGTAAACACAGTGCACAGAACAATGCCTGGCACGTGGCAGATGCTCAATGCACATTTAATTATTTAGTTAGGTAATCTTAGAGCAGTGCTACTCAAACTTTAATATGCACATGAATAAACTAAGGACTGTGTTAAAAATCTGGGACTCTGGCTGGGCGCAGTGGCTCATGCCTGTAATCCCAGCACTTTGGGAGACCAAGGCGGGCGGATCACAAGGTCAGGAGATCGAGACCATCCTGGCTAACACGGTGAAACCCTGTCTCTACTAAAAACAATACAAAAAATTAGCCGGGCATGGTGGCGGGCGCCTGTAGTCCCAGCTACTCGGGAGGCTGAGGCAGGAGAATGGCGTGAACCTGGGAGGCGGAGCTTGCAGTGAGCTGAGATCGTGCCACTGCACTCCAGCCTGGTGACAGAGCGAGACTCTGCCTCAAAAAAAAAAAAAAAAAAATATATATATATATATATATATATATATATATATATATATATATGGGACTCTGTGTCTAACAAGTTCCCAGGTGGTGCTGATGCTGCTGGTCCACTCTAAGTAAAAAGTGTCCTAGAATATCCACTTATTTGAGGATTGAGAAAATATAATTATGGAAGCAACCTAAGTGTCCATCAGTGGACAAATGGATAAAGAAATGGTAATTGATAATAGATAAGTAGATGATAGATAGATATTCCATTTCATTATTATTCAGCCTTTAAAAAGAAGAAAATCCTGCCATTTGTGACAACATGGATGAAACTTGAGGACACTCTGCTAAGTGAAATAAGCCAGACACAGAAAGACAAACATTACATGATCTCACTTATATGTGGAATGTACAAAAAAAGTTGGACTTGTTGAAACAGAAGGTAGAAGCATGCTTACTATGGGCCGAGGAACAGGGAAAACAGGGAGATGTTGGTCAAAGGGTACAAACTTTTGGCTATAACATGAATATGCTCTGAAGATCCAATGTACAGTATGGTGACTATAGTTAGTAATAATGTATTGTGTACTTACAATTTGCTAAGAAAATAGATCTTAAGTGTTTTCACCACACACACAAAATTGGTGACTGTGAGGTGATGGATATGTTAATAAGCTTGGTTGTAATCATTTCACAATGCAAACATATATTAAAACACCACATTGGACACCATAAATATATACAATTTCTATCTGTCAAGAATAAAATTTTTTCTTATAAAAAAAGAAAATATAATGATTTTATGCCATATAAACATGGCTATACTACGGAGCAGAATGCAATGTTTACCTGAGTTTTTAATATAAAGCCCAAGATACTGAAAACACATAAACAAGCGCACCCCTAAGCCCAGTTTCCTGTAATCTGGCTGACACTTGCTCCTAAAAGATTACAAACAGCTGCAGCCCTTTGAATCTCTTTGTGCCTCAGTTTCCTCATTTGCCAGATTAATATGACTTTGGAGTCAAGAGACCTTGATGAAAACCTGTACTACATCACTAGCTAGTTGTGAGACCTGGGGGGAGTCACTTCACTGCTCTGAGCTTCAGTTTCTCCATCTGTAAAATGGGGGTGGTACTTACTTGACAAAGCTGTGAGAAGTAATTCATATGAGGTCATCACCCAGCATCGAGCACGTGGTAAACACTCACCAAATATTGACTGGATATGAGTCTCATTTCCCCCACCCATCCATAAAGATAAACCATAAAGATTTTATACACGTCAAGGAAGCTGGAGTTATATGAAAACACTTCCCCAGTGTTATAGAATGTTATGATTGCCAAGGTAAACTGATTTACAGAAACCAGAGCAGAACAAAGGCCAAAGGGAAGCAAGTTGCCTCTGAAATACAAACCAGGGAAAAGAGGTGCGCACAAGCGGAAGAGCCGGGCTTTGAGACAGACACAAACAGTCTTGTTTGGGCGAAGAAAAAGGCTAATGTGAAATTATTTTTAAGCTTTAAATGAACTGGTTTCTTTCCCCCTGAATTCAATTCAAGAGAAAAGAGCAGTCAGATATAATCAAGGACTGACAGAGAGCAAATTATTTGTTCTGGTAAACACACATCTCTCCAAACTCGCTTGAAGCATTTTCTGCTTTCTAAAGAAGCTCTTATGAATGCAGAGCCGCAAAGAATCACCTGGCGAGTGTCTGTTCCGAAAGACAACAGTGGCACTTCCAAGAAAAGGCAGCCCATCCCTGGGTGCATCAGAGCCCAAGGCCCCTGGCTGGGTGTCATGGAGAGTGGGCTCCGAGGGACTTTGTAGCTACTGCCACTTAATGTGCTAATGGAGATGGCACCACAGGAGACACCAGCCACAGATGGGGCCCCTCCAGCAAAGGAAGTCATGGCGAGGTGGCAGGGGTGAGCTGAGGCTTCTCTCCAGAGGCAGAGGAGGGGCACTCATTGCTGGAGTTTGTGTCTGTCTTTTTCGTCTTTTGATGCATAAATGTTCAGCTGAGGTCATGAGGTTGGGAAAGCGTGGGGATGCAGATGAGTGCTGTCCAATAGAAATATAACACCAGACACATTTGTAATTTAAAATTTTCTAAGGCCAAGCATGTAATCCCAGCACTTTGGGAAGCCAAGGCAGGAAGATCAATCGAGGCCAGGAGTTCAAGACCAGCCTGAGAAACATAGCAAGACCTCATCTCTACAAATAATTTAAAAAACAAATTAGCCGGGCATGGTGATGTGTGCCTGTGGTCCTACCTACTCGAAGGGCTGAGGCAGGAGGATCACTTGAGCCCTAGTTGTTGAGGCTGCAGTGAGGGAGGATGCACTCCAGCCTGGCTGACAGAGCAAGAGCCCATCTCAAGTAATTAGTTATAATAATAATAATAATAATATAAAATGTTTTAATACCCACATTGAAAGAGTAAAAAACAAACAAACAAAAAGTGACATTAGGGTAAGGCGCAGTGGCTCACACCTGTAATCCCAGCACTTTGGGAGGCTGAAGCAGATAGATTTCTTGAGCTCAGGAGTTCAAGACCAGACTAAGCATCATGGCGAAACCCCATCTCTATCAAAAAAATACAAAAATTAACCAGGTGTGGTGGCATGCTCCTGTAGTCCCAGCTACTTGGGAGGCTGAGATAGGAGGATTGCTTGAGCCTGGGAGGTGGAAGTTGTAGTGATCTTAGATGGTGCCACTGCACTCCAGCCTGGGCAACAGAATGAGACCGTGTCTCAACAACAACAACATCAACAACAACAACAAAAGTGACATTCATTTTGATAGTATTTTACTTTACCCAGTATACCCTAAACACTAGCATTTTGCCATGTAATCAATGTAAAATTATTAATGAGATATTTTACATCCTTTTTCTTCATACTAAGTCTTCGACATCCAGTAGGTACTTCACACTTACAGCACATGTCATGTTGATCATTAATAGCCAAGATGGCTAGCAGCTACCATACTGGAAAGCACAGCTCTCCATGATGCCATTCAGTGATCATTCCAAGGACTTACATTTTATTTTCCTGTGAATAATAATAAAGTCTAAGTTTCAGAGGAGAGGTACTTTTCAGGAAGCTGGGAAGGAGTACTTCATTACATCTTTGAAGCTATTTGATGTTCCACACTGGGGAAGGAAGTCTCTTTCTATCTCTCTCTCTATGCCTCCCTCTCTCTTGTTCTGTTTCTCTCACCCTGTTTTCTGTTTCTCTCTGCCTCTTTTCTCACTCTGTCTCTCTTTCTGCTTCTCTGTCTTCATCTCCCTACCTCTGCTTCTCTTAAAATTAATTACTTTCTTATTACAAAAGCAACAGAAATTATTGTAGAAAATATAAATAAGCAAATTGAAGAAAATTTAAGAGATCTCAATCCACCCTCCTCAAGATAACCACTTGGTCATGATTAGCACCTTACAATACCTCCTTTTAGACATTTTGTGTTTGTCTCCAATGCACATTAATGACTCTGGAAGTAGATTGCCTGGATATGAGTCTCAGCGCCTCCAGCCCATGACCCAGAACTTGAGTAACTTATTTCCTCTTGGCAACTTGGTATTCTCTGCCTTAAAATAAGGACAACAATGGTCCCTTCTACACCAATGAGGTTGTCATGATGTCTATATGAGCGGATACTGGTAAAGCAATTAGCCCACAGGCAGGTACTTGGTAATAGCTTAATAATCATTAGCTAGTCCGCACACATGAAGAGAGAGGCTACTGCTGCTGTACCTAGTATTTCCTAACTTGCTTTTCCCTTTAAACAATATATGGAAATAAACTATGTTTCCATTGTCCGTAAATCCTTATCTATAGTGTCATTTTTGGTGGCTGGAAGCAGCAGTCTGTTCTTCCCACTCCCTAAACCCCATGCCTGTATGGGTATTTAGCAGGACAAACCAGAAAAGAAATAATTCCATGAAATCAAGACCCATGTCTTTTTTTTTTTTTTTTTTTTTGAGACAGGGTCTTACTCTGTCCTCCAGGCTGGAGTGCAGTGGTGTGATCACAGGTCACTACAGCCTTGAACTCTCAGGCTCAAGCAATCCTCCTCCCTCAGACTCCCAAGTAGCTGGGACCACAGGTGTGTGCAACTACAGCTGGCTAATTTTTTTTCAGATCCAATGTCTATCTCATTCATTCCTGGTCTCTGTTCATAGCAGAGTCAGAAGCAGCCCATACTCTCAATAAATGTAGTTTAGATGGATGGGTGGGTGGGTGGATGGATGGATGGATGGAAGGATTAGAGGACACAAGGGTCAAGCCCCAAGTGTCCTCTGATGGGAAGGCTGGATCTCAGATTTGGGCCCCAGTCATTAGGATACAAACCAGGGCAGGGACCATGAGGTCCAGAGTTTTGAAGGCCACAGCTGAGGAGTTTTTCTTCAGTATATCAGAATAAGCTGTCTGGTGGAGATAGTGACTCTAAACTCTGGACAAACTAACAAATAAAAACCTACCAGAGGCACTGGAGAATAAGCAATGACAGGGAGATTTTGGAATGAAGGTGAGACTTGGAAGAAGGGAATGATATAGGGTGAGTTCCATATTGTTGCAGCTTTCACCTTAATATAGGCCTATATAAAATATCCTCACATAAAATGGCTGGATCTCCAATAGAAAACTCACCTTCTTTCTGACCTATGAAACCAGAAGGTAGAGCCCAAGGGGGGCCCAACCATGAGAAAATGAGGGAAGAATCTTAGGAAAGAAAAGCAAGAGAAATGGAGTCCCGAATTCTATGTATAATTTCTTCCCAAGACACCAGCTGATTCCTGAACCACACCTGCATGGAACAGACTTAAAGTAGTTTCCTGCTAAGGCTGGAAATAAATGAGCTGCCATAGTCCTCAACTGAGACACATTGCAGACTGTGTCTAATCAAGTCAACTGCCCGCTAAAACAAAAACTTCATCATTCTTTGGAAGAATACAGCAAAATTCAGAGTCTCCAAACACATCAGTCACAATGTTGAGGACATACTCCAAAGTTACTTAATATATAAAAAACTTGGAAAATGTAATCCATTATCAAGAGACAAACAGAAGAAGCCCACTTCAAGGTATCTCACATGTTGTAAATATCACATAAGGATCTTAAAGTGATTATTATAACTTTCTCAATGAGTTAAAGGAAAGTATGCTCATAATGAATAAATAGATTAAACCTCTCAGCAGATAAATATAAAATATATCAAAGAAACATAAGGAAATTTTAGAAGAAAAAAATGCAATATTTGAAATAAATGTTACAGCTGAGGGCAGAGAGACAAAATGAAGGGCATGGTAAGGTTGATGGCCAGGAGTTCCACTGAGAAGGAAGCACAAGGGAAGGGACATTAAAGTGTAGCCCTGAGGAGTTAACACCTACAATATGTACCAGAAGGACTTGTTTAAGAATGAGCAAAATATCTGTATACCGGCTCAGGTCAGAGTTTCTCCTACAGACTGAAATGAAGAGGGGCTGGGACCAAAAGACAATGTTTTAAGAAATAATAACATAAAGAGTCATTCACTGGGCACCGAATTACATTATCTTATTTAATTCTCATAACAAACCTAGGAGGTTACATACAATTATATCCTGTTTTTATCTGGCAAGCCTGAGACCAAATGTTAATCAATTCATCCAAAACAACACAGTTTGTATTAAGTTTTCTATTTCTCAGTGATAAATTATCACACATTTAGTAGCTTAAAACAACATATATCTACTATCTCACAGTTTCTGCAGGTCAGGTATCTAGGCATGACCTAGCTAGGTCCTTTGCTTTGGGTTTCTGGAGGTTATAACCAAGATATCAACCAGGTTGTGTTCTCATCTGCAGGCTTGACTTCGGAAGAATCTACTTCCACATTGACTCAGATTACTCCCAAAATTCATTTTCTTAATGCTATAGAACTGAGAGTTCCAGCTATGGAAACTTGCTGTTAGCTGGAGGCTTCCCTAAGCTTTCAGAGGGCACTTGCAATTCCTAGAAGCTGCTCAAAGTTCCTTGACATTGGGGTCTTCCCACCATGTCTACTTACTTCAAGGAGCCAGAAAGAAAAATCTCTAGTGCAAATCTGCTAACAAGAAGTATCTTATACAATGCAATGTCATCAGGGGAGAGATATACCATCATCTCTGTCATATTCTATTGGCTAGAAGAAAGTTACAGGTCCCACTTACACCCAAGGGGAAAATGTTACACAAAGATGTGAACACCAAGAGTCAGGATTACCTTAAAGAGGCTGTCCACAGCTGGAAGAGAGCAATGTGAGACAAACATGAAAAGGTAACCCGAGACAGATGAAATGATCAGTAGATAACTATAACATTACTCTAAAGATGACTTATCCTTAGGATAAAATATTGCTGGAAAAATATAAGGAATGGTTGATATGCAACACTTTATAAGCTAATGTTTCATGCTTAATTTGAAAAAATAAATGAGACAAAGGAACTAAAAACAAATTTAACATCTAATTCTACGGGTTGAGTATTTAAAAATTTTTTTTTCATTTTCATAAACAAAGAAAGATCAGCCTGAATGACAACAGCAACAGGTTGCATGGAAACTGTTGAGAGAAAAATCATAAGCCATTGATTTGGTCCTCTTTTACAACTTTTCATAACATTATCACTTCTAAGACCATCTCATGAATCCTTTAAAGGAATTTTTCATAATGAGCGTGTCCTTGAAACCTCTGTAACAACTTAGTATTAGGACCTCAGATACTATTCACTCATTATCTTGCAGGCCAATTGAATAAGTCACTCTGATTGCTCATGAATGGGCAGTGAATCCTATCATTCATTCTCCGCCTACATGTTGGTACTATCAATCTCTTTATCCTTCTCTGTCCTTCTTTGTTCCCTTCAAACTTAAATTGTGCATCTAAGTCACTAAGAGAATATATTTTTAAAAAATACGAATTCCAACCCCACCTTTTAATAACTTCTGTTGTAGTTTTCCTGGTGTGGTGCCCAGAAATCTTCATTTCACCAAGCACTAGTGATGCAACTGGAGAGCTGATGCTCTCTCTGAAACCTTGGTCTAAGACAGCACCATCCAACAGAAACTTCTGCAATGACAGAAAAGTTCTATATCTGTGCTGTTCAACACAGTAGCCACACTGCCATTTGTGGCTAGACTACTTGAAATGGGGCTAGTGGAGCTGAGAAACTGGATTTTTAATGAGCTCTAATTCTACTTAATCTAAATTTAAACAGCCACATAGGGCTAATGGTATTGGACAGCATAGCACTTTCATTTATAAGATTCAGGCCAGGAACTCCTAGTTCAAGAAAGTGTTGACTTTGCTTCTAGATCTTTGTGTGCTTGATTCTTCATTCTCCCCTATAACTCAGTCAGTCTGGAGGTGTATATTTGGAGGGAGATAGGTAGATATAGATAGATACACTTTTTTCCTAAAAGTGGAGCTTACCAGTAATTATCATTTAGTTCCATGCTCATCAAAGAATCTCTTGCTCAATATTTAACCATCCTCACAAAACTAGCCAGATCCAGCTCTTGGTTTACAACAATAGTCGGCAAAGGCGAGACACAGATGCCAAAAAAAAAAAAAAACCTCTCCCCTCAAAGGAAAACCCAGTTTTCCTCTCCTTGCTCCTTGTGCTTCCAGTAATTTGTGTGCAAGACTCTGTCACAGACCCCAGCTGCCCCCAAGCTCACTGAGGTCATTGGAAATGAGTTTAGAGAAGGAGAAGACAATGGTCAGAAGGGTGAGAACTGTTTACTGTGTGACCTGGAGTGAGACCCTCTCAACTAGCGGCCTCAGTCTCCCTATCTGTAAAATGGAGGTGCCTGAACTAAATGAGCTCAAGGACTCTTTCAGTTTTAAAAATCTTATTTAAAATAACACAATTTTAGATGAGAAAGCTGAGCTTTCTAAAAAAGAAATAAAAATAATAACATCATTTATCTGTACTGAGCTGACCATATTTTATATATTTGTTAAGTGAATAAAACAAGTTCCCCATTTTTGGAAAAAATATACATATATATACACACTATATATATGTGCATATACATATACACAGCAGATACTAATATGGAAAGATACACACACCAAGAAAAGATTTGAAAGTGTACACACCAAAGTTTGACAAAAGTAACAACCTCTGGGGTAGTACCAATCAACGTCTATTAGTCTTGACAACCTAGGACTCCATCTTTAGGTAATCAAAACTAGTCCCCCTTCTTCTATCAGTCCATGTGATTTGGATGGAATTGACTCTATCTCCAGCTCCAGTGATGGACATGTGACCTAAGCCTGGCCAAAAGAGAACAGCATCTCTCAAGCAGTCCAGGTTGGGCACCTGACACAAGCCAGAGCCTTGCCCAGACCTGTGAGCCAAGAGCTCTTTTTCCTCTGGGAATAGGTAAGTCTGAATGTTCCCAGGGCCGCCTAGCAAGAGGCTGCCTAAGAACTACCCTATGCAGAAGAAGCAGAGCTGAAAGATGAAGAGAAGCAGAGGCTTATGGTCTGTTTTGAAGCTGTGGACCCAGTTGTATGTGAGGGTAGGTATACCCTAGACTTTTCAGCTTAGTAAATCAATAGATTCCTTTTTCATAGTGAAGCCCCATGGAGTTGCAGTCACTTGCAACCTTCATTAGTACAGAGGTTGGAATTGGCTGGGTATGATAAGAGAACCTCTACCATTTATTTCAGGGGCTTCTATTTTTGTTGATGTTTTTTGTTTTTTGTTTTTTGTTTTTTTAGACGGAGTCTCACTTTGTTGCCAGGATGGAGTGCAGTGGCATGATCTTGGCTCACTGCAACCTCCGCCTCCCGGGTTCAAGCGATTCTCCTGCCTCAGCCTCCAGAGTAGCTGGGACTACAGGCACGCACCACCATGCCCAGCTAATTTTTGTATTTTTAGTAGAGACAGGGTTTCACCATGTTGGCCAGGATGGTTTCAATCCCTTGACCTCGTGACCCGCCTGCCTTGGCCTCCCAAAGTGCTTTTTGTTGAATTTTTTTTAACAATAAACAGAATTTATAATTTTAAAATGCATTGATGTTCTTAATCTTGATAATAACTTGCATGTTCCAAGCTGCTGCTGTGGACCAAACACAAAACTAAGCAATTTCCACACATTAAATCGTTTAATACTCACTCTCATCCTCTAAGATAGGTAGTTATTAATATCATGCTCATTGCATAGATAGGGAGGTTAAGGCTGAAAAAGGCTAAGCAATTATTTAAGGGCACACGGGTGAAAAACAGGGGAGACTGGACTGGAACCCAAGTATGTCAGTCTTTAAAGACACATTTTTATAGCTTCTTTATTTCTGTTTGGTGTTTAGAAGAACTGGAGCTCTTATAAAGATCTGTTTTGCCCACTGGAATACAAGCTCCCATAAGGGCAAGGGCGTGACTGCCTTGTTCATTACTAAACACCCAGCACCCACCACAGTGTTTAGCACAGAGGAGCTCCACAAACAATTGCTGAATGAGCAAATGAATTAATGAATGAGATGTGATATCTGAGACTTGACGAGGCCAAGGCGTATGAAAAGCTCATGGAAACACCCGTTTCAGGCCAACATCTAAAGCATTCCTTCCACCTTCATCGGGGATGTATCTCAACAGCTCAGACATGCTTTCCAGTTGAAAACATTCATTTAATTAGCAGGCATTTTCCAAAACGGATGTGCCTTTCTCAATCACTGTGTCTGCCATGGACATTTGCTGAAAAGGTCCCCCCAGCCCCCAAACATCAAAGCATGTGCTCCACAGACCTTTCTCCCCCAATTACTTCCATTGGGGAAGGACAGCCATGCGGACAAGAAATAAGTCACAACATGCAAGATGTTCTCTCTTTGTAAAAAAGATGCTTGTGGTGTACGGTACTCTTTGGAAGAGAAAAAAAAAATCTGTCTTTAAAAATGTTTCTTTTGCTGCTGCTCACTGGGAACTGCCAAGAATCATTTTTCATTGAGATCTGGCTTCCCCTCCCAGAAAAGAAACAGAACCAAGAATAACCTATAAGATACTGTTTCATTGGGTTTGTTTTATTTCTTCCTGATTTTTGCAGCTACTGGGATGGGCATTCTGGCCCTTGTGTTCTGCTTTGGTTTAATCATTACAAGTCAGCTATGAATAAGAGACTATGCAACCTTTTTTCTCTTGAGTCTCTGCATCCCAGAGCCTGGGACAGCATTAACTATGGATGGAGGTGGCACTGATATTTTGGAAAGACGATGTTCCTTATGAAAACACAATTCTCCAAATCTACTGAGCCATAGCTAGAGTTGGTTGAGTCAAACCCTCACCCTAAACCCTTCCATAGCTCTCCATTGCCATCTAGATAATGAACAGTTGGCCTTAGCACGACATCTTGGCTTCCCCACCTTACCACCAATGCCTGGGCATGTGTTCATCTCTCTACCTGAAAGATGCTTTTTTCCCCCATTCCCTTCACCTGGTTAAAGCTACTCAGTGTCAGGTCTCAGCTTAAATGTCACATCCTCCAAGAAGCCTCCTTTGTTCCTTCTCTCCACCTTCATCTAGAAGAATTGAATTCAGTACCTTTTTGGTGCAATTACAGCCTACCCCTGCCCCTCAGCGCTGATGGCACTATTATAAATGACCACTCACTGCTTCATCACCCCTACCAGATCTGAATCCTTTACATGCCGAGTCTTAGAGTCTGGCACATAATAAGCCCTCAGTGAGTAGTTGTTGCATGAACAGGATAAATATATAAATGGGAGCAGGCTAGAGGAGGAAGTGTCCAGGTAGGAAGAAGTTGAATTTTCCTCCTTAGAATGGCTGGGTTGCAGGGTACTGAACATTATAATGAAGGCAGTCATAGTCCAACCCTTACTCCCAACCCCAGGGTGCACAGAAGAATCAATCTCTCCAAGTATTGTTCCAACAAGGAAATCAACTTGTTCCTACAAAGTAATTCCAGCTAAACAGGTCTGCTCATAGTTCTCCAAGCAAGCTAACTTTGCCTCAGAGCTTTAACCAACCAATGTGGCTTCTAAGACAAGTGACTTGGAAGGAGCCTTCAAAGTCACAGAGAAGGTTGGGGTGAGGACAGAAGGCAAAAGAAAAACAAATGAGAAGGCAGAAATTCTTGGACAGGAGGGCCCTCTGGCCCTGGCTCAGGCCTCCAATTGTATTCCTGTGTGGCAGTTTCCAAAGAACTAGGACTGAGATGGTAGGGGAAAGTGAAAGAGAGCTGGAAAAATTGGAAGAGTCTTTTCCCTCCAAATTTTGAGCCTGAGAAAACTCCATTTTACCCTTGGCTTACCGTATCCCATATGGCACTTCATCAGGTAAGCAGGACTTTTTTTTTTTTTTTTTTTTTTTTTTTTTTAAGAGACAGGGTCTCACTCTGTCACCCGGGCTGGAGTGCGGTGGTACAATAACAGTTCACTGCAGCCTCAACATTGTGGGGTCAGTCAATCCTCCTGCCTCAGCCTCTTGTGTAACTAGAACTACAGGCATACACTACCTCGTTCAGCTGATTTTTTTTTTTTTTTGGTAGCGATGATGTCTCACTGTGTTGCTCAGGTTGGTCCCAAACTCCTGGCCTCAAGCAATTCTCCTATCTGAATTTCCCAAAGTGCTGGGATTACAGGCATGAGCCACCATGCCTGGCCTAAGCAGGCTTGGATATCCTTCTGTTCTACGAGACTTGTGGTGCAAAGTTCACTGCCATACAACAATTGCTGGGCCTGATACGGTGGCTCATGCCTGTAATCCCAGCACTTTGGGAGGCCGAGGCAGGCGGATCGCTTAAGGTCAGGTGTTTGAGACCAGCCTGGCCAACATGGTGAAGCCCTGTCTCTACTAAAAATACAAAAATTAGCCAGGCATGGTGATGCATGCCTGTAATTCCAGCTACTGGGGAGGCTGAGGCAGAAGAATTGCTTGAACCTAGGAGGCAGAGGTTGCAATGACCTGAGATCGCGCCACTGCACTCCAGCCTGGGTGACAAAGTGAGACTGTCTTAAAAGAAAAAGAATTGCTGGCTTCTCTCAGCCTCCACCCAAATGGCATCTCCTTAGGACAGTAAGTTTTCACTTCTATTTCTCAATACCTCAAATATCTCTCTCCCCTGGGACATTGCTCCAGGAAAGGTCAAGGGGACTTTTGGTTCAATGGATTTTCTTCATTAACAGAGAACACTTTCTTGCCTCAAAATGTATGCTTAAAAACCATGCTTAAATGTCCTAGTTTGAGGCTCACTCTGCCAGGTGTTTAAACTCTAGCCTTATCTTTCAGGCTATGTGATCTTGGGCAAATGACCTAACCTCTCTGAGACTGTTTCCTCACCTATAAAGTGGGACAACAGACCTCTCTCATGAATTTTGATGAAGATGAAATGAGATGATAAATGTAGAACACCAAGCACAGTTTCTGGTTCCAACAAAGGACCTATGATCCACAATTATCATTTCTGTATTGGGATGAATTCATTTCTTCAGTAAGGGCTTGGATTCTATCGCCAGCTTTTCTAACTCAGAGTTTGTAATTCTAAAAGAGTATGTTGAATAAACAAAAATAGATTTTTCTGTCTTATATAAATTTAGAGCTGCAGAAAATGCAAAAGAGACAAAGAACTGGTTTACTTAGACTCCAGGATGTATCATGAAAAAGTTTTGTTATTTCTGTTGTTAATACATTCCTGATAGCCACTTGTTTCCTGGTTATTTGCCTCTTTGGCTCTGATTGGCCAGGTTCCAGTACATTGAGGTTTTCACTGCACTTGGTAGCTGTGTTTTGAAGACCTTGAAGCCTCTATGAAAATGAAAACTTCTTTTTCCCTTTTCTCCCCAAACTTTGGTGGCCAAATACCATCACCCCACACCCCCCGATTCTGAGGACTCTTCCAACTTTAGATGCTTTGTAGCAGTGTTTCTATAATCATCCATTGTCCCAGAACTTAAAGCCTTTTGGCCTCTGAACTAATTCCCATCCTTGCCTCTCACACTGAGAAGTGGTCAAGAAAAAATTTTGGTTCGTGCATCCCCAGTTTTAGTTCAGATAATTTGACTCTATCTTCATAATATATGTCACTTTTACTTTCAACCACTATCCTCATCATTCAACAACATATTCATCTGTCAATTGCCTTCCCATTTCTAACAATGTCACGCACATGCACACAACTGCACAAACACACAACCACACATGATCATCTCCCTTTTCTCCCACTACCACTGGCATTCCTATTGTGATGATTTATATTCAGCAGAAATTTTTGTGAAAAGGTTTGAGGAAAACTTTTTTAATGTCTTCCATTACCACGGGGCATGTGAAGGTGTTGTAATTATACCACTAACCAAAGAATTCATTTCTTTCCTGAATCCCTGAAAGAATCTGAATAATCTGAGGACGTAATAGTTTTGTTTCCTGCTCAGTGTGGCAGGGCAAAATACACCCATACCAAGATAAATGGTTCCTTTCTAGCTCTAGCAAAAGGTTCTTAAGAGCCGGTCAGCCCAGCAACCACCAAATACAGCTCCTTGACTTGATTACCTTCTTCCTTCTCTATATTTCTTCAACTATCCAAAAGCAGGCCCAAATAGTATCTTCAACTATCCAAAAGCAGGCCCAAAGTGCCTGTCCCTACACTAGTCTCAATGTCCAAGAACAGCACAGCACCCAAATCAGGTCCAAAACTAGTAAGCAGAGGCTGGAGTGCCATCTGCTGACTATTTTTATAAGACATCTTCCTGCTTAGCCCACACCACTAAACGCTTCCCCCATTTCAAGGCTGCCAAAAGAACCTGATGGTATAGCTTCAGGCACAGGAACACGTGAATTTTTTACTATATTAATATCTCATTATTCCATTATTGGGAATAGGCATTTAGAAACAAAGCCTTCTTTTCACTTTTTTTTTTTATTTAAAGGCAAAATGAACAATCTGGGAAAGACTGACTCTGTTTATAATTGCTTTTACTATTGATGTTTTTGTTATTACTATTACAGTGTTACGTTAATCGATAATAATAATAAACTCTTTGAAACTCCAATTTTGCACACTTTTAATCTGGATCCCCAAATCAGCATATCACAGTTTGCAAAAAGATTTATGATCCACTGAGAGTTTACGAGACCATAACAGAACAAAGGCAAAAAATAAAATAAAATAAATAGAAGAAACTGAAATGAATGAGTGTGCTGCCAAAGGAGCAAGAATTCAGCTCATTCAGGTATATTTCAAGATTAGGTTGATAGGCGTTTCCCATAAAAATAAGCATTTCTACTTAAGATCAAATGGACTCATTTCTTTTTTCCAGGCTATTACATTTTTTGTTGTCCTTTAAAAACCAGAGGAAACACTGGGAGTTCTCCTTTTTAAATAATTTTGCCACCTCTTAGAGAGAAAATGGAAAATCCCATAGTTAGATGTCCTTCTTTAGGGTTTATTTTGCCTCTATTACTTCAGGTTTCAAATTAGACAGTAAATTTGCCAAAATCAATAGAGAGAAGAAAGATGCCTTTCTTTAGAAGAACGGATGACATGTTTTTATTTGTAATATTCTCAGGAAGTATGTCAATAACATGCAAAAATCAAATACTCTCTTTCCAACTGCACCATGTAGGAGTTTTCCTAGATGGCCATCTACATAAATTTTGACAAATATATGAAAAGTAATATACATTGCATATATACACATGCATGTTTTGATCTGTTATCCTCAAAAGCACCCACCCTGAAGAAGATACATTCACTAGTTGGATGTGTATAAGCTTTCTACACTGAACAAGTCTTTGGGATTCTAACAGTTTCTTTTGTTTGTACTTTGCTCTGACTTTCAGAGGCATCTACAAATTCCAGATCTTTCTTCAAGGGGAGGACTTGGTTAATATTTCCTAGTATTTTCAGCCCCTTCGTTGATTTCCTTCCTATCTAGTATTTTTAGTTCCTGAGATAAAACCTCATTTATAATAAAGTCAAAATCCCTGGAAAACATTTCGTCAATGAAACATCCAGCTTTGCTATTCATTATTTCATTGAATGAATGTTTTTTCCTTGAAACCTGATGGCCCAACTCTGATTATTTAAAGGCAGACACAAAACTAGAATTGTGTCTAGTTTTTTAATGTTTAATACATAAAACTCTTCTTCAAAATATTTGTACTTTGCCATAAAATGGCTTATTCAAAGGCACAGATTTGCTAGGACCAAATCATTCAATTTAGGAATAATCGTATGTCAGCACCAGACCCAATGTTGGCAGATCCTATTTAATTTATCTCTCAGCCTCTTTTTTTTTTATATATATATCATTGCAGGTTATTCATGATTCCTAGTCTAAAATGTTGAAATTTCAAGGCATGACTGAAAACATTTTAAATGAAGACTAGTCAAATAAGAAGCACTATTTCTTTATAGGGTCCTTTCATTATTTCCCCCAGCAATTTGGGGAGGTTTCTGCAATCATCATACATTCGAAATACCAGCTGCTAATTTCCACATAATTTTCTGCCCTGTTTGAAAAGGATTTTGTTGTTGTTTGGATTTAGTGGGGTTAGGATTGAGAGAGCGTGTGTGTTTGCACGCTCGCATGCAGAAAGATAGAGAAAAAGAGAGAGCACATAAGTAGTTTTGCTTTGAAGTCCCTACATAATTACTGTTAAGATCTATCAAAATGTACCGAGACAGCCCTCCTTGCTGAAATCTGATGAACAAAAAGGCAAGCAACGTCCAGGAAGACTGTAAAAGAATGGATCAAATTAAGAGCAAGAACAAATGCAACCAAGGTAGACTGAAAGATGTTGTGGTTTCTGTTGTTGTTTACGTGTAGGGAGGAATTAGAAATGAGAAGGAAAGACGGGGGAAGGAAGGAAGGGAGAGAGAAGTTGAAGGAAGGGAAAATGGAAAAGAAAGAGGAAAACATTTATGGGGGGATGATAAAGAGAAAAGGAAGGAAAGAAGGGAGGGAAGGAGAGAAGGAAGGAAAGAAGGGAGGGAAGGAGAGAAGGAAGGGAAGAAGGGAGGGAAGGAGAGAAGGAAGGGAAGAAGGGAGGGAAGGAGAGAAGGAAGGGAAGAAGGGAGGGAAGGAGAGAAGGAAGGGAAGAAGGGAGGGAAGGAGAGAAGGAAGGGAAGAAGGGAGGGAAGGAGAGAAGGAAGGGAAGAAGGGAGGGAAGGAGAGAAGGAAGGGAAGAAGGGAGGGAAGGAGAGAAGGAAGGGAAGAAGGGAGGGAAGGAGAGAAGGAAGGGAAGAAGGGAGGGAAGGAGAGAAGGGAGGGAAGGAGAGAAGGAAGGGAAGAAGGGAGGGAAGGAGAGAAGGAAGGGAAGAAGAAAAAGAAACAATTACAGAGTTGTGGGCAGGAGAGCTGTTTTATCTTTGTGTGTTTTCGGATTCAAAGCTGTATGTCCTTGGTGCCGAAATTAAACATTACATATGGAACACAGAAAGAAAAGGGGGAAAAGAGTGGGTTTCCCTTTTTCATTTCCTTTGTTGGAATACTGGTTTGGAACATCTAAAGAGAAAATGGTTGCAACGTTGCAAAATTTTTCTTCTTTCAGTAATGATCAAACTAGCAGCCGCTTTCAGCAAAAGTTCTTAATGTCACAGTGCCCCCTGGAGTATTGCCTAGAAGGGACCCTAACGTCAACCTTTTAACTTACCTTCCCCACTCTACTTGTTTTTCTTACAACGGGGGGAGGAAGGGATAGGAAAAATTTTAAACAATCTCAGAAGCTTTTGAAGAGCCACCACGGGCCAGGGGAAAGGAGGATTTCGAGAAGTAACTTCCGATTTATTTCAGATAGTTAGGAGAAGGGGGAAAAGGGAATAAGACCTTTCTCTTCTTTTTTTTTCTCCCCCCCCCCCCCTTACCTCCTTAATCCTATTTTAGTTGAGGTCTGACCTTGGAAATTTCCAAAGGACTTTAATCTCCTGTACTTCAAATTGCTAAAGGGAGCTGAAAGAAAGAGTGCTGCATGTGGGTAAAGGTGGTTTAATATGGTTTATTTATGAATGGTTTAGGCTTTCCTGATAGTAAGAATGTTAACTAGTTCGTTAGGCACTCTCTGTAAATGTGAACCTTTTTCAAAAAATTTATTTCCTCCTTTTTTTTTTCCCTCAGACAAAATGCATTCAATCATTAAACCTCAGCAGAGAAAAATGATCTTAAGCCTCCTGCCTCTGGGCAGATCTGACACACTCAAACGTTAATATTCTCAGATAGCTTGGAAATGCCATTTGGTGCTTTCTATAACTACACTGCTCTTCCCCAATCCCCCCGCTGCCCTCTGCAACTTCTACCAGAGAAAACAAATTACCTTCATCTTGAAAGGGGGGTAGGTAGGTAGAAAACAAGAGAATGAATTGTTTTTATAAATATTTTAGAGATATAAAAGAAATCCAGGCACTGAATACGTTATGCAGATCTCAAATTGGGGGAGGTACGAACTGATTGAAATCATTAACTATTTCATTTTTCAGATGAAAGGCTCTTATTTTGCATTGCCATGTAGAGTTCTGATGTAATTCAAAGTGTCATTTTGGAGGGGTTTTGGTGATTAAGACTTTTTCATTTCTCTCATTAAAGTGCCGATTTTCCTGATGTGGGTTATAACTTCGTTCCAATCTGAAATTTCACCCACCCCTTCTCCCCGCCCAAAAAAAGGTCTATATTTACGACTGATTTTTGAAAGAATAACACATCCAGTTGTATACATATTATTTAACTGTTTTTGATTGTATTGAATTACAAAATGCAGAAACCACTTTGCTGTCATTCTCAAAAGTCCATTTTAAATCACGAGATACGTCAAGGTATAATTACTCATATTTAAAACATTCTGTAATTATAAGAAGAAAGAATAGAAAAATGGCTTTAATAAAAGGCTATTGGAAGCAATTGACTCTCAACAAATGTTGGTCTTTTATAAAGTTCATAATTTCCCAGTAAATTATTTTTAGTTACTAAACATCTTAAACATGAAGGACCTCAAAAGAATTCCTCATCTGCCACCACACATACACGCACAGAAAAAAAATAATAAAGTTTTCTAAAAGTGCATTTTTAAAAGACCTCAGAAACGGAAATATTTCTCAGGAAATGTCGAACACAAATGTCTATATAATATCTACATGAAATAATAAATCAAAATCAGTTTTTTTCATCTGACAAAACACAATAAACGGGTTTAGAACATTGTTTGAAGCATTTTTTTTAGCTTTCCAAAAAACCAATAATAGATGATGCCCTATTGGGAAAGATAACGTGTTTTCTTGTAGCTTGGTGGGAAAAATATTTTTTGCTCTTTGTAAAGGAAATTATATATATATTTGGGGGAAAAGAATATAATGTTTCACTGTGATACGGTCCAAAAAAAACTCAGGAAATTCAAAGTTCAACTGATGCTTGGCTAAAAATTCACACCATTGTGCCCCTTTACTGATGGCAGATTTAGAAGCCCAGAATGTATGGGTGAACCTCAAGTTTCCTAACTTCAGCCTCTTATGTCTAAACACCAAATTGTTATTTAACTATTAGCCGGTCTTAGACTGCCTGCCATTTTTTTTCTTTTGTTTTCCCTTGGATATTTTATATCTTTGCTGGTCTTTACAGCACGTCACCTGAAATGTATATACTGCATTTTAATCCCAATGGCTGATGCTATCTCTGGATAAACTGAATTTCTTTTTCAATGGGAAAGGTATTGAACAAGAGAGAAGAATCACAGAATCGCAGGGTGTTTGAGCTGAGAGAAACTGGGGATACAGAGAAAGTAAGACAAAACACAGATGGAATGAAAAGTTGGAGAATTGGGATAGAAGGGGACCTAGAATTGTCAATGGATTTCTTTTGGTCTATGCCTAGAAATACATTAACTGTTAGGGAGTCTTCCCTTCAGGAAAGTCTCAGTTCCAGAATCAAATTATAGGACCCAACATATTGTCAAATATTTAAATCTCTAGTTCCACACCATTTGTAGATTTCGAGATCATTATTTTACTACTAGATTGTTAATTACAATGAAGTAATGGCAGACCGGGCTTGTAGATTTTATGGATGCCACTTCTGTGTGAGTGATCGTTAATACTAAAAGCTTAAACTTTAACTGCATTTTAAGCATTTGGGACTGGAGCGAAAGCGGGAGCTGTGAGTAAATGCTTTCAGCAGGTACGTAGTTAGTTATTAAAATAGGCTTTGAAGCTCTCTTTTGGTGTATTTCTGCATATTTTAAGGGTCCAGGCAAAAAAAAAAAAAAAAACACTTTTTTTTAATGCACTTAATTTGGATTTCATTGAATTTTCTTCATGCACTGATGTTAGGATATTTTGACAAATGTAATTCCCCAACCCCTCTGTATGAAAGAAAAGAAACTCTTTCTTGAAGAGATTTAGAAAGGGGAAGAAAAATCCTTTTTAAAAGGCTTAAGGGTAAGGAGGGGTAAAGGGAATAAGTGGTAAGGGAGGCTTTATTTTCTAAAGCTCAAATTCCAAAGAAGAAGGACAGTCTACGTAAGAACTGAAACTAATTTACCTGAACCCTTTGTCACTGCCTGGCTCTTGACTATTAAATGATTCTTTTCAGTAGCCAATAAAACCAAATCAAAAGCATGTTTTGGATGGAGGGGTGGTGCCAGGCAATTCCCCCCAAATGAAAAGCCAAACTATGCTGTGTTTGTTTTGGTTTTCCCCTAAGAGGATTTTCACAGAAGGGGCTGGGGTTTGGGCCACCTTCCTTGGCCCCACTCCTATGGGGGAATATAGGGGACTGTTTCGCTCTTGTCCACGAAGCTAAACTGCCCATCGGTATTACCCAAAAAGGAAAGAGAAAGTGCCTGCCCTGCAGTCAGGTCTACAAACCCTGATGTTTTGTCTTTGTTTCCCTCTCAAAGGCTGTTTTAAGATCCCTGCCAATGCAAAGAGTTGCAGAACTGTTTGTCACTTTTCAGAAAACAGCTCAGACTTTCTGGGCCTTAATATCCCTACCTTTAAACAGCACCAATATTCACTGCCTTCTGTCTTCGAAGATGCTAGAGATGTTGTTTTCAAAGATTTGGGAATCCTTAAAAGCAAATAGCTACATAAAAATAGAGAGATTAAAAAAATATGACAGCCCACTTCTTTCCATCCCGGATGCCCAGTTTGCTTTGAATAACGTAAGAATCCCGTAACAGTGCCTAATAATGATTACTAATAATAAATGTATCTAACACAGAGTGGGCCTTCAGTATTGAATATTTAACCTTAGTAGAGGTATTAGTCTTTCAAACTCTTCCCATCTTTAAAGTGGAAAGGATTTTTTGCCCTATTTTATAAAGTAGCGGAAGACATGAAGATAAGACAGTTCGATAATTACAGTCCCTGGACTTTCCATGCTTGAACAAGGATTTGAGACCTTATTTCAAGTCTCTTTTCCAGACAATGAAATGCACCCAATTGAAAAATGGATGAACTAAAGCTTTTCTCTGCTCTCCCGTCCAAATTAGATTGGTTACTCAATTTGACTGAGTGCTTAGAAATTAGTCAATAAGGCAACTAATTAATAATTTGACTGGGGGGAAAAAGTCAATTTCTCAGCCGCACACAGGCACAAGTCTGAGGGCTTCCTGAGGCACCTCACCACATGACTGCAGCAATATCTTGCCGCATTGAAAATCTGCAGGCTAAGTTAAAAAGGGAATCCCGGGTTCGGTTCACTTTGTATTAGGCCTTTACTTCTAGTGGAATAGCATAGTAGAGGAATATGATGTGCAGAGAAAAAAAGCAGTGAGAGATAGTTAATACAAAATATAATAATATATTGTATATAATATATATTTATAAACTACATCGCAAAAAAATAATAATATGGTCTTATAATCATGAAGCAGCAAGTATTTATTATGTGCCAGGTATTATGCTAAGCAAGCACTCTGAAGACATTATCTTATTTAATCCTGTGATCACACAATGAGGTAGGTACTATGATCCCCATTTTACAGGTAAGGAAACTGAGGCCCAGAGGGCTGAACCACTTACCAACCAAGAAAAAACAGCCAGATTTTGAAACCAGATTCACAGATCCCAAATCCTGCTTTCTAATTCTTCTCTACAAGCACGGGGAAAATTAACCAAGGGACTCATTGCCAATTTTCCTCCTGCCCAGAGGAAAACTGGCATCCTGGACTAACCCTAATTTGGTATGTGGCCATGGACAAGGCATAGTGAGCCTCAGGTTCCCATGGACAAAACCAGGAAGGT
The DNA here is from genome assembly GCF_028885625.2 of Pongo pygmaeus. NCBI lineage: Eukaryota > Metazoa > Chordata > Mammalia > Primates > Hominidae > Pongo > Pongo pygmaeus. The sequence continues at coordinate 114,458,557 of NC_072383.2, forward strand.
CCTCTAGCAGTGGCTCCATAAAATAGCCTTATCATTTAATGCATCTGGTTCTACCAAGAAACATGTTTTTTAAGAAAATATCACATTAATTAAGAAAATATCTGGTTGTATTCAGAAGATGGCAAAACTTGAAAAGACACTAGGATTTTTTTTAATGTAGAGTGAACCTTAAGTGAACATTTAGAAAGCCTTTGTGATTTAGTTGTTAAGAACAAAAACCAGCCTAGGTTTGATTCAAACTCTAACTTCCTGGGAAAGTGGGGCTTCACCTCACTGAGTCTCACTTTCCTCATCTGTAAGACTGGAATAATAGTATTAACACATACATACATACCTCATAGAGTTGTCGTGGGGATTAAGTGAGAAGATGCTTATATTGTGAACAGCAGAGTGCCTAGCACATAGCAAATGCTCAGTAAGTGGTACCTAGAATAAGGATGATGGTAATGGAGTTATGATGAGGATGATGATGATGTTGATGGTGATGATGGCATGATAATGTTGGTGAAAATGGTGATGATGGGAATGATGATGATGATATATGATGATTGGGGTGATAATGGTGATAGTGGTGTTCTTAGCAAAAGGGTTGATGGTAATGGTGTTAATTTACTCAGTTTACAGATGAGACAATTGAAGCCCCAAAGTCATACGCTAATAACCAGCTGATCGGAGACTAGAAATCTATTTCCTGGTGCTGGCCCATTGCCTTTTCCATTGCCCCATGCTAAAAATAAGTGGAGTAGGATTTAGCTGAAGGAAGCTGGGAACTGCAGGTCAGAGCTGAGAACCAGCAGCTTCAGCCTTTTCTCCTCCTCCCCCAGCTCATTTTACAATGCCAGAGAAATCACTTTGTCCTCACCAGACCACACACCCTGCCTTTTATGGACAATGCCACCATCTGATGTTTAACTGAGAGGTAAGGGAAGAAGGTGAGTTGAGGAAAGCTACTTTTTAACCAACAAGTAGCTCCCAGTGATTTGAATGCAGCTGATCTCACACTGCATTTTGAGAAATTCTCCCTGGGGGAATTGATTTACTTTCTGGTTTCAGCCCAAGAGATAAAAATAATCCATTGAATTTGTCAATTTCATTTTCCAGATGGGGCTAAGTGGTCCCTCAAGGGGTTTGTGATAAACCCTGTGAGAAACTAGAGTTGAAGGAAAAGAACAGAATGAGAGAGAGAAAAAAAAAAAACACAGATGCTACATGCCAAGCAGTAGCAGCAGAATTGACATTTCTGGTCAGCATAGATTCCCAAAGAGCACTGAAGTTTCCTAATAATGAGAGAAATTGGTTTTAGGATTCAAAGGAACCACACCATCAGGGGACAGTTGCCGCAGGAGTCCAAGGCTAACAAATAGGAAGAAAAGACAATACATTTCCCCTGAGGTATCCATGGCAGACATTGCTAACAGATAGTGGCATTCTCCACCAAGCCCAAAGCAGCCTCCCAGTGTCTCTGAATCCTAGAGCTCCAAGCAGCCATGAGCAATCAATCAGAGTAGACACAGAGATGAAAACTATTTTCTGCTTGGTACGTGAGTGCAAGACCAGTAAGTGATTCATAAGGTCTTGAACCAAACAAAAAAAAAGAAAAAAGAAAAAAAACAATAATAGACTAGATCAGGGCAGGGGTTATCATGTCAGGTAAAAAACACATAGGAGCTCCAAGGATTTAGGCTTCCTAGGCTGGTCACATCCCAAATATCATAGGTGATAACTCATTAATTTATTATTTACTTACCATTCATTTGCTCATTCATTCATTCACTCTCTCATTCACTTTCTCATTCCCTTGGTCACCCATTTTTAAATTCAACAAATATTTACAAATCGACAAATCCTGGATGCTGGAAGTATAAAAATGAATGAGACAGACCCAACTTCTATCTACGTGGAGCTTATAGCCTGAGAATATTTTTCTTTAAAAAAAAAAAAAAAACTAAATTTAACAATTACACAATTAATTGTTTTCAATTGTGATCATTGCAAGGAAAAGTAGAAGTACTAGATACTTTGAGAGCATAGATCAGGGATTTGGCTTAGTTCAGCAGGGAAAGGTGGAGGTAGAAATCAGGGCAAACTTCCCAGAGAAAGGAACATTTGAGCTGAACACTGCAGGATGAGAAGTTCACGAGGCAAAGAGGGGAAGAGGGTTTTCCAGGTGGAAGGAAAGACTTTTGCAAAGGCCTGGAAGTGGTAGAAGGACAGCACATTGCTGAAAGTAAGAGAAGGTCAGCGGGGTGGGAGCCCAGAGAGTGAGGGGAGGAATAATGTGAGATGATGCTACAGAGGTGGGCAGGTAGCAGTGTCCCCTTTCAAACATGAGCCCAAGAGTGACCCGCATCTGCTAAAAATACTTCAGCGACTGTCCCTTGCCCTCAAAAGAAACTCCAAACGTCTTACCATGCTCTGGTCCTACTCACCTCTCCAGCCTTACCCAACGCCAGCCTTTCTCACAGAAGAGACAACCTAGACTAAACGTCCAGGTTCTTGAAGAGAAAACACTCAAATGTAAGCCCTGTAAGAGCAGAAATGAAGTCTGCTGCATTTCCTGCTGCATCCTTAGTGCCCAGGGTCCTTGGTACAATGCCAGGCATAGAAGATGAACTTGAGAAATACTGTAAATGTAAAGATGAGTGATTTTTTGACCCCACCCTTGGCACAGTGCCTAGAACATGGCATTGTATGTTTAAATACTAAAAGAGAAGAGGAACAAAGAAGAGAGGCATGGAAAGAAGGAATAAAGGGAACAAAGAAAGGAAGGGAAGGGAAGAAGCAAGGGAAGGAAGGGAGGAAGGGAAGAAGGAAGGGAAGGGAGGGAGGGAGGAAGGGAAGGGAGGGAGGGGAGGCGAGAGGAAAGAAAACTACCCATATAGGTATTAGGGAGAGGAATACGCCAAAAACCAAGGTTTTTGAAGCTCTAATTCCCATACAAAAAGACCCAGTCATCCTAAAGTTTTCAAGAACAAAGTATTAAAAAATAAAAATAAAAAAAGATTTGTATTCACCGGCCTGGAAATACAGGGGCCAGTAGCAAGGAGAAGGAGACCTGACTCTCTGTGAGATGGGTGTGACCCATTTGGACGCTTCAAGCCAAAAAGCATTTTTGTGGCCTCATAATTTCTGAATGCTCTTGGCGAGGCTAACTGGCTCCAGGCTCAGTCTCCTGCAAAAACTCGTCTTTGCAATTCCTCAGTTCGACCTCAAGAAAAAGGGTCAAGCTATCTGTTGGACCTCAGTTTCTCCATCTGTAAAATGAAGTAATTAGATTAGATCATCTCTAATCTAACCTTAACACTGAGTCAAGCCTCTCTTAGGTACTCTTCTCAGAGTGTCACATCAGCCCTAAAAATAATAATGATGATGATTAATAATAGTAATTATTATTATACTAGCTACCACTTTTTGAAACACTTTTTATTTCATCTTCACAACTATCATGAGGACACCTATGATCTCTATTTTACACATGAGGAAATTGAAGTTCAGAGAGGTTATGTACCTTGCTCAAAGCAGTGCAGCCAGTAAGGAGAAAAGTTGGAATTTGATCTCGGACATGTCTGAGCCCAAACTCATGCTCCTCAAACCTCTATCAACAGCTCTAGCAGGTCCTGACAGAGCCAGTGTTTACAGAGCACAAACACAAGCACAGATCCCCTAGTTCTTGCAGGAGGCAGGGAGAAAACAGGAAGGGAAATGTTTGCAGTGATAACATCGTTATTGTCTGCCCAGCATCCCTTCTACCGTGTTTTTTTTTTTTTTTTTTTTCTGGTAAAAGGGCCCCTCCCACATAAAACAGGGTTTTAGAGAATGTGCTTCCCCAGCTCCATGTGGTTCTAATGGAACTACCAATCACAGAACCCCACAGTGGCAACAATCACGTGTGACACGGATCACATGACCAAAGTCTGCACAACCATGGTATAGTACGCCATCTCCTGGCTGCAGTGATTGGTTCAAGTAGTGGACATGTGACCCAGGACAGGCCAATCAGAGCCCTTCCATGGTCTGAAGTGGATCGGAAGAGGGGTCCTCTTTCCTCTAAGGATGGTAAGCTGAGATGATAGAAGCTTAGAGTTTCCTGTGACCTTGCCCCACTGCCACGCGACCCACTGTGCCGTGGAAAAGAAGTACCCATTGGAGGGGAGAATATGACCAACAGAGAAGCTGCAATTAGAGATGGAGAGAACGAGCCCTCATCCCATGGGTGGGCTGCTGAAACCAGTTCTATACCTGCCATTTCCAGGTGTTAAGCCAATAAGGGTTTGAACTTGGATTTCATCACTGGCAATCAACAGAGCTCCAAGAGACTTTTGACCAGCATTCCACAATTGCTGGCATATCCCATCACACACACACATACATACTATCTACTACTTAGACATTTTAAACAGATCTGAAAAGGGGTATTAAGGAGAAAACAGGTGAGGGAGAAGCACTGAGAGAAAATAGGCCCAAAATTGCCACTTGCTTCCCATCTTGTCCCAGTTGGGTGTCTGACTCATATGACGGCTCATGCATCGATACCATATGAGCTTGAATGTCTCCAGAAGTAAATGGCTACGTTTTACCAAACAGTTACTACTTTTTTCTACTTTAGCTCATTTAAACCCCCAAATAATCTCAAAACAGAATAGATATGTCCATTTTTCAGAGAGAGAAAATTGTGGCATACAGGAATTAAGTTGCCACACAACTAGTAGGTGACAGAGTCTGGAGTTTTGAACCCAGATCTGTGCCACCTAAATTCTTTTTTTTTTTTTTTTTTTTTTTTTGAGACAGAGTCTTGCTCTGTCACCAGGCTGGAGTGCAGTGGCACAATCTTGGCTCACTGCAACCTCCACCTCGCAGGTTCAAGCAATTCTCCTGCCTCAGCCTCCCGCGTAGCTGGGACTACAGGCACGTGCCACCATGCCCAACTAATTTTTGTATTTTTATTAGAGACGGGGTTTCACCACGCTGGCCAGGATTGTCTCGATCTCTTGACCTCATGATCCGCCTGCCTCGCCTCCCCAAGTGCTGGGATTACAGGCGTGAGCCACCGTGCTTTGCCAATTCTCTTCCTTTATTAAAACTACATCAGTTGGTCTCCATCAATGACACGTAAGTTTGGATGCCAGTACTTTGATATGTCAAGGGGTTTGCCTGAGCCCAGAAGGTCTGGAATTGACCCTAAGACATCCTGATACACGATGTTTCTTTTCAGGCTTGTAGGTAAAGCTTGATCCTAAAAGAAAACATCCCCAGGACAGTGGCTGCCGATGTCCAGCAGGCTGCCTTCATTTCCAGGAACCAGTGCCTCTGTGCATAGAGGGTAGGCAGTTAGCAACATTCAGCCACTTGCTATTACAAAGGCGAAGATATGAAAATGAGGGCGTCTGATGGATGTGGTATAAAGCAGGACAGAGGCCTTTGAAAGCAGAGAGAATGAGGAAAATGACAGATAATATTCTCGTCACTTACACTGCTTTGAACCCCCAATCTAAAAGCACTTTTCAACATACTCTCAGCATTACTTTTCATCCTAGGGGAGAAAGAGTTTCTGATGACCCTGACTTCCAGATTGGTTCTAGGTTGGTTTCTGGGTCAAGAAAAACAATAAAGCAGAAATTAGGAGTCAGTTGACTGTTCTGTTGTTCTCATAGCAATCTGTGCTTAAGCTATTCATTCCAACAATATTTCTTGAACATTTGCTATATGCCAGACACTCTTCTAGGCACAGCTGTGAATGAGACAGGCTTTCTCAAAGTCATCTTTCTGAACCACAGATCTGATAATGTCACGCTCCTTATCTCCCTTCAGTGACTCCTCATTGCCCACAAGATCAATTCCAAAGAACTCAACATGGTAGCCAAAGTCATTCATTGTTGGGTCTCTTCAATTTAATCTCTTTCTTTTACTTGTTTCCCATTCCCATCCCTTCTGATCCATGCTGTGGTTGCACCGAAATTCTGTTTCCCCAGCCCCCAGATATTTAAGCCTGCTGTCCTTCTTCCTTGGAGTGGTCTTACTGACACCACCATTACTGTCCTCTTGCCCACTCATTGCCTGCTTAACTTACTCATGTCACTTCTCCAGGAATCCTTCTTGATTCCCACCTTCTCCAACAGTATAAAGCATCTATAAATGATATTGTTGTTTTGTCAAATTCACGTATCTTTTCCTCTTCTCTAGTAAGAGAAAACCCCTGCTCCTTTGGAGAATGCATTCGATGGAATTCAAGTGGGGCTCTTCTAGGCTTTCTAGGCCATGCACAGGTGACTTGAGCCTGGACTGTCCCTGAGCTGTCACCAAGACCCCACTGGTCTCTAAGTGCCACAAGAGAAGGACATAGAATGCCTATATGCTTCACTGATCTTACCACAGCACCTGAAACAGGTGGATAATCCACCAGGTGGAGTATCTACAAATATATTTTGAATAAATAATCTAAATATTGCTCTAAAATGTGATAAGGCTAAAAACAGCTGAGGTTTCTCCCACTAAAAATCCTTATTTCAGTTCTCAGAGGGCGAAATTTCAAGTTAGAGTGACCTGGGTTCAAATCCTAGCTTTGCCACCTAAGAGCTTAGTGGTCTTGGGCAAGTGGCTTAACCTCTCCAAGGTTCAGATGAGATGACATATGCAAGATGCTTACAGCAGGTGCTGGCACACAGTGAGAATCAGTAAATGTTGGCAGTCTGAGGTCTTATTTAAATTAAGGAAATAATACCCTGGATAGCAGATAACCGCATGGAGTGGTGGGAAGTGCACTGCCCCAGGAGAATGGAGACTTTGATGGGTTACCCAGCTCTGTGGTTTACCAGCAACATGCCTTTGAGCAAGTCACCCCCTTTCCTGAGCCTCCAATTCCTTATGTATAGAATGCAGATAATGACATCTGCTGAGCCTGACTTATGGGGTTGTTATGAGGCTACAAATGAGATTGTGCTCCTGAGGATTTAAAAAGCACAAAATACTGAATCTGTGAACTTTTTTTTTACTGTAATTCCTATGATCCTTCTAGCAGTCTCAATCTAAATTCTTATATTTTGTTCTTCCCAGCTACAGACATGAGCATTTGGTTTCTGGATCATTGATCTATGAGTCAGGATAGGTTTGCTGCTGTAACAAACATCCGCAGTATCTAATAACCTAACACAATGGAAGCTCGTGTCATGGTGTACTCTGGTGGGGGTGGGGGCAGGGGGACCCTGCTCCCTATAGACTTTCAGAGACTCAGGCCCCCCCATCTTGGCATTCTCAGAATCTGCAACACTTGGCTTCCAAGGTTTCCGTGAAAAGTGGAGAGAGAACTAGTAAAGGGCTCAGCAAATTACAACCTGTGGGCCAAATCCAGTCCACCATCTCTTTATTGGTGTAAATAAAGTTTTATTGGAATATAGCCATGCTCATCCATTTACATATTGTCTATGGCTTCATTTGTGCTACTGTGGCAGAGTTGAGAGTTTGGGACAGAGACTTCATGGCCCAAAAAGCCAAAAATACTTACTATTATTACAGAAAATGTTTGCTGGCTCTTGAACTGGAAGACCGTGCTAGGGTTTTATGGCCCAGTCTGGAAAGGAGCATACATCACTTTCATCCACATCTTGTTGGCCAGAACTCAAGGACATGGTCTCAGCTGCAGAGAAGGCTGGGAAATGTAGTCTTCTTGTGTGGCAAGAGGAAAATGAGGCAGAGTTTGGTGGTCCCATGGTATTGTCTCTGCCATGATGTTATTATATGAAACAAACACATTTTGAAGCCGGGCACAGTGGCTCACACCTGTAATTCCAGCACTTTGGGAGGCCAAGGCAGGAGGATCATTTGAGGTCAGGAGTTTGAGACCAGCCTGGCCAACATGGTGAAACTCCATCTCTATTAAAAATACAAAAATTAGCAGGGCATTTTGGAGGTACCTGTAATCCCAGCTACTTGGGAGGCTGAGGCACAATAATCGTTTGAACCTGGGAGGCAGAGGTTGCATTGAGCCAAGATCCTGCCACTGCACTCCAGCCTGGGCGATAGAGCGAGACTGTCTCAAAACAAACAAACAACAAATATGTTTTGAGCATCTAAATTACAAGGCATTTTGGGGGGCCCTGAGGCTGAAAAGATGAATCAGACAGGACTACATTACCAAGGAGCTCACCTCAACTTAAGGAGGTAGACAGATAATGAGGCAATGATGATAATAGTGACAATAACAGTCAAAAATCAAGGCTTTATCACACGGTGGACACTTGCTAAGCTTAATGTGCATCATCTCATTTAATTGGCACAAAAACTCTAAGTTCAGATTATCCTCATTTTCAAATGAAGAAACTGAGTCACACAGTTGGTGATTGAGTAAAAAGAAAAAAAAGGCCAGATTCAAACCTAGATCTGTCTGACTCCAATGCCTGAACTCTTGAGTGCTTTGCTAAATAGTTGCTCTACTTACAATTCTCAATGGTACTGCTAGAAAGGACATGCACAAGATACTGTGCGAAGGGCTTCTATCACTGTCAGTATCCCAGCAAGAAGCAGGTGGCACCTTGAAAAGAGTTTATCAGAAGGTTTAATGAGCAGATTCTTTGCAGAGATGTGCCAGGGTTAAGGGAACAAAGAAGGTTTGGTGATGCATCCATGGGCTAGCTGTAGTTCACAGCTGTTGCCACCCATGGGCTTAAAAGGGTGTGGGTTGGAATGGTGTCACCAGAGCCTGGTAAATGCTGGATCTCTAGAAGTGGGGCCCTTTGACAGGCAGCCATTGCACAGTAAGGCAGGGAGTGGAAAGTTGATTGAATAAATGCCTCGGCCTTCTCTCCCTCACCCTCCAGTCACCTGCTGGTGCCTCCTATTGGCCAGACCCAACAGGAAGTGAGCACTGAGCAGTGCGGAGGACAACAAAAGGAATAATCAACACAGAACCTAAACTAATCTTTAGAATGGCTTTCAAAGAAGTCCCAGAGAAATTGTATATGCCTTTGGAAATTGACGTATGAGCACAAATATCACAGTCATGGACTCATTACAACATCCTCACCAATGTCACTAACCTACAGGAAATTTTCCTTTATATTACAAATGAGGTATGTATTGAATGGAAGGGCAGGGCAGCTAACTGCTTGCGACATCTTACCCATGTGACAGCTTTCATCTTTTTGTTTTGTTTTGTTTTTTAAGAGTAAACTGGAAAGCTAGGAACAGAAGTGGAGTTGGGGACCAGCCTGTTTCCCACTTTGGGATATGCTGTTTATCCTGGGAAATTGACAAACATCCAACTTCATCCTCAGATTGAGAAACTTTTAGAGTGGCCATTCCTCCTGAATTTTCAACTCACGCCCACCTAATTGCTGCTCACCTTCCCAGGGTCTGTCTAGTCAGGAACAGTTTCAGAATGTGGCTTTTTCATTCCAGCTGCTTCCACAGTTCTAGGGCCCTTTTTCCTCTTCAGAAGAGTTGACAACTGGACGTCTATTGCCCATTTGAAAAGAACCTACCTACAATGTCCTTTGACCAAGGAGGCCTGCATTCAGAACTAAATAGTCAATGAAAGGGTACATTTTCCAACCTCAACCCAGCTAGCTAAGAGTTTCCCATGATACCTTGAAGAGCATCACTTTGCCATATCCTCTACCCTTCTCTGTATCTATGGGCTAGCCTGGGTTGAAACTGCCAAAATAAAAGACGAAGGAATGCTTCCTCATTATTTCCACTTTGTGTGGTTTGAAATGCTTACCTTTGGCCAGGCATGGTGGCTCACGCCTGTAATCCCAGCACTTTGGGAGGCTGAGGCAGGTGGATCACAAGGTCAGGAGATCAAGACCATCCTGGCCAACATGGTGAAACCCCATCTCTACTAAAAATACAAAAAAAAAATAGCCAGGCATGGTGGCAGGTGCCTGTAGTCCCAGCTACTCAGGAGGCCGAGGCAGGAGAATCACTTAAGCCGGGGAGGCAGAGGTTGCAGTGAGCCAAGATCCCACCACTGCCCTCCAGCCTAGGTGACAGAGCAAGACTCCGTCTCAAAAAAAAAAAAAAAAAAAGCTTATCTTTGCCATATTCTTCTCATGGAATTCAATTTAATGAAATGTTTTAATTATCTAGAAGCTCTGAAACATTGGTGGAGTTCCCTAGAGTGAGCATGATTATTCCTGAATTGGATGACTGAAAGTAAGGTTAATTTTAGGAGAAAAAAAAAACTGCCTGACTTCCTTTCTGTCAAACCCAATCAGTTTCTTTCACCAGCCAAAACGCAGCATTGAATGTATCAGAACACCATTCCTTGGTGCCCACCTGTGATCTGAATTTCTGCTGATCAGGCAGAACTGCCTGGTGGGTAACAGTATGAACTTTAGAATCAGAAAGACCAGCTATGTGACCCTGAAGAAGTTACCTGGATTCTTAGAGTTAGTCTTCTAACAGGTAAAATGGGGTCCACGGTTGCCCTAGTTCGTATCCTGATTGTTCTCATTGGTGTTCTCCTGAAAGCAGAGCTTTAGTCATGAACCTGTGTACAGGTAATTTACTTGGAAGGTGATATCAAGAAGGAAGAGTGAGCAAGTGAGAAGGAAAAATGCCATTTTATGACTGTATTTTCAAGATCATTGCCCTAGGCAACAGGGCAGGGACCTTGTTGATTTTGCAGGGACCTCCAGAGAAGTGCACGAAATGCCTCCCAGGTGTATGCCTATGGAGAATGGGAGGTTAGAGTATTTATTCAGCTAGTCCCTCCACTCCTAGACAGAGCTTGGCTGCCACCTAGCAGGCTCAGTGTTAGAAATGACCTAGGACAAATACAGAAACACAGAGAGCAAGTCCCTTAGACTGCCAGCTTAAGGTGAGTCTAAGTTCATGGGGGAACTATCCACTGCTGCTGAGGCTGAAACCAGAGTTGACTGGTAATGTGTACCATGGCATCTGTGACATGTGCCTAGAATTCTAAAACATAAATGAGATGAGCACAGCTCCTGGCAGATTGTAAGCACCCAGTAAATAACAGCTGCAAGTGGTAGTGCTAAGTAACTTGGCAATTCCACAAGTATTACTACATGGTCAACCAATCTAACAAATGGGTTTCCTCCTTTCATGTGCCAACTCTGATCCATTGGGATTGGCTGCTCTATTGTGGGAAGGATTCTGAGACACCATCTGAGTTCAGTGGGAAGAAGTATGGTGATGGACTATTGATGTCTGCCATAAGAGTGGGGTGGAGAGCAGTGGCACATAGGTTGCAAATCTTATATGGCCAATTTTTAGAATGTGCTATCTCAGCTGGGTGTGGTGCCACTTTGGGAGGCTGAGGCAGGTGGATCACTTGAGGTCAGGAGTTTGAGACCAGCCTGGCCAACATGGTGAAACCCTGTCTCTACAAAAAATACAAAAATCAGCCAGGCATGGTGCACGTGCCTGTAATCCCAGCTACTTGGGAGGGTGAGGCAGGAGAATCAATTGAACTCGAGAGGCAGAGGTTGCAGTGAGCCGAGATCGTGCCACTGCACCCCAGCCTGGGCGACAGAGCGAGACTCCATCTCAAAAAAATAAATAAATAAAATGAAATAGAATATGCTGTTTATTTCTGCAAGTTTTTCATGTCGTACCTAGAGAGTAACATCTTCATCTGTAAAATGAGGACGATAACATGCTTGACCTCCCTGTTTCGCAGGCAGACTTTGAAATCCTAAGTTTGAAAGTGTTTGGAAGGATACAGGCTGCACATTAATGTGAGAGCTTTTTAATCAGCTGTCTCCTCCCCACTTCATGGTATTCTCCTGAAAACACCTTGGGGGTAAAGTGGCTCCCTAAGCAGACAGACCTGGTTCTCTTCATCTACTTGAAGGTACTGAAGGATACTGATTCATGGCTCAGACTCTTATATGTGGCAACGGACCTTGCAGTCAGTAAGTTGTTTTTCTCTGCCCATCACCCTTTAACTCTTCTCATAGTAAAATAGTCTCTGAATTCCTTTGTGGACCCTCCATACAATCAGTCCATATGGTTTGGAAAGGCTTGATGACCCTACTCTTGCTCCAGAAACAACACTTCTATTGGTCTTTCTAAGCCAGGTCAGCAAACTATAGCCTACGGGTCAGTCATCTGTTTTTACAAATATAGTTTTATTCAAAGATAGTGATGCCAATTCATTTATTTTCTATGACTTTTTTCATACACTAACAGCAGAGTTGTGTCATTACAATAGAGATCACATGGTTCACAGCCTAAAATATTATCTGGCCCCTTAAGAAAAATATGCCAATCCCTGGTCTAAGCTAATCATACTGCCCATTTCCTGGATACCATGATTGGTTCATAGATCAAATTTAACCCAAATCAGGCCAATGAAGCTCAAAGTTCTCTTTCCTTTGAACATGAGGCTGAGAGGATGTGAGGTCTGGAGCCCTTACTGCCATTTTGCAGTTATGAGGAAGGATTCATCTCTCTTCCTTCAGGGATCAAGTAGAGGAGGCAAGACCTACACGATTGACATACACAATGGAAACCATAGAGTAACTAAAATATAAGGCTTTGGAGAGATACTGCATAGATAAACAACGTTTAGAGGAAGCTTCAGGGAGGTAGTATGATTGAGGCTGGACCTAAGAACTAGCAGAATTTGAACATAAGGAAAAAAAGAAAAGGATGTATCAGGTTGGCAGGGAGGCACAGCACGAACAAAGACATGGGTGGGATTGAGTAGAGAAGATTGGTGGTGTTATAAGAAGTGCCTTACTGGAGAGAAAACTATTCAAATCAGGGGCATTTGAAGCCACATTCAACCACTATGGAGACCCTTCTTTCGAACTTCAGGCTAAAAAGATATTCCCAGAGCTTGAATGATAGAAATTGAAGAGATTCATAGACATAAAATACCAGCAATAGCAATGACAATTGTGACACAGCAGCTCATCATCCCGGGTGCTCATGGGTTTTTTTTCTGAGGGTGGACTGCAGTCCCCAGCTGGAGGAGTCTCTGGACATGCACTAAGCACCAGGCTTTGTGCTAACTTGATTCCTCAACAGTCCTCTGAGGCACTCCCTGTTCTTATACCCATTTCAGAGAGGCAGAAACCAAGGCTTAGACAAGTTCAGTGATGAGCCCACAGTCATGCAGCTGGCACATGGCAGGTTTCTGGACCAAGCTCACTACCACCACTTCTCAGCAACGTCACTGCCTTTCCCTCCCAGCCCCCTTGTTGCTGGTATGTGAAGGAAGTCATGGAAATACCTACATTTCTAGAATGTGCTCCCTCCTCTGCACCCTTCTGTGCCTCTCTCGCTCATGTTATCATGGGGGGCTAGTGATAACATTCCATTTACCTGGCTACAGCTCAGTCCTTGTGTGGAAATTTCCATGCTGGAGGCATTTCTCTGATAAGGTGAGAGAGGATTAGGGGGACATTGCAGCATTCCCAGGGGGACAGACAGCACCCAAATGCCTGTTCAGGCCTCCGATGCCCATTCCTGAACCATCATTCCCAGAATAGAACCCAGACTCATCACTATGGCCCAAGGTTATTCATCCTTGGAATCCAGACTCATAAGAACCATCTCTTATTCCCTCCTCTACCCTCTAGGATTCCTTCCTCCTTCCCTATTCCTTTTTTTTTTTTTTTTTTTTTTAATATTAGAGACAGAGTCTCGCTCTGTCACCTGGCTGGAATGCAGTGGGGTGATCATAGCTTACTGCAGCTTCCAATTCCTGAGCTTAAGCTATCCTCCTACTTTATCCTCCTGTGTAGCTGCAACTACAGGCATGTGCCACCGTGCATGGCTAATTTTATTAGCCTGTATAAAAGCTGCAGAATTGCAGGTGCTTCCTGCTGACCATGACATTTCTTATTAGCTGTGCATGGTGCCACATGCCTGCAGTGGCACTTTTCATGTTTAATTCCTCACTTATCAAGCTCCATCTGCTGGAGCTATGAACCCAGTCAACGAGAGGTCATGCTATGTTGTCCAGGCTGGTCTCGAACTCCTGGGCTCAACCAGTTCTCCCACCTCAGCCTCCCAAAGTGCTGGAATTACAGGAGTGAGTCATCATGCCCGGACCCCCATTCCCATTCTTGAGCCCCTGAAGAAGGCTCAGTCAGGGGCTCCCCAGGAAGCAACATTCTCTTTTCTCAGGAGCCCAACCCAAGATGGCCACTACCTGCCTGGAGATTACTCAGATGAGACTCATGCCTTAACCTTTGCTCTGAGGTCTTGGTCAGCAGGAAGTACCTGCAATTCTGCAGCTTTTATACAGGCTTATTATCTCTTGTTGGCAGAATTCACTGCTCCAGCCGATGGAGCTTGATAAGTGAGGAATTAGATATGGAAAGCCCACTTGGCTGGGGGGAACAGAAGGAGGAGCTGACTGCATTTGCTCTCACCTGTCCGTTGTGCCTCTGTTTCTCAAAGCTATATCTTCATTTTTCCACATCAGATGTGATCGTGAAAATTCAAATATAAAGAAAATAAAAATGTCCGCATAATCCCTTCTCCCATCCATATCCGTAGTTACCAGTTTGATGTATTCTTCCAGCCTTTTAAAGACATTTTTAGATACACTAGATTATACTACACATATTGTTAACTAAATTTTTCACTTGTGTATAAAACCGGCATGTCTCCATAGCAATATAAAAATATTGACATCATTTTTCTGAACAGCCACCCATTTATTCTATTGTTTGGATATACCACAATTTATTTACCCCATTTCCAGTAGCAGACATTAAGGTTGTCTTCAGTTTTTCAGTATTATAAACAACACAGCAGTGGACATCTTTGGCCATATATCTTTGTACCCCTATCCTCGGTTTTATTTCTTTGTTTTTGTTTTGGAGTCCATTCTTGGAAGCCATGACTGCAAGGTCAAATGGGGCTCACATGTTTAATTAAGGCTTTCCTCTAAATCTAATTCTCAATTTTTTGTCCCACCAGCAGTATGTAAAAATGCCAGTTATTCCACATCATTGGCCTTTATGTAAGGATGCAGCACTGAAGGTTTTATTTTTACCTTTTTAGTCTTACATAAAAAGTTGTACAAAAAATAGTACAGAAAGTTCCAGTATACTCTTTATCCACCTTCCCCTGGTGTTGACATCTTATATAACCTCGGGGATGATTATCAAAACCAGGAAATTAACAGTGGTACAGGACTGTCAATTAATCTACACATTGTATTTGGATTTTACCCATTTTTTACTAGTTTTCTCTATTCCAGGATCCAATTCAGAATCCCATTTGACATTTAGTTAACATGTTTCCTTAATCCCTTCTAATACGTAACAATTGCACTTTCTTTGCCTTTTTATGGCACTTTAAAAGAGGACTGCCCAGTTATGTGGCAGAATGGTCCTCAATTTTGATTTGTTGACTTTTCTTATGATTGGATTGGGGTCATGCATTGTGGACAAGAACATGACAGAAACGACATTGTATCCTTCTCAGTGCATTGTGTCCAGAAGCTCAAGATGTCACAATGTCTAATTACTGGTGATGCTAACTTTGGTTACTTAGTGTCATTTGCCAGTTTTCTCCACTGTAAATTACTATTTATGCTTTTGTACTTAATACATGTCTTGGGGGAAGGTAGTATAGTCAGGATCATGCAAATATCCTATTTCTCCTTCAACTTTGGCCCACTTGTCTCAGTATCCATCCACAGATCTTGTCAAATGCAGCATCTTTTAAAACTTAGACAAATAAATTTTTTTTACATTATACTTTAAGTTTTAGGGTACATGTGCACAACGTGCAGGTTTGTTACATAATATTTTTAAAAAGTGGATAAAACATGCCAGATTAAACTAAGCAGTAGACAGTGAGTAAGTAGATTAATTTACTAGCAGACTAGGCACAAGCATGGACACTCACCGTAGAAGACATTATTTCCTTTATGGTGAGCACTGCAATGACCTACCCCAGCTGGGAGGTTACCCATTATGGGGCCAGTAACATGGCAGTCTAGCAGAAATACATGAGAAAAGGCTGGCAAGCCAAAGCACTCACCATCTTTCTTTTTCTTTCCTTTTTCTTTTTCCCTCTTTTTCTTTTTCTTATCTGTTTCCTTTTGCTTTCACTTTCTTTTCCTTTTTTTCTTTCCTTCTTTTTCTTTTTTTTTTTTTGCCTTCCCTTCCTCCCTCCTTCTCATCCTTCCTTCTTTCCTTTTTCTCTTCTTTGTTTTATGTGTTTTTCAACATTTACTGCACACCTCTTTTGTACCAAACCTATATTAAGCATCAGATAAAGCATGGTCTCAACCCACTATGCATGGTGGCTCACACCTGTAGTCCCAGCAATTTGGGGGGCTGAAGCAGGAGGATCGCTTGAGACCAGAAGTTTGAGACCAACTTGGGCAATACAGCAAGATCCTGTCTCTACAACAATAAAAATTTAAAAAATAGCCAGGCATGGTGGTGCACACCTATAGTCCTAGCTACTTGGGAGGCTGAGGCCAGAGGATCACTTGAGCCCAGGAGTTCGAAGTTGCAGTGAGCTATGATTGTGCCACTGCACTCTAGCCTGGGAAACAAAGCGAGACTTCGACTCTACAAAAAAGAAAATGGTCACAATATATTTCACCAAGGATAGAAAAGGAATACTAACAGAGCACGCAATGACATGACAGCAGGAAAATTACAGCTGGGAGGATCTGTGAGCATGGAGCACTTCCTGTTTATGCTGGAGCCCCAATAACTGTCACCTGTACATTTTGATGGTATATCCAATCAGTGAAATAGTTTTACTATGCACCCACACTACACATATGCTTAATTTATAAATGATATATTTGTGCAAACCCACAATCCTTTATTCAAAACTCTTGGGCCCAGAGGTGCTTCGGAAATGAGAATTGTTTTGGATTTTAAGAAGAGAAGCTGGTGTGTATATTGAATATTAGTTAACATCCCCATGGAGATATGGGTTAGCACTCTAAACACACACAGAGAAAGAGACAAATATGATCAGTTACACTAAAGAGAATAAATACTCTCAATGTCCTCATATCTATTCAGATCAGGTATTGCCAAATAAGTGTATCTCAAACTTACCACAAAAACTTAACTTTCAGCGTTTTATAGATTTTAGGTTTACAGACAATGGATTGTGGACCTGTGCTTCTATTATTGGTTAATGTCCCAAAGTATGCTATGTACTGTAGGTAAGATTTATCTTTAGGAATTGTGGATATAAACCCATATTTCAAATGGTCTTCTTGATAATTTTTAAGATTTTGGCCAGGCCTTAAACTAGGAATTAGAGACATGTCAGCTCTGCCATGTTATTTGTTTGCATTTATGTATCTTCCTGGTTTTATTTCTTCTTTGTTTGTAAGTACTTTCTTGTTTGCAATAATATATTTTTAATACGACTTTCAATATTCAGTTATTTTACAGGCATCTTTTCTAAGTTATGATGCCATAGGTTGTTTAGCTGTGGGCACTAAATGCATATCAACACCAATCAGCTGACATTAGCTCCAGAGGTGACAACCAGCTGAGGAAACACTTTAGAGATGTGACCCCTCTCCCCAACTCTCCTTCCCAAGCCAGGCAAGTAGGCAGAGCTTGCAAGGAGGGGGCTCAGCAGGCTCATGTTCAAATCCTGGCTCCACCACTTGTTAGCAATGTGATCTTGGGTGACTTACTTCACCCCCTGTGCCTCAGTTTTACCATCTGCAAAATGGGGATAGCAGGAGTACCTACCTCAGAGGGTTATTGCTAGGACTCAATTCATTCTGATGAATTCTAAATACCAGCAAAATTCAATCCGAACACTTCATAGATTCTACTCTCCATCTGCCTTAGTCATAACTGTTTTTGTGGAAGTAACAGAAGTCTAACTCAAACTGGCTTAAGCAAAAAAAGCAGAACCTATTAGCTCAATTACCTGAAAAGTCTAGGAGCAGACAAGATTCAGGCATGGCTGGATCCAGGGGCTCAAGTGAAATCATTAGATTATGATACCTCCTCCACTGCCCCCTTATCTTGGAGTTCTATTTTTATTCATCCTCAAGAAAATTCTCTCTGCAGCTCTTATAGTAGCTCTAGCCTTATGTCCTCTCGGATCCAACTCTTCTAAACAGAGAGCACTTCTTTACCAACAGTTCCACAAGTCCTAGGATGGAATCTCAGTAGACTGGGATGATAAGTTATGACTGGCCCTATAAAGCAGGCCTTACAGCAAAGATGTAGATAAGGAGACATGGCCCCAGTGCTGTGTTCAAGGCCTAGAACGTCAGAGCTTGTTGATGTGGCTTCTGAGTTACAGAATTACTGCCTTATGTGTAATAAATCCTGATCCTGACTGCTGACTTGGTAGACTATAAAAGACAGCAAGTCTGTTCTTCTCAACTTTGACACGGCAAACATCTCAGTCTACTGAGGCCACCAAATGGCCACATGTGCCTCAATGAGATTATGAGGAGGAAGTGGGGTCCACCTGCAGGCTTCACCACCTCCAGGTTTGCCTCTTTATCCCTTTATATTGATTATTAGCTGCTTTAGTTGTGAAACAAAAAGCAAAAGCCACTAAAGTTCAAAGGATTTACTCTTGTCCATCTTCAAACCTGAACTAGACCCTGGACTAAACCTAGGTCTGAACTCACCGGGGTTGGGTCACATGCTCTTCTCTGAACCAATCACTGAGGGATGGAGTGCTGTGATTGGTCATGTGCTAGTCCCTGGAGTACAGAAGTGGTATCTACCCTACCTGAACCCCCAGACCTAAGACAGGTTTTCCTTAAAAAAATAATAAAAATAAAAATAACATGATAGATGCTGGAACCAAAAAAGAACAGGTTCCAGTGTTCCATCTCTGCCAAAGGCATCAATTATTCCCAAGGATCTCAGTCTCCAACTCCATAACCAAGGAGTGGCTGCTGTCTCAAAAGGAACAGAGTCGCAGCCACAAAAAAAGAACAAAATCATGTCCTTTGCAGCAACGTGGATGCAGCTGGAGGTCATTATCCTAAGTGAATTAATACAGAGACAGAAAACCAAATACCACATGTTCTCACTTATGGGTGGGAGCTGAACATTGAATACTTATGGACATAAAGATGGCAGCAATAGACACTGGGGACTACCAGGAGAAGGAGATGGGACAAGGGCTGAAAAACTGTTGGGACTATGTTCCCTACCTGGGTGATGGGGTCATTCATACCCCAAACGTCAGCATCATGCAATATACCCATGAAACAAATCTGCACATGTATCCTTTGAATCTAAAATGTTGGAATTATTTTTTAAAAGAATAAATCTTTTTTGAATCTAAAATAAATGTTGAAATTATTTTTCGAAAAATAGTGTTAGTTGTAGGTGTCCATTAACAGGTTGAGGTAGTTATATCTATTCCTAGTTTGCTGACAGTTTTTTTTAATCATAAATGAATGTTCAATTGTAAGTTATTTTTTGCATCTTGTTGGCATTCTCATGTAATTTTTCTCTTTCGTTTCTTTCATGTGGTGAATGACACTGATATATGTTTTTAATATTAAGCCACCCTTGCATTATTGGGATAGACTGTCTTTGGTCATAATCTATTATTCTTTTTATCTATTGCTGGGCTTGACTTGCTAATAACTGTTAAGAATTTTAGTGTCTGTTTTCACATAGAGTTATAACGTAGTTTTTTCTTGTAATTATTTTCTGATATCAGAATAATGTTGGCCTCCTGGGAAGTATTAGAGAGTGTTCCCATCTTTCAAATTTCTGACAGAATTTGTAGTACTTATTCCTTAGATGTTTGACAAAGTTCACCAATGAAGCCATTTTGGACCTGGAATTTTCTGTTTGGGAGAAATTTTAATTATAAATTCAATTATAGAGGGCTCAGCCATGTTCTATATTTTTCTTAAATTCATTTGTTAATATGTATCTTTCAAGGAATTTGTCCTTGTAAGGTTGTAAGCTGTCTCAACACAAAATGCTTCAGATATTTCCTTGTTATCATTTTAAAAGAAACTATAGTGATAGCTCCCCTTCATTAATAATTTTCCCCCATTTTCATTGATTAATTTACCTAGAGATATATGAATTTTATTGTTCATTACAGAAAATTTATTTTTCTCCATTGTTTTTCTGGTGTTTAAAAATAATTTCATTGATTTCTGCTGTCTGTTATTATTTCCTTTATTCTATATATTTTGGGTTTAATTTATTCTTTTTTAAATTTAGGATGGGCCTATCTTCTTTCCTAACAGAAATATTTAATGCTATTAATTTCCCCATAACCATTTCTTTAGCTGTATCCACATATTTTGAGATACTGTGTTCTCATTTTCATTCAGTTCAAATATTTTCTAATTTCTTTTGGGATTTCTTCTTTGATTCATGTGTTATTAGTGTGTTATTTCCAAATTTAAAATAAATTTTAGGTATCATTTGTGATTGATTTCCATTAAACCCACTCTTACCAAAAGGGAAAGAAAAGGACAGTAATTTTATCATCATCAAGTCCATCACCATTACCAGTGCCTGACTTGTGACAGCATTCAGGTGGGTTGTTCAGAAACAGACTAGACAGGAGCCTGGCATCCAGGAGATCTGTACTGAAGCCAACTATGCCTAATCAACTCTGATCACTTGGTGATGCTCTATAGTGCTGAATCCAGATTGAAGCTCAGTGTGGAAGAGTGCAACAATTGATTAGTAATGTCTGCCCTGGACACAGGCAAGGGAAATATGGCCGTGTTTGTGGTGTATTTACTATCAACAATTATCTCAACACCTTCCTACTCTACATACCAAAATCCAGGTCAAGGCAATAAATATTTGAATACCCATTGCGAATCACTCTGAGATGGGGGAAGAGGAGCCATACAAAATGAAGTAGATATAAGATTTGTTCTCTTCCAGAGCTTACTTTTAACTGAGAAGACCACGTATTCAGGAAAGCATCTGGATGTAGGAGTCTTGGCCTCAAACATTCCCAATGACTCTTGCCTACTTCCTCCATGTTTAATTGTCTCCAGCTCTCAGGAACATCTTCAGCCTTGCCTTGGGCCTATCTCTGTTCTTGCCTGTGGATTGGGGGTACTCTTTATAAGGTATTAAGGACAGATAAGCCCCAAATAGAGTCCCTCTTTTGATGAAATCAGAAAACTCAAAAGAACACTGACAAAGAGAAAGACATTGTGTGTCCAGAAGTCAGTTCCCTCTTATGTCTGAATCTTCAGAACAGGCACATTCTCTGCCTCCTCTTGTTTTTGGAAATCACCAGGACAGAAGCCACTCAAGGAGAAGGTCTCATGGATGATACAAACACACGCACACATGTAGAGGAGAGTCTGCTTTGGCCGCCCTTATACAGCCTGACCGTGTACACAAGTCACTTGGAACAGTGTTAAAATGTGGAGTCTAATTCACCAGGTCTGGGATGGGGCCCGAGGTTCTGCATCTCTAACAAGCTTCCAGGGGGTGCTGGTGTACGGACTTCACTTTGGGGATCAAGGGGCTCCGTCACCAATGATAGAATGCACGGTGCAGACTAGGTGATGCAGGAAGACAGAGACTGGGACTTGGGAGAAGGGAGGGGGCGCTGCATAGCACAAGAGGGCACAGTGAAGGAAAGGGCAGGAAGGGAAGGGAGAAGCTTTCTGAGCATCTGTTTGGAAGTGCCAGCCTACAGCCCGGCACATGCCATAAAAAATAAATAAAATAGAAAGTTCCTTTCTTCCTTCCCTCCTCCTTAATCCTCGTGACCTTAAGGAGTAGGTGAAATAACTGTTTCCACCTTCCCCCCACCCAACACACATTTCACGTAGGGAAACAGACTCAGAAGGACAAGTAAAGAGTCAAGCCCAGAATGGCAGAAGCCAGCTCCTGCCTGCCTATTTCCACTCCTCAGAGCTTGCAACCTGGAACCTGAAAAGAGCCTGCAGGTGATGTGGTGATGTTTGCAAAACCGGCATAAGGGCCTTTGTCCAAAGGCCTCCAGTTTCCCAAATAATGAGGCCAGTTGGAAGCTGTTAACACAGATGGGAACCAGCCAGCAGCAGGTGAACAGCCACTCAACCTATCAGCACTGCTTTAACCTATAACATGCTCCTGGCTTCTGCACCCCCATTTCAGGGGGCCTGAGCCCCAGGTGCACCTGCCAGCCAAGGAATGGTGTCCAGGCAAGAAGTGTGGGTCTCCACCACTCTGAATTGGTTTCCACATTCTCCCATTTCCAGGAGCCCCTTGGGAGAACAGTTTCTCTGGGTTAATATATAGTGCTAATGATGGGTAGCTGGCGGGAAAGAGTAAGGTCTACTTGATCCAGGGCTTGGAATGAAGCCAGGATCTCTCTGGCTGTAGATTCTCTCTCTCCTTCTAGGTTAGTGTGCAGTGTGGGGAGATTAAGATGTATAGTCTGCAAATGAACTAACCTTTTCCAGGCCTCTTTAATGAGGCTTCCTATAATAGGGCCATTTCTCTTTCGTATGTATGTGTACATATTCACACACACACACACACACACACACACACACACTCCTTAACATAATCCATATGGAAATAAAAATCTCTCCGTTGCTCTATATTTTTAAGTGGACTCTATAACAGGTAAAACTTTTTTCTTCAAATGAAAATCCACGGTTCAACAACATGCATTTCCAGCAAATCAAAAAGGTAGTTCCAGCCAACTGGCTAGGCTCCCTCTTAAAACTCAAGGGTAAGGGCAGCAAGTAACCAAATGGACCAACAGTTCTTCTACAGCATAGCGGCAACCCAGCACAAGGCAAAGTCAAGTCCTCACGAAACATCAATTCTGGGACTCTCTCTGGACAAACGAACACGAGCAGCCTCAAACCCTAGATCCTTGTAGACAGAGAATATGAATTCTTACGTCATTTAGACTTTCACCTACCTAAAGGAATGTATAAGAATGTTTTCATACTGCTTTAAAGAACTGCCTGAGATGGGGTAATTTATAAAGGAAAGAGGTTGAATTGACTCACGGTTCAGCATGGCTGGGGAGGCCTCAGGAAACTTACAATCATAACGGAAGATGAAGGGGAAGCAAGGCACCTTCTTCACAAGGCGGCAGAGATCAGTGCTGAGTGAAGAGGAAGAGCCCCTTATAAACCATCAGATCTCGTGAGAACTCACTATCAAGCAAACAGCATGGGGGAAACTGCCCTCGTGATTCAATTGCCTCCACCTGGTTTCTCCCTTGACACAGGAGGATTATGGGGATTAGAATTCAAGATGAGATTTAGGTGGAGACCCAAAACCTAACCATCTCAGGGAGAAAATTCTAGCCTCCGATAACATTAAGCATCTTCTAACTTTAAAATGTACAGGGGGAAAAGGCAGAATCTCAAACCGTCCTTCTAATGCTTGATTCCTCAACACCCATCACAATAATCTATGACAGGGCTGCGAACAGGAACCCCCTGAGGATGTCAGCTATTTCAGCTTCATCCAGGATCTGAGACCCTTCTGACTTCTAACCCTCCTAAAGAGCAGGGACATTCTCAGGCCTGTCTCAGAGCGTCTGAACTCAAGACATCAAGCGATGAGCAGTTGCCGAAAATTGAATTTTCTGACCGCAAGGTAATAAAACTAGAAATTACTTTTTAAGAAGTATTTTGAAAAAGCTCGACCACTTAGAAATTGAAAGGCACTCTCCCAAATAATTTGAGACAAAGGGAAAGTCAAACCCAACAATTACAACAAAGAAAATAACAATAATAAGAATACTGCGTACTTTTTAAATTGCAGGGTACGTGCCCAAAGCTGTAATTAGAAGCAAAAGTCATAGTATTAAATGCTACTATTATTATATTTAAAAGAATAAATGTAGCTCAGGAAGTTAGAAAAGAATAACACAAAGCAAAGTTAAAAGGGTTATTAACAAAGGGAAAAGGAGAAATCATAAATTTGCATTATAAAAATTCAAAATGAAGATACAGACAAAGATTCAAGAGATTTAATCAAAAAACAAAATAAGCAAGACACACATAATTAGGAGGAAGAGAGTTGGTGAAATAACCACTAGGATGGAAAAGATTAAAAAATAGCAAAGCCTATTGATCATGTGCAAAAATCTATGTTAAAAAGTTTGCTGCATCCAGAAGGTTAACATTTTAATTATAAAAATAGTTCTCCCTATTTCTAGATAAAGCATACTAGTAATAAATTAGAAAAACAACATTTCCACAATAGAAAAATGCGAAAAAGACATGAATAGGCAATTCAGAATATAATAAAAACATACAGGTAATTAACATTTAAGAAAATGCCCAACCACATGGTAAATCAAGGAAATAAAAGTAGAAAAAACTGTGATGTTATTTTTCCCCCCAATCAAATTAGCAAAGTTTTGGCTTTGTGGTGGTTCTTGCTTTGAGTGGCTACATCCAGAAAGAATAGAGATGAGGTGAATTATTATAGATGCTCTCATACATGAGTGAGAGGAACATAAATTGGCAAATTAATTTATCCCTTCTGAAAAATGTTGTGTAAGCATCTCAGGTGAATGTCTAGCAACTTCCCTTAAAGGAAGATACTCGATAAACACTATGAAGCAGGACCTGATTTCTACAGATTTGAGAGTTCCAAGCTACCAAGAGAGTCAGCTTCAGGGCATACAAGAAGGTGATCGAGCCCAGAATAAGAATACCTGACTCCTGGCTCATGATCTTCCACCAGCAACTTGTATGACCTTGACAAATTATTTAACTTCTTGCAACCTCCATTTCACCACCTGGGCAATGTGGGAGCTGAGTTTGATCTCTAAGACCTTCCCCCACACTGACATGTTTTATTCTCTTCTCAATGCCAGAGTCTTCTGCTGTTTTTAGGATGGCAACATTTCTGCACAAGAGGGAAGGAGAAAGACTAATGGGGTGGAAGTCAAGAAAAATGAACTGTGAAGTACAAGAGAAAGTTCTTTTTTCTCTGCTTCATTTGCCACAATTCTTTTTCTTACCTTTATCCTCTCTTCATTGAAACATTTTCTACATCTCTTAAATGAGCGATTATGCTTACTACATTTAATTGCTCTGTAAATATTCATTAAATTAATTTATGGAATGAATGAATGAATTATATCAAAAACCTATTTTCATACATCTTTTTTTGCTCATCCTCAAATCACTGGAAGATACAATTTAAAATACTGATAAACTGATTACACTCTCTCAAAAAGAAACTGTGAGCCAGGGAAGGATATACACAGACTCTATTTCCTCACCCCAAATCAGGCCTTACTTATCAGTACCACAAGCAGAGTAAACGCCAGCCGCTACGGCCAAATGATCCCAAAGCAGTTGATCATTTCAGAGGAGAGATAAAATCCAGTCCAGCCAGCTGCAGATGATTCTGCAGGGCTGAGGGTTATGTGGCCAGTGGTGTCAGCCACATGGACTCAGCCTTGTCCAGCCACTCCTTGGCCGTCATCACCACTAGGAAGCACCAGCCACTCCTTGGCTTGGTGAGACCTCAGTGGTCAGAATAGGAGGAAATATCCTGGGCAAAGCCACATTCCAGATTGCTCTCTGTGATTGGATGGGCTAGAAATAAATCTTAAAGCAGGTTGGCTCAAGCTGGCTTCAGCCAAAAGGGCTGCTTGAGTGGCATCGTTCCCCAGGCCTTTATACAAAACATACATCATCATAATCTTTCTCACTGTGCCCGGATAGGACCTCAGAACCCTTCCCAACACTGTTGCTTCCAGGTCACCAATACCAACTAAGAGTCCTCACATAACACAAAATATGTCTGTGATTCCAGGTTCAGAGAATATCTGGTTCTCCCAGCTTTGTCCCAGCTCAATAATGAGTAGTATGAGGTGACTGGTTTTGGCTCCCCCAAAACTCATATTTTGAAGTTCCAACTCTCAGTATAATACCTCAAAGTGTGACTTTATTTGAAAACAGTGTGGCTGGGTGTGGTGGCTCACATCTGTAATCCCAGCATTTTGGGAGGCCGAAGAGGGTGGATCACTTGAGGCCAGGAGTTTGAGACCAGCCTGGCCAACATGGTGAAACCCTGTCTCTACTAAAAATACAAAAATTAGCCGGGCGTGGTGGTGCACTTCTGTAGTCCCAGCTACTCGGGAGGCTGAGTCAGGAGAATCCCTTGAACTCGGGAGGTGGAGGTTGCAGTGAGCCAAGATCACGCCACTGAACTCCAGCCTGGGCGAGAGTGAGACTCCATCTCAAAAGATAAAAAGAAAAAGAAAACAAAGTCTTTAGAAAGATATTTAAGTTAGGATGAGATCATTAGGGTGGGCCCTAATCCAATGCAACTGGTGTCCTTACGAGAAGAGAAAATTTGGACACAGGTACAGAGGAAAGGCCTTGGGAACACACAGGGAGAAGGTGGCCACCTGCAGGCCAAGGAGAGAGGCCTCAGAAGAAATCAACCCCGCCACAGTTTGGTCCTGGACTTCCAGCCTCCAGAACTGGGAGAAACATCGTTCCTGTTGTTTAAGCCATCTAGTCTGTAGTACCTTATAATGGCAGCTCTGGCAAACAAACACTCTGGGTGCGTTGATAATTTGTTAGATTAAAAAAAGCCAAGTTATAAAAGAGGACTGAAGATATAAGATTTGTGTAATTAAATCATATATCCAGTGTGCATGTGCATGTGTGCGTGAAAGTGTATTCCCACAGAGGAAAATGTTTGGAATGTTATAGACCAAAATGTTCAGAGCAGCCTTTCTCTGGATTGGGGGGATTACAGGTGATTTGAGGGAGTAAGGTTGTGGTTTGTGTTCTTTCTAATCAACACTACTTGATCAGTGACCATATATTTACTGTGATATTCAAAAATATTTATTTTTTTGTTTTTTTTTTAATGTTTCTTTCTATTCTTTATTAATGTCATGAAGTAAATCACTAGTGGATGATGTCTTTTAACTTTGTTTTCCTAGTTACCTATTTTGTGTTGTTATTTTGTCCTTTTTTTCTTTTTATTTTTTATTATTATGCTTTAAGTTCTAGGGTACATGTGCACAACGTGCAGGTTTGTTACATATGTATACATGTGCCATGTTGGTGTGCTGCACCCATTAACTCGTCATTTAGCATTAGGTATATCTCCTAATGCTATCCCTCCCCGCTCCCCCCACCCCACGACACGCCCCGGTGTGTGATGTTCCCCTTCCTGTGTCCAAGTGTTCTCATTGTTCATTTCCCACCTATGAGTGAGAACATGCGGTGTTTGGTTTTTTGTCCTTGTGATAGTTTGCTGAGAATGATGGTTTCCAGCTTCATCCATGTCCCTACAAAGGACATGAACTCATCCTTTTTTATGGCTGCATAGTATTCCAAGGTGTATATGTGCCACATTTTCTTAATCCAGTCTATCATTGATGGACATTTGGGTTGGTTCCAAGTCTTTGCTACTGTGAATAGTGCTGCAATAAACATATTTAAAATGGCATGTACATATCTAATAATAATCATAGACAGCCCCCATATGATACCATGTGCCAGGCACTTACTGTTCTATCTATTCGAACTCATTTAATCCTCACCATCACCCCACAAGGCAGGGACTATCTCCATTTTCCAGATGAGGAAACTGAGGTAGAGACAAGTTATGTAACTTGCCCAACATTACACAAAGCTGACAAATGGCAGGACCGGGCCACCAAACTAGTTGGTCTGGCGTCATGTCCGTGACCTTAACCACAAAGCTACCCTGCCCCGCTCTAGAAGCCTGGTGAATTCATTGGTTTACTAAGTTTATCTGAGCAAATTTGGTTAAGTGTGAGATTTGATACAAGCATGCATGAGCACACACAAACATACTCAGCAACATTTAGCTGTTCTTCATGGTTCATCAGAGTACTAGAGTCCTTTCCATTTAAGGTTCACAATTTAATTGGATTCAAGACCCCGTACCTGACAGGGTGATACCGCTCTCGTTAATACATGGAGGAAGATCTCAGATGCTCCACTTTCCTGAGTTCCAGGGAGCTGACCTGTATGCTCTTGAGCAGGGGCAGGGTAAGCAACCCATTCATATTTTATAAGTTTGTTTAATGGAGCCTTATTTTTTGGGCTATGTATTTTTAAAGACTGCGTAGCTTAGATTGATGGAGTCGCTACACTGATTCTCCTCTTACAAGCCAGAGAGCTGGAGGAAGCTCAGCCTTTCTGGGGCCCAGGAGGGACAAGAAAGAGTCGCAAATGGACAGAGCTACCTAAATGCCCATCAGTAGGGACCTGGTAAAATAAATTATGTTCATCCCCATAATGGAATCCATGCAGCTGCTAAAAACAATGAACTAGAGCTATAGGTACTTTCAAGGAAGGGTGTCCATGGTAGATCATTAAGGAAAAAAAGGCAAGTCAAAGGTCATTAGAAATAAATTATATGATGCTATTTGGTGACAGAAAATTGTATGTGGTGTGTGCGTGCATGCATGTGTGTGTGTGTGTGTGTGTGTTATAATAACTAAGGATTTGGAAAGTGGTTGAACAGACTAGAGTTCACATCCCAGCTCCCTTACTAACTAGGTGAGTGACCTCAGGTTTTCTTAACCCCTCTAAGCCCCAGTAGCCTCATCTGTAAAATAAGGGGACACCCAGTTCCCATCCCGTGCATAGCCTGAGGACAAAAGGAGATCGTGCATGGAAAGCGTTTTCATGTGCTTGGCACGTGTTAAGCACTCAAAACATGCTCGTTCCTCTTCTTCTTGGTGCATAAAAAGGGTGCATAAGAACATTTGCCCATCTCTCCCAGTGTTCATTCCTGGAAATTGGTGAAAGAAGACTCACTGTTCACATCATACATTTACACCATATTTAAATTTCTACAATGTGCATGTTTGACATTGTCATTAAACATCATATTGTAAAATTCTGTAAACATGCACATTGTAAAATTCGGTAAAATGTGCACATTGTAGAATTTTAATTGTCATTAAAATACAATAAGGTGGACTTTTTTAATAAAGGAAGCTGACTGTCCTTTCAAAAGGAAACATTTGAATTCTGAAATGTCCAACAGTTTCATTTCCTGTGAGCTAGCTGGACATAGCCACACTCCTGGGGCAGGTATCCTGGGTGGGATGTAGGATAGCTGAATGAGTCTTTCTGAATCTCTTCGGTGGGAATTGATGAGGGCATTTGCATATTCCCAAGATATATTGCATTGGCAATAAAGTCCACCCTAAATTAATCCATACCTACCCCTATTTCAGCTCAATTCAAGCCTTCTAAACAGATGAGGCTGGGACAAGTCAGCAAACGTAAAACCATTCAGGGGCCATGAGAAGAGATGTAATGGTGAACAACAGCAACAACTTCCTGAGCACTTACAACTGTCCAGTGCTGTGCTAGATACTTCTTCTGTGTCATCTCATTTCCTATTTTATAGAAACTCTTTAAGATAAGTAGTGACTGGTGCCCTTTTACAAAGGAGGCAACTGAGGCTCAAAGAGTTGGTGATACTTGCTCAAGGTCACACAACACACAAAAAAGCCAGAGTTTGATTCCAAGTCTACCTGGTCACAAAATCTAATCTTCCCTGGGGGACACAGTAACAACCTGTGTATTCTGTCTTAGGGAAGAGGGGATGGACTCTTAGCATGGGAAATTAAAGACATAAATATTCCCTGCTATCTAAATAATTGTACAAATTATGTTATATTTGTGACTCCCCCACTCCTTGAAATTTTCAAGATAGTCCCAGTTCAGTATTTCCCAAATTGTTTCTGGGATACCATTTTGTTCTGTATGATACTAGTAAGTGTTCTGTAAAGAAAGGGGTTCTAAGGTCTAGTAATTCTAGGGAACTTAAGTTCTAGGAGTTTAAGTACATTTGACTTCCCAAGAAGGTGCTATTGAGCCTAGCATTGCCCAAACTTATTTGGTCATAGAACCCTTTTCTTGGGAAGCATATCCCAGAACAGAATTTGCTTAGACAAATGCTAACCTAAATAAACATGTTTTTATTTTTCTTGCTTGCCTTTCCAAGCACATTCAAAATAGCACAAAAGTGTTTAAATCTAAAACTGCAGGAAAAAGTTTCCAAGTCTTTCCCCAAATCATCCCTATGCCTCCAGAAATACACAATATCTTATATATACCTGGATATAAGACTATGCCAAGTATAAGACATCCCTACATATAAGGAGAGCCCATACAAAAGAATTTTTGACCAACATGAATTTACAAACTTCTAGGGAATAGATGAGTCAAATACTTATCATGTGAAATTTATCAATTTGATGTATTTTTTAATTACATGCAGTGTAAAATAATGTTGATGTCGAAAATCTACTTTCTCCCATTCTACATCTCAAGATCTCTTTTTTCCCTTTTATTGATATAGGATAATTTACATATTTATGAGGTACAAGTGAGTGTTACAGGCAAAGAATGTATAACAATCAAGTCAGGGTAATTGGGGTATCCATCACACTGTGTGTTTATTATTTTTATGTGCTGGTATCACTTCAACTCCTCTCTTCTAGCTACTTTGAAATACACATATTATTGTTGCTAAGTATAGTCATCCTAGTCTACTGTCAAACATTAGAACTTAGTCCTTCTATCTAGCCGTATATTTGTACCTATAGCAGACATCTCTTCATCTCCACTATCCCCCGCACCCTTTCCAATCTCTGATATGAATCATTCTATTCTCTACATCCATGAGATCAAGTTTTTTAGCTCCCACATATGAATGAGAATATGCAGTATTTGTCTTTCTGTACCTGGCCTATTTCACTTAACATAATGACCTCCAATTCCATCCATGTTTTGCAAATGACATGATTTCATTCTTTTTAGTGGCTGAATAGTAGTCCATTGTGTATATATTTTCTTTGTCCATTCAGTTATCTGGAGGCTTCTATCACCTTTTCTTTATCCATTCATCCATTGATGGGTATGTAGGTTGATTCCATATCTTTGCTACTGTGAATAGTGCTGCAATAAACATGCGACTGCAGGTATCCCTTTGATATACTAATTTCTTTGTTCTTTGGCTAGACCAGTAGTGGGATTGATGGGTCACATGGTAGTTCTATTTCCAGTTTTTTGAGAAATCCCTGTACTGTTTTTCAGGGAACAATTTGATTCCAATTCTTTGCCTGCATCTTTTTCTTAAGAAAGCCACTTTTTGTACTCTCTTATACAGCATTTCAGTGCATGTCATAGTTGCGTCTGCCCAAGTTGTTTGGAAACACAACCATTTTAAACCCATGCATTGTACTGTCATTGAAAATGTTATCCCAGACTGCAAGTATCAATACTCATAACATGGGTCCAGCTGGGCTAGTTATGATTTTCCCCCTGCTCTTCCTCTAGGTGTTTATTTGTGATCTCTGCAACCTAACTACTTACAGAGTTGTTCATAAAGTGAGCCTTGGAAGGCTGGTTTGCATGACATCAAACACTGGCAGGTCTGAGTCATAGTTCCTGAAATCAGTCTTAAGTCCTGTTGATTCTAACAGATGAATGCTAGACGCTTCCAGAGAACCAGCTTTGATATTGAAGTTATTCCCAAATAGGACTTCACTAGTGTAAATAAAATAATTGTGGGAGTACCCTGTAAGCTGAGAGACTTTGCAGGGACCGAAATATTAGCAACTCTTTCTCTCCTGTAGGATAATCCCCTGTAGGAAGGGCCTCCTGTGCTTTCTGGACAGCTACAGTATTTATAAAGGGAAGACTTCACTTCTAAGAGGATGACTCTGCTCCATCAGCAATGAGCAGGTTAAGCTAAGCACAAGCTTTGCACTCAAGCTCGGGAAGGAATCAGACCTGATGTGGCACGGGCCTCTTTCTGCCTAGGACCAGGAAGAGTGAGGGCAAGAAAGGAAAAATTATTGATGTAGAGAAAACACTCAATTGCAACCTCATGAGTAAATGGGCCATTTATCCCCCAGTCCGGAGCTCCTTGAAAAGGTGACCGTCCATCAATCCCTCCTCTGAGCTGCCCCTTGATGAGCTGTTCTATCAATGGGCTAATTTAGCTGATTACAGAGGAATTTGAGAGGAATGGGCCGCCAGAGCCTGGGTCTGGGCCAGCAATGCATTAACTCAGCCAGTGTCTCCATCGCCCTCCACTTGGGACCGATAGGGGCATCTTATTCCTGAAAACATGTCCCATGATGTGCTTTTGTTAAACTCAGCTCCAGCTTATCAGGTGCTAGGGTGGAAAACCTACTGCTATGGGGCATGGACTGTTCTGTCCTCTGAGTCCTTGGTTGGGGAGGATGACCTCTGGGACCAGTGCCAGGCTATTCTCGGCTCCTGGTCAGCAGCATGTAGACACCCAGCCCTCTAGGAAGGGAGTGCAGAAGAGATGGAGAGGCCTTGGCTGAACCAGCATTGCTCCTTTATTCCCCTGACTTTTGACAGCATGCAAAGCTTGGAAAATGCCCCACTCTTCTTCAACAGCGGAGGGCTAACTCACATTCAGGTGGAATGGACGGACAATCATAATGGGAATCTCTCTACTCCCCCAAAAAACAATTGCCTTCAAAAATCTCCCCCAATTTCTTCTAGAAGTTCCTACAGCTCCCATTGTTTGGATTAAAGTGCTTCCCTATTTAGATATTCCACTTGAAACATTGTATTATTAGCAATTTACACTTTAGTACAAATTAGTCTGTCCACTCTGTCTAACACTCTGGGAACAGGATATAGAATAAGTTTCAAAGACATAAGTTGATCCACAGGAAAGGAGGGCTAAAGGGTGCTACAAATTAGAGAGCACACAGACATTCAATTCTCCACACAGATGGAGCACCGCAGGTTCAGTGGAAGCAAAGGAAAAGGAAAGTACTCAAAGAGGAGGAAAGAGGACCCAGGTAACACGCTTTTTGCATTCTCAGTTTTGCTGACAGGGACCCCAAATCTAGAAAATCGTGAATCTTCCAGCTCAAGTTCCCATTTAAAGGAATAAGGGAGCAGCTTTATAGAGGTGACTATAAGGTGATTTGGAGTACCATCAGTCATCTTCATTAAGAAGAATTTGAAGCCATCCTACCCCCTTTTAGCGTATATTCCTCAAGTGACTGTGTTGGGATACAATCGCATTCGTTTATTTCTCCAACTTAAAACCGAAGCCCATTTATATTAAGAAGTCTTTTGAGTGAAAGTAACCAAATTGAAACAGCTTGAGAAAAAGAGAAAACGCATTGGCTCGGGTAGCTTTCGAGTTTAAAGGCCCAGGTTTCAGTTATGGCTTGATCCAGGGGCTCAAATGATGTTATCAACAATCTGTTTCTTTTCAACTCCCAGGTCTTCTCTCCACTCTTTGTTGATTTTATACCCAGACAGGCTCTCCATTTGTGGTTCCCAAAAAGGCTGCTAGGAACTCCAGACTCCCATTCAGCCAGCTTAGAAACCTGATAGAGAATAACTCTTTCCTAAAAGCTTCAGCCGAAGCCCCAGAGCTGATTCTCACTGGACCCATTTGTGTTTCACACTCATCCCTCAATCCATCACTGGGGCTCAGGGATGGATTACACAGACTGATGTGACCAAGTCTCATGCCCAGCTCTGCATCTAATGGGAGGTTAGCCCCCAACCCCAAGCCATTGACTTGAGAGTAGAAAGAGGTAGTCTTCCAACGAAAAATCAAAGAGCTGCTTCCAGATGAAGAAGGGGGAAATTCAGGGCAGGGACACAACAGGGTCCCTTTAAGGCTCATAAATAGATTAGTGTAATAAAGCATACTGGGTTCCCACATGGGAAATTCTAGAGTCCAGTAGGAGTGAATACAGAGGCAGGAATAATTTCAGTGATTCCAATAGACCTTATCAAGACAGGTTAATCTGCCTGTAAAGTTTGAGCCCATTTCCTGATGTCCTGAAATCTATTAATCATTTTGGGTTCCCATCTCAGCTGGCCTAACCAGGGCTTAAATGGTCTACCAAAGACTGCAGCTAATGAGAAGAGATTTGACCACATAGGAAGTGTGTGGGGTTGGGTTCCAGGAAAATGGGTTTCTTTCTTCATCTTAAGGAGTAACTCTACAAAAGCTAAGTGGCTTCTCTAAGCCCCTCACTCAATTCAACCCACATTTACAGAGCAACATAGAGTGGTGGGTAAGAGCTTCTTTGGGATCAAAGCTATGTTGAGATTGGCAGCTGTTCTGTGTGACATGGGGCTACTGACTTAACGTCTCTGAACCTCAGTTTTCTCATTCATAAAATGAGGTTGAAGAGCCTCTACCATATAGACTCGTTCCAAGGATGAGATTAACGATGTGTTCAACATTAACTGAGCACCTACTCTCTGCCAGGATCTGTGGAGCTTATCTCCTAGCAGGGGAAACAGACAGTAGACATTAAGAAATAGTAAGTTATTTTGAATGTTAAAAGTTAAGTGCTATTGGAGGGCAAAAGAAATGGTGGAAAGGCCAGGCACGGTGGCTCATGCCTGTAATCCCAGCACTTTGGGAGGGAGGCCGAGGCAGGCAGATCACGAGGTCAGGAGTTCAAGACCAGCCTGACCAGCATGGTGATACCCTGTCTCTACTAAAAATACAAAAATTAGCCAGACATGATGGCATGTGCCAGTAATCCCAGCTACTTGGGAGGCTGAGGTAGGAGAATCACTTGAACCCGGGAGGCAGAAGTTGCAGTGAACCGAGATTGCACCATTGCACTCCAACCTGGGTGACAGAGTGAGACTCTACCTCAGAAAAAAAAAAGAAAAGAAAAGAAATGGTAGAAATAAGGAATGAGGATGGAGGAGAGGAAAGTTGCCGTGTTGAATTGATTACGGTGAGTTTCACCAAGAAGATGAATCTGAGCAGAGACATGAAGAAAGTGAGTGAGGAAGTGAGGAGGTGGGGAAGAGCGTTCCCATCAGAGAGGACAGCCAGGGCAAAGGTCCTGAGGTAGGAACATGTTGTCTGGTACAGTCAACTGCAGCGAGGAAGGCACTGTGATTGGAGAAGAGTGACCAAGGAGGTGGACAGGGAAGAAATAAGGAGGCAGATCCTATAGGGCCTTGTGACCACTGTCAGGACATGAACATGGGACATGCTTAGTGTGGCCTGGCCCAGAGAAGACTCCAAGAAGTAGAAGAATGGCAATGAAGACGATGGTGAAGGTGCAAACAATATGATGTGCTGTCCAGCACTCCAGCAATAACATCCAGGCTAACACAGGCATACCCTCACCTTCCTGAGCTGTTCTGAGGATGGCAATATGAACATAAGCAATTTGCACTTTGAACCCATGCTGAGAAAATTACTCTGTAAACATAGGGTGTTTCCTGCCATCACAAGTCTTTATCATGTGTCTGACACCATTATCACCAAAAGGTCACCAGGTGGCACCCATTAGCAGGGCTAACACTTCTGCTTAAGCGGCCCAGTTCTTCACTTCCTCCTGATATCAGCAGAAATAACCCTGAATCCAACCTATCTGCCCCATGAATAGTGTGTGTTCCACACTCATGGCCTTTTTCTCAAACCGAGTGGGCCATTGCCTGGTAATGTGTTGTATACTTATCCAAATTATCTGAATATTATTGACACCAACTGACAAGGCTCCAGGCTACCAGTATTGACATCATCAAATCAGCCACCTATCTCATCTTGACTCTTGACTCCTGGAAGCTACCGCAAAGTGTAGCTAATTCTTCTCAGATGGCTATTGCCCCAGCTGAGTGGTACCATAACACCGTTTCTCCAAAGAGGCATTTCCCAGACTTTTCCAGCACACAGACAGACCGCAAATGAGGTTGTCGAGGGATCCTGGAAGAATGCCTTCACCCATTCCCTCTGAACTGGCTCAATGAGCCTCTTGCTTCACCTAAACTCATTTTCCAAATCCATTACAGGGGGAAGGCTCATTCTGAAATTTAAGTCTGATACTGTTGAAGTATCCCATGTCTTCCTAATTCCCTTGGGAGGTCCAGATTCCTTAGAGCTCCAACAAAGCTTAGGCTCTTCCTGCCTCTCCAGCATCATCTTCCCTAGCCCTCATTCACCTCCAGCCAGGCTGAGAACCAGGGGCCTCCTGTACATGCATTTCCTCATTGTACATGCTGTTCCCCCAGCCTGGCAAGCTCCCACGTGTCCTTCAACTTACTCTCCTCCACCTCCTCCACAAATCCTCTGTTTACCCCCAAATCTAGCTGGGAGTCCCAGCCACAAGCACCCTGAGCATCCTGTCTATAACTCACTTGCCACTTCCATCGCATACATTGTATTGTGTTTTGAGGTGTCTCTCTCATCTGCTGGACATGGTACCTCATTCATCCTTGAGTCTCCACCTTTGAGAAAAGAGTCTACTCATAGTAGATGCTCAATAACTATTTGTGGCTTGCACAGAAGAACCAGCGACGTGTTTGATTATATGTCATCCTCACTTTAGCCCCTGAAACAAGTGTAGACGTATAATTCCTAGCAGGCTGTAGCAAGCTGGTTCAGCAGACCTGGGTTTGGAACCCTGATCCACCTTTTATCAGCTGTGACCTTGGGTAATTCAGTCTTTCGAGTATCAACTTTCCCATCTCTGAAAGTGGTAGTATGCACCACTTCTTATGTCTGTGGTGAGGATTAAATGAGAAATTCTAGTGCATATTTGATGAGGGTTAATCATTATTTTTTATATTCTCCGCAATCAACTAAATGGTTACCATGTCCAGGAAGCTAGGGATTCCTGTCTATGGATTCCCTGATGTATCCCAAATGCCTATCACAGTGCCTGGCATGCACCTGTAATCCCAGCTACTCGGGAGGCTGAGGTAGGAGAATCACTTGAACCCAGGAGGCAGAGGTTTCAGTGAGCCGAGATCACTCCATTGCACTCCAACCTGGGTGACAGAGTGAGACTCCATCTCAAAAAGAAAAGAAAACAAAAGAAAAGAAAAGAAATGGTAGAAATAAGGAATGAGGATGGAGGAGAGGAAAGTTGCCGTGTTGAATTGATTAGGGTGAGTTTCACCAAGAAGATGAATCTGAGCAAAAA
Organism: Pongo pygmaeus; assembly: GCF_028885625.2. NCBI lineage: Eukaryota > Metazoa > Chordata > Mammalia > Primates > Hominidae > Pongo > Pongo pygmaeus. The sequence goes on from NC_072383.2 coordinate 114,495,406, forward strand.
CACGAAGAAAGTGAGTGAGGAAGTGAGGAGGTGGGGAAGAGCATTCCCGTCAGAGAGAACAGCCAGTGCAAAGGTCCTGAGGTAGGAACAGGTAGGACAGGTAGGAACAGGTAGGAGTAGGTCCTGAGGTAGGTAGCAGGTGCTCAATAAACATTTGCTGAAGAAATAAACAACCTGGTATTGCTAGACTGAGGGAGAAGCTCCCTGTATTCCTCGAATTTTTAGTTTCAGCTGAGAACAGCCAGTGCAAAGGTCCTGAGATAGGAACAGGTAGGAACAGGTAGGAGTAGGTCCTGAGGTACGTAGCAGGTGCTCAATAAACATTTGCTGAAGAAATAAACAAACTGATATTGCTAGACTGAGGGAGAAGCTCCCTGTATTCCTAGAATTTTTAGTTTCAGCTGTAGAATTCTCAAGATATCATTTCCCCATTCCCAGAGACACTGATTTGGCAGAGTTTGGGTGGGGCCCAGAGACCTGCATGTGAACGGGTTTCCCACGATCACTCAGTTCTCCATCATTTAGGAACCTTGACACCCAATGATTCAAGTCTCATTACCTCCTCCTCGTCTCAGCTCACCACTATCCCTTTCCAATTGCAGTCATCTAAAAGCCCAATCTTAGTATCAGTAATGATCATTGTGCTGGGGCTAATATTATTTTCGTGAGGCACAGAAACCCAGCAAAGGCTTTTAAGTGAATACTCGGTAATAGAACAATCAAGTTAAAAGATCAGTGTGACACAGAGCATGAAATAGGAAAGTATCGTGGCCAATTGATTTGGACCACACTTATGGGTTTGTGAAATGAATTTCATTTTCTGGACCAAATGGAAGCCCTGCTTATAAATCACTGCTGGTCTTGGAGATTAATAAAGGAAACAGGCTTGATTAAGAATTCAGAGCATTGGTCCCATTGCAGATTTATAGACACAGAGGTCTTGCCACAGAGATTTCAAGAGGCCCCACCTGTTAATTGTCATTTAGGAAGATTAACCCCAGGGCTTCTGGCTAAGAATTGAGGACAGGGCATGAACCCTGCCTGGGATGGAAGGTAGATTCTAGGAAATGCATTTCTCCATGCTTTTCCAACCCTCCCAGAAAGTTGACAACTCATGTGCCCTTTGATATAACATTGTGTAGAATTTTTCCTAGATTCTGGACAGATGGGAATTTTTATTTAAAACCCCTTCTGCATCTATCTCTAACAAAACTTGGCAGAGCAGAGTTGACTCAAGATTGGAAATTAAAAACAAGACAAATGCAACAGTGTGGGGGTAGTAAAGGCGTTTAATGAAATCAACTAAATGTAAAAGATCCCCATCCGTTCTCTGATGCTTGCATAACCCTGCACATGGAGAGATTTGCATCTAGTGCTGAGACATTTAGCATTTGAGAATATTTTTGAAATTCTTCATCTGTCAGAAGCTGATATTGGTCAGGCGTGGTGGCTCACATCTCTAATCCCAGCACTTTGGGAGGACAAGGCAGGTGGATCACTTGAGGCCAAGAATTCGAAACCGGCCTGGCCAATATGGAGAAACCCTGTCTCTACTAAAAATACAAAAAATTACCTGGGCCTGGTGGCACTCACCTGTAGTCCCAGCTACTTGAGAGGCTGAGGCACGAGAATCGCTTGAACCCAGGAGGTGGAGGTTGCAGTGAGCCGAGATTGCGCCGCTGCTCTCTAGCCTGGGCGACAGAGTGAGACTCTGTCTAAAAAAAAAAAAAAAAAAAATCTGATGTTAAAGACCAAAAAGAGAGAGCAGAGCTTGCGAAGCCAGTGTTAGGAGAAGGGACAGGACCACTTTAACAAGTTTGTTGGGACAGAGCCAACTCATGTATTTTGGTGAAATGTCACGGTTTGGGACCCAGCATTTGCAAAAGTGTGCTCTGCAAACCAGAAGTTATGTTATTTTAGCATTCCACTCTGTAATGTTATTGGCCCTGATGGTTTAAAATCCAGCACAAGTTAGAAGTCAGAATGGTGTTACTAATGTCCAGAAGGGAGCGTGAGGTGGGGTTCTGAGGTGTCACTGGAGTTCAGCAACTTGATCTGGACACAGTTTGTGAAATTTTATCAAGCTTTACAATGAACATTTTCACTTTTCTGATCACCTATATTTCAATAAAAAAGTTAAAATTTTTGAAAGCAGCAAGAAAACGCATGGGTATATCTGATTATTCTGCAACATACTAGCATTGCTTGAAACTGAAAACACCAATTAGGAAGCCTTGTATAGCAATTCCTTTCTTCCCTCCCTCCCTTCCTCCCTCCCTCCCTTCCTTCCTTCCTTCATTCCTTCCTTCAACAAATCCTTTATGCTTACTCTGTTTATTCTACATGATTCTGTTTCACTTTCTTCAGAGCACTTGTCATTATCTAAAATTATCTTGTAATTTGTTTTGCTTACTGGTGTTGCATCTGTCCCCCCGCCCCGTAGAATGCAACTTCATGAGGGAAGTTACCTTGTGTTTCTCATTCACCGCTGTATCCCCAGGGCCTAGCAAGTGCCTAGCGCAGAGCAAACACTCAACGAACGTTTGCTGGTTTCACAAACCAAAGAAATCAAGGCAGCATGCTAAGCCTTCGACTTTTTCCCAACGCGTACCTCGATTGTAGTGCTTGGTTACATGGTCATTTTAAACCTGCAAAGATTACCGAACCTCTACAAAGCTCTGGAATTGTGGCAAAGAACAAAACAGAAAGTCCTGTGCACCCTCCCAGAGCTTAGAGTTTAAAAAGCAATTAAGGTAACAGGTGATGAGACTTGTAAAAGGGAAAACATAAAGTGCTGCTGGAGATCAGGGAAAATGCACTTAGAAGTAAGACAGAGGCTGGGTGTGGTAGCTCATGCCTGCAATCTCAACAGTTCAGGAGGCAGAGATGGGAAGATCACTTGAGGCCAGGAGTTGGAGACCAGCCCGGTCCACATAGTGAGACTCCATCTCTATTAAAAAAAAATTTTTTTTTAATTTGTTTTAAAAATAAGGGAGACAGAAAGAAGCACATGCTTAGTAAAGAGCTGGGTCACCTTGATGGCAGGAGCTAGAATAGAAACCACAGACTAGCTTCTGAGCACCCTAAAGCCCCTCTCATCAGGAAGCTTTCCTGAGTTCCCTATATATTTGCAAGCCCACGTACCTCAACTAAGCCTAGGTCAGAATCTCTTCAAGGGTTATGGACTGAACTGTGTCGCCTCTAAATTCATATGTTGAAGCCCTAAACCCCCAATGTGACTGTTCAGAGATAGAGCCTTTAAGGGGGTGATTAAGGTTAAATGAGGGTGCAAAGGTGAGGTCCTGATCTGATAAGACTGCTGCCCTTATAAGAAGAGGAAGACACTTGGCCAGGCATGGTGGTTCACGTCTGTAATCCCAGCACTGGGAGGTCAAGGCAGGTGGATCACTTGAGCTCAGGAGTTCAAGACCAGCCTGGGCAACAGGGCCAAACCCCATCTCTACAAATATACACACACACACACACACACACACACACACACACACACACACACACACAAAATTATCCAGGCGTGGTGGTGCATACCTGTAGTTCCAGCTACTTGGGGGGCTGAGGCAGGAGGATCACTTGAACCCATGAGGTCGAGGCTGAAGTGAGTCAAGATTACAGCACTGCATTCCAGTCTGAGGGAAAACATAAGACCTGTCTCAAAAAAAGAAGAAGAAGAGGGGGTGGGAGAGGAGGAGGGGGAGAAAGAAGAAGGAGGAGGAGGAGGAAGAGGAGGAAGAGGAGGAGGAGGAGGAAGAGGAGGAGGAGGAGGAGGAAGAGGAGGAGGAGGAGGAAGAGGAGGAGGAGGAGGAAGAGGAGGAGGAGGAGGAAGAGGAGGAGGAGGAGGAGGAGGAGGGGGAGTAGGAGTATCTATGGGCCATGAGAGAAGGAGGGGGGAGGAGGGGGAGGAGGGGGAGGAGGAAGAGGAGGAGGAGGAAGAGGAGGAGGAGGAGGAGGAGGAAGAGGAGGAGGGGGGAGGAGGAAGAGGAGGAGGGGGGAGGAGGAAGAGAAGGAGGGGGGAGGAAGAGGTGGAGGGGGGAGGAGGAAAAGAAGGAGGGGAGAGGAGGAGGAGGGGGAGGGAGGAGAAGGAGGAGGGGGAAGGACGGAGGAGGAGGAGGAGATGACACTGGAGATCCACCTCTCTCTCTACGCACAAAGGAAAGGCTATGTGAGGACACACCAGCAAGAAGATGCCATGTGAAAGCTGAGAAATGAGGCCTCACTGGAAAGCAGCCCTGCTGGCACCTTAATCTTGGACTTCTGTCCTCCAGAACTGTGAGAAAATAAATTTCTGTTGCTTTGTGGTATTTTGGCATGGCAGCTCTAGCAGACTACTACACCCCATGTATCTGATTTTGTGGCTTTTAATTACATGTATTAGCTGGGACTCTGCTAATGCTGTGGTAACACAAAGGTCTTCGTGAGAACAGCTTTTATTCACTCAGTAAGAATAATTCACCGTCAGTATATTAGTAGATAGCCTATAAATTCTGCCAGAAATGAGAAATCAAAAGGCAATATTGGAAGTGGTTTAAATATTGCCCTTGTTACGTTGCTTACCAAATCTTTCTTCTGGGTCATCCATTCATCCAACAAACATTTACTGAATGCCAACCATATACCCAGAAAAGAGCATTGACCAAGTCCATCTCTCATGGGTCTGTGCCTGGCCAACAGGAAGACCAAGAGAAAGCAATTCAGGCAGAGGATACAAGTGCAAACTCCTGAGACAGTAATGAGATCATATAAAAGCCACTTTGGCCAAAACTTAGAATTATCACTGAGTTTCAAGGGTGGAGCATATGCTCAATAACTATTTGTTGCTTGAACAGAATGTTTAATCATATCCTATGCTCACCTTATCCTCTGGACCTGATACAGGTATACCAGAAGTCCTAGAGCCCTATAGTGGGCTAGATCCACAGACATGGGTTTGGATCCCTGCCCTACCTCTTGTCAGTATCAAGGGCTATTGAGGGTCTCGTATACTTGGAAAAGGAAGCCAACATTTAATGCCGTTGGATACTATGTATTCAAACCTTCTCGTGTTACCCAATCTTGTTACCCAAAGTGTGGTCTTCAGACCAGCAGCATCAGCATCAGCATCACCTGGAACCTTACTAAAAATGCAGAATCCAGGCCACGTGTGGTGGCTCATGCCAGTAATCCCAGTATTTTGAGAGGCTGAGGTGGGAGGATCATTTGAGCTCAGAAGTTCAAGACCAGCCTAAGCAACATAATGAGACCCCCGTCTCTCCAAAAATTTTAAAAATTAGCCAGGCACAGTGACTCATGCCTGTAGTCCCAGCTACTTGAGAAGTGGAGGTGGCAAGATCACTTGAGCCTGGGAGATGGAGGCTGCAGTGAGCAATGATTGCACCACTGAACTCCAGCCTGGATAGCAGAGTGAGACCCTGTCTTCAAACAGAGAGAGAGCGAGAGAGAGAGAGAAATGCAGAATTCCCGGCCCTACCCAGACCTACAGAACCTGAATTTTTCTTTTTTTTTTTTTTTTTAATTTGAGATGGAGTCTTGCTCTGTTGCCAGGCTGGAGTGCAGTGGCATGATCTTGGCTCACTGCAACCTCCACCTCCCAGGTTCAAGCGATTCTCCTGTCTCAGCCTCCAGAGTAGCTGGGACTACAGGGGCTCACCACCACGCTCAGCTAATTTTTGTATTTTTAGTAGAGACAGGGTTTCACCATGTCGGCCAGGATGGTCTCGATCTCTTGACCTCGTGATCCACCCACCTCGGCCTCCCAAAGTGCTGGGATTACAGGAGTGAATCACCGCACCCAGCCCAGAATCTGAATTTTAGTGGATTCATGCAAACATGATAGGTTGAGGCTTGTTGCTCTAGAAAACACTTTATATTCATTATTTTATTTCATCCTTGGAAGAAAGACATTAAATGTGGACTCATGCCAAAAATATGACAATGTCATCCCCTCCCTCATCTTCAATTCATACCAACCTTTTTTAATAGCCTCCGAGAAATACAATGACCATGTGGGCTGCAGAGACAAGATTCAGGAGAAAGATTTGGATCTGAAAAGAGCTGCTAATGCAGGAGGGCCTGGAAGGAAGGAAACTCAGAAGTGTTTGGTCTCCATATTTTGCTTGGTTTGTCCCAGAAATCAGAGTCAAATAGGGACAGATTCCCCTGAGATAAACAAAGACCAACCAGCCCTCACTGAGTCATGGCTTGTGTGCTTTAAAGGGAGCAAGGGAGAGTGCTTTGGAATAAGCTCTTGTAATGTTTCAGAGAGTGGACAATTATGAGCATTGGTTACACGCTGCTTCAGGGTCTCCAGGCCTTCCGGGCCAGGGGTCTGTCTTCCCTGGGGAATCAGATTGTGAATACTTGTGACTCAGTGTTATTTTTGGTAAGTAGGAAGCCCTAGGATTTGATTAGACACAGCTGGTGCAGCAAAGGGTCATTTGTCCAGAAAATTAGGGCTGTCTTGCCTGCAAAGCTGTAAGTGGGAAAAGTGCAGGGTCAGTTGAAATGGTTGCAGTATCCATGGGCCAAATTAAAAGGCACAAAGCAGAGTATAATCTATAATTCAGGAGTCCAGAAAGAGCAGGACAATTACATCAGAGAGAAAAGCACACACATGCAGGATGGGTTCCATTGCCTGATCGTCTTCAGGAAAATGATTATGATTATTTTGCACAGGAAGGAAAAATGTTTCCAAGAATCGAAGGACACTGTTCAGAAATGGTCATAAGCTGGCATAAGAGACAGCACAGGAAGGGCCCAAGGATCTATTTTACAGATCGTTTAAAAGTGCTAACAGCACAATCAATTACTCGAACAATTTTCTAACTTTAGAGCATCATCCTAAAGGTAGATTTTTCCATCCCCACCCCTCAAATTCCTCCTCTCAGCATAGTCAATTTTGCTGACCCTCCAGCAGCAGATTGAGAGAGTAAAGAGGTGAACCATACACTAGGGTGGCTCACAAAAATTCAAAAGCTTCCCCCTTGACCACCTCCTCCCCCCATTGGATTGGGATGAGGATCAATCAGGGAGGAAAACGCATACCCCACCTCCAAAGTCACAGGAGTGGAAAACCACACCCTAGGCAATATAGATTCACATACAGATTCCACTGAGAGTCATCTAGACCAGGAGTCAGCAACTTTTTTTGTAAAGGGCCAGATAGTAAGTATTTTAGATGTTGCAAATCATCAGCTCTTTCCATTGCAACTCTTCAACTCTGTCATTGCAGGGTGAAAGCAGCCATAGATGATATATAAGTGAACGTACATAGAGTTTCAATAAAACTTTATTGACAAAAACAAGTAGTGGGCCAGATTTGGCACACAGGCCAGAGTTTGCAAATCGCTGATCTAGAAAAATGTAGCCGTATCTTCTCATTGTGCAGATGGATAAAGCAAGACTCAGGTGAGAAATGACTTGCCCAAGACTCAGGCAAGAAATGACTTGCCCACACCTCGGTAAAGACAGAGCTCTAGGGGAAAGCCTAAAATTTTGACTCTGTCTTCTAAAGCTCTCTCTACCATACCACATGGCCCCCCTGTTTCTTCTTTCCTGCCTTCTTCCCCTTCATTACTTGCTTAACACTGGGGGTACCTTACTCAAGCAAACAGTGCCTGTATGCACACAGCTTTTAGCCTACTGCTACACTAAGAAACCATTTTTTAAATAAGCTTCAAGAATCAGCATTAAGTTTGTGTTGGTTTATAAATGTTAATATTCTAAAACCACTGCAATTAAATTATTAGAATAGTGCTGTCCTGAGGCATGCACTACCCTTTAATATGTTTTCTTTTTGTAAATATGTAATTATTTGTGGATTATTCAAATAATTGTATTCGTTGAAAGGAAATTTTTTTAATGTAAATAAGGCATGGAAAAAGAAATTGCTCACTATCCCATTATTCAAAGATACCCACATTAGCAATCTGGTGTGATTTCTTCCACTTTTTCACATAGCTTTACATAGGCATGGATAGATATATGAGTATATATATGTGTGTGAACATACACATGAGTGTGGTGTGTATTGGGGCACAACAAAAATGGGATCCTTCCTATGTACCACTTTGCACAGGCATAACATTGCTTCTGTGGTGAAACGCCTATTCATTCCTGTCAAACAACTTACAATAAATTTTTGGAACACACCCTGCTCTTGAGTTGTCATTTGCCTACATTTCTTTTTTTTTTTTTTTTTTTTTTTTTGAGACAGAGTCTCACCCTATTGCCCAGGCTGGATGGAGGGCAGTGGCGCGATCTTGGCTCACTGCAACCTCCACCTCCTGGGTTCAAGCGATTCTCCTGCCTCAGCCTCCTGAGTAGCTGGGACTACAGGCGCGTACCATCACGCCTGGCTAATTTTTTGTATTTTTACTAGAGACGGGGTTTCACCATGTTAGCCAGGATGATCTCAAACTCCTGACCTCGTGATCCACCCGCCTCGGCCTCCCAAAGTGCTGGGATTACAGGTGTGGGCCACCGTGCCCGGCCTTTGCCTAAATTTCTTAAGAGCCTTTGGGGCCTAAGATGAAATAGTGTTGGTGGTGGTTGGGATGAGGCAGGCATGACTTTGTTGGTCCAGATATAAACATACCACCATTAGCAGAGAGCAATTCTTGCAAAGATCTAGACCCATGAGCAACCAATGATAAATAATCCATTGCAGGGAAATAATTTTGGCATGGGCCTCCAGGGAGTGGACTGGGGTCTTTTTTTAACATTCTCCATCTCAAATTTATGAATCTGACGGGCAAGTAAAACATAAGACCCTCCTATATTGGGAGACTCAGGGTTGTGGCAACTGAAACCCCAGTGGTTTCTTCCTCTTTGAATGGTGCCTCATGTTGTATGAACCATCTGTGTCTTGATCCAATTCAAACAGGACCATTTTCTGAGGCTGGCAAAGGGAAGTTCTGTGATCTGTATTGATTAATTCTATCCAGCCATTTTGAAGCCCTGAGTATACACGTGTAATCCTGAGGATTTTCTCAGTTATGGGCAACACAGGCCAACTCTGGATTACATAAGCAAAGCAGGACATTCTTGTAAGATGAATGAATAGGCTCATGAACCCTGAAGAAAGGACTCAGGAAAGACAGGAAGCAAGGCATTGTGTCAAGGGACGAGGAACCAATAGTGACATTCTTCTGGGCATGATCGTCTGGGTGAATCAGCTCCAACCCATTTTCAGTCTTTGCATCACTCTACTTAAGACTTCAATTTCCAGGAGTGTCCAGCTGATCATCCTGGGTCTCATTCTTACCCCTTTACTGAGGAAGGAACAGCACCTTGATCGACATCCCCAGCTGGGGGCGAAAGTGCTCCCAAAACAAAACTAGAGTAATATTCCTAGGAGAAGGAGAAATGCATGCTAAGCAGGCAGAAATCACATATGTCTGCCACTGTAGGTAATATGCTAGGATAATGAGCTAAAATAGACCAAATCTCACACTGCACAGATACATGGTTGGTTTTCCTTCCATAGCCTAGACTCCCCTTTTTCCTTAGAACCATGATGCCTGGGGATGTGGCCGGGGACGGCGGTGCGTGGGGGGAAGCTGCATTTCTCAGCTTCCGTTACAGTCAGGTGTAATCATGTAATTACATTCCAAGTTTCAGTCAAAGCAAAAGCAGCTTTGCTTTTTCTTCTGACTGAAATAAGAGTATGATGGCTTGAGCCAGAGCAGCCATCTTGAGCCACAAGGTAACTTTGGATGTGGAGACCATCCATGGCAAAGCAGCAAGCTTGATCTTGACTGCTTACTTCTGAACTTTTAAAAGGGAGAGAAATAAATATCTAGGTTATTTATGAAAACAAAATGTGGAGGTTTGTTACAAACAATCTAATCCTAAATAACACAGGGTCCATCTACAGCAACTGCTATTAAAGAGGAAAAGCAATGGGAGATCCGGGAAGCCAAAATCCTGAGCTGTATGGAGATGGAGAATCAGGGAAGGCTTCATGGAGTAGGCACTTGTGGAATGGAAAAGGGACAGGAGTGAGAAATGGGTCCATTAGTCCAGCCAGTGAGGATGACTGGGGAAAGACAAAGAGTAGAAGGGTTTCATTGAATGTACGGGACCGAAACAGATCTTTCATACACAGGAAACTCATCAGCATAACATCAGAAAGAAGGCTGGGTTGCATCTGATTCTAGATAGTTTTGATCTCTAAGAAAAAGAGTTGAAACTTTGTCCTCCTGGCCAGAGTTCAACAAATTTTGTCTGTAAAAGTTCAAATAATAAATATTTTAGGTTTTGTGGGCCTCATACGGTCTCTGTCACAATGACTTCGCTGTTGTCATCACAGTTAATACACAATATGTAAATGAATAGTCATCACTGTGATCCAACAAAACTTTATTTATAAAAACAGGCATCCAGACTACAGACCTTGGCTTACTGACCCCTGCTATAGGCTTAGGGTCCCCAAAGTATGTCCCTTTGACAACGTGTCCCTAGAAATGGTTCAACAGAAACATGGTTCTGTTAGAAAATGAGGTTGGGAAATGCCACATTATTTATCCATCTCCTAGAGAGTCACAGTGCATCTTTGTATGGTAAAGGCTCTGATAAGTCTTGCAGCAAGGAAACCTACTAGACCTTGTTTAATCCCTGCACTTCCCTAGCTTATTTTAAAAGACCTCTTTAGTTCCAAAGAAGGGACTTTGGCAGCCTTGTGTAAGTGATGGGACCCAACTAAACGAAAGGTTTCCGAAAATGGGTCTGTGGAAACATTTCCACTGGCTCTCTGTGAAATGATCAAAGTTACATCATCAGTCTAGTCAGTTTTTCAAAATGAGAAATTTATTTTATAGCTCTGGTCTTAATTTTAAAATTATATCCCTTCTACTTTGATGTTGAATTTTTTATCTCCTATGAAGTGATGAATTTAAAGGAAGGTAGCCATTATTCTATTAGATTTACTTATTAGGTGAAATAAAAACCTGACAACTCTATGACAAGCCTAGATAATAGCTTTGCATTGATTTTTAATTGTGAAATATAGCACATATACAGAAAACAGCACAAAATAGAGCTGTACAGCTGAACTATCACAAAATGAATACCTGTGTAACCACAATTTAGGTCAAAAAATAAAATACTGCCAGCACCTCAGAAGCCCCTCTACTAGCACTTCTCATCATCCCCTCCCTCCTCCCCAAAGGAAAACACCACCCTGATTTCCAACACAAAGTCTTGCCTTTAGTTTTCTATTCCAAATGGATTATAAGTTATATATTCTTTCATACATGGGTGTTTCTGTCCAACATTTTTCTTTTCTTTCTTTCTTTTTTCTTTCTCTCCTTCCTTCCTTCCTTTCATTCCTTCGTTCATTCTTTGTTTCGACAGGATCTCACTCCATTGCCGAGGCTGGAGTGCAGTGATGTGATTTTGGCTCATTGCACCCTCTGCCTCCCAGGCTCAGGTGATCCTGCCACCTCAGACTCCTAAGTAGCTTGGCCCACAGATGCATGCCACCACACGTGGCTAATTTTTGTATTTTTTTGTAGAGACAGGGTTTTTCCATGTTGCCCAGGCTGGTCTCGAACTCCTGGGCTCAAGCGATCTGCCCACCTCGGCCTCCCAAAGTGCTGGAATTACAGGCATGAGCCGCTGTGTACCTGGCCCCAGTATATTTCTAACATTCTTCCCTGTTGTTGTATTTCACACACATTAGTTCATTTTTGATGATGCACAGTATCGCACTGCATGAAGGGCATTCTGGTTGCTCCCAGTTTGGAGTTGCTACCGATAGCGCCACTGAGAACATTTTGTCACTTGTACACACATACATGCACATACACACCTAGGTGTGGATTTGCTGGATCATACACATGAATATCTATCTTGATTAGGTTAATTGTATGTTCCAGGACTCTCCCAATCAATGCCTGTGGAATCAGTGAACACTTCCCCCGTTCATTCCCGAAAGTGAGTTGGTTTGGATAATAAATTATAAAGCCACCCCGTCTTTAGTGGAGAACACCAAACTGCTTTCCAAAGAGGTTGTGCCAATTACACTCTCATCAACACTTATGAGAGTTTGAGTCACTCCACATCCTTGCCAACACTTAGTATGGATAGTCTTTTAATCCTAGAAACTCTGGTGCATGTCCTTAGTCTGATATTGTTCGTCTTTTCCATCTGAGCCATTCTGGTGGGTGTGGATAGCATCTTATTGCAGCTTTAATGGGCATTTCTCTGACTCCTGATAGGACTGAGTAACTTTTCCTCTATTTATTAACCATTCAGATATTCCCCTTTGGAAAATCCCTGTTTAAGTCTCTTGCATTTTTCTACTGAGTTGTTCTCTCATTTTCTGATTTGGGGAGATCTTAAAATATTATTTACAGAACCCCGTACCAGTCATAGGCAGTGCAGATATTTTTCCAGCTCTGTGAATTGCCTTTTCATTTTCTTAGTGTATTTTTAAAATTTCTTGCTGGTCTAGGACCAAAAAAACAAACACCACATGTTCTCACTCATAGGTGGGAATTGAACAATGAGAACACATGGACACAGGAAGGGGAACATCACACACCGGGGCCTGTCGTGGGGTGGGGGGAGGGGGGATAGCATTAGGAGATATACCTAATGTAAATGATGAGTTAATGGGTGCAGCACACCAACATGGCACATGTATACATATGTAACAAACCTGCACGTTGTGCACATGTACCTTAAAACGAATTAAAAAAAAAAAAGTTCTTGCTGGTCTATGAAATCCAATTGTCTGGGGCTCTTTTACTGATCTAAAAACAAGGACGGGATGGTGCCTATTCCTCTGTGTTTCCCTAGACCAGAGCTGTCTAACAGAACTTTCAATGAATAATGTAGCTAGTGAGCACATAGACACATCTCAGTGAGATAGAGCAACTAACTGAGTCTTTAATATTACTTAATTTTAATTTAAATGAGCCACATGTGGCCAGTGGCTACCATATTGGACAGCACAGTTTCAGAGCCTGGTACACTGTAAACAATGAATGTGTCTAAGTAGGGAAATGGCTTGATGAAAATGGCCTGTTTGGAAGAATAACCAATCTGAAGAATTCAGCTGAAACTCCTGGGCACAAACACAATAGGTTCTAAACTGTTCTACATTTATTCCTTCCTACCACCTCCAAAATTCAGTTTCCACACAGCAACAGAACAATGATATTAAAATTCAGATCCAATTATGGTTGCCCCTTGGTTAAAACCCTTCACTGGTTTCACATCGTCCTGCATATAAACGCCGCATTGTGTATTAGAGACGCCAGAATCCGGTTCCACCTGCTTCATCTTCCACCCTCCCCTCTCCCTGGTTCAACCTTCCCAAATGTGTCACGCTCCTTCCTCGGGGATTTTGCACGTGCTAGCTCTTCTTCCTGGGTTTCATTTCTTCTTCCCTCTCTCCTACTCTCCACTCCCTCCTCACCTGACTGGCACCTTCCCCACTGTATTCATTTGCTAGGGCTGCCATGACAAGGTACCACAATGGGAGTGGATAAAAACACAGTTCTGGAATATGAAAGTCCAAGATCAAGATGTCATACTCCTTTTGAAGGTGATTTGCTGGCAGTTTTTGGCACTTCTTGGCTTGTGGAAATACCAGCCTGATCTCTGCCTCCTGTTCTCATGTCCTTCTCCCTGTGTGTGTGTCTGTCTCTAAATTTCCCCTTTTTATAAAGATACCAGTCATATTATAGCAGGGGCCCACCCTACTCTACTCTAACCTCATCTTAACTAATTACATCTGCAACAACACTATTTCCAAATAAGGTCACGTTCTGAGGTCTAGGGGTTAGGACTTTGATGTATGAATGCTGGGAAGAAGAGGATGAAATTGAACCCATAACAACACTCTTCTGGTCTGAGATAAAATGTCACTTACACAGACAGTTTTCCTCTACCTCCCAGACCAAGTGCCACCCCTCCCTCCCCCATTATTATACCTGTGTGTTGCCTTTGTGGCACTTCTCAGAGCTCAAATCAATTATTTGTTTTATGTTTGTCTTCTACCACCAGATTAAGTTTCATGGGGAAGTATCTGGAGGAAGTATCTCCAAGTACTGGCACACTGAGGGGCACAGAGTAGGACTTCTAACCATTTTCCTCCAATGGACAGACAAGTCACAAACGAGCCACAAAGTGCCATGTGATGTTTACCAGCTCAGATCCCAGAGGCAGACAAACTAGGTTCAAATCCCAGCTCTGCAACATCTTAGAGGAACAATCTCAGGCACGTCACTCACTTTGTCCATGACTCAGTTTCCTCCTCTGAAAAATACCTCCTCCATCAGGTGTCAAGTAAGTGAATAAACATGAAAAGTATAGATATCAGTACCTGGTGCAGAGCAAAAACCCAATGAGGTTAGTTAGCACTTCAGACAGGGAATGCCGAAATCAGCATCTTCCGTAACAACACTCCCTTTCAAGACAATTCTCTCATTTCACAAGGTCATCGTCATCAGTCTCCTTCCATCCCTGCATTTTGTATTCTGGTGGGTTTGGCCATGCTTCTCATTGGAATGCAATTTCATGCGGTTTGGGACGAGACGATGTTCCTTGAAACTTCCGCCCCGTGGCTCTCTCGAGATTTCTTGGAGATAGAAAAGTAGATTTGGCTCCGTTCAGAACCTGTTTGAACATTCGTTGCACATACTTCAAAACCGAGACCTTTGGACTTCTCACCCATTTACTCTTGGCAAAAGGCAGCTTCCTGCTTCCGAGAAGTTAAGCTTTCAAGCTTAGGGAAAAAGGCTTTTTGGACAACAAACAGCCCTGTAAAAACAATATTTTGATGAGTTAAGTGTAAATGAATCAGAAACACATGGATTAAGCTTCTCTTGATGTACACATGGGTTTAATAATTATTGGGGGTGGGAGAGAAGGGAAATGGGGCTGGAAAAGCTGTGTCTTGGGTTTTATCAAATCTAAAATGTTCGAGAAGTAATTCAAGACATTCCACGCACCCCCAAGTGTAGCCAAATTTTCCGATTCCACTTCCAAGGAGCCACACAGGATCTTTCTAGTAACAACTGAGTGCTCCACAGTGCCAGGTTTTCATGGCTTCTGATTGGCTGGGTATAGAGCTATGATTTATGAGACAATTCAAAGATTTATATATTGCCATTATAACAAATTCCTTTCAAACGGAACAGTACCCAAATGCAGCTTTAAAAATATCTTTCCTGTTAGAAGCCTCCTTTCTATTCACAAAACTCTCCTTCTTTTCCTTTTCCCCAGCCCCTCCTTAAACCACAGATCCCCCCACGAGGTCTCAGACCAATGAAGACTGAGGGAATTAATTTTACCATGACTGAAACGTGTTTCACCTTGGATTGAGTTTTAAATGACTTGGGTCTATATAAACTGAGGGTCACAAGAAGGTTATAGCTAAAGGGCTTATAAGTTAGGTGAAGGGTGGAAGGGGTGGAATTTTATAAATGCTTATTGCTTTCATAAAAAGAAAAGCTAAGTTGTGTTCGTGCCGAACACAGTCAAACACTTAATATATCAGGGCACACTGTTTCCTAGAGGAAATGTTCCATACTGATTTGGTGGGCTTCCGTCTTCCTCCGTTTCAATGACATCATCAGTGTTGGGCATCTGGTTAGGATAAGTAACTTCTTCCACATGTCACCATCCGTGTGTCCTTCCCTAAAATAAATTTTGAGTCACTCCAAGCTCTGAGGTATTCTAAATCACTTAGCTTAACAGGCAGCAGAATAATGAGGTGAGAGGTAGTGGGAAGAAGAACTCCCTGATTTTCTGATTCATTTTCCCACAGGTCTTCCTTCAAGTGACATACTCACAAGTCCCACCCAGTATGGAGTACAGAGGTTATCAGAAGAAGAAATGACAGAGTTAAGCCCCCATGAGTTTCACAGCAGGCACATGACTGCAAAATTGGAATCAGAGAGTTGACTGTTTTAGCAAACACACAAGTGGTGGCAATGCAACATATGAAAGCCATTGCCCCAGTGACCCAAGCCATCTGTATTAGTCAGCTATGCTACAATAATGCTGCATAACAAACAATCCCAAAATTCATTATAAGGACATTCATCTATTATCATGTTCACAGATCTGTAAGTTGACTATAACCAGCTGAGCTAGGATGAACTTAATGCTCTAGATTCTGACTCTGGGCTCCAGGCTATAAACTGGGTTTAGATCTGTTTCAAGTGTCTTTCACCCTCCCTGTACCAGCAGTCACCTAGATCATGTAGCTTGCTCTACATGTCACATTCTAGAGCTCAGGTCTACAATTCCTTCTCAGATACAAACATTGCTACTATACTACATTGCTTCTTGCTGTCTATAATATATTGCTTAAGTACTAAAATGTCAAATAAGTACATATATTCTCATGTCTAGCTCTTACCATGATGTCATCAGCTCAAGATTACATGACTTTTATAAAAACAGCAGCAGCTACTTGGACCTGTTCTTCACATGGTGCATCACCAGAGTACAAGAGGTCAAGGTCAACTACACAAGCACGTTCCAAGTCTCTGCTCATGTTGAAGTCTTGCTCACATCATATCTACTAGCACTCCCTTGGGCAAAACAAGTCCCATGGCAAGTATTAGAGTCAAGGGGCAGGAAAGTACCCCCACCCAATCATGAGGCCATGGCAGGGTTGTGGATGTGTAATATGTCTTCAAGGAACTCAAGAATTGAGACCAATTATTCAATCAAATCACCCCAAGTGTTTTGATTGGACCCTTTCTCTCCATCCATACCGTATATCAAACCACCAACTCCTACTAATTCTACCTGCTTATCATATCTAATCCATCCATTTCTCCATCCCCTTACACTACCTTTTCTAAGCCCCCAACATCTCTCATATGGACCACTCCCATAGCACCCTCCCTGGTGGTGCCACTTCAAGCCATTTCCCGCATTGTGACAAATGTGGCCTTCCTAAAAGGCATATCTGATAGTGCCTCTGCTCTACCTTTTGATGGGCTTCCCTTCACACTCAGGATAAAGTCCAGAAACCTTAACTTGATCCACAAGGTCTTATGTGAACCAGTCTGTCTACCTTTTTGTTCTTATTTCTTCCCTGTTCTCCATCACTCTCTGCCTCAGTCACACTGTCTTCCCCTCCAAGCCTCCAAAACACATGTTCTTATCTGTCCTAATGACCTTCTCTCTTGATGGTACAGGAGGCTCTTCCTACCCTCTCCTTCCCTGGATAACTTCTTCCTATTTTTCATGTCTCTGCTGAAGAAATGTGTTTACAAAAAAGCCTCCCTTGATGCCATAAACCAAGGTAGATCCTGAATGGTTTTTAAACATGTCTGAAAAATGTCCATGTAGGAGTCTATTTCCCCTACCCTTAGACCTAAGAGGGATTTTGTGACTGTCCCCATGAGTAGAATACAGCAAAAGTGACATTGCATGCCCTCTGAGGCTGGGTTAGGAAACCATATCACTTCCACTGGTTTCTCTTGGGACACTCACCCTTGAAACCCAATCTCTATGCTGTGAGGAAGCCCAGAACACATGGAGAGGCCCATGTGGAGGTAACTGAGGCCTCCCAGCAAACAGCCCCAGCTAAGCTCCCAGCTGACAGCAAGCACCATCTTGCCAGTCATATGAATAGGCCACTTTGGAAATAGATCCCCCAGCTCTTAATCAACCCAACCAATGCCACATGGAGAAGAGACAAGCCTTCCCCACTGAGCCCAGCCCAAGCTGCAGATTTGTGAGCAATATTGCTGCCATTGTTGTTTTAAGATTGTTGTCATCTTAAGTCACAGTCTGGGGGCAGTTTGTGACTCAGCCTTAGCTAACAAGAACTGTGCCCCACTTTATGGCTTTTAAGTCATTGTGATATCCTGTCACTCTAACCCATAAGCTATAAAGGCACAGACCATGTTGCTGCTGTAGCAATCTGTCCCTGTTACATAGCAGGTCCTCAGTACATATTTTTTGACCAATGACAGGGATCTGGGTTTTGGTAGGAAAAGCCAACCTTCTCTGGGAATACAGGCTTATAAGCAAACACCCCACCTTCCCTTGCCTCTCTTTTCTCATCACAGTCACAAATGACACCTCCAAACCTACTTGTATTTTAAGTAAAGTATCTATAAGAGTTCCAGCAGGATATATTATGCTCAGATTAGAATAATTTGAAAATAGTGTAGTTTTCTGTGGCTGCTGTAACAAATGACCACAAACCCAGTGTCTTAAAAAACACAGAAATTTATACTTTCAGTCCTGGAGACCAGAAGTCTGAAATCAAGATGTCAACAGGGTCACACTATCTCTGACGGCTCTAAGGGAAGGTCCTTCCTTGCCTCTCCAGCTTCCAATGGTTCCAGGCATTCCTTGACTGTGACTGCATCGCTCCAACCTCTGCCTCTATCTTCAGATGGCCTTTTCTCCTTTTCCTTATTTGTCTCTCCTTTATTTGTCTCTTGTAAAGACACTTGTCATAGGATTTAGGGCCCATCCAGGTATTCCAGGATGATCTTATCTCAAGATTCTTCACTACATCTGCAAGGACCCTGTTTCCACATTCATGGTTTCAGGGAATAAGATGTGGACATGTATGTCTTTTGGGGTTTTTGTTTGTTTGTTTTTTTTGTCTTTGTTTTGTTTTGTTTTGTTGAGACAGAGTCTCGCACTGTCACCCAGGCTAGAGTGCAGTGGCACAATCGCAGCTCACTGCAACCTCCACCTCCTGGGTTTAAGCGGTTCTCGTGCCTCAGCCTCCTGAGTAGCTAGGATTACAGGCT
This sequence comes from Pongo pygmaeus, assembly GCF_028885625.2. NCBI lineage: Eukaryota > Metazoa > Chordata > Mammalia > Primates > Hominidae > Pongo > Pongo pygmaeus. The sequence goes on from NC_072383.2 coordinate 114,514,164, forward strand.
CCCGCCACCACGCCTGGCTAATTTTTTTGTATTTTTAGTAGAGACGGGGTTTCACCATGTTGGCCAGACTGGTCTCAAACTCCTGACCTCATGATCTGCCAGCCTCGGCCTCCCAAAGTGCTGGGATTACAGGCGTGAGCCACCACGCCTGGCCTGACATGTCTTTTTGATATTATCATGCAACCCACTATCTAGGGCTAATTCAAGGGCTATTCTTAAATGCATGGGAAGGGTTGAGGGAGCCATACTGAGGTACCCAGTCACAGTAGAACTCTTATCATCTCTAGAGCTGAAAGGAGGAGAATTGGGGGTTTTACCAGAACCAGAGAAAGAGAGGTGTGTGGCAACTCTCCAGGAGACAGTGTCCCTCCAAGAAGAGGGCTTCCTGGAGAAAAGCAGTGACTTTGAGTCCAAGGACTCAACCAGACCAAGGTAACCCGAGGAGAGAGTCAAGGGAGCAGTCTCTCTTCCTCCTGTCTCCCCTCCACCAGGATGCCCTTGGTCAAGCCCAACCTAGAAGCCAGAGGGCAAGGGAGTCCACAGTACCATCTGCATGGGTCAGTTTCCTAGGCAGAGAGTAAAGGAAGATGGAGAGTGGAGCTGGAGGGGCAAGCAGAAAAGATCTGGAACAAACAATGTGCTCAGAAAATAAAGGACAAGAGGATCCCACATGGGCTTGCAGATATAATACAGAAGCTTCCAACCAGAATGGCATGGGCTCCCTATAAAGAGTCAAGAGACCTGGACCCTTGACCCTGCTGTGCCACACAGAAGCTGGAGACCTGAAGTAAGTCACTTTTCTTCTCTCAGCCTTCCTTTCCTCTTCTGCAAAAGAGGGAAATCTAATGTGCCCTACTTGCCTCAGATGGCCTGAAGTTCAAACAAGGGAACAGGTGGGAAATTGTATGCTCTTCACAGAGGTATATTTTTATCTCTACTGCTTTCCAACCCCTGGAAGAGAACAAAGAACCTAACACATAGTAGATGCTAATACGTATTTGTCTAAATAATCATGACATTGAAACCCAATCGATGTCTTCTAGGATCCCATAGGGGGGTGGATTCATGGCCCCTTTCACCCAATAATGGGGTGAACTGTATGGACTAAAACCTTCTTGAGGTTATAGCCTCTTGTAACCTGCCTTATAAGCATGCTGCCCATTCAGAATTGGTCATTTCATAAATTAAGTGGGTCCTGATGGTGGTAGTGGAGCTGCCAGTGATAGTCAGAAGCATACCATCTACTAAAAAAGGACAGAAACCCAACTCGAATAGACTTAACCAAAAAGGAGGATGTATTGGTTCACAAAACAAAAAATTCCATGTCAGATTGAGCAAGTTAGAATAAGGACCTATCAGTTCAAACACGGACCCAGTTCCTCTCTCTCCCTCTCCATTCTGTCTTGGAAACTGTTAGATTTGAACAGTGTTTGTACACATTTGGATGTCTGTACAAGGCCCTCTGATGCTCTAGAAACTTCCTTTCCATTAGCAACACAGTGAACATATAGCTTCCCCACAGCCTGAGGGGGAAAGAGGGTCTCCTATGGTAGCTTTCTCAGAGGGGAAAAGAAGCCTGTCTGTCAAAAATCCAAACAAATGTCTTCTTGCATTTCACAGGCCTGGATTGGTTCAGTACTCAACCCTGAGCCAATGCTTGTGGTTTGGGCTGGGGGCATGGTGAAGGGAGATTTGTACATTGGCTTGCACTAGTTGGGTCTTGAAGCTGGGTGTTGGGGCAGTCCCACCCAAACCACATGGCTAAGAGAGATAAACCTGTTCAGAAAAATGCTAGGTAATGCTGCTAGGAAGAACAGATTGAATGCTGGTGAACATACACAGACCACTGCCTCACATTTGAGTTACAATTTCCAAAGCTCCTTTCTCACACATTGTCTCTGTCGACGCTTACAGAAGCTCTCTAAGGGACAGAATGAAGCCTTTTTGGCTCTAATATTTTCCACCTTGCTTACTAAGTGCATGCACATCTCTTTCCCAACTCTGCATTCAGGGACATCGTGTTGGTAGCTTGAAGACAGCCACGCTGGGAAAAGTTACACCGCGGGAACTGCCAAACAGTACACATCAGGTAAGTTTTGTTCAGAAAGCTGATTTGCTGGCCCACTGAAGAGCTTCTGGCTCTGAGATTCTCCACAAAGTTCACCAAGGGGGTCAGAGAAGGATTTGTTTACCTGCCCCAGTCGTCCTCCATTCAACCCCCACAGTGGTCTTTCGAGAACAAGACTATGACATTTCATGACATTCTTTCATAGCTACCTATTACCTTCAAATTATCTTTCCAGATGCATTCTCTTACCCATCCTTTGAACACTGGTTGTCAGTCATTTGCTATTCACAAAGCTCCAGCTGTTTTCTCACCTCTGTGACTGTGCACATGCTGTTTCCTTTGCTTGGAACACCCTTGTTTCCATCCTCCACGTGAGGGACCCTTCCTCCTCCACCAAGACTCAATGCAAAGGCTGCAGGCATTCTCCTCCTCCAGGTAGAGCTGGCTGATCTGTCCTCTATGGTCCCACCACCTCTCCACCCCAGAACTGCCAAATTCTTGCCAGAATGTAATTACTCATCTACATATCTGTCCCCTCCAGATGACTGCCTGCCTGGTTCACTGTTGTATTCTCAATGTCTAGCACAGAGCCCAGCCTACACTAGATAGTTCAAAACTAATTCTCAGATCAACAATGAATAAAACAAAGAAGTATTTAGCACCCACTATATGCCAGATACTGTACTAAGCATTGAAATTTGTGAGAGGGGTCAAGACATGGTCCTTGACCTCAAAGAGCTCAGATTATGCACATAAATAAGCAAGATTAAGACCTACGCTAAAATAAGCAAGATAGAGACCTAAGTTAATCATCATTGCATCCCTTCTACTTAGCACTTAATATGTGCTAAACAACTGTTTATGGAAAGAATGATGGTTCAAAACCCCCTTGACTTATTCAGGCCAGCAGAGGGGCATTCTTGACTCAGCTGTCATTTGTAATACACCATCATCACCAGACACTATTAAGCATCCATGTAGTATAAACACAAAGCGAGTTACAGAGACGCAGCCCCTGATGTCTGGGAGTCTGCATTAAACTAATGACGTCAGCTCTCGGCAAACAGGAAAGAACAAACAAGCAGAGAAAGAAGTTGTGTGCTCCATGGTGAAATGGGAATGAGCAACTCAAGCTTGTGACGGGATCAGGGCACAGGGACATTGAGTACCAGGGACTCAGGCCAGCCGCCCTTTTTGGGTGGGATAAAGAGCATGCATCACTACTGCATTCCCACTCTAAGGAGAAATGAAATGATGAAGACTTGAATAAGATGTGTGTAAGGCTGAGAAATCATAATAGTAGTCATCACTGGCATTTTCTTCAGTATTGTTTGTGCACCAGATACCACGCTGGCCACTGTATCTCTAGCAGGTCATTGAATCCTCACAATAGTCCTGAGGTCAATATTCACTTTATACAAATTAAAAACTGAGGCTCAGAAGAGGTAAGTCACTTGCCTAAAATTGCACAGCCAATAATAGGGAAGGCTGGGTTTCCAACTCAGATCTAATTCCTGAGCCTGATTTTTAGCCATAGCATTATACTACCTCAGAGAAGCTAGAAAAAGTGCAGACAAGTTTTAACCCTCTTTTCCAAGAGGGAAAGAGTTTGGGTGAAATATGCATAAGTGTTTGACAGGTGAGCCTCCCTACAGCCAGGATGCAGAAGTGCTCCATCACCACAAAGAAATTCCCTCGTGTTACTCCTTGTAAGTCACACCCTTCCTCAATAGGCAATTTGTTTTATAGCTGAGAAACCCAGCCAAGCAAACTGGACTAGCACAGATCTCTCTTACATTTTTTGATCTGCTAATTTACTGTTGTGCTTCCTCCACGCAACTGGCTTATAAATTGAACATCCTCATGAGGGGGTCATCTTAGCATTTCCCTTCCTCTCTCCTCTTCTCAAGCCTAAAATGCCAACATAAAGCCTTCCAACTGGGACAGGAGATAAGAAATGAGGAGGCAGCTGGGAGCATGAAATGGATCAGGGTGCAGAGGTAGGAACAGCCCATGGACATGCCTAGTGGCTGGACCAGTTCTGTGCGGTGGTGAGGCGGGAAAGGGTGAACCTAAATGCCAAGTCAACTTTCTTCTTTTTTGTTGGAAAATTGCAAACATATATTTGACACAGACTCAAATTCACACATGAAGAGAAGCCAGAGTCGAGAGCTGCAGGCCCCAGGTTCCAAATTGGTCAAAGAAAGCTCACTGTCATTGTAAATCTTCTACAGGAACACTCCTGGTATTGTGTGACCGTTAAAGGCATGGGCTTTCGAATTGGTCTTGTCTGGTATTAACTCTTTGTTTCAGTATTCACAGGGATGTTGCAGTGAGTTTGAGTAGTGCCCTGCTCACCCCTCTACCACCAAAAAAAATACATCCACCCGGAACCTCAGAATGTGACCTTATTGGGCCTAAGAGTCTTTGCAGAGATAATAAAGGTACAGTTCTCTAGATGACACCATCCAGGATTAGGTTGAGCCCTATATGCAGTGATAGATGTCCTCATAAGAGACAGAAAAAAGAAGACAGACACACAGGGAGGAAGCCCATGTGAAGACAGCGGCAGAGACAAGTGATGGAGTCACAAGCGGAGGAATGCCTGGAGCTGCCAGAAGCTGGAAGAGGTTAGGAAGGATCCCCGCGAGGGCCTTCGGAGGGACCGCAGCCCCACCGACACCTCAATTTCAGACATTTCACCTCTAGCACTGTGGGAGAATACATTTCTGTTGTTTTAGGCCACCAAGTTTGGCAGACCTAAAAACTAATAGCAGTGATGCCAGGCAAGCCACTTCATTTTACCTCTGTAAGATTATTTTCTCATCTTTAACATGTCTAAAATGGGCATGTATTAGCCTGTTCTCACATTGCTATAAAGAAATCTCTGAGACTGGATAATTCATGAAGAAAAGAGGCTTACTTGGCTCACCATTCTGCAGGCTGTACAGACAGCATGATGCTTGCATCTTCTCAGCTTCTGGGGAGGTCTCAGGAAGCTTACGGTCATGGCAGAAGGTGAAGGGGGAGCAGGCAACTCGCATAGCCAGAGCAGGAGCATGAGAGTGGGAGGGGGTTCCACACCCTTTTAAACAATCAGATCTCTTGAGAATGCACTCAAACATCAAGGGGATGGTGTTAAACCATTCATGAGAAATCCCCGCCCCGCCCCCACCACGATCCAATCATCTCCCACCAGGTCTCACCTTCAACACTGGGGATTACAATTGAACATGACAGTTGGGTGGGGACGCACATCCAAACCATATCAGGGTGTAAGAATAATATCTGCCTTTCAGAGATGGCAGGAAGATTCAGGGCAGGGCTCTGTAAACAGTTGCTGCTATCATTGTAAATTTTATGAGCCCATCAATTACAGAAGGACGTCCACGAACAGACTCTCCCCATGCCCTGATAACAAATGTCAAGGGTGAGGAGAGAGAACATGGGGTGCAATGTGTCAGTCTTGTGGACTGTAGCCCAGGACATCAGAGGTAGTAGCTATGAAGGGTAAAAATGGTGAAACGCTGAGAGAGGGCAAAAGAAGAGTTCCTTCAAATGCTTCTGAGAGGGCCTGAGAACCAGCTGCATAGGTCTCTGAGCCTCAGTTTGTTTTACTATAAAGTGGGGATAACAATAGAACCTCCCTCATCAGGCTGCTCTGAGGATAAAAGGAAATTCCACGTGGAAAGTGCTTACTACAATTTCTGATATTTATTCACTCACTCCATTGATAATTGTAGGACCCTTCTGTATGCTGGTCACCGTGCTAGGCACATGGGAAGCACTCAATGAATAGTCCCCACTGTTTTTATTTTTGTTATTGCTTTTTTTTTTTTTTTTTGAGACAGAGTCTGGCTTTATCACACAGGCTGAGGTGCAGTGGCGTGATCTTGGCTCACTGCAACCTCCACCTCCTGGGTTCAAGCAATTCTCCTGCCTCAGCCTCCCAAGTAGCTGGGGTTACAGGCACATGCCACCATGCCCAGCTAATTTTTGTATTTTTAGTAGAGACGGGGTTTTGCCACGTTGGCCATGCTGGTCTCGAACTCCTGGCCTCAAGTGATCTTCCTGCCTTGGCCTCCCAAAGTGCTAGGATTACAGGCACGAGCCACCACGCCTGGCTTGTTATTAATACTGGGTGGGCTGAGAACATCTCTACTGACTGGGCTTCCCTGAGCGTGGAAGAAGGATGAGAAGAGATCATCCTTTCTCCTCCCCATCAATCCCAGTCAGCTCACAGATGTTCTCTTTGGCATGTCCCTTAGGGGCATCCATCCATCCATCATGGAAATATTTTTCGAGACCACAAGGAGGGGAACACTGTGGCCAACATTCCCCACCCCCAGGACCATGGGAATCTGCCCTGAGGACATGGCTCCGTGGCTTCCCAGAAATACAACAGGAGTTGAGGGCCGCATAAATCTAGCAAAGTGACTTCAAGCTATTCAAGCTGCTTAGCTAAGAAATAGGACACAGGGATGTCACAAGTTCCACTGTGCTTCTGGACCCCCATAAGAAAAATCACTCCATTTGTTCTTTCATTTGTTCATTCTTCCAATAAATATTTTTTGAGCTTCCCTCTGTGTCAGAAGCTGTTCTAGGCTCTGAGAATTCAAAGAGGAGAATAAACAGACAGTATCTCTTCCATCATAGCAATAATAGCTCAGTTAATCATACATATAAATATATTATTGCAAACTATAAATAAGTACCCTGAGGAGAAGTTACCCATTGTGATAAGAGTGTTCACAAAAAGGTCTAACCATAGAGTTCAGGAGAAGGGACTGATCAGGGAAGGCTTCCTTAAACTGAGGGCTGAAATACAATGAGTCGAAGTTTAAAAAGTCAGAGTGGGCATGGAGAAGGGTGCCAGGCAGTGGGAACAGCTTGTGCAAAGGCCCTGTGGTTGGAGGCTGAATTGCTGGAGGGCAGAAAGGAGAAAGCACTTGTGGAGAACAAGGAATGAGACAGAACAAAGAGAGCAAGGGTGAGACTTGCAGGGTCTTCTAAACCTTGGAAAAGACCAATCTTTAATCACAGAGCAAACACTTAATGAGCACATCCTTGATGCCAGGTGCTGTGCCAAGTGTTTTGCATGATCAGCCTCTGTCAGTACTTGTCATAGACTTGTGAGGTTGTCACAATGTACCTCAGCTCAATTTCACAGGTAAGAACCTGGGTCAAGGAGGTTTATTTACTTGCTCAAGCAGCAAAAGAAGTCCTTGAAAATATTTTAGCTCTGGGTTTTGGGGTTTTGTTTTGTTTGTTTGTTTCCTTAAGCAAAAGAAAGGAGAATTTTTGGAGTTTAGGGGGTTGGAGTAAGGTGGGGAAGGGGTCAGCATGCATGACTTGAACACACTCCCCAGGAAAGTCAGATGGAACCGAATAATATTAACACTGCACATTTGAATAGCACTTTCTCTTCTTTTGATAGTTGCCCTCCAACTCTCAAGGTAATTATTATGATTATCCCATTTTCCTAAAGGGGTAAACTGAAGCAATGGAAAGCTGAATGCTGTGCTCTGAAACATAGAACTCATAAGTTCTAAGAGCTAAAGACAGAACATGAACTGCGCTTTATTTGACTCCTAAATCAGGGCTCCTTCTGCTCCCTCCAACTTCTACTCTGGGGCTATCAGCCTTCCTTGCCTTGAGTGTGTCATCCTGGTCACCATCTCATGCTGAGACTTTTCTCATAAACTCGCAGGGATTAATCAGAAGAGGGCATTTTCAAGAAGAGCTTTAATAAACTCTAACCTGCTTTCTGTACCCTTAAATAGCAAAGGATAAAACACAATGGTTTAACATTATTCCTAATAAGGAATTTTATTTTTTTAAAAGGAACTTTGTTATAGATCAGGATCCGTATTTTATCCTTGTCAGTCACACTTTTCACACCTGTAATCTTAGCCAAGTTTACCTCAACCTGAGTTTCAACTCCCTCGTTTTGTCAAAGGGGTCATTATTGCATACCTACTCACTAAGACAGCTGTGAGACTTACAGAAAACAATCCACGTGAAGTCCTTGGTGCACGGAAAATGCTATGTAAAGTGAGCCCTTACTACTCCTATCCCAGTGATTATTTCTATTATTAGCCATTACTGTTCATACCTTGTTGGGCAGTGACCCCACAGTTAAGAATGATGAATGAGCTGTCCTCAAGAACTTTCCAACTAAAAAGGAGGTCCAAGTATTTTCACAAGACAAGGCATCAGGCCATGTTGGAAAGACCTTTAACAAACAAGCTTTGAAACAACAGATAATAAAAGACCTGATGAACTCTTTGTTAATCAGGGGAGACAAATGCATATGAACTTAAACCTATGCAGTACACTGCTCACACGTGTTATAAGCTAACAGACAGACCTCTGCTGGAATATTTTGTATGCCCCCCCACCCAATAACATCCCAAGAATATAATATCCCCTTTGGTTAGCTCAGGTCCCCCAGCCATAAAAAGAAAAAGTGGGTTTGGCCGGGCACGATGGCTTATGCCTGTAATCCCAGCCCTTTGGGAGGCCAAGGTGGGCGGATCACCTGAGGTCAGGAGTTCAAGACCAGCCTGGCCAACACGGCGAAACCCTGTCTCTACTAAAAATACAAAAATTAGTTGAGTGTGGTGGCACATGCCTGTAATCCCAGCTACTCGGGAGGCTGAGGCAGGAGAATTGCTTGAACCCAGGAGGCAGAGGTTGCAGTGAACTGAGATCACGCCATTGCACTCCAGCCTGGGCAACAAGAGTGAAACTCTGTCTCAAGACACATGCACACATATGTTTATTGCGGCATTATTCACAATAGCAAAGACTTGGAACCAACCCAAATGTCCAACAATAATAGACTGGATTAAGAAAATGTGGCACATATACACCATGGAATACTATGCAGCCATAAAAAATGATGAGTTCATGTCCTTTGTAGGGACATGGATGAAATTGGAAATCATCATTCTCAGTAAACTATCGCAAGAACAAAAAACCAAACACCGCATATTCTCACTCATAGGTGGGAATTGAACAATGAGAACACATGGGCACAGGAAGGGGAACATCATACTCTGGAGAGTGTTGTGGGGTAGGGGGAGTGGGGAGGGATAGCATTGGGAGATATACCTAATGCTAGATGATGAGTTAGTGGGTGCAGCGCACCAGCATGGCACATGTATACATATGTAACTAACCTGCACATTGTGCACGTGTACCCTAAACCCTAAAGTATAATAATAATAAATTAATTAATTAATTTAAAAAAAAAGAAGTGGGTTTACAGCTACCTTTTACTGAGCACTTTTTTCCAGATAGTTACATACATTTGCATACATTACATCCCAATTAAGCATTCTATCACCTCTCTATGATATTTATTCCTGTTACTTCCATTTTAGAGATGAGAATATTAAAGTTTGTTAAGTCACTTGTCCAAGTGACAGAACCAGGTTTTAAATTCTGGGCTGTTTGATTCAACACTCTTAGACCACTTCGCTCTGCATCCCCAATTATTGGCCTCCAAGCCCTTTCCAGCTCTAAAGATTGCACAGTTCTCAGGTATAAACCCATCCTTTGCACTGCTTCCTGAAAATCCTTTTTGCTCTTCTTCCTGGAAATCCTCTTGTAAACGTTATTCTTCCATATGTCAGCCTTGGCAGCCCCAGGCAGGGTCAGGGGACAGCCAGGCCAGAGAAGCTGAGTTTCACTAGCCATAAATCCTCTGTCTCCGACATGCCCCTTAACTGCTTATCTTTGGAAAACATGACCCAGCATAAGCCAGGGGAATGGCAGGCCGAGTCATAAAGCCACTGGCCAGGGAACACAAGGTGTCCAGGGCTGTGTTCCCAACATCAGACTGTGCAATGTCAGCCATCCAACCCACTCTTCCTCCCCCCACAAAATGTTCTGGCCCAGAGAGATGTCACGGGAACATCAACATAGGTCTCTCATCTAGTCCCCAAGACATTCATTCTTGCCAGATACCCTCCCAGCCATTACCCTGTAGTTGTCCTTCACCCTCTGATGTGTTTCAGATGTGTAAATATGATATGAAAGCTTCGATTTCAAAGCCCCTGTGGACTGAGTCTTGGGCCTCTTGGGCCTTGGGTTCTGCACTAAGTGGCCTTTCCCATGGATGGATGGCGTCATCAGACATCCCTGCAGTGGGCCATCTTCCCAAAGGCCTTCATCTTTCTGACAGAAAGGGTACCAGAATCCCCTCACCCCAGAGTGAGACAAGGGGAAGAAAGCTGGGGAAAAGATTAAACTCTTGCTAACCTAGGGGGTGCACAATCAGAAAGCTCAAATGACCACACATTGGGTTGGAGGTGTAGGGGGAAAGAGAGTACCCAATAAACCTATAATTGTCAGAGACTGTTTCCTAAGAGCAACATTGGGGGCAGGGCTCCTCAAATCTGGCTGCACATCAACATCACATGGAGAGGGTTTTTAAAATACTGCTGCTTGGTCAGGTGCAGTGGCTCACGCCTGTAATCCCAGCACTTTGGGAGGCCGAGGAGGACAGATCACGAGGTCAGGAGATCGAGACCATCCTGGTTAACATGGTGAAACCCTGTCTCTACCAAAAATACAAAAAATTAGTCGGGCATTGTGGCAGGCGCCTGTAGTCCCAGCTACTCGGGAGGCTAAGGCAGGAGAATGGAGTGAACCTGGGAGGTGGAGGTTGCAGTGAGTCGAGATCGTGCCACTGCACTCCAGCCTGGGTGACAGAGTGAGACTCCATCTCAAAAAAAAAAAAAAAAAAAAAATACTGCTGCTTAGACCAACCCCTAGAGATTCATATTTGATGAGCCAGAAGTTGGGCTTATTAAATGATGCTGGTTATTGTGTTTGTTCAAGTTTGTTATTGTGTTTTGTTCAAGTATTGTTATTGTGTTTGTTCAAGTTCCTTAGGTGATTCCATTAGTTTTCTATTGTAACATAGCAAAGTACCCCACGTTTAGGGGCTTCAAAGAACACATACTTATTATCTTATAGTTTCTGTGGGTCAGGAGCCCAGGAATGGCTTATCTGGGGCCTCTGCTTCAGGGTCTCATGAGGCTGTAATGAAGATGTTGGCCAGAGGTGGGATCTCATCTGAAGGCCCAACTGTGGATGGATCATCCACTTCCAAGCGTCTCAGGTTGTTGGCAATAATCAGTTTCCTACAGGTTGCAGGACTGACAGCCTCAGCTCCTTGCTGGCTGTTGGCTGGAGACTGCCCTCAGTTATTTTCCATGTGAGCCTCCTCATTGTGGCAACCCACCTCACCAAAACCAGCAAGGGAGAGAGGCAGCTAACAAGATAGAAGCTACAATCTTATGCAACATAATTATAGAAGAGACATCTCGTGCCCTTTGCCATGTGCTATTGGCTAGGGCAAGCCACAGGTCCAGCCAACACTCATGGTATAAATATCCAGTGGTGAGACCATTTCAGGCCGTCTTAGGGCCTGTCTACCACAGGGAAACTAAGATGCAGCCAGTGTCAAGAACCATTCATTTTGGGCAGTGGTTGTCAAATCTCTTAAATCAGACTGGCACTTCTCATGCTTTAAAAAGCATATAAATCTCCTGGGAATCTTGTTAAAATGCAGATCCTGGCTGGCACCTGAGACTGCATTTCTGACTAAGTCCCAAGTGATGCCAGTCCACTGATTCTCAAATGACACTTTGAGTCGTGAGGATCTAGGGACTGTCATGGGGCCAAATAATTTTTTTTAAGGTTCAATTCCCACACCGTTGTCAGTGTCACTAGGGTTAGAGCATCCTCCCCAGATGTTACAAAGTATAAATCTCACTTTATCAGAACATTGGATTAACAAGAATCTCATATTCAATAATGCATCACTGAACACATACCCTACTTCTAGTCAACTGGGGTAGTAATAAAACCCTAATAATTTGTTTTTTGAGATATCTGTGTATCAATTGAGTTTATAAAATGTAAATCGGATCAGATTCCTCCTCTGAAAAACCCACTTACAGCTCTTGTCTTACACAAAGTAGAATCCTTGCCATGGTTTATGTGGCCAGGCTCCTGGGATCTCTCTAATCTCATCTTCCTGTCATTCACTCTGCTTTGGCCACATGGGCCTCCTTGCTGTTCTCTAAATATGCCAAGCATGGCCAACCCCACGGCCTTTGCACCTGCAGTCTCTTCTGCCTAGAATACCTTTGCTCCAATATTCACGTGTATTGCATTCTCATGTCCCACCTGTCTCTGCTCAAATGTCACTATATCATTTGATTGATACACACGTATCTCAAAAAAATTATTAGGATTGTAACCAAAATGCTGCTACAAAAACATGATTATTACTATCTACCTATTATTGGCTTCAAAGGAGATTAGGTTTAGAAATAAAAGAAACAAACAGTGGGTTTCCAGTCTGAGCCTTTTCAATTAAAAACTTTTAAGTCTCATACTTTCTTGATTCTAAAAAGTTTCTGAAATCCAATTATGTCTTAAAACTGATGCATACAGCCAGTATATTGTATTTTTTGTTTCTCTAAAACATCAATAATAACTTGGTGCCAATTATTATTATTGCAGTAGTCTCATAACTGGCCCTGCTTCCTCCACCTGTGCCCTCATAGTTTACTCTCCACACAATTACCAGAGTTGTCTTCATTAAATCTAAGTCAGATTAGATTGCTCCTTTATACAAAACCCACCCATTGATCTTGTCTTATACAGAGTAGAATCCTTACTATGGTTAACATGATCAGGCTCCTGTCACCTCTGCGACCTCATCTTCCACCTCTCTTCCTGTCATTCAGTCTGCTTTGGCCACATGGGGCTCCTTGCTGTTCTCTGAATATGCCAAGCATGACCCACCCCAGGGCCTTTGCACATGCAGTCTCTTCTGCCTAGAATACCTTTGCTCCAATATGCTCATGTACTGCATCCTCATGTCCCACATGTCTCTGCTCAAATGTCACTTCATCAGGGAGGCCTTCAATAGCTACCTTATTTATAAAAGCACTCCTGATCCTGCTTTAGTTGCCTTTGTAATACTTATCCTTTCTTTCTTGTCTGACTCCCTAAACTAGAAGGTACACTCCTAAAACGTGGGGCTTTGTCCACCTTATTCACTGCTGTATCTTTGGCACTTAAATAGCATCCAGCCCATAGGTGTCACTTGAATATTTTTTGAAGGAATGATACATTGATGATGTCCTTGAATTAAGAACCTATGATCTTTTGGGTTTTTGTAAGCCTTTTATAATGTGATTAAGTAAAAATGGCTGTCAACTGAATTTACAAATAAAGGATCTGAGGGTCAGAAAGATCAGGTCATTCACCCAGGTACCAAGCTGGTAAGTGGCAGAGCTGCCATTTGCATCCTTGTGGCTTGAAAGCCGCCAGGCCTTCCCACTACAACATCGAGGGCCAGATGTAAGGTCAGAAGGGACAACTCCGTCACAGCTAATGGGCAGAGTTGTTGTCCAGAGAACCAAGAGGGTGGGGAATCCCTAGGTCCCTGGCTATCTCCTCAGGAGCCTTAGCCACACTTGGCACCTGGAGGTAGGATACCAAATACCCAGACTAGATCTCTAGGTGGAAACCAACACTGTTGCCATGGAAGATCCTCCAGGCCACAACCCAGAGAAAGGAGTGAGGAAGTCATTTACCCAGCTCTTCAGAACCTTGGGCAGAGAACTTTCCTCTGGGTGTGTCACCCACCACCATCACAGTCCTAGAATGGAGACAAATAGCTCCTAAGTTGTTTTGTAAACGTTTATTTAAATTGACCTAAATGAAACCACCTGCCATTTTAATGCCATATAAAATCCAGAACCAAAAAACCATGCCATGCATTGCCTTCCAAAACCTCTTAACAGTTCCTGCCAAGACACATACCAGCAACTGCCAGGATTTATAGGGAGGCTCTACAGACCTGTGTTTAAACCCTGTCGCTGGCACCTACCAGCTGTGTGACCTTAGGCAACCTACTTAGCTTCTCTGTGCCTCATACAAAATGAGGATAGTTCTAGTCCCATAGGATTGTTGAGAGGATACAATGAGATGGTCTATGTAAAGTGCTTGGTGCATACTAAGTACTCCATGAATATTAAGGCTTAATTTATTTTAAATCCATGAGGTGTATTATCCTTTACTGAGTTTCATTTGTGAATACCTATGGTGTGCAGGGCTTCCACTGACATTATCTCATTCCATGCTCACAGCCACTCACAGTCTGGCTCCATGAATAGCCTTCTGTCCCAAAACATCTTCTCCATATGGGAGAAATAGTATCGTTCCAGCATGCAATCAACATGAAAAATGCATTCATGAGATATTTTACATTCTGAGTCATTGGTAGGTCTTTGAAATTTGGTGTGTGTTTCACACTTCAGCACATCTCCATGTGGACTCCCCATGCTGCAAGTGCCCGATAGCCACACATGGCTTGCGGCTATTACACTGTACTGGACAGCACGCAGTTTGTCCTGAACGCAAACTTTCGTAAGTGTTGTCTGAGATCGCAATGCTCTCTCCAACAAGTCCTTCCCTCCACCAGGAAAGCTCCTGTCTGTCTGCAATCAGCCAGCTGCTCCCAATAAATTTACAGAACCACAGGAGGGCAGAGAGCCCCTCCTCATTCTACCTATGGAGGACCCAGCCCAGGCACAGTCTCCACCAGGCAATGAGAGGAGGGAGATGCTTGCATTGCCCTTTTAAGTATCTGTCCTCTCCTCCTACTCAGCACCAAATGAGAAAAACAAACCGATGAAGCCAGCACCTCAGTATAAATACATAACCTTACACAGTGGCGTGGTGGGGATTGCAGCAAATCAGAGACCATGTTGCCCCATCTAAAAAGGCCACCCCCAATCACCTTCTGTTGATTTGGTGCCAATTAGGACCATGCTATTAATGGAGCCGGACTATGAGTGGCTGTGAGCATGGAATGAAATAATGTCGGTGGAAGTCCTGCACACCGTAGGTATTCACAAACAATTCTCAATAAGGATAACATACCCCATGGATTTAAAATAAATTAAGTCTTAATATTTATGGAGTACTTAGTATGCACCAAGCACTTTACATAGACCATCTCATTGTATCCTCTCAACAATCCTATGGGACTAGGAGTCCAGTGTGGTGGACCAAATCCCACTTTTTCAAGTTAAGAAATTGAGATTGTTATATGAAATTTTCTGATGTTAGTGTTGGCCCAATAGTGTTTTTTTTAATTATTATTATTATACTTTAGGTTTTAAGGTACATGTGCACAATGTGCAGATTAGTTACATATGTATACATGTGCCATGCTGGTGCGCTGCACCCACTAACTCGTCATCTAGCATTAGGTATATCTCCCAATGCTATCCCTCCCACCTCCCCCCACCCCACAACAGTCCCCAGAGTGTGATGTTCCCCTTCCTGTGTCCATGTGTTCTCATTGTTCAATTCCCACCTATGAGTGAGAATATGCGGTGTTTGGTTTTTTGTTCTTGCGATAGTTTACTGAGAATGATGATTTCCAATTTCATCCATGTCCCTACAAAGCACATGAACTCATCATTTTTTATGGCTGCATAGTATTCCATGGTGTATATGTGCCACATTTTCTTAATCCAGTCTATTATTGTTGGACATTTGGATTGGTTCCAAGTCTTTGCTATTGTGAATAACGCTGCAATAAACATACGTGTGCATGTGTCTTTATAGCAGCATGATTTATAGTCCTTTGGGTATATACCCAGTAATGGGATGGCTGGGTCAAATGGAATTTCTAGTTCTAGATTCCTGAGGAATCGCCACACTGACTTCCACAAGGGTTGAACTAGTTTACAGTCCCACCAACAGTGTAAAAGTGTTCCTATTTCTCCACATCCTCTCCAGCACCTGTTGTTTCCTGACTTTTTAATGATTGCCATTCTAACTGGTATCTCATTGTGGTTTTGATTTGCATTTCTCTGATGGCCAGTGATGGTGAGCATTTTTTCATGTGTTTTTTGGCTGCATAAATGTCTTCTTTTGAGAAGTGTCTGTTCATGTCCTTCGCCCATTTTTGATGGGGTTGTTTTTTTCTTGTAAATTTGTTGGAGTTCATTGTAGATTCTGGATATTAGCCCTTTGTCAGATGAGTAGGTTGCGAAAATTTTCTCCCAATAGTTTTTTTTTTTAAAAAGTAGACTTTGTGTTTTTAGAGAAGTTTTAGGTTCACAAAACTGAGAAGAAAGTACAGAGATTTCCCATACACCCTCTTCCCCAATACATGCACAGGATCCCTCATTACTAACATCCCTCACCAGACGGTGCAGGTGCTACCATCAATGAACCTGCATTGACAAATCACTACCAAAGTCCACAGTTTGCATTAGAGTTCACTCTTGGTGTTGTACATTCTATGGGTTTAGACAAATGCGTAATGACATTGATATGGTTGGGCTGTGTCCCCACCCAAATCTCACCTTGAATTGTAATAATCCCCATGTGTCAAGGGCAGGGGCAGGTGGAGATAACTGAATTATGGGGGCAGATTGCCCCATACTGTTCTCATGGTAGTAAGTCTCACGAGATCTGCGGATTTTATAAATGGGAGTTCCCCTGCACCACCTCTCCTGCCTGCCGCCATGTAATACATCCCTTTGCTCTTCCTTCATCTTCCGCCATGATTGTGAAGCCTCCCCAGCGATGTGGAACTGTGAGTCCATTGAATATCTTTCCTTTATAAATTACACAGTCTTAGGTATGTCTTTATCAGCAGCATGAGAAACTAATACAGGCAGGTATCTCCCATTTTAGTATCATACAGAATAGTTTCACTGCACTGAAAATCCTCTATACAGTACCTATTTATCCCTCCCTCCCCAAGCCCCTGGCAACCACTAATCTTTTCACTGCCTCCATCATTTTGCCTCTTCCAGAATGTCACATAGTGGGAAGAATACAATACGCAGCCTTTCCAGACTGGCTTCTTTCACTTAATAATATGCATTTAAGTTTCCTCCATGTCTTTCATGTCTTGATAGCTCATTTCTTTCTAGTGCTAAATAATATTTTATTGTCTGGATGTACCAGTTTATTTATCCATTCACCTACTGAAGGACATCATGTTTGCTTCTAAGATTTGGCAATTATGAATAAAGCTGCTATAAACATCCGTGTGCAGGTTTTTGTGTGGACATAAGTTCTCAAGTCCTTTGAGTAAATATCAAGGAGCACAATAGCTGGATTGTATGGTCAAAGTATGTTTAGTTTTGTAAGGAACTGCCACACTGTCTTCCAAAGCAGCTGTACCACTTTGCATCCCTGCCAGCAATGCATGAGTGTTCCTGCTGCTCCACATCCTCACTAGCATTTGGTATTGCCAGTACTCTGGATATTGGCCATTCTAATAGGTGTGTAGTGGTATCTCACTGTCTTTCAAATGTATTTTGTTAAACACCCAATGAGCTCCCCTAAAAGTGAAAAAGAAAAGACTTCTAATTTAACCAACACTTCTGTTCTAGGATGGTGAAACTGACAGTGTTCTTCAGAGCAGATCTGCAAAGTAAGGTGCACAAGCTCCAAGGAAGTGTAAAATGATCCACTGGGAAGCAGGAAAATAATAGCACTTGGATTTGGGATTTGTGGTGTTCAAGTTCTGGTTTTGTGTATCCTGTGTATTTATAATGCAGCAGATATCATGGGGCCATATGTCACAAACCTTTGGCTCACCACAGTTTTGGCTGCAACCACGGTAGATGTTTGCATTAAGCTGAGTTTGCTTTGACAATGCCCCACCCCAGACTCACTCAACTTTCTGCCTTATGCCCCAGGGCTTTGGCTTTTTGTAGTGCTTGTTCCACCTGTGCAGCCCCAGAAATGCAGGGACATGGACAGTCCTGGGAGGCAAAGCTCCACTGATGGGAGGCAGAAGCAGGTAGATAAACACCTTAGCTTCCTGTTCTCTGGACAGAGAATTCCAGGAGACAAAAATCAAGCCCAGTGTCCACAGTGACAACCCACTCACTAACCCATTATTATATTGATTTGCCTCTGTCCTGTATCTCTCTCCCCAACTGCCTCACTCTTGCTACCTGGGACCACCTTCAATAAACTATCTGTACCTAAGCAATTGTCACAGTCCCTGTCATAAGAGGAATGTGAACTAAGACAGCATGCAATAAATTAATACAGTCATTCATGGATATAGTTAAACATAAATAGATGTACACGCATTGGCAGTACATGTGCAAAAACAAATTTACTGATAATGGTATGGAATAAAAAATGTGTAGATCATGCCTCTAGTGCATTCCATATGTGGAGATTAGAATGAGTCCCATGCCAGATGTTGTTGTTGTCGTTGTGTTAGTGTTGTGCTATACTTTGTCACGGGAGCATACAAATTGCCCTACCTGTGGCTGAACATTTTTAGAGGACATGGTTTCTGGCATATTTTTTGATAATAGACTATTTTTTAGAGGAGTTTTAGGTTTATAGAAAAATCACACAGAAAGTACAGAGGGTTCCCACATACTCCCCTCCCTATCTCACCTCCCACATAGTACTTCCTGTTATTAATAGCTTGCATTACTGTGGTGCATTTGTTATGACTGATGAACCAATACTGATACATGTCCATAGTTTACTTTAGGGCCCACTCTTTGTGTTGTACAGTTCCGTGAGCTATGACAAAGTTTTTTTGCTGTTTTCTTGTTTTTCATTTTTTAAGAAACAGGGTCTCACTCTGTTTCTTACTTACTTACTTACTTCTGTCACCCGGGCTGGAGTGCAGAGGCACAATCATAGCTCACTGCAGCCTCCAACTCCTGGATTCAAGTGATCCTCCCATCTCAGCCTCCCAAGTAGCTGAGACTAAAGTCATGCACCGCCACACCAGGCCAATTTTTTAATTTTTGTAGAGATGGGATCTCCCTATGTTGCCCAGGCTAGTCTCAAATTCCTGGCCTCAAGCCATCCTTCCCCCTTGGCCTCCCAAAGTACCGGGATTATAGGCGCAAGACACTGTACCCAGCCAGCTTTGACAAATGTGGAATGACAAGTATTCACCATTATGGTATCATACAGGATAGTTTCACAGCCCTGAAAATCCCCTGTACTCTGCCTATTTACCCTTCTCTCCCTCCTCTCAACCCTCTGGCAACCACTATTCTTTCCATTGTCTTTATAGTTTTGCCTTTTCCAGAATGTCACATAGTTGGAACCATCCTATATGTAGCCTTTTCTTGATCTTTCCCACTTAGAAATATGCATTTAAATTTTCTCCATGGCTTCTCACGCCTTGCTATGTCACTTTTCTCTTTATTGACGAATAATATTCCACTGTGTAGATGTCCTAGTTTGTTTATCCAATTACCTCTTGAAGGACATCTTGGTTACTTTGCCATTTTTCATTTTAGGCTTGTTGTCTTTGTCATCTTGGGTTGCTATAACAAAATACCATAGACTGAGAGGCTTAAACAACAGACATTTATTTTTCTTCTCATAGTTCTGGAGGCTGGGAAGTCCAAGATCAAGGTGCCGGCTGATTCAGGTCCTCGTGCAGAATCTTTTCCTGGCTTGTAGATGGACATCTTCTTGTGTCCTCGCCTGGTAGAGAAAGGAAGCTCCAGTGTCTCTTTCTCTTCTTATAAGGGCACTAATACCCTTATGAAGGCCTACACTCATGACCTCACCTAAGCCTGATTATCTCCCAAATGCCTCATCTCCTAATCCCAGTACAAAGGGGGCTAGGGCTTCAGCATATGAGTTTTGAGGGTATGCAAACATTGAGTCCATAACACTTGTTTTTCCCGAGTCTCCTGGGGGCCAGGCCAGTCTTCCATTCCATGGGGTCCCCAGCCAGAATCAGCCATACTCTCCCAGAAGGCATTGCACCCTCCCCATCCTGTCCAAGAAGGCCCCTCTGTCACTCATTCCAACAGACTTCCTGGAAGTCCCTCCTATCATCTTCCAGATAGACCCAAGTGTGTCTGAATGACTGTGGCAAAGCATCTCAAGCCCGACTTTAAAATAGCCACCAACACCACCCAAAAATGGGAATGGAATGGAGAATTGTTCATGCTTCTGAGCTCCTTCTCCAAAAATTATGCTTTTCAAAGGCTATTGGACTCTGATAAAATATAGAAAGCCATAGGAATACACAATTAAAACATCAATAGTCAATTGAAGATCACATACAGAAAGTCATTAAAGAGTGTGACTTTGGTCACACACACCTCACCTACCAACAGGGCAGGCCCCAGCCTGGGTTCCCTCTGCCGTGTTAAACCCAGCTCGACTGCCTCCACCATCAGCATCATGCCAGCTTCCCAATATATAGAGTGACAGCTCCTTATCTCCAAACCAAAGGGATCATTCAAACTCCAGACCACCATGACACAGTTACAGCTTTTTCTAGGCCCCATCTGGGGTTTCACATAGACCTTAAGAGGTTCTCTGTTGGTGTATCAACATGTCCTACGACACCCTTGAGGACTTAGAAGGTCATAAAGTGTTAACTCTATAAGGATCTTTCTAGATCCTCTCTCACCCAACTCTGTATGTTAGAGGAGAGTCCTCTGAAAGTCACATAGAAGAAATGACATGCAGTCACACAGTAAATTAATAGCACAGGTTGAACAAGAATTGATGCACCAGACTCCTGGACAAGGATGATTTTCCTTCTTAATTTCCCTGACAATTAAGAAATAGAAAAGAACTGCTACCAACATGCATTCTGAATCTCAGTTGTCAAGCTGTGTCATTGATAAATCTTTTGGTTTAAGATAACAGGAAGTAAAATTAAACAATAAAGAGAAAAGGGAAGGATTCAGGTGTGGCTTGATCCAGGCACTTAATGCTGTCATCAGGATTCTTCTCTGACTGCCTTACACAGTGTCGTCTTCATCCTAAAACTGGATATTCCTAAAGTCAACAAGAAAAATCCTAAGACTTACTCAGACTTGACCCTTTTCGTTACACACCCAATCTAATCCAATCGCCAGGAAGAGGGATGGAATTATTGGCCCAGTGTGATTTGGGCCTGTCAGAGTCCAACCCTGGAGCTAAATATGGGCTTTGTCCTTCCACTCTAGTGGCTGCTGCCCAGCAATGAAAAGAGGGAATCAATGCTAAGAGGGCTACCAAAGAGATCACCCTGCAGCCCTTCCCAAAAATTAAAGAATAGCCTGAAGGTCTACAGGCATTGAGCTCTCTGTATCTTCATAAAATATTGACATGCCCCTGTTTTGTCTGACTCCCTAGGGTGAGTTTGCCTAAATCTGTAGGCAGACCCTTCCATGGAAATAAACACCACTGGCTTTCAGAGAATCAGTCTCCCCAAGCTGCTGATAGGCCTGGAATTAATCACAAAATTCCAGTCCCTTATTTTGCTCTTGTGGGCAAATAATGCAAAATGCCATAGACTTTTTGTTGGTAACTCCAACAAAGGGCTCTTTCCACAACCTGCTTCTGATTCATGATTCCACAACTTTCTCAAGTGGAATGCACATTCCACTAAAATTCCAGGATGGCTAGGTGGATCACCAGGCTCTCTGATCCACCTGAGAAGGTGAGGTTAAAAAAAAAAAAAAGTGAGTCCCTGTCTCTTCTCTGTCTTGTTGCTCCTATAAAGGATTACTAAAATTTTTAAATAAATGCATCCTTTAAGCAAGTACATGGTTGTTGTGAAAACCTTAAGCAATAATATAGAAGCATAAAGAGTAAAATAGTTCAAGTCCCCTTTTATCTCCCCCAGTCCCACCTCCTCTCCAGATTTGGACGCTGTCCACATTTTAGTATGTGTTCTTCCAGACATTCTCTTGTGCATTTATCTACAGCTGTATAGACACACATAAATATGCTCTTTTGGGTTTGGAGGTTTTTTTACTCACACAGTATTTTTAATATATATGTGTTTCTAAAAATATTTAAGAATGCGGTGGCTCATGCCTGTAATCCCAGCACTTTGAGAGGCTGAGGTGGGCAGATCACTTGAGGTCAGGAGATTGAGACCAGCCTGGCCAACATGGTGAAATCCCATCTCTACTAAAAATACAAAAAAAAAAAAAAAAAAATTGGCTGGGTGTGGTAGCACATGTCTATAATCCCAGCTACTCGGGAGGCTGAGACAGGAGAATTGCTGGAACCCAGGAGGCAGAGGTTGCAGTGAGCCAAGATGGTGCCACTACACTCCAGCCTGGGGGAGAGAGTGAAACTCAGTCTCAAAAAATAAAAAATAAAATTATACCTTGAAGATCTACCCACTGGAGATATATCTGTATGAGCCCATCCACATCTACTTCATTCCTTTTAACAGTTGTATAGAACTCCCTTGTATGAATGGATGATGGTTCAGTTAATTCCAGTGCTGGGAATTCATATATATTAACTGATTTTAATCTCAGATAGTCTCTGTCTTTCATCCCTCCTTCTTTCCCCAACTCTCCCTCTACATCCCACTAGCTTCTTGGCTCTTCCTCAAACACACCAGGCAGAGTCCTGCCTCAGGCCTTTGCGCTGGCCGTTCTCTACCTGGAACGCCCAGATAGTCACACGTCTCTCTCCTTCACTTTGTAGTCTTTACTGGAGGACATTATGTTAAGTGTCAGGACATTATGAAATAAGCCAGACACGGAAAGACAAATATTGCATGTTCTCACTCATATGTGGGAGCCAAAAAAAAAATGAAAATTGAACTCATGGCAATAGAGAGTGGAATGATGGTTACCAGAGGCTGGGAAGGGTAGTGGGAGGAGGGTATTAAAAGGAGACGGTTAATGGGTAAAAAATAGAGTTAGATAGAAAGAATAAGATCTAGGCCGGGCGCAGTGGCTCATGCCTGTAATCCCAGTACTTTGGGAGGCTGAGGTAGGTGGATCATCTGAAGTTATGAGTTCGAGACCAGCCTGGCCAACCTGGGGAAACCCTATCTCTACTAAAAATACAAAAATTGGCTGGACAAAAAGAAAAAAAAATTGGCTGGGCGTGGTGGCACGTGCCTGTAATCCCAGCTACTCGGGAGGCTGAGGCAGGAGAACCGCTTGAATCCAGGAGGCAGAGGTTGCAGTGAGCCGAGATCATGCCACTGCACTCCAGCCTGGCGACAGAGTGAGATTCCATCAAAGAAAGAAACAGAGAGAGAGGGGGAGAGAGAGAGAGAGAGAGATCTGGTATTTAGTAGCATAGTATGGTGACTATAGCTAATAATTTATT
This sequence comes from Pongo pygmaeus, assembly GCF_028885625.2. Lineage (NCBI taxonomy): Eukaryota > Metazoa > Chordata > Mammalia > Primates > Hominidae > Pongo > Pongo pygmaeus. The sequence goes on from NC_072383.2 coordinate 114,537,382, forward strand.
GGATATTTTTAAATAACTAAAAGAATAGAATGTTCTTAACACAAAGAAATAACTGATCACCACACGTTGTATGCCTGTATCAAGACATTACATGTACCCCATAAATATGTACAACTATTATGTATCCATAATTAAAATTTTTAAAAATTAAATATTAAGATCCATAACAATAAAAACAAACAAAAATAACAAAAGCTACTACCTTGTCAATGAGACTTTCCCTAACCACCTATCTAAAATTCCAAACTCTCCACCCTTATCCTAAATCTTCATTCCCCAATTCTGTTTTTCTTTTTTGTTCCTCACCACTTAACACTAGCTCATATATTTTCTGTCACCCCTCAACCAGAATGTCATTGTCCACCAGGACAAGGGTTTTGTCTGTTTTGTTCATTGCTCTGTCCCCATTCTGGATCAGCACCTGCACATATGAAGTGCTCAATAAACACCTGTGGAATAACTGAACAAATGATGGTGGTGTGTAATTAGTACTACTCTTAGTCCTGTCTTACTAAAGAGGAAACTGAGGCTCAGAGGGAGGATGAGGACATGTATGGTCATAAGTCTTAACACACCAAATGCAAGTATTTTATCCCTAAAAGCCATCAGCTGGGCTGGGCACAGTGGCTCATATCCGTAATCCCAGCACTTTGGGAAGCCAACGCAGGAGGACTGCTTGAGTCCAGGAATTCAAGACCAGCCTGGGCAACATAGCAAGACCCCATTTCTACAAATAAATTTTAAAAATTAGCCAGGCCTGACGGTGAATGTTTGTACTCCCAGCTACTTGAGAGTTGTAGGATCGCTTGACCCTGTGAGGTCGAGGCTGCATTGAGCTGTGATAAAGCCACTGCACTCCAGCCTGGGCAACAGAGCAAGACCCTGTCTCAAAAAAAAAAAAAAAAATCAATTGCAGTCTTAGTTGTTGCTTGAATTCTTTTGATTCACCTGTATAATAAATATTGGTTGAGTTTTTACAATGAGTTTGGCTCTCTAGTAGGTTTAGGTGACAACTCAGTTCCTGCCCTCAGAAGTTTAATTTGGTGGATGAATAAGACTAGAAAAATGACAGTGACAATTCTGAGGCTATTCAGGAGCAAGTGAGCGGCATTAACAAGGCATAGGGGCTAGGAAGGCTCCCTGGAGAAGGTGGCATTTAAGGCGCAACCTGACTATGCACAAAGCAAAGTGTACTATAGGGAGAAATTGATGTGCAGAGTCCTGGAGGCTAGGAAGAGAGAGGAATTAAGTACATACAGGCCTGGACTACAGAAGGAAACTGATTGCATTTACCAAAAGGTCCTATCCTCTACGATCCTTCTGTGTGTTGCCTGCTTGAAAAACCCAACCATTCCCAGCCACCATTAATAGGGAGAGCTGGGACATTTTGCTAGCGCTTAAACTGTCCCTGACACTTCCAAATGCTGGGGGCTCCTTCTGCTTTAATCCATGGAATTAGCTTCTGGCCTCACTGGCACCGTCCCTTGAATTGCTGGAGGGCAGAGGTCAAGGCATTAAGCAGGGTAGATTAATACCCGGCCATAAATCCCAGAAGCTGCATTTAAGCGGCAGTCATATTTCACACGGGATCACCCCAGCCATTGATCGGCCCATCTTTTGGAGTTTGTGTGTGTGTGTGTGTGTGTGTGTGTGTGTGTCCCGGGCCGTGTTTACGAGCCTTGCTGAGCCCTCCTGGGCAGCGCCCCCCACATGTTGCCCTTTGATCAGGGAAATCCAATACCTGAGGTCTGGGCTTTACGGGCACGTAAGTCTAGATTAAGAGAATTAACCACAGTGGATCACAACTAATAAAATGGTGCCTGGGCCCCACCACAGCGCGGCCCTTGTGGACAGGTAGGGGGCGGAAGGGACGGAGGAGAATGGCTGCCCAGCATCCCGCCCAGGGCCACCACTCCCCTGTCCAGCCCACAGCTGCGCTTGGCAAGGGTGTGTGTGTGTGTGGGTGTGTGTGAATGCCTGCTTTAATCTAAATTCTCTTGTACATTTCTTTTTCCTGTTCTACATTGTTTCTTTTATGTGACAACACAGATTCAACATTTCCTCAAAAAAGACGGACTCCTAGGCAACCTGTTTGCTTCTTTCTGTAGTCATTCATTCATCAAATATTTACAATGAGTAGATGAAGTAGATAGTGTTGTGAGTTAATTGTCCCCTGAAAAGATATGTTCAAGTCCTAACCCTCAGCACCTATGAATGTGAAATTATTTGGAAATAGTGTCTTTGCAGATATAATCCAGTTAATATAAAGTCATATTGGATTAGGGTGGGCTCTAAGTCCAATGACTGTTGTCCTTAAAAGAAGACAGAGAAAGGCACACAGGGCAGGGACCATGGGAAAACAGAGGCAGAGACTGGAGTGATGCTGTCGCAAGCAAAAAAAAAAAAAAAAAAAAAAACACCAAGAACTTCCCAAGAAGCTGAGGACGAGGATGAGGCATGGAACAAATTTTCCCTCTGAGCTCCACGAAACAAGCTAATGCTGTTGACACCTTGGTTTTGGACTTCTGGCTTCCTGAACTGTAAGAGAATAAATTTCTGTGGTTTTAAGCTACCCAGTTTTTGATACTTAACTACTGCAGCTCTGGGAAACTAATACAGGCACTGCAGATGCAACTGAGAGCAAATCAGACTCTGCTTCAACCTTCAGGAGACTCCAGTCTTCCTGGGAGACAGACACGGACGAGGCAGGTATAACACAAAGTGATGAGTTCTGGAAAAGACAGAGCTCAGGGCCATCTGGAGGGCACAGGAGGACAACCTAGCATGGAGGTATCATGGAAGGCTTCCAGGAGGAGGTGAGATTTATGCTGAAGCCTAAAGATGATTGGAGTTGGCTAGGCAAAGGATGGGAGGGAACAGTCCTCAAGGCAGAGGGACTAGCCAAGGAAAGGGTCATGAGGTGAGAGAGAAAATGCAGCCTTTGAGGAGATAAGAGAAACTCTAGCTGCTAGGAGTGGAAAAGAGGGATGAAGCTGAGAGAGATTTTCCATCTTAGTCCGTTTGAGCTGCTATAACAAAATACCTCAGACTGAGTGGCTTATAAAGAAAAAGAATTTATTTATTTTCGAGACCGAGTCTCACTCTGTTGCCTAGGCTGGAGTGCAGTGGCATGATCTCAGCTCACTGCAACCTCTGCCTCCCGGGTTCAAGCAATTCTCCTGCTTCAGCCTCCCAAGTAGCTGAGACCACAGGCATGAGCCATAATGCCTGGCTAATTTTTGTATTTTTAGTAGAGACGGAGTTTTATCATGTTGGCCAGGCTGGTCTTGAACTCTTGACCTCAGCTGATCCACCCGCCTTGGCCTCCCAAAGTGCAAGGATTACAGGCGTGAGCCACCATACCCGGCTAAAAGAATTTACTTCTCACAGTTCTGGAGTCTGGGAAGTCCAAGATGAGGGCAGATTTGGTGTCTGGTGAGGACCACTTTCTGACTTGTGGATGGCGCCTTCTCACTGTGTCCTCACGCGGTGGAAGGAACAAGGGAGCTCCCGGGAGTCCCTTTTTCATAGGTACTTATCCCATTCAAGAAGGCTCTACCTCCATGACTGAATCACCTCCCAAAAGCTTCACCTCCTAATACCATCACCTTGAGGGTGAGGATTTCAACATAGAAATTAGGGACGGGACACAAACATTCAGAGCATAGCAGTGAGGGTGGGTGGGTGCCCAGCTGGGGAGGACCCTGTAAGTCAGGGCTAAGGAGCTTGGGTTTATCCTACGAGTAGAGAGAAGCCACCAAGGAGGTGAGCGATGTAGCCGGGGCTGTGGTTAGAGGTTATTCTGACAGTGGTATTGTGTTAATTGCAGCACTGCTAAGTGAGGCTGGGGTGCCTTAGGGTGAAGTAAACACCATGTAGGATTCTGCCTATTAAGGGCTTCAGGGCATCCTTCACTCCTAAAATGTGGAAAGTTCTGTAAAAGGACTTCCGGTGCTCCCAAGCTGTACATATGGCCTATGAGTTATCTCCCAGGCAGCACAGCCACCCAGGGGGAATGATGTCATCTCCACCACCAAGCCCACGTGCCCAGCGCCGAGTTGGTGTTCAGCAAATACTCCTTGAGTAAATACTCTGTATGTGAGTCAGATGGGAGCATCTTTAGTTAGGATTTACTGGGACGTGATCCAGTTTGGTGATCTGCCCTCAAGCTGGACCAAGGGTGTCTGCAGCTCCACTAAGGCTATCGCCGAGTGTTTGCCAAATTTGCCTGCCTGGTACAAGTGCTGGACCTGCATCAAAGTTCAGTCGCTGCTTCTTAGAACATATTGTAGTCTTGCACACAGGTTTTTTTTTTTTTTTTTTTTTTTTTTAAGACGGAGTCTCACCCTGTCACCCAGACTGGAGTGCGGTGGCATGATCTCGGCTCACTGCAACCGCCACCTCCCAGGGTTCAAACCATTCTCCTGCCTCAGCCTCCCGTGTAGCTGGGATTACAGGCGCCTGCCATCATACCCAGCTAATTTTTATATTTTTAGTAGAGATGGGGTTTCACCATGTTGGCCAGGCTGGTCTCGAACTCCTGACCTCATGATCCACCCGCCTCGGCCTCCCAAAGTGCTGGGATTACAGGCGTGAGCCACCGCAACTGGCCTGCACACTCTTTAATGAGCTTGAAGACAAGTCCAAAATGGCATTCTGTCTGTAATAGCAGAGCTGAGACTGGTCTGGAGTAATGCAAAGTCAAGTCATGGCCAGAATAGGGCAAGGGCACAAGAGCATGCATTTATTGAGCACCTACTGTATGCAAAGTTCAAAGTGCTTTGCAAATGCCTTCCTTGTCTAATCCACCCAACAGGCCTGCAATGCAGGTGTTCTCATCATGCCCAATTTACAGAAGAGCAGGGTGGCTGCAAGGAGGCGACATGCTGAAGGTCCTACAGCTTGTGAGCAGTGGAGCTGGGCTGAAAGCTCAGGCTCTTCTTTCTCCCTTCTGAGTTTCAAACCCAAGGATAGGCAACGGAGGATCAAGGAGAAGAGATAAATCAGGCAGAGGTTTGGCCTCCATTTACTTTGGGAGGCTAGTGGAGGGAAGGGCGCCTTCACTCCCACACATCACTGGGACATGAGCACCATCCCACTGTCTACCCTGGCAGGGGTACGGGCTCCACCCTCAGTGGGAAAACAAATCCCAGTCATTGATTCATACACATTCAGTCCTCTTTAAGGGATAGCCATGTCTGGGTTGGCAAAGCAGGAAACAGATCGACTCTTGAAGCTGAGTCTAATGCTTCAGACAATGACCCTACATTCAAGTGTGATCTACTGACAAAGGTCCTCCCTACACATGGTGAGCCCCTTCCCTTCCCCCTTCTGTCTTCCCACTGCACACACCATGACTGCAGGCTTTATTCAAACAATAAGAAAATTAAAGAGGTGTGACAGGCAGAATAACCACCCTCCAAAGACGTCCATTTCCTAATCCCCAGAACCTGTAAATATGCTGGGTGACAGGGCAAGGGGGTATTAAGGGAGCAGGTGAAACTGAGGTTGCTCATCAGTTGACCTCAACATAGGGAGATGACTCTGGATTATCTGGATGGGACCAATGTAATCACAAGAGTCCATGCGGGCTGGGCATGGTGGCTCATGCCTGTAATCCCAGCACTTAGAGAAGGCCAGGTGGGAGGATCGCTTGAGCCCAGGAGTTCCAGACCAGCCTGGGCAAAATAGTGTGACTCCATCTCTTAAAAAAAAAAATAATTAATTAGCCAGGCATGGTGGCACATGCCTATAGTCCCAGCTACTCCGGACTATAATTGGGAGGATGAGGTGGGAGAATGGCTGAGGTGGGAGGATCACTTGAGCCAGAAAGGTTGAGGCTGCAGTGAACCATGAAGCAAAACGCAGTCTCAAAAAAAAAAAAAAAAAGAAAAGGAAAAGTAAAGGGTGAGGCAGGAGAGTCAGTGGCAGAGTGAGATGATATCAGAAAGACTCGACCAGCCATTGCTGGCTTTGAAAATGAAAGAGGCCATGAATCAAGGAATGCGGGTAGCCTCTAGAAGTTGGAAAAGGCAAGGAAATTGATTCTTCCCTAGAGCTTCCAGAAGGAACAGAGCCCTGCTCACACTTTGACTTTAGCCCAGGGAGGCCCATTTCTGACCTGCAGAGCTGCAAGATAATAATATTTGGGGTCATTTTTACAGCAGGAGTAGGAAAAGAATACTAGAGGGGAGGCTGGAGAGCTGCAAGATAATAATATTTGGGGTCATTTTTACAGTAGGAGTAGGAAACGAATACTAGAGGGGAGGCTGGTATAGACATGGAGCCTGTGAGTGATGACTGTGGGCAAAAAAGCATGTTATCAGCCTAGATTTGGGCATGGTTCATTCATTCATTCATCCATTTACCCACTCTCATCAATAATGTCCCATGTGCCCCCGGCATCATGCTGGGGATAATAATGGTGAACAGAGGACCTTGTGACATTTACATTCTATCCAAGGAAATGGTCATTGAACAAATAATTGGATAACTAATAATGCAATTATTAGTTGATTGTGTGTACCAAGTCCATAAACTGGGAAAACTTCGTCAAAAATACTGCACTAATCGGTCTGCAACAATGATGCCCATTCATGGGTCTGAGAGTCAATGAGAATACTATCAAGTACGGGATGCTCACTCATTCATTCAAGCATTTACTGAGCACCTACTGTGTGCCAGGCAAGGTGCTGGGCTCTGGGGATACCTGGATAAACAAGACAGAGTCCCTGGTCTCATAGAGTTTAAAGTCCAGTGGGGGATACACATCAAACAGATATTCACACGGTTAAGTATCTCATTGTAATGTTGATACATAAAGAAAGGCGACATGACCTAAATTGGGAAAAGCCAGGGAGGACTTCTCAGAGGACGTGGTTGGACTGGGATGGAGGAAGAAGGGGACTGTACCTCAGCATGCACCTGGTGAGTCCACAGAGGGCCAATCACACAAGGCTCTAAAGATTAAAGGAAGGTTTTGGGGCTTTCTCCTCTGAGCAATGGGGATGCACAGAAAGGTTTCAAGCAAGAGGACACGATCAGATGTTCACCCTAAAACAATTGCTCTTCTGCTGGATTGGGAAAAGATGGGCAGAGAAGCCAGCAAGGAGAACAGGAGATGAACAGGAGGCTGTTGCCCTGGCCCAGGCAGCAGCACCTGGGGCTGGCTGGTGTGAGCAGTGCAGGGGAAGAAGGATGGTTCCAGGATGCGTCGCAAGACTCTGGCATGGGCAATGTCATGGGTTGAATTCTGTTCCTCAAAAAGATATGTCCAAATCCTAACATCCAGGACCTCTGATTTTGACTTTATTTGGAGAAAAGGTCTTTGCAGATGTAATTGGTCAAGCTAGAATGAAGTCATAATGGGTTAAGGTGAACCCTCACCCAATGACTGTGTTTTTAGAAGAGGAGAGGACACAGTGACACACACGGTGGAGAGGAAGGCTACGTGAAGATGAAGGCAGAGATTAGAGGGATGCAGCCACAAGTGGAGGGACGCCAAGCATTGCCGGGAGCCACAGAAGCTGCGAGAGGCAAGGAGGCATTCTTCCCTAGGGTTTTTGGTGGGGGCACGCCCTGCCAATACCTTCATTTTAGACTTCCAGCCTCCAAAACTGTGAGAGTACATTTCTAATGTTTTAAGCCACCCAGTTTGTGGTGATGTGTTACAGCAGCCCAGGTTACCAAGACGGGCAATGACAGCTATCACCCACCTGCCCTGTCAAAGCCACCTCTCCCTGCACTGTTGCAGAAGCCTCCCGCATGGCCTCCCTGTATCCAGCCTGGTCCCTCCATCATCTGTTCTCCACCCAAAGCCAGTGGCATCCCATGGAACCCGAGATCCCATTCCTCCTCTGCTCAACCTTCCATTTGTTCCGCATCTTTCTCAGGATCAAGGCCCAAGTTACACCATGACATACAAGGCCCTCCATAAACTCTCTGGCTTCTTTTCCCTCTGTTTTCCCTCCCCGTGTGATGCCTTGGGGCCTTTGCACTGGCCACTTCTACTCCCTGGAACCACCTCCCCAGGTATCCTCATGGCTCACTCCCTCCTTCCCACAACGCCTCAAGTGTCTCTTTATCCAAGACACTTTCCCTGGCCTCCCACCATAAATCAGCAATGCCCATCCCCACAAATGGGTGTGACAGGCAGAATAACCACCCTCCAAAGATGTCCACATCTCAATTCTACTTTATCTTTCTCCATAACTCTCATTTCCATGGAGCATGTTACCTGTTTACTTGTTCACTTAGTCACTGCCTGTCTCCCTCATTGTCCTATATATCCATTAGAGCAGGGACCACTGGCTTTGTTTGCCACTGGATTCTCAGCACCTAGAACAGGGCCTGGCACATAAGTATTTGTAAAATACATAAATAGCTTATTTACCAAGATGGGGAGCACTGAAAGAGGATCTTTTGGCAGGGGGACTAGTATGAGTTCATTTCAGTTAAATGCCACCATTGACTGAGGCACCAGTTAAGTGCATTCTCATTTTTGGTAATCAAATCCAACTTTTGGCCAGGTGCAGTGGCTCATGCCTATAATTCCAGCACTTTAGGAAGCTGAGGTGGGCAGATCGCCTGAGCCCGGGAGTTTGAGACTAGCCTGGGCATCATGGCAAAACCCCATCTCTACAAGAACATACAAAAAATTTGCTGGCCATGGTGGTGCATGCCTGCAGTCTCAGCTACTTGGGAGGTTGAGGTGGGAGGATTTTTTGGGCCCGGGAGGTCAAGTCTGCAGTGAATTGTAATCATGCCACTGCACTCCAACCTGTGCAACAGAGTGAGACCCTGTCTCAAAAAAAAATAAAAAATATAGGTATGAGCTGCGAGGAGAAAACATTTTTAATAATAAATAAAATATAAAATCCAACTCATTGAGGCTACAAGGCCTGCTATGTGTGGCTATGGCTACTTTTTGGTCATCTCCAGCCATGTTCCTCTTCATTCATTTTTCTTGATACAATGTGCCCCTTCCCTGTTCTCCAGCAGGCTAGCTATATGCTGCCTCAGGGCCTTTGCACTTGCCATTCCTTCCACCTGTCATTCTCCCAGCTCTTTGGATGGCTAAGTCTCTGTGATCACTCAGTCTGCTCCATGCTGCTTCTCAGATTGGCCCTATCTGATACTCTCCACCAACACAACCACACACACACACACACACACACACACACACAGGGTCTTCTCACATCATCCTGTTTGTTATCTTTACACAATCTCCCTTTATCACAATCTGCAATTGCCCTGCTTGTGCATCTGCTGCCACTTGTCTGTCTCTTACCTCTGGCCCAATTAGTTCCTTTAAGGCAGAATCTTGTCTCTCTTAGTCCCCTTTAAATCCCCAGCACCTGAAACAGAGTCTGCCTGGAGCCAATGTTTAACAAATACAGAAATATTGGTGTTTGAGGAATTACCTGAGAACATCATGTATTTTTTTCCTATTGCACATCATCCAAACCCATAGAATCATAAATATCCTAGAACTAGAAGTGATCTTGCCCAATATCCAAATTTTTCTGACACAAAAAATCAGGGTCCAGAGAGGCTAAGTAACTTCTTCAAGACCACACAGGCAGGGCATGGTGGCTCACGCCTGTAATCCCAGCACTTTGGGAGGCCAAGGCTGGTGGATCACTTGAGGTCAGGAGTTCAAGACCAGTCTTGCCAACATGGCAAAACCCCATCTCTACTAAAAATACAAAAATTAGCCAGGCATGGTGGTGGGTGCCTGTAATCCCAGCTACTTGGGAGGCTAAGGCAGGAGAATTGCTTGAACCTGGGAGGCAGAGGTTGCAGTGAGCCGGATCGCATCACTGCACTCCAGCCTAGATAACAGAGCAAGACTACATATCAAAAATAATAATAATAATAAATCACACAGCCAGGAAGCAGCAGAGTGGGGACTAGAACCTTGATCTCCTTCCAGCTGAACCCTCTTTCTACCCTCTCAATCAATTATCCCTGTATACACTCAGGGTTCAGTTACTGATTTATAAGCTCGTCAGTCTGTTAGTAAAGTCCTAGAAGATCCTGAATTTCAACCTTACGGGATAACTTTTCTTAATAACCTGAAGAAGGCCTGCACGACATGGCATGCTTTTCAATACACAAACCTAACTTGCTTTAGGTCAGATCAATATAGGAACATACCATTTGCACACAAGGGAAAAGAAGAAGAAGAAGAATGATTATTTGCTTCTCAAAGCAAATATCCTATACAAAATAAGAGCTCTCAGTTCTCTATGTTCTTTCCAGACTCTGAACTTTTGCTCACTGTTCTTCCCTCTAATTGGAATGCTGTTTCCCCTCCTCATGGCCAAACTCCTGCTTATTCCTCTAAGCTCAGCTTACAAGTCACTTCCTGGGGAGAGACATTCCTGAGCCTCTTGACCTGGTTCATTTTGTCGATGATACCTTCGCCCCCAGCATTCATTCTTCCTATAGCCCCCAGCTCACTGATAACGGCTGTTCAGTGTCTGCCTCTCCTGCAGGATCACATGCTCCACAAGAGCAGACGCCTTGTCCATCTTACTCTCTCTCATATCCCAAGAACCAGCTCCATGCCAGGAACACAGTAGCTGCTCAGTCATCACCTGGGAATAACCTAGACTCCTCTTTCTTCTCATGTTGCTAAATGTTACCCCAATATCCGTACTAGAAACTTGGTCTACTCATTTACCCACACCCAGTGATGTGAACTCTAACACCTCAAAAGCACTCACATCTATCCCCTCTTTTTTTATTTATTTATTTATTTATTTATTTATTTATTTATTGGACAGAATCTCACTCTGTTGCCCAGGCTGGAGTGCAGTGGCACAATCTCAGCTCACTGCAACCTCTGCCTCCCAGGTTCAAGCGATTGATTCTCCTGCCTCAGCCTCCCAAGTAGCTGGAACTACAGGCCTGTGCCACCACATCTGGCTAATTTTTGTATTTTTAGTAGAGACGGGGTTTCACCATGTTGGCCAGGCTGGTCTCAAACTCCTGACCTCAGGAGATCCACCTGCCTTGGTCTCCCAAAGTGCTGGAATTATAGATGTGAGCCACCACTATCTCCTCCTAACTGTCACTGCCAATGTACTGGTTTAAACTCTTATTATATCTCCTCTGGAGTACTACAATGGCCCCTGGGGACCGCTAATTTTATATGTCAACTTGGCTAAGCTGCAGTACCCAGATATTTGGTCTAATACCAGATCAGATGTTGCTGTGAAGGTATTTTCTTAGATGAGATTAACATTTACATTAGTAGACTTACAGTAAAGCAGACTGACCTCTATAATGTGGGTGGGCCTTGTCCAATCAGTTGAAGGAATTAAGAGAAAAAAAGCACTGAAGTTCCCAGAGGAAGAGGGAAATCTGCCTCCAGACTGCATTCAGTCTCAAGCTGCAACATCAATTCCTCTCAGCCTCTAGCCTGCCTACCTTGCAGATTTTCAACTTGCCATCTTCCATAATTGCATAAGCCAATTTCTTAAAACAAATATCAGTTTCTCTCTCTCTCTGGATATATATATATATATACACATACACATATATACACATATATATACACAAGCTCACATATATGTGTGTATATATATATATACACACAAACTCAAACTATTTTATATACATATTCTAATATATATATAAATAACCATACTACTTATATTTATAACTATGTAAATACACACACACACACATGCATGCTATTAGTTCAATTTCTCTGGAGAGCCCAGAGTAATATAGCCTTGCAGCCTCAAATCAATCTCCCAGCCTGAAGCTTTGTTCTTCCTGTCTGTTTTCACTTCCATATCTTTAGTCATGAAGCATCCTTTGTTTGGAATTACCTCCTTCCCAGAGACTGTCCTCTATCCCCCACTTTCCAGTCCCCTGGATTGTCCCAACCCCACACACAACTGACCATCCAAGATAAACCAGGATCAGACTTGAATACAGGTTGATCTGACCCCACAGTCCACCCCAAAACCCAAAGAGCAATCAAAACTACTCTTGCTCAATGGTACGCACACAACCTGATTCAAAGGCAGTGTGTTAGATAAGTGGGCATTTCTACACTTTTTATTGTGGAAATGTCTAATATATATAAAATTAGGACAAATAGTGTCATAAACCTCTTCTACTCATCTCCTAATTTCAAAAATTATCAGCTCATGGCTATTCTTTCATCTACACTCTCTCTTCCTTTAACTCTTGCATTATTTTGAAGCAAATCTTAAACCTTGTATCAATTATCAATGTATTTATGAATATTTCAGAATGTATCTCTGAAAGATGAAGACTATTTGTTTTAACATAACCACAATAGCATTATCCCATTTCAAAATTTGGCAATCACCTCTTTTATTGGTGGCAGCAGTGGGATACAATCACCTTTTTTTTTGAGACACAGTCTTGCCCAGGCTGGAGTGCAATGGTGTGATCTCAGCTCACTGCAACTTCCACCTCCCAGAGTCAAGTAATCCTCCTGCCCCAGCCTCCCAATTAGCAGGGATTATAGGTGCCCACCACCATTTCCAGCTAATTTTTGTATTTTTAGTAGAGACGGGGTTTCACCACATTGGCCAGGCTGGTCTTGAACTCCTGACCTCAAGTGATCCACCCGCCTCGGCATCCCAAAGTGTTAGGATTATGAGTATGAGCCACCATGCCTGGCCTACAATCATCTCTTAATATCATCAAATGTCTGGTCCAGTGTTCAGATTTCTAGTTATCTTATCAATGTCATTAACGATTTTCAGGTATTTTGTCTGCTTGTTTGTTTGTTTAAATCAGTATCCAAATAAGGCCCAAAGATTGTGACAGACTGTTGTGTCTCTTAAGTCTCTATAAAACCATAGGTTCCCCTCTGTCTTAGTTTGGGCTCCACCAAAAGCATATCTGCAGACAAGAATTTGGGTGCAAACGGTTGATTTTGGAAGCAGTCCCAGGAAACATGGTAAGGAAGTAGAGAAATGACCCAGAGAGAAGGAATATGAGCAAATAAAGTGCACCTTCAGAAACAGTAGCCACTTGGGACAGATGGTATGAAATCCTCGGAGACTTAGGACCTTGCAGACAATGTCCAGCATGGGAATCGGAGCCTCTATTTACCAACTCCCATCTCGCCTTGGCAGAAGGTTGCTCCTGGGGCATGAACTCTCAGCACTTCCCACCTGCCCTGTGGACAGAGCCAGCACAGTTCAGCAGCCAGAGTGACCTTCAGGTAGAGACACAGGAAGCCGTAGTGTGTCCAAAAGCAGTGTGCAGCTGACCTCCAGTGCCGACTATGGGGAGGCACCAACAGCATCAACTACAATCTCCATTTTAGATATGCGTTTTCTTTGTTGAAATAAACAGGTCATATTTTAGTTTCCTATTTCTGCTGCAACAAGTGACCACAAGTTTAACGGCTTAAGCAACGCAAATGTATTATCTTACAGCTCTGGAGAGCAGAAATTTGACACAGATGTCAAGGGACTAAAATCAAGATGTTAGCAGAGCTGTGTTCTTTTCTGGAGGCTACAGAGGAGGATCCATTTTCTTGCTTTTCCAACTTCTAGAAGCCACTTAATTCACGGCCCCCTTCCTCCACCTTCAAAGCCAGCAATGCAGTTGAGTCTTTCTCACATGACGTCACTCTGATATTGACTCTACTACCTCCCTCTTTCATCTATAAGCATCCTTGTGACTATGCTGAACTCATCCAGATAATCCAAGAGAAATCTCACCCTTCTCAGGGTCAGCGGATTAGCAGTCTTAATTGCACCTACAACCTTAATTCTCCCTTGCCACATAACCTAAGATAGTCACAGATTACAGGGATTAGGGTGTGGACATCTTTGAGGAATCATCATTCTAATCACCAAAGACAGACTGGAATTTGCTAATGCATCCTCTTGGTGCTATTGTTACATGTTCCTCTGTCCTCTGTAGTTTCTGTACGTTGCAGTTGGAATTAGAGACTTAATTGATTCAGGGTCAATTTATTTTTGGCAAGACTATGTCATAGGTGGTATTGTGAGTGTCCACATTTTAAAAATTACTTTGCAGGATAAGGCACACTTATGCACACTAAGTAGACTGAGAATTTACAGCTGCTTATAATCAATCCTCCTGTTACAATTCACAAGGTGTCAAAAAAAATTGGACTAGGAGAAATTTTCAAAGAAAGATATATATTCCTTTTATTCTTTATGCAGAAAAAATAAAATCATTTTTGTTCCCATTTGTAGGAAAAAAAAAAATCATCATCATCAAGAAAAAACATTTGCGTGGTTTAGAGGAAAAAGAACTTTCAAAACAAAGCAAGAAACTTGTATTCCCAGCATTCTCTAATCAGGAGTTCTAAAAGCACATTCTATCTGAAACTCAATTTTTTTCAGCACCAAGGGCTCCCAGGTTTTCTATAAGATGCCCGAAACTCATGACCCACTGCAAGAAAGGTACCCAAGTACATACAAAACTGAAACAAAATACAGTTGCATCTCATTTCCTCACCATTTCAGCCACTGGAGAAGACCTAGTCTCCAAATTAGGTCAGAAGGATAACAGTTTGCCAAGGGACATGTGAAGAAGAAATCTTTCCGGCCCAGACATAGTGAGGAAGAATAACCACTCGACCCAAGGAATGAACTTAGTTTTGTTTTCTTTTGTTCTTGTCATTCATGTTTTCAATTTTCTAAAATTGCTTACTTCTCTGGGTTTTCAAATGTCAGAGGCAGAAAGTTTCTCACCTTACAGAATCTCCCAGAACTCTGTCATCAAATTACAGAGTGGCCAACAATGACGTTAACATTTATCTATGTCACACATGAACATCATATTTCATAGTAACTGGTCTTAACAAAAAACAGCCTGCGCAACTCTAGACCACAGGACGTACACTTGGCCAGGAGAGTGGAAAAAGTAGCAAGCAGGAAGGGAAAAAAATGATTTTCAAAGAGCTTTTAAAATGGGGAGGAAAAGTCATTGGTGATAAAATATGGCTCTGTGAAATGAAAGCAACATAATTTAAAAGACAGTGTGGATTTACCCATACTCATGGATGGAGGAGAAATTAGTTGAAGATGTACTTTGCAAACTCTAACAGAGTAGCTATACAAAGTAACAATAACAACACAATAACTATATAAGAACTTATAGAACTACATCTACTGAATACATAATTTTTTATTATTCATTTTTATTGGATTTTCTGACTAAAAATATTTAACCCATATAGATATGCATAACTTAGAAAATAGAAACTTTTCAGCCAGGTGTAGTGGCTCACACCTATAATCCCAACACTTTGGGAGGCTGAGGTGGGTGGATCACCTGAGGTCAGGAGTTCAAGACCAGCCTGGTCAACATGGCAAAATCCTGTCTCTACTAAAAATAGAAAAAAATTAGCTGGGTGTGGTGGCATGCAGCCTGTAGTCCCAGCTACTTGGGAGGCTGAGGCAGGAGAATCACTTGAACCCGGGAGGCAGTTTGCAATGAGCCAAGATCCCACCACTGTACTCTAGCCTGGGTGACAGAGCAAGACTCCATCTCAAAAAAAAAAAAAAAAAGAGAGAAAAGAAGCTTTTCATAATTCTATCACATAGAAAAACATTGTTAACAATACTGGGTAAGTTATTTCCAATATATAATTATATATGCTCATATACATATATAAATGGTTACATATACATACAACATATATAATAAATTACTTATCACATTTTATATGACAAAAAATTGTCTTCAAAGATAGGATCATATAAAACATATCTTCAACTTCTTTATCTTATCAATGAAGCATGGCTATCTCTGTATATTGACACATCTATCTAATCTGATCTTTTGAATGACTGCATCACAGGCCATAAAGAACAGTGCTCATTAACATAACTTCTCCCTATTAATGGGCTTTTAGGTTATGACCTTTTGGATGATCTTCTAGGGAAGAAAAAGGAAGAGTGTATTAAATCCCTTCTCAAGTAAAAGCAACACAAAATACACTTTTTAAAACTCTTCAGCCTACCACATGGAACTTGGAAAATTTAAATACTGTCCTCTTTTTATTTGAATTCCATTGATGTCGGTTTTGCTTATTTGCACAGATTGGGCTCGTTATAATATTTGGTATGACACATTCTTATCTCTGATCTATGCTTTTAGTAATTTTGTTAGTCATTTTTTAAGTATCATTAGCTTATAGAAACTCATCATCAACAACAAAACCTAGGACCCTGTCAACAACTCACATCCAACCCTGTGGTCTCCCAAGCCCATCTTCCTACCCCTCTTACCTCATGTTGCCACCTTCCTGAGTCTCAGTCATCAATGCCTTGCTTGCATTTTTATTTTCACTCATACCCTAAATATTGAAACTCACTAGGTTAATTTCTGTTGATGAAAAATATTGTCATCATTGTAGTTGCTTGCATTTTTACACTCTTTTTACATCTGATATGTATACCTAAAAGTATTTTTTATTTTAGTTTTTAACTTAAAAAATAAGTATCAACTTGCATGTAACTTCTTGGAATTTTTTTTTCCTCTTACCTAATATGACATTCCCAAGTGCCTTCATTTGGGTTCTCCCAAAAGCTGACTTAGGACAAGGATTCAAGTGCAAATTGTTTGGGATAGAGGTAGAGAAATGAGACAGGGAAGGAAAGACAGTCAACAAAAGCACAGCATATGAGAAGCAACAGCTTCATGAATATGGGTTTCCTTTTAGGATAATGAAAATGTTTTGGAACTAGAAAGAAGTGGTGGTTGCACAACATTGCCACTGAATTGTTCCTTTTTAAATGATTAATTTGTGTTATGTGTGTTTCATCTCTTTTTTTAATAAAAGTTCAAAGGCATAAGAATTATATAATGGACTTTGGGGACTCGTGGTGGGGAGGTTGGGAGGGGGTGGTACACTGCTCAGGTGACAGGTACACTAAAATCTCAGAAATTACCACTAAAGAACTTATCCACGTAACCAAAAAACCACCTTACCCCAAAAACTATTGAAATGAATTTTTTTAAGTGCGTTATCAAACCAACCACCACTGAGGGCAACTGGAGCTTAACCTCTCTGGGGAAGCTCAGGGTGTACATATACATACTTCAGAGTTATCTCACCCAGGGCAGTGAGGCAGCTGGGGTTTACCAACTCCTGTCATTCAAAGATTGAGAACTCTTCCCAAGGAATGTCAATTCCCTGGGGCTTCCAGCCTGCAGTGGAGATGGCAAAGTGCACTCCAGCTGGTGGACACTGAAGATGTGAGCATGAGGGCTAGAGGCAGGACAGGTGCAAGCACTGCCAGCTGTATCGAAGTTCGCCATATTGTTGCCTTTTCCACCCTTTGTTTGTGTTTTAATTTTTGTTGTTTTTTGTTTTTTGTTTTTCTGATTTACTTTTTTTTTCTTAACTTTCATTTTAGGTTCAGAGGTACATGTGCAGGTTTGTCATATAGGTAAATTGGGGGTTTTGTGTACAGATTATTTTGTCACCCAGGTAATAAGCATAATACCCGATAGCTAGTTTTTTGGTCCTCTCCCTCCACCCTCAAGTAGGCCTCAGGGTCTATTGTTTCCTTCTTTGTGTGCCTATATACTCAAAGGTTAGCTCCCAACTTATAAGTGAGAGCATACAGTGTTTGGTTTTCTGTTCCTGTATTAGTTTGCTTACGATAATGGTTTCCAGCTCCATCCATGTTGCTGCAAAGGACATGATCTCATTCTGTTCTATGGCTGCATAGTATTCCATAGTGTATATGCACAGTTTTTAAATCCAGTCTACCGCTGATGGGCATTTAGGTTGATCCTGTGTCTTTGCCATTGTGAATAGTGCTGCGATGAACATACATGTGCAGGTCTTTACGGTAGAAAGATTTACATTCCTTTGGGTATATACCCAATAGTGGGATTGCTGAGAAATACAAATCAAAACCACAGTAAGATACCATCTCACATCAGTCAGAATGGCCATTATTAAAATGTCAAAAAAAAAAAAAAAAAAAAACAGATACTGGCAAGGTTGTGGAGGAAAGGGAATACTTATACACTGCTGATGGGAATGTAAATTAGTTCCGCCACTGTGGAAAGCAGTTTGGTGACGTCTCAAGGAATTTAAAACACCCTCTGTGTTTTTTTGCTGCTGTGTTACATTCCATTATTGGAAAATACCACACTTTTTCATCCACAGTCTGTTATTTGTTTCCAATTGATATTAGAAAACGTGGCATTAGGGGGAAAATTGTATAAATTCAAGGGGTACAAGTGCAATTTTGTTACATGGATATATTGCCTAGGGTGAAGTCTGAGCTTTTAGTGTAACCATCACCAGAATAATGCACATTGTACCCATTAAGTAATTTCTCATCCCCCATCCCCTCCCGCCGCCCACCTTCCAAATCTCCAGTGTCTGTTATTCCATGCTCTATGTCCACACATATACACTATTCAGCTTCCATTTATAGTTGAGAACATACAGTATTTAACTTTCTGTTTCTGAGTTATTTCACTTAATGGCCTACAGCTCCATCCATGTTGCTGCACAAAACATAATTTCATCCTTTTTATGGCTGAATAGTATTCCATAGTGTGTATATATGTATATACCACATTTTCTTTATCCAATCATTCACTGATGGACACTTTGTTTGATTCCATATCTGTACTATTTTGAACAGTGCTGGATTAAACCTCACAGTGCATATGTCTTTTATATAATGATTTCATTTCCTTTGGGTAGATACCCAGTAGCGGGATTGCCAATCAAATGATCGTTTGATTTTCAGTGCTTTAAGAAATCTCCATACTATCCTCCGTAGAATTTGTACAAATTTACATTCCCCTGGTTGGATGTATAAAGCATCCCCTTTTCTATGCATCCTCCCCAGCATCTGTTATTTGGTGACTTTTTGTTAATAGACATTCGGGGCCAAGTGCAGTGGCTCAAGCCTGTAATCACAGCACTTTGGGAGGCCGAGGTGGGAGGATCACTTGAGCCCAGAAGTTTGAGACAAGCCTAGGCAACATAGCAAGACCTCATCCCTACTAAAAATCAAAAAAATTAGCAGGGTGTGGTGGCTCACACCTGTATTCCTAGCTACTCAGGAGGCTGAAGTGAGAGAATCGCTTGAGCCCAAGATATCAAGGCTGCAGTGAGCTATGATCACACCACTGCACTCCAGCCTGGGTGACAGAGGGAGACCCTGTCTCAACAATAATAATTAATAATAGCAATTTGGACTGCTGTACGATGATATCTCATTGTGACTTTAATTTGCTTTCTCTGATGATCAGTAATGTTGAGCATTTTTTCATATGCTTCTTGGCCTTTTAGGTTATATCCAGAAGAAAAATTACTAGGTCTTGGATTATAATTTTTCCAGTTGAGTTTATAAGACTAAACTGTTTTTCCAAAATGGATGCACCAATTTGCATTCCCTCTGCAACTCCACATCCCTTGTAACCCTTAGTTTGTCAGATTTTTTTTATTTTATTTATTTTTTTTATTTTTTTGAGACAGAGTCTCACTCTGTCACCCAGGCTAGAGTGCAGTGGTGCAGTGGTGCAATCTCAGCTCACTGCAACCTCCGCCTCCCAGGCTCAAGCCATTCCCCTGCCTCAGCCTCCTGAGTAGCTGGGATTACAGGTGCCTGCCACCACGCCTGGCTAATTTGTATTTTTAGTAGAGACGGGATTTCACCATATTAGCCAGGATGGTCTCGATCTCCTGACCTCGTGATCCGCCCACCTCGGCCTCCCAAAGTGCTGGGATTACAAGCATGAGCCACCGCGCCCGGCCTTTTTAAAATTTTTACCAAAAAAATTAGTGCAAAATAATATCTCATTCTGGTCTTGCTTTGCCTCATTATTAACGATGTTCCACATCTCCTTATACATTTAATAGTAGTCATATATGTTTCTACATTTGAAATGTCTGTTCTTGTCATTTGCCCACGTTTCTATTAGGTTGTTGAGCTTTGCTTATTTATTTCTAGAAATTCTTTACATATGGCTCATTAATACTCTCCCTTCTTTAATCCATCTTGAATTAATTTTTGTATAAGGTGTAAGGAAGGGATCCAGTTTCAGCTTTCTACATATGGCCAGCCAGTTTTCCCAGCACCATTTATTAAATAGGGAATCCTTTCCCCATTGCTTGTTTTTGTCAGGTTTGTCAAAGATCAGATGGTTGTAGATATGCGGCATTATTTCTGAGGGCTCTGTTCTGATCCATTCATCTATATCTCTGTTTTGGAACCAGTACCATGCTGTTTTGGTTACTGTAGCCTTGTAGTATAGTTTGAAGTCAGGTAGCGTGATGCCTCCGGCTTTGTTCTTTTGGCTTAGGATTGACTTGGCGATGCGGGCTCTTTTTGGGTTCCATATGAACTTTAAAGTAGTTTTTTCCAATTCTGTGAAGAAAGTCATTGGTAGCTTGATGGGGATGGCACTGAATCTATAAATTACCTTGGGCAGTATGGCCATTTTCACAATATTGATTCTTCCTACCCATGAGCATGGAATGTTCTTCCATTTGTTTGTATCCTCTTTTATTTCATTGAGCAGGGGTTTGTAGTTCTCCTTGAAGAGGTCCTTCACATTCCTTGTAAGTTGGATTCCTAGGTATTTTATTCTCTTTGAAGCAATTGTGAATGGGAGTTCACTCATGATTTGGCTCTCTGTTTGTCTGTTATTGGTGTATAAGAATGCTTGTGATTTTTGTACTTTGATTTTGTATCCTGAGACTTTGCTGAAGTTGCTTATCAGCTTAAGGAGATTTTGGGCTGAGACAATGGGGTTTTCTAGATATATAATCATGTCATCTGCAAACAGGGACAATTTGACTTCCTCTTTTCCTAATTGAGTACTCTTTATTTCTTTCTCCTGCCTAATTGCCCTGGCCAGAACTTCCAACACCTAAAACCATAAAAACCCTAGAAGAAAACCTAGGCAATACCATTCAGGACATAGGCATGGGCAAGGACTTCATGTCTCAAACACCAAAAGCAATGGCAACAAAAGCCAAAATTGACAAATGGGATCTAATTAAACTAAAGAGCTTCTGCACAGCAAAAGAAACTACCATCAGAGTGAACAGGCAACCTACAAAATGGGAGAAAATTTTCACAACCTACTCATCTGACAAAGGGCTAATATCCAGAATCTACAATGAACTCAAACAAATTTACAAGAAAAAAACAAACAACCCCATCAAAAAGTGGGCGAAGGACATGAACAGACACTTCTCAAAAGAAGACATTTATGCAGCCAAAAAACACATGAAAAAATGCTCATCATCACTGGCCATCAGAGAAATGCAAATCAAAACCACAATGAGATACCATCTCACACCAGTTAGAATGGCGATCATTAAAAAGTCAGGAAACAACAGGTGCTGGAGGGGATGTGGAGAAATAGGAACACTTTTACCCTGTTGGTGGGACTGTAAACTAGTTCAACCACTGTGGAAGTCAGTGTGGCGATTACTCAGGGATCTAGAACTAGAAATACCATTTGACCCAGCCAACCCATTACTGGGTATATACCCAAAGGACTATAAATCATGCTGCTATAAAGACACAGGCACACGTATGTTTATTGCAGCACTATTCACAATAGCAAAGACTTGGAACCAACCCAAATGTCCAACAACGATAGACTGGATTAAGAAAATGTGGCACATATACACCATGGAATACTATGCAGCCATAAAAAATGGAAGAGTTCATGTCCTTTGTAGGGACATGGATGAAACTGGAAACCATCATTCTCAGCAAACTGTCTCAAGGACAAAAAACCAAACACCGCGTGTTCTCACTCATAGGTGGGAATTGAACAATGAGAACACATGGACACAGGAAGGGGAACATCACACTCCGGGGACTGTTGTGGGGTGGGGGGAGGTGGGAGGGATAGCATTAGGAGATATACCTAATGCTAAATGACGAGTTCACGGGTGCAGCACACCAACATGGCACATGTATACATATGTAACAAACCTGCACATTGTGCACATGTACCCTAAAACTTAAAGTATAATAATAATAATAATAATAAAGATGAAAAAAAGAAAAAAAAATACTCTCCCTTGTTAGCTGCATGTGTTTTGAATATTTTCTTCTAGTTTGGAATGTCTTCCACCTTTTCACAAGTCTGTTGATAAGCAATATTCTTCGTTTTAACAGTCAAATTTATCAAACATATTAGTTTTAAAAATACTGTCTGACCACAGAAAGCTAATCAAATAAACTATGGAACATGTATACAACAAAATAGTTAATAACTATTAAAAATTTTGTTGAAAAATATTTATTGAAACTGAACTTTTTTTGCAACTTAATGTTAAGCTAAAAAAAGCATACCAAAAAACAGTATGTATATCAAGATCCCACAGCATGAATTTTTTTAAGTTTAATAATACACTATGTTAGCAAGTTTCTGGACAAATAAGCACTCTTATTCACTCCTGGTGAAGGGTGTAAATTTCTACAGTCTCTGTAACTTGCAATTTGGCAATGTCTATCAAAAATTTAAATTTATGTATAACTTGACCCAGCAATTCTCCTTTAGGATATTTACTCAACCAATATCCTGGTATGTGTGCCAGGAGGCATACATACAATTATATTCATTGCAGCACTGGTTAATAGCAAAAGACAAAATTATAAAACAGCCATACAATGGAATACTATGTAGCTGTTAAAAAAAGAACAATGTTGTCTATATGTATTATAATGCAATTATCTCCAAGGTACATTGTTAAGTGAAAAGAACAAGATAGTATTGCATATCATTTGCATTAAAAATATTTAATGCTATGTAAATAAATCCTTTGCATGTATTATTTGCATAGAATGTTTCTGAAAGCAAAAAAAGAAAAAAAAGCTAATTGATTAATTGCTTCCTAGGAAGGGACTTGGTCTACAGGATATCCTCACAACCTCTTTAGGAAGTAGATATTATTATTCTATTCATTAGACATGAGGAACCTAGAACAAGGGAACTCCAGAAGTCTCAGTGGAACAAAAAGAAAAGAATCCAGTGAGATCATCGCTATTAATTCACTCCAAGTTTCTTGACTGCTGTCTCTGTGCCAGGCTCTCTGGAATCGCAATAGCACCTACAGCACAGAGTGGTTTGGTGATTAAATGAGACCCAATAAGCAGGAATTTGCTCCCCACAGATGCTTGATAAATAGGAGCTGGGTTTTATGACAATTTAATTAATAATATATAGTCATTTATTTTGCAGCTTATCTCATTTGGTTTTGCCAACAGCACTGTGTATTAAGTAAGGCAAGAGTGGTTGCTATCATATCCATTTTACAGAAAACTGAGGCTCAGGAAGGTGAAGTTCATAGGGGCTCCTCATGCAATCAATTCTGGAGCACATAGAAGAGGCTTCCTGGAGCTGATGGTGCCCAACCACTAGAGGGCTCAGACAGAATCCTGGCTCTGCCCCTCACTCGCTGTATGGCATCCTGAGCAAGTTACTTAGGCTTTCTGTGCCTTGGGTTTGGCATCTATAAAATGGAAACAAACAAAAGCACTGCATCTTAAAATACTGAAGATGAGATGAATGAATATGTATCGATGACTACAACTAGTGATTCCTTTAAAACGTAAGTCAGATCCTGTCACTCTTCAGTTCAGACCTTTCCATTGGCTCCCATCTGCTTTGCAATAAAATCCAAAATCCTCACTGTGAATGACCCATGGAACTTCACATGGCCTGGCTGTCCAGCAACTTTCTCCCTGTTCTCAGCCTTTGGCTCACTCCTCCTCCACCAGCTGGCTTCCTAGCTGCCTGGGGACACACAGAGCTCAGCCCTGCCTCCAGGCCTTAGGACATTTTGTTCCCTCTCTTAGGAACACACTTCCTCGCTCCTCTGTCACCTCTTAAGCCACCCTTCCCTGACCACTTTCCCCATCACCCTTCCTTGTCCTGCTGGATTTCTATCTCATCAGCACTTATGGCTGCCCAACAGACCACATAGAGTGTTTGTCTGTGTATTCATTTCTTGTCCATCGGCCCTGCTCTGAAATGCAAGCTTGATGAGGGCAGGAATAGGCTGTTTTGTGCATCACTGCATCCCCAAGACTTGGAACAGTGCCCGGCACCTTGCTGGCCCTCTATAAATGTTAGGTCTCCCAAAAGGCAGGAGACAGGGCCACTACAGGCAATGAGCACAGCATAAGCAAAGTCCTGGTGGTGGGAACAGAGCATAATCCAAGCAGGGACCCACACGGACTTCCTTTGACCTGGTGCCACCACCCCGGTTAGGGGAAATGGGCTCTGCTTACCACCAAGACACCTTGGACACATGGATTTCTTAGAAGCCCAGTGAAAATGCTTTGGGCTGACTCCTTCTCCGATACTTCCTCATCCCCTGTTCTGTTTGATCCCTCATCCTTTCCCGGGGTCATTGCTGCCTTCATCTGCAGCCCAAGGATAGGGGTACAGGCAGCCAGGGCTGGGGGCCCCTCAGTCCCAACTAGCAGCTTTGGGGGTCTTTGGAAGGCTGCTATCTAACAGAATGAGGGGAAGACTTTGGGAGGGCAGAAACCTCCCCAGGGAAAAGCTACCTTGTACAGAACTCACAGCTCACAGCCATAAAAAGAATAAAAACTAGAAAAGGCTGCATCTCCTTGGCCCCTTTAAGAAAGACACCTTGGGATTCTGGCTGGAGGTCACAGTAGGAAACCGGACATGTACGGAAGGGGCTGCCCAATAAAATAAATAATCATTTATTAAGGTACTTGTCTGCACAGCAGGAAATCAGCACAGGGAGTGTGGGTAGGGGAACAGAGCCTCCCTGAAGAAGGCAGCCATCTTTAAAAGGGGGGAGCTTGATTTGAAACACTTGTCTCCAGATGGGACCAGTAATCCTCAGCCCTTAGCCTCATTCCAAACCTCCCAGGAAAAGGAATAGCAGTGCCCAGCTTTCTAGAACCTTCCAGGGCAGGAAGAAAAACGAAGAATGAAGAGAACTTCTTCAGGCCACCACACTGGCTTCCCCCCAACTTGTGCCCACGAGTTTTGGGCTAGAGCTGAGATGATAGCCTAGCAACATGTTTTATTTCTGCAAAAGGAAGTGATCTTTGAAATGGAGCCACAAGAAGATCTGAAAAGGGATTTCCTGATCACAGCCCTGGGTGCAGCATCTAGGATGGAGCTTCCTCCAAAGCCAGACTGGCTAGGGCACTGCTGCTCCCCTTTCTTGAAAGCTTCATACTTTCTCCTTCCACAGAGGCTGTGCAGAATTTTCTCTCTTTGCCTGGAATGTTCTCTGCCTACCACACGCTCCACCACCTCCACCATGCCTTGCAACCCTTGGCCTGGGCAACTTCTTCTCCATCTTTCAGATTTCAGCTCAACCAGGGAAGCCTTCTCTGATCACTTTTTTTTTTTTTTTTTTCCTGAGACAGAGTCTCACTCTGTCACCCAGGCTGGAGTGCAGTGGTGCAATCTCGGCTCACTGCAAGCTCCGCCTCCCGGGTTCACGCCATTCTCCTGCCTCAGCCTCCTGAGTAGCTGGGAATACAGGTGCCCACCACCACGCCCAGCTAATTTTTTTGTATTTTTTTAGGAGAGACAGGGTTTCACCGTGTTAGCCAGGATGGTCTCGATCTCCTGACCTCGTGATCCGCCCACCTTGGCCTCCCAAAGTGCTGGGATTACAGGCGTGAGCCACCCTGCCCGGCCTCTGATCACTCTTAAGCAACCAGCTGAGCTGCTACATATGGCCTCTCGCATACCAACCACCCCCCCACCGCCAAATTGTGTATTGCTCAGTGCTTATCATGGCTGGCACTGCACACTTTATATGGATTCAATGGTTTATTGCATCTCTTCTCCACTGCTTCAGTTGTACCTAACACTATAGCCACAATGCATGACACATGGTAGTCCCTCAATGAAGATGTGTTGAATTAATGAACAAATTGATCTTTGGGAAAAATATATCAGTATTCTTCAGTCTCCTAGTTAAGTGTCTAAACACTTGAATGTATGCATGAATGAGGGATGAATAAAGGAGCAAGTGAATGAATGAGCAAATAAATAAATGAGCGGGTGAGTGAATGAGTGAGTTATTGAATGAATGAGTGAATGAGTAACATAGTGACTGCATGAGTGAAGGGGGAAGTAAAAGAGCGAATGAATGATTGAATGACAATGGCTTCCTTGAGGGTGGTCCTATTAGTTAATGCCTTTTTTCTGTCTCTCCTTTTCTCTGTATGCAGAGAAACAGGTAGAAGAGGCTGGCATGAATGTGACTCTAACAAAAACACGTGGCAAAGGAAGGAGGGCATTTCCCAAAGGGGCACCTGGTGGTGGGGGGCAGGGGGATGCTTCCAGGCAGAAGCTGACCCCCAAGGGGCAGCTCTGTCCCTGACCCCTTTCACCTTCCCTTGTTCTGATCTTTATGGGGCCGTCTGCCTTTTAGCATCAAAGGAGACAGCAGGTCCGTGACTTGTCCCACAGCAGCTCTATAAAAATGTAATTACCCAATAACCTGCTGTCTGCAAAACAAACCATCTTCCTGTTTCTTCTCCCATAAAAAACATTTGACAGCCCTGTTCTATCAGCTTATAAAACCTGGAGAGAATTGGCTTAGCCCCCTCTGAAATGAAAACCCTTAGCGGGGAAGAGTCCCAAGTTGGGAGAAACACACCTCTGACCCTCCAGGCAGTTGCTTCAAAGTCACTGGAGGTTTTCAGAGAAGGCAAAGACAGCAACCTATCTTGGAAAAATGGAGGACTGGATAATGCAAATCACACCTAAAAAGGGCAAAAACCTTGGAAACTCTAAGAGCCCAGGCCTTCTGTGGGCACAGGCAGCATCATTGTATCTCACCAGAAAGTCATTCCTTTATTTATTCACTCAATAAACATTTATCAGGCACCTGCGACATGCTAGGCATTAGGCTAGGCCCTGAGGGTAAGACTCTAGTGTAATAAGTGCTGGTCCTTTAAGAAACTCACATCTAAAATATACATTTATTTTAAATAACGGAGCACTTTGATCTGAACTTATTGACATGTAAAAAGTGCATATAATCCATGATTACATGGGTGAGGCAGGTTATAAAACAGTAAGTGGTGATGGATACATAACATCTAAAATGTACTTAATGCCACTGAATTGTACACTTAAAATGGTAAGTTTTATGTTACATATATTTTACCAATATCTACATTGGTAGATTTTGATTGATATGGCTACATTGATAGATATGGCTTCATTTTGACTTTTTTTCATTGAAAGAGAAACAGAATGGAACTGGGAGGTGGTGATAAAATTATTCTGTATCTTGACTGTGAAGCTATCTAGTGGGTTCATGTGTCCCCCACAAAGATATGTCCAAGTCCTACCCTCTAGTGTCTGTGAATATGACCTGATTGGGAAATAGGGTCTTTGCAAGTGTAACTAAGGCAAGGATCAAGATGAGATTATACTGGATTGAGGATGGTCCCAAACCCAATGAGACTGTCCTTGCAGAGAAAGCAGAGGGGGATTCGACACACATAGGAAAAGAGGTCCCGTGAACACGAAGGTGGAGATTGGCCTGATGTGGCCACAAACCGGGGAACGCCTGAAGCCATCAGGAGCTGGAAGACACAAGGAACAGCAACGGCAGGAAACTAACCCAGACTGTCTACCAGACAGCATGCTTTCATCACAGAACTGTTCACTAACAAGGGTAGCTTTCCTGTATTCAAATTATACTTTGATATTTAAAATATCTTTTAAATAGAAACAGAGGGATTGAATAGACATTTCTGGTGTTTCTAATACTTGTTTTACTGTGAATATACATTGTATGAGGAGCTCATGGTCTGACAAGTGAGACAGGTAAGAAAATTGACAATTGTAGGATATGAGAGCTGGGGCGTCTAAATCAGACTGGGGAGGGGGTTCCATGAAAGCGTTCCCAGAGAGAGGACAATGATCAGAAGGAAGCCAAGCAAAGAAGTGAGGGTGGAGGAGACAGGGCATTCCCGGTACAATGGGCATTGAAAGTGCCTGCATCTTACTAACCAAGCGACCAGGTCAGCAAAGTCACACAGCTTCAAGTTCCTCAGCCCTAAAAATGGTGACCATAATCCTTAATATCTCAGAAGGTTATGGGATGATTAAGGGAGGCAATGTGTATATAAGAAGACTCCACAGAGTCTGACATGGATTAAGTACTGGAAAATGCCAGTTATTGTTACTATCAGTATTAGCATAATCAGCTGCAGCCAGATTGGTGGGTTAGAATCTTGGCCTGGCCACTTGCTGTGTGTCCTTGGATCAGCTAGTTAACCTTTCTGTGCCTCAGTTTCCTATTCTGTAAAATAAGGATAAGTAATAGTATTTGTGCCTTAGGGTATTGTGAGGATTATACGAGTTAATACCTATAAATCAATTACAACAGCGCCTGGCGTATGGCAAAGACTATATAAGAATCAGCTATTATATTTTGTCATGACTATAAAGGAAACGAAACGTCTGGAAACAGCACAAAAGAGAAGTGGAATGGCCAAACGTGCTTGGGGAAAGAGTAGTGTAAGAATCATCTTCATGGAAAAAAAAAAAAAAGCAAATAAAGCCTTTGAAAAAAAAACAAAGGGAAATCACAAATCTGAAAATAAAGTGTCTTATGGTGATGGGGTTACATTTTGGACCAAGATATTTTTAGCTAACAAAACGGAGTTAAAATGGGTTTTGACAGAGTGAAAAGATGTGGGAAATGCATAAAGGAGTCACGCTTGAAAGGCTGAAGGTAAATCAGCCTCTTTGTTAGAGAAAGTTTCACTGTGTTCAACATTTGGAATAGGTGACTTTGGTGGTTTCCTTTGGGGAAGAAAATATCCTGACATTTCCTGGGAAGTCTTCCTTCCTACCTTCTCGCCCTTAATGATATTCTCTATCAGCCTAATGTCCCTGCTTGAGCATTGATGGCTGTGTGGACACAGATAATATCCAGAATATCAGCAGTTTGGAAGGCTCAGAGCAGCATCCGCCACCTTCATAAAGACGCAGGCAGCATTACCGCATAAGCACCTCTTAACGTGCCGTCACAAATCACTGCTCAACAAATTCCAGAATTTCAAAGCTGTGGCATAAATTTCCAAGCCAGAAGAACAGCATGCGAGCCTTAAGTGCTGAGTTTCAACCCTCTAGACTCCCTGGAACCACTGTCTGAGGTTCTGGCAGCATCAATATGGCCCTGTGAGCCTTCTAAGGAATATGAATGGCGTGTTAAGCCAATGAGAGGCAGCATGTAGTCTTTGAACGGAAGCCACAGCGTGTACACCGAGGCTCTTGGCTCTGCTTTGAAATTTTGAATAACAAATCCCTGCTCCTCAATCCTCTGCATTATCGTCTTTTAAATGGGTGTAGCAATTTTTATCCTGGCACAGAACAGAAGGTCTTAAAGTCTTTGGGGTCAAAGGGGATGGGGTGAGTAAGAAAAAAAAAACAAAAAAACAAAAAAAAACCTATGAATATTGGGATTTTATTTTGCCTTTGAGGGAAATCTTTAGAAACATCATTTTACCCATTAGTAATACATTCAGCTCCAAGTAATAAGAATGCCTCACTATATGCCTTAATTTAATAGTCCTTTTTTACATAATAAGAATTCCAGAAGTGGTCAGCTTCATGTTCTGGTTCGGCAGCTCAGCCACATCTTGACCGATATTTTGACAAAACAGCTGCTGCAGTTCCAGCCATCACATCCAAATTCAAGACAGGAAAAAAATGGAAGGGGAAAGTGCTGCATCTGTCCCTTTTCCCAGGACAATAAATTTTTTTTTCCTAGAACATTTTGCAACAGACCTTTTGGACAGAGCTGGGTCATATACCATCTCAGATGCAAGGAAAGCTTGGAAATTAGAGAACAGAACTTTGACCAATTATAATCCATAGCCTGGGTCTGGGCTCAGCGCTGCTCTGAACAAAACCTGGATCCTCTTACAAAGGGGAAAGGGCAATGGATATAAGGCAGGCAATGAACAGTCTGCCCAACTCTTCAATCCCAACATGCGCACAACTTCAGTGATCAAAAAAGGTAATCAAAAAAAAAAAAAAAAAAGAAGAAAAGAACCTGAGGCAAAAATAATAACAACACGACACTATTCATTTCTTGAAGGGAAACTGATAAATCTTATATGTGTTGGCCTGATACCGGGATACATTTTTAAAACTTGTGAAAGTGAAAGCAGTATCTGTAGAGATGTTCTGAAATAATTCCAACGGGTGAACAGTCAGATTCCAAGCTTCTCGTCTAATTGGCATGAATAAGTCTCACTGAATTACTCTGATGGCAAAGGATATTTTTCCCAATTCATAGCACCCACAGTGAGACAGGAGAGAAACTTGGCATAATCTTTCCAGTCAGTGGATATGTATTGAGCAAAGCAGACATGGTTCCTACCCTCATAGAGCAAACAGTCTAGCAAGGCAGATGAAGAATCAAGTAGACAAACACAATGCTATAAACTAGCACTCTACTAAGTGCTATGAAACTTAACAGGGTGCTCGGAGGCAGAAGAGCCTAACTGAAGCTGGATAGGATCAGGACAATGATTAAAAGCACAAGCTTCGGAACCAGGTCTGTGTCAACTTCCCAATATGCCACCACGCCCAAGACCAGTGAACTTGGACCGTAATAAAAATAAGAATTGACTAAGCACGGATCATGTATTAAACACCATGCTCAGCTGTTTAATCACCATGACAAAAGTTTGAGGTTACCTAGTCCCATTTTAACGAGAGGATGATCGGGGATAGAAATTTACCTACCTGAGGTCACAGAACTGGTTAACTGGAGGAAGTTGGTATGACCCTGTGTTACTCCTTCTGCGAAAGCCAGAGCCATGCAAACTCCCATGTGCAGATATCAGGCTGGTAGATGAAATTAGGTGAAATGATCCATGGGCAGCAGTGAGCACCATGCCTGGCACACAGCAAGTGTGCAATAACTGATAACTATTGTTCAAACTCTGAGTTTCGAGATTCATTTGATCATTTCTTCAAGTCGTCTTGGCCTGGGAAGTCTGAATCCAGCCATGCCAACTGATCAATCTACATAGGGGCTTTGAGATCTCAGGGGTCAAAGAGACTGGAAAAGCCATTTTTTTTCTTTCTATGCAAATCAGGAAACACCTAGGTTAACAGCTAACAAAAATAAATCAGAATAATGAGAGCTTTAGTTCAAAATTTTTAAAAACACAAAACAATTACCAGATCTCTTAAAACGAATAGTAGTCAGGTAAGTTCTCAAAATTAGACCCAAAGACTTTAGCTTGTTTTGAACCATGAAGAAATTTTTCAAGAGATGAGATTAAGGACATATATCTTGAATCATTTGGGGATCGAGGGACTCATTAAGCCATGTCAATAAGAGGAGTTATTTAAGCAAATGGATAAAAGCCATTTATTATTTAGCACTTCATATTTGTAAAGTGCTGATCCATTTTCTCTAGCCCTACCTGCTCCTGACCCCACATTACTTATGAATTTTTTCAGAGCTTCTCACTGATGAACAGGCATCCTTCAGTGCCTGAAATGAACAAGTATTACCATTTTACAGATAAAAAGGGTGAGGCAAAGAACAAAGCCCTCAAATGAGAAGACTGGAACAAAGCATGGTTTACCCCTGTTTATCAGCTAAGGAAATGAAAGCAGAGACAGACTGGGAGATTGAGCTGAACCCAGGTAAACTTGCCCAAGATCAGCCAAGATGGCAACCCACACATTCTGCTCTCGGGGTCCACAGACTCAGATAGCCCTGCTCAGGAAATCAGAGTTTCATCAAGTTCAGAGGATAATGAATACCAACGACAATACCAGAAATAAGAATTTCTTTTATTATACTTTAAGTTTTAGAGTACATGTGCACAAAGTGCAGGTTTGTTACATATGTATACATGTGCCATGTTGGTGTGCCGCACCCATTAACTCATCATTTAACATTAGGTATATCTCCTAATGCTATCCCTCCCACCTCCCCCAACCCCACAACACGCCCCGGTGTGTGATGTTCCCCTTTCTGTGTCCATGTGTTCTCATTTTTCAATTCCCACCTATGACTGAGAATATGCGGTGTTTGGTTTTTTGTCCCTTCAATAGTTTGCTGAGGATGATGGTTTCCAGCTTCATCCATGTTCCTACAAAGGACATGAACTCATCATTTTTTATGGCTTCATAGTATTCCATGGTGTATATGTGCCACATTTTCTTAATCCAGTCTATCATTGTTGGACCAGCAATAAGAATTCTAAAAGCTACTGTTCCTTACTGAGCCCTTACTATGCCAGGCACTGGGCTAAGCCCTTTGTATTCACTGCCTCTTGGATACTCCAACAACCTTATGAGTTAAATACTACATATTATCATAAACCCCAACTTTACAGATGAATAAGCTGAGGCACGAGATAATATGTAACTTGCTCAGCATTCCTCGAAGAAGCAGCTGCAGAATGAGCATTTGAACCCAAGCTCTCTCAAACCTGTGACTACATTTCAGGGGGGTTGAAAGGGTTGCAGGAATTCCAGAAGCTTTTGCCATCCAGCCAAGCCCTTATTAACTTCAGGAAAAAAAAATAACTGTGAAATCTACAGATGTTTTAGGAAGGTGAGCAAAGGAGTCAGGGCTCCAAGTTGTCACTGTGTGTTGGGAGCTTCCTATTTACCACCAATACGCACAGCACACCAAACACTTGCTCTTATTCAATGCTCCTGGCAGCCCTACGAGGAGGGAGGAGGGATCCCCATTCCACTTGACAGATGAGGAATTTGAATGTCAGAGAGGTAGCCTTAACCAGCAGATGGCAGCGCCACATTCAACATCATGCCATCTCGCTTCTGCAAAGAAAACTTGGGTAGCTTTGCAATACCCTTTCGAACCACTCCTGCCATGCAGAGAAATCAGGAGAGAACTCATATCTCTATAAAAATAATGAGTAGGAACTTGGAAAGACCCAAATTTCCCATCAGAGTCCCAAGCCTGTTCCTCTGGCTCCCAGCCTAGCTGCTGCCAGTCTCCCAGGAGTCCTGAAAGCCCTGGTGGTTCTGGGATACTGTGTTAGTGTGTGTGTTAGTTCAGGTCCTCTGAGAAACAGATGCCAGGCAGGATCACACATACAAGGATTGTACAGAGGGAAATGCTTGTGTGAGAGAAAATGAAAAGGGAGCTGGAAGAAGCTGGCAGAGCCGTCAGACTGAGATAGATGCATGTCCAACCTTGAGTGAAGGGGAGGTTGGACAGAGGCCTCCAAGACTGATGTACAGTCCGAAGATAGATCTGCAAGGCCCTTGGGGAGTCCCAGAGCAAACTCACTGCTGGAGGAGTCCCGTGTCTCCCAGAAACAGGCCTGCCTTCACATCCCTCCTCACTCAGTCACTGGCTTGGAGCAAACAGTGGGAGGCCAGGCCTGGCAACAAAAAGCCATGGGTGTCAGAGTAGCAGCTGGTGCCCTTGCAAAATCACACTCCCTGTAGTAGGAGGTTGGCGAGGCACAAACATTTTCAAGGCTCACAGGAACTCAAGGCAGGTGAGTGTCCCCAGGGCTGCTCTAACCCAACCTCCATGCTGGAGTGACACTGTCATCCAGCCGCCTTGGGAACTGGCAAAGTCCCAGTGAGGTAGAAGGCAAGACTCAACTCCAGAGGCAGGGCTCAGACACGGAACCAAATTGAGAACTAGCTAAAACAGAGACAGGGTGGAAGCCCTTTTCCATAAGACACACCCACTAGTGTGCCATGTCAGTTTACCATTGCCATAGCAACATTCAGAAGTTACCACCCCTTTCCGTGAGGTAACTGTCCTGACAATCCAGAAGTTACCACTCTTTCTAGAAATTTCTACATAATCTGTCCCTTAATTTGCACATAATTAATATAATTGCATATAATTAAAAATGGGCATAAACATGACTGCAGAACTGCCCCTGAGCTGCTACTCTGGGCACACTGCCTGTGAAGTAGCCCTCTTCTGCAAGGAGCAGGACCTCTGCTGCTGCTGTACACTGCTGCTTCAATAAAAGTTGCTAACACCACCAGCTCATCCTTGAATTCTTTCCTGGGTGAAGCCAATAACTCTCCTGAGCTAAGCCCCAGTTTTGGGGCTTGCCTGCCCTGCATCACCACCTGTGACCTCCCAGCTGCCAGTGGAGGAGGATGAGTGCCTGCATCTGGAAGATGACGTGTAGACCACCCCTACAATAGGCAGTTCATGCTGGAAGCAACTGGACCCAGTCCCTGGTTCTGGAGGTGGGAGGAGGAAAGGGAAGTGAAAGAATAGAGAAAGTCTTGCAGGGTCCTATGTCCAAGGCAACCTGGATACATGAGTCTCCCTGTCAACAGGTTGCTTCTCTCATGCCGAGCATGTTGATGCACATGGTAGAGAGCCAGCCTGCATCTCCGTGGAGTTCATCCTGAAGTGAGGTCTGATACTCTAGTGGTTAAGAACTTAGGCACTGAGTCAGACCAACACGGATTTGAATTCCCACCTCCACTACTTACTCCATGGGTGGCCTTGGGGAAGATAAAGTCACCTTGCTGGGCCTTAGTTTATTCATCTGTAAAATGGGTTCAATACCACCTCCCACGGTTGTTGTGGAAAATAAGAGAAAGTTTGTAAAGTGGTTAGCCCTTTCCCTGCCCCACTGTCCTCATCCAATAAATGCTAGTCTAAGTCCCATTCTCACATTAAGAAATGAAAAAATAACCACCTTACAGAATTGTAAAAATGGAGGGAGATAATGTATATTAAACAATTAGCATAGAAACTGGCAGATGGATGCTACTATAATCATTTTGGTATCATAAATAATAACCAAGATAATTATCTCCTGACAGAGCTATCGGCTGGGGCCAAATGGACCCTCTAAGTGTGTCAAAGTTCGATCAGGTCAGCATCCCAACTGGAAGCAGATAACAGACTCAAACTGGATAATGTCAAGGAGGCACTGTTTACAAAGCTGTGGGTGGAGTGTGGGGAAAACACAGAGGATAGTGAAGCACCACAGAGCTGCTGCCAGTGTGAACTGTTACCATCCCAAAGGCCTGAGGGGCAAGGGCAGGGAGCAGGTCCCTCCGGAGGAGGCTGTCTGCAGAGAGGCTGCTTACCAGGGACTGTGACCTTAAGCTGAGGGACATAGCAACCCCCACACCAAGGGAGTTAGGGGGTACATGCCTAACCCTACTCTCCCACCAAGGCTCCCATTGGCCAAGGCCACCAGAAAGCCAGGGGCTCAGGGACTGGTCTGTGAAGTGACAGAGGTCAGCACCCCACGGCAGGGAGCTGGATGGAGAAGGGTGGACAGTGAATCTGGAGGGGAAAATGGGAGACACTCAGCTCATTATCGGAATCAGCTGGGTAATGCTGGCTGCTTGGGGACCCCAAAACCTGAAACTCCCATGCCCCCTCCCCATTCTCAACTTTGTGACCAATAGTAGTAATCTAGTGATAGTTTTGGCAATGGCAAATGCTCAGCATGTAAAAGTACAAGGGCTTGCGCAAGAACATACAAGCAACATGCACTGAGCACCTACAACATACCAGTCCCAGTGAACAAGCCACACAAAGTTCCTGCCCTTCCAGATCACAGAGTGGTGTGGAGCACACAGACAAGTAGACAGGCAATGGCAGAGTCATGGGACAGACAAAGCCCGGAGACAGCTGTGGGGACTCACAGCAAAGGGGACTAGGAACACCTCCTGGAGAAAGGGGAGCCTACACAGGATGGGAAGGAAGAGAGGAGAAGAGGTCAAATGAAGAGGGTCAAGGTCCTGGGGGCAAGAGGGAGTGGGGCTTAAAGTAGCCTCAAATAGCTCATCTGGCTGGAGTGCAGCATTTGAGGCAAAAGTGGTGAGAGATGAGCCTGGACAGGAAGGCTGGGGCCAGGTCACATAGGGCCTCGGAGACAGAGAGAGAGAGAGGGAAGGGACGCACATGTGTTGGAAGGGATCAAGTGAACAGGAATGGAGCTCTGCTTGGAACCCAGAGATGGGGTGGGAGTGTGTCTAGTATCTAATTTCTGCTGGCATGAGCAGCCAGGAGAAGCACATGTATGACCTGACCTGGGAGGTCAAAGTGACCCACAAACAGCTGAACACCCCGATCCTTCTATTTCCAATCAGGAGGTTGTTTTCAGAGCTCAGCAGCTTCCTCCCCTCTACCAAATCCACCCACAGTCATAATCTCCCAAGTATCTTCCCCCCTTACCTCCCCTTGCAGAACTGAGAGCTCACCCAGCTGCCAAAAGGCAGCAGATGGAGACAAGTTGGAGGCGGTGTTGTGGGGAGAGGGGGGCGGGAAGAACACTTCAGGACTCTGAAGATGACAAAACACAGTTTACTCAGGAGACAGAAATGTGATCTGTCCTCCCGGGGGCTGGCACTACTAGGGGGGGCAATGAGCTGCCAGGTATAATTAGACTAAGCCCCAGCAACAGGCTCTCTGCCCCATTCATGTCAGCACTCTCTTTCTGGCGTCTGCTTCTGGTCCCTATGCAGCACAGCTTTATCCAGTGACTGACCTGGAAGAGCCTCACAGCAGAGAAGCGTCCTGTGGTTTGTTCCCCTTACTGTCATTACACTAGAAAAATTAATAATTATTAATAATGATTAATGACAACAGAAATAATAATAATGCAATCATAGCAACTGCTTTTTGAGTATATACTTTGTGGCAGATACTTGGCTAGGTATTTAACATACATAACCTCATCTAATCCATCCAACAAGCCTAGGGGGAAGGTAATATATCCTCATTTTCCAGATGATGATAATGAGATTCAGAGAACATTAAGTGATAAAAGCAGAAATTAGGCCAGATACAGTGGCTCACACTCATAATCCCAGCACTTTGGGAGGCCAAAGTGGGCAGATCACCTGAGGTTGGGAGTTCAAGACCAGCGTGGCCAACATGGTGAAACCCCGTCTCTACTAAAAACACAAAAATTAGCCTGGCGTGGTGGCAAGTGCTGGTAATCCAAGCTACGTGGGAGGCTGACGCATGAGAATCGCTTGAATCTGGGAGGCAGAGATTGCAGCGAGTCAAGATTGTAACACTGCACTCCAGCCTGGGTGACAGAGCAAGACTGTATAAAAGAAAAAATAAAAACAGAAATGGAACTTAGGTTATCTGGACTTCCAAGCACAGGTTCTTAACTGCTCTGTCCTATGGATCTCCTCTCCCACCAGACACCAGCAACTTGATCTGCTTCTGAAATGTGTTGTCATTGTTCCAGGTTGGGAGTCAGTTCCAAGCTCTAGTCTAGGATTCTGAGAGCTGGATTCTTAGGATTCTAACCCATAACTAACGAGTCTTTATCATCCAGGTTGATGCAGCCTTGCATAAATGGTGGATATAGTAGGAGAAAGGTGAAAAGGAAAATTGGCCCCTGACCTTGGAAGGCATTAAAGGTGTTTGATGGAGACAGTGAAACAAACTGAGCTGGCCTCTGTTTTGATGTCTGTACGTCTGAACACCCTTCTCCAAGCCTAACATTTGTAACAGGCTCCACGCATATGTACTCAGATCCAGCAAGCATTTATTGGGCCCCTGCTGGACAAAGTAGGCTACTATAGACACTATGCAAAATGAGGAAGAGTCCAAGTGATCACTTTCCAGGAGGGTCTAATCCCTGAGGCAGGAAGCAGTTTCCCCAAGTAATGCAAAAATGCTAGTCACTGCCTGCACTTCTAATGGCTGCAAACTGCTGCTTTGTGGCTTCTAAAGCAGGCAGGTGAGTTCGAAAGAGCAGGTGTCCTGATATCCCAACATTCAGCATCCACTATTTTCCCACATCTTCACATACAAAAAAAAATAATAATCTCTGCATCTTTCTCCAGCTCTATCCTTGAGGTAGGAACTAATTACCCCCTGTAACTTCAGGATGATCAGCATGATTTGGGGCAGACACGCACACAGAGGCTGATAAAGTCTTTTCTGATGTAAATCAGACAATTCCTTCCTAGATCAGAATGCCTTGTTTACTCATTAGTGGAGCTTTGGACACTAGCAGCAGACTGGCTGGCTCCAGGGCATTTAAAAGGTCAAGAATCAGGAGCCCAGGAAGTCAGATCAACTGGGATTCAGACCAACAGAGCATCCAGGGGTAAGGGTGGTTTTCTAAATGCACCAACAATGCACTTTGTCCTGGAAAAGAATGTGACCCAGCAGTTAGAGACAAGCCTCTAGGAAATGGCCTTTCTCTCCAGCCCAAGGTGGCTAATAACCCTTGGGTTCCTGTCTTCAACTGGAAGCCTTGCCTGAAATCACTTTGACCTTGAGGAAACCAAGACTGCCTTGGGGAAACTGAGCCAATAAAAAAAGGAATCCTGTATAGTTTGGAACCCACTACAATCCACAAGAATGATCTCTTATTCCAACCAGATAGGATAGTAATGACTTAAACTAACAAGCAGAGACAATTTAGCTCACTTTCGTGCACCAGACATTCCTACTAAACACTCAACATGCATCCTTATTTAACACAACAGTCCTAAGAGGTACCTATGTTTGTCCTCATGTAATGGATGAGGCTCAGAGAGGTTAAATCATTCACTCAAAATTATCCAGCTAGTTCAATGGTGAAGCTGAATTTGAACCCAGGTCTTTCCAAATCCAGATTGGCCTAATCCACTTTGGTGGGAAGAAATAGTTGTTACCCAGCATTGGGGAGTTATAAAGGTGTTGGAGCAGTGAGCTTGGTGAAGCCCAGATTTGAGGGAAAGGATATATTTGTTTGTTGTTTGTTTTTCCCAGCACCATTCAGAAGAAAGAGTGCCCCGACAGGCTGAACCGGTTATATTGTGGTGGACTTAGAGGACTAAGAGGACTTAGATGGATGGATGATGACTCACCACCTGAAGGTTTTAAAGCTGGTAGAAAACACAAAGAGAAACTTGTTGGCTAGCATCTTAGAAAAAAAGATCTCCCTGTTCTATAGACATAGAAACCACGCCACAGATGGAAAGTGTCCTGCCCGAATATGGACTTAGATTGCTGGGGGTTTTCCTGGTTTCCAGAACAATGCTTTTTCAAATAACAACAACAGTAATAGTAGTAGTCCACATTTTACTCAGTGCTATGTGTCAGGCTCTGTCCTAGGTATTTTATGTATATTACATTGCTCAATTTTCACAAAAGCCTCATGGGTAAGTTCCAAAGCTCCAAGAAGTTGAGTCAATTGCCTAAATCACACAATTAGAAAAAGGCAGGGATAAGATTTTAAAACAGAGACAGCCTGACTCCAAAATCTGAACTTGTAACTTCTAACCTGTACTTCCTCTTTAGAGTAACATTCACTCAAGTGTTCAACCAGAACACTAAGCAGAATGTTCCAGGTGAATGAGAGACTGCCTTCCTTTCATGAGCTAAACAGCTCATCAAAGAGACAGACACATACATAGGTAATTTAATACAATGTAAACATTCGGTGAGTTGGACGAAGACCACCAAGAGATGTTCTATGAGCTGAGTTTCAAGGGATAAGTAGGTGGTGTTTGCTTAATGAAGAAGGGAAAAGCATTCCAACAGAGGGAACAGCAATGCGTGAGGAGAGAGCTAGGAAGCAAGATGTGTCTCTAGAGAAAAAGAAATTCTAATTGGCTAGGGTATTAAGTAGGAAACGGAAACAGATGAGGCTATGGAAAAAACCCAAATGTTTATCAATAAGTAAATGGATTTTTTAAAGTTTTGTGATATAACTATACAATCGAAGACTGCCCTACAGAAAAAATAATACAAGCCACAATACTGATGAAACTCAAAAACATTATATTGTGTCAAAGAAACCAGACACAAAATAATATATACTGTATGATTCCATTTAAACGAAATTCTAGACAAAACACAACTACGTGATGGAAAGATGGGCGTGGTGGCTCACACCTGTAATCCCAGCACCTTGGGAGGCTGAGGCAGGCAGATCACCTGAGGTCAGGAGTTCGAGACCAGCCTGGCCAACATGGTGAAACATCTCTACTGAAAATACAAAAATTAGCTGGGCATGGTGGTACACACCTGTAATCCCAGCTACTCAGGAGACTGAGGCAGGAGAATTGCTTGAACCTGAGAGGCGGAGGTTGCAGTGAGCCGACATCATGCCACTGCACTCTAGCATGGGCAACAGAGCGAGACTCCACCAGAAAGAAAGAGAGAAAGACAGAGAGAGAGAGAAAGAAAAGAAAGAGAGAGAGAGAGAGGAGTGATGGTGATAGTAATCAAAAACAGTGGTTTCCTCTGTGGGACAGTGGTTGACCAGAAGGGACAAGAAGGTAATGATACTTCGGGGTCATGGAAATCTTCCATATCTTGATTACAGTCATGGTTACATGGGGGTGTAAATTTGTCGAAACTCATAAAGTCAAACTTCTAGAATCTGTGCATTTTATTAAGTGTTAAATTATGCCACAATTTCAAAAGAGAGAGAAGGAGAGAGAAGAGGAGACAGAGAAAAGAGAGGATAAAAAGTCTGATTTGGATCTAAGTCTGAAGGACTATGTAGCCTGGCTAAGGAAATCAGACTCTAGCGGGCAGGAGAGAAGCTGTTGAGATGTTTAAGCAGAGGGGTGATCTGACACAGCTTGATCTGAGGAAGATCACTCTGGACTCTAAAGGAAGATGGAGAACTAGGTAAAGACAGGGAGGACAATTAGAAGCATAGTACCCAGGAGGTGGGTACCATTCCATTAGGGCAGTTGCCACAGCAAAATTTAAAAAAAAAAAAAGGGGTAGGAACTTTTCAGCTTGTAGAATTTGGAATGTCTGGATGTCAACTGTGATGTGGAAGGTAGGGGCAAGGGAAGGGTGTGGACAACTCTGAGGTTTCTGGCTGACCATATAAATGCCAGCATCCTTAATAAAGATGGTAACTTTTATTTTAAGGGGGGCATGTTTAGGGACACAGGAGGCAGTTAGAGCAATTAGTTTAAGTTTATACATGGTGAGCTTGAAGGACTTTTGAGACATCCAGGAGTGAGGGGCAGATGAATAAGGACAGAAAAGAAATTGGGGACAGAGAGAAATGCAAGAAACAAGAGTAGTTATACAAGTTATAATTTGTATACAATGACCAATTACACAAGTTGCCGTTGATAATGTGCTTCCTATCTACTTCCTATCTCTTGATCCTCACAATGCCCCCTGAGGGAGATGTCCTTATAGAGGGCCACATGAGTTGCTCAAATCATCCAACTGGTAAGGGAGGAACCAAGATTCAAACTCAGGCCACCTCACCACAATGCTGAGAAAAAGATTCCTGAGCACCATCCCACAAAGTGGATAGGAGCCCTCCAGGTGAGAGTGTGCATTGAGCCTAGCCAAAGCTTCCATTGGCCCATAGCCCCAGAGTCAGGGTCTCCTGCCTCCTAGTGCAATTTGAATTAATAAAACCTGATTGAGAACCATAGACTTCAGGAAGCATCCAGTTTTAAAGAACAGGGTCTACCCCTCCAGAGCTCACACACAAATTCCAGGCCATCTTTGGACTCACTGATTTGAAGAATCCTACATGCCATGAAGGGATTCCTCAAGGCTAAGCTTGGACTTGGTACCAAAATAGACTCACCTCTCACTATAAACCAATTCTGGGCCTATTGTGTATAACATAGTCTTGTATAGGTAGCAGCAACCTGAATCTGTCCTGAAGACACAATTCCTCAACAACTCACTCAACAAGCATGTGTTAATTGCTAGCTATGTGCTAGGCATTGTAATAGGCACTGGCAAATACAAATGTTTAAAAACATAGTGCTTAAAGTATCAACAAAGCAAGGGCACCATAAAACTGAGGGAAAAAAATCTCTTTTAAGAATTTCATATTTTATGGCTGCATAGTATTCCATGGTGTTGAAGCTGGAAACCATCATTCTCAGCAAACTAACACAGGAACAGAAAACCAAACATTGCATGTTCTCACTCATAAGTGGGAGGTGAACAATGGGAACACATGGACACAGGGAGAGGAACATCACACATCAGGGCCTGTTGCGGGGATGGGGGCAAGGGGAGGGATAGCATTAGGAGAAATACCTAATGTAGATGACAGGTTGATGGGTGCAGCAAACCACCATGGCACACGTATACCTATGTAACACACCTGCACGTTCTGCACATGTATCCAAGAATTTAAAGTATAATTTAAAAAGAATTTTATATTTTATATCTACTGTAGTTATTAACAATGTACTGTATACTTAAAAATTGGTAAAAGTAGATTTTAAGATTTTAAGCATTCTCAGCACAAAAAAATGGTAAGTATGTGAGGTAATGCATACATTAATTAGCCTGACTTAGCCATTTCACAATGTACACATATTTCAAAGCATATTATATACCATATTTTTTGTCAATTAAAAAATAGAATATATTTATAAATGAGTTGTAATAGCAAAAAAAGAAGAAAGAAACCTAAAAAACAAGTAATTATCATAGTAAAAATCAGAATTTAAATGGCATCATACTATTCTCAGTAATATGAGTCGCTGAGGAAAGACATTGGTCTCTGCCTTTCTGGAACTGGGTGAAACATATGTTAGGGGAGATTTGAATATGGTAGAATTTTTGAGTTATACGTGTCTTGGTTCAAATCCCAGTTCTGCCACCTTCCGACTATGTGATCCTTAAATTATGAGCCTTGGTTTATTCATTTGTAAAATGTAGATAGAATCAACTTAGAGTTGTTATAGGGACTTCATAAAGTAGTGTCAGGAAAGTGTATGGTGTAAGTCAATATAAATCAAATCTTACTATGAGACTTTCCTTCTCCTAGGCTGTATTAGTTATCTATCACTACATTAAAAAATCACCATGAACTTAGAACCTTAAAACAACACACATGTATTATCTCACAGTTTCAGCATTAGGAATCAGGCATCATTTGCCTGGGTTCCCTTTCTTAGATCTCTCATAAACCTGAAATCAAGACACGGGCCAGGGTTAAGGTCTCATCTGAAAGCTCAGTGGAGAAGATTGTACTTCCAAGCTCACTTATGTTGTTGGCAGGATTAATTTCCTTTGGGATATTAGACTGTGAGACTCAGTTCAAGCTGGCTGGTAGCCAGAAGCCACCCTCAGTTTCTTGTCACATGGGCACCCCCAACATGGCAACTAGCTTTATTAAAGCCAGCAAAGGAGAGAGTTTGCTAGCAAGACAGCAGTTCCAAGCTTATATGATGTAATCATGGAGGT
Organism: Pongo pygmaeus; assembly: GCF_028885625.2. Classification (NCBI taxonomy): domain Eukaryota; kingdom Metazoa; phylum Chordata; class Mammalia; order Primates; family Hominidae; genus Pongo; species Pongo pygmaeus. Next base: position 114,580,553 of record NC_072383.2, read on the forward strand.
AACATTCCATCTCCTTTTCCAGATTCCACTGGCTAGAAGCAAGTCCCAGGTCCTGCCTACACTCAAGAGCAGAGGATTTCACAAAAGTGTGAAGAGTGGGGTTGGGGGCCAATGGGGCCATCTTATATAGCCTGTCTACCACACTGGCTGACATTTCTCACTCCTTCAGCACAGTCCTCTACTATTTGCACATCAAAAAGGATGCACCTGCTTTCCAGCCCAAAAGATCTGTGGCATTAAGGCCCCCACCAACATGGCAGTATAGGTTGGCCACCTGCTGAAAGGCATCTGCAAATCCAATGTCCTTGTCTTTGAACAAGACTGAATATAGGCGTACATCTGCCTTCTGAGATACACATAAGCTTCATGATCTAACTTGATGTGTGTCATCTCATCTAAAGACAGATTAAACTTTGCTTACAGATACTTTCATAAAATGAAAGTGTCCTATTTGAGATTAGGCAGAATCACATAAAACTTAACATTTTTGAGACCAAGTTACATTTATTCATTCAGCAAATATTTAATGAATATTTACTTAGTGCCAGCACCATTCTGGAGATTGAGCATACTGTTGTAAACACAACAGAGAAAGCCTTCATCCTGGAGCTCACATTCTATTGGAGGAGGGGTTAGGGAAAGACAGTAAAATAAATACACAACATGTTTGGCAATGTTAATAATGTATCAAATGTGACTCCATTATAAAGTTTAAACATAAAATTTTAAATTCATGGTTTATTACCAAATATGAGAATTACTTTTAAAAGTTCATTGACAATCCCAGTAACTACTGCCTCAACAGAACGAAGTTTCTCCAAATTGAAATTGTTTTAAACTACGAATATCTTAGTTGAGGTAGCAAGTACATGAGTATACACATTTGTCACAACACACTAAAACGTTACATTTAGAATGTGTGCTTCTTATGGAATATATAATTTATACATCTAATAAGTTTATGAATTATACATCTAATAAAGCAAATAAAAATGGAAAAACAAATAAAAATTAATTTCAGAAAGAAACTGCCTAAGAAGTACCATCCCTGAAGACAGATTTTCCCAATTTGGCATCATCATTGATAGATCACAAATTATCTGAAAATACTGATTATAACCACATAGTTAGCCATTGTGCTGTCATGAGAACAAGAAAATAGGTATTGCATTATGAATATACAGCAGTTTGTGAAATACATATGCCTTAAGTTTACTGCTTATGCAAACATCATTGGCCTGTTAACTGAACACCAAGTCTTGTACAATAATTAAATTCAGCCATCTTTGATATTTTGCTAAACTTCAGTTATATAGAAACCATATTCTTACACAGAAGAATTGTATTTTGTTGTTTTCAGATGTTTATGTACACATTGGAGCTCAGGACATATTTTATTCAACAGTTTGTTAGTTTGCATTATAACATTTAAATTTTAGACATTTAGTGTGTAGACTGCCCTGTATTCTCTTGCCTGGAGTCTCACCAATGTCAAAGATGGACCTGCTCAGTAGCTCTTCTTTCACCTTGAAGGTAACACAGGGCACTGCTTGAAAGCAAAGCCACAAGAATCACTAAGTTAAGTCCAGTTCTGTCTTGCACAGCTGTGTGTCCTGGGGCAAGGCACTCTCTGCTCAGAGCCTCAGTTTCCCCACCTGTAAAATGGAGCTGATAGAAGATACTTTGTCAGGATACAGGGACATTGGTGGACAGTAAGTGAGAAAACGGCTTGTAACTAAGTTAGCCCTGATCCTGACAGACAATAAATCCTAAAAATAAATTATCTATCACTAGTGTTACGGTGGAAACAAAAAAACCTCTGGCCCTTCTTTGTGCAGAATTCCTTCTGGGTGTTTATGGGAGGGCACGTCTGGGAGGCAAGGAATTTAGAGAGCTGGGAATGGCTATGGAATAAAAGGTGAGGCTGGAATACAAGGCAGAAGCAGCAGAGAGATCAGAGCTGAGGCTCTGGGAACTGGAGAGATGACCGTTAGTGGGTTAACCAGGGCTCAGCCCCACCATCCGTCAGAACAGGCTGACTCCATTTGTGATTCATGGGGCCTGGGCCTGCCTGGGGGCTGAAGACAGCTGCATCACAGATGCTAGGGGCCACCAGTACTGCCCAGGGAGCTTGTCAAAATGCAGGTTCCCAGGACCTACCTCCAGAAATTCTGATTCAGCAGATCCCAGGATGGGACCTAGGACCCTGATATTTTACAAGCATCTGTTTTCAGGGCAATTCCAAGGGTTCCTGCTCTTCTAGTATTATAAGTAAGCCCTACTTATCTCACACTTTCTTTTTTTCTTTTTTCTTTCCTAAGAGATAGGATCTTCCTCTGTCACCTGGGCTGGCATGCAGTGACGTGATCATAGCTCACCGTAACCTCAAACTTCTGGGCTCAAGCAATCCTCTGGCCTCAGCCTCCTGAGTAGCTGGGACTACAGGTGTGCACCACCATGTTGGCTAATTTTTATGTATTCATTTTTTTATGGATGGGGTCTCGCTATGTTGTCCAGGCTGGTCTCAAATTCCTGATTTCAAGGGATCCTCCTGCTTCAGCCTCTTGAGTAGCTGTGACTACAAGCATGAGCCACCACATGAGGCTCATCTCACACTTTCAAATATGTACACCCTGTGATCAGTTAGAGCCCTCGGAATCGCTGCATCCACCCGGAAGGGGCAGGGATTCGTAGGAGAGCCCCTTTTCACTGCTGGGTAGGATAAGGCTGTGCCCCAATATTGGAGGAGCACATTGAAACCCATCAGACCTAGAAGTCAAGGTGCATCAGACAGCAGGAGATGGAAGTAGCTGAAACCACTAGGTCTGGGGCAGGGGTTGGCAATCTTTTCTGTAAAGAAGCAAATAGTAAATATCTTAGTCACTTCAGGCCGGCAATCTCTGTGGCAACCGTTCAACTGTGTCACTGTGGCAAAAAGCAGTCATGGGCATGGTTGCGTTCCAAAAAAACTTTATTTACAAAAAACAGACAATAGGCCAGGTTTGGCCCCTGGGCCATAGGTTTGCCAATCCCTGATCTGGATTCAGATGGAAGGGTGGTGAAATCCCAGCTGTGTGTCCTTTCATAAGTCACCTCACTTCTCTGAGCCTCAGTCTCCTTACATGCAAATTCAGAAAAATAATGGCACCAGCTTCACAGTGCTGCTGTAAGGACTGTTAAAGAGCTCACCACCATTTCTGGAACTCAGCAAACCATGATAATAGTTAGCAATTACCCATGTCTGATCCAGACCGCGGAGATTTCAACCATGATGCCATGGTCTGAATGTTTTTATCCCCCCAAAATTCATGTGTTGAAATCTTAACCCCCAAAGTGATGGTATTAGGAGGTGAGGCCTTTGGAAGGTGATTAGGTATGAAGGTGTAACTCTCACAAATGAGATTAGTGCCTTTGTAAAAGAGGCCCCAGAGAGCTGCCTTGGCCCTTCTACCATGAGAAGACAACAAGAGGTGGCAGCCATGAACAAGGGAGCAGGCACCAAATCTGTTCGTGCCTTGATCTTGGACTTCCCAGCCTCTAGAACTGTGAGAAATAAATGTCTGCTGTTTATAAGTCACTCAGTTTATAGTATTTTGTTATAACAGCCTTAATAGGATAAGACAAATGGCTCCACCCCTTGCAAGCTGGGTGACCTTGAGCATATGATGTAACCTTCCTGTCCCTCAATTTCTTTCTCATATCTAATGTAGGGATAATAATATTTGTGAGAACTAAATGAGACGAGAAATGCAAAGTACTTCGAAAAATGCATGTAAATTGCTGAAAAGTTAGCTTGAATTATGTTTGCTATACTGTGATTATACATTGTTATTTTATTATTATATTATACAATTTATCATAGGGAAGGGATTGAACCAACAGAGTAAAGGAGAGAATCCCTTCTTCACCAGCAAAAATAAAAAATAAAAATAAAAATAACAACAAAACACAGTACCATAAGGCCAGCCTTTCCCAAAGCCTCTTAAGACTTGAGCCTTTCGTCCAAGACATTAGCTGTAGAAATGTTTTTCCCTGCACCCACAAGGCAGCCCAGAGACATCAAACACAGAAACAAACTGAGCCAAAGCTGAATTGTGTTCATCTTCGTAGTGTAGTTTTGCCTCTAAATTCTTACTAAAGGTGAAATACTACGTCTAGAACCTCCTTGGGAACTTTGAGACAAAGCCCTGTGACGGGGGATAAAAAACCGTCCTACTTTAACAAGCAGATGCTTTTTAGATGGTTTTAATCTTAGTTCTGCATTGGTTCCATCCTTCATTTAGTCTCCAAAATTTGCATCAGGCTGCCAAACACCAGTGATGCCTCCACAAATACATTATCTTCTTTGACTAATATCTATACTAGGTCTACTCAGATGGGTGTTCTCCCAACACGCACAGAAGCCAACACAATTAACTTTCCTTAAAGGAAATTCAATCACCTTTGCAGAAAACAGTTCTTGAGCTCCTTCTCTGGGTTGATACAGCAACACACACACAAAAGTCCAAACAGCACTAAAGTAATTAAAGCAGCTGGGATTGATCGGGGTTCTGAATGACCTTTTGGTAACTTACCTACGCCTGCCATTTAGAGAAAGAATAATTTATGATGCAAGTCAAAGTGCAGAAAACCAAAGCAGACAGAGAGAATTCTGATTAGCCTTGGAAGGGTGAACTGTCAGGAAGCACCCCCCGGAGCCCCTCATGAAAACAGGGAACAAAAGCAGTAAACGTCCAGGTTCGCCCAGACACAGGCGCCTGCGGTTCCTAGTGTGTGTCTGCTCCTCTGGTTCATAGAATCCAAGAATTTCAGGTTGGGAAGGCCTTAAAGGTCTAAGTGAGCCCACTCCTTTGACAAGTGAGGAAACTAAGGCTTAGAGCAGGGATTTATTCTAGGTCTCCTGCGTGGCAAGTGGGAAGATTTTACCACTTCATCTGGACAACTGTACTCAAACCAAAGGCAACTTCAACCCCTAAAATGCCCTTTATGTGTAAATTCCAAATAAATTTGCAGTTAAAATTACAAATTAAATTTGTAGAATACAAGCCCCATGAGAGCATGAATTTTTTTTTCTGTTTTGTTTACTACTGTAACCTGAGCAGCTAGAATAATTGCTGGCACCTAGGAGACACTCAATATATTTTTGTGCAATAAGATTTTAGAATTAATTATCCCTGAACTCAAGAGGTGCATGGGTCAATACAGAGCTGAATAGGTTCTGTACCCAAAATGGTACCCATTTAAGAGGCCAACTCATGAAAACAAAAGATTTAGATGCTCAATGTACTTTACTGGCACTAAAGATTAGTCCACCACAGCCTCTCAGTGAAAAGTCCCTGAGACATGGGTGACTACTAGTAAAGTCTATGCACCTGGGAGAAATGACTGTATGGTTGGGACTTCCTATAATGCATTCCTACAAGTTCTCTACCTTTTCTTATGCTGTTACTTCCACCTTGGAAACCCTTCACTCATCTCTGAATCTTAACACTTCATCCACACTTTAAACCTCAGCTCCTCTGCAGCCGCCTCCAGGAAGCTCTTCGCTTTCTCCTAGACAGAAGCAATCCCTCCCCGCTCCTTAATCTAACTCCCACACAGCCTTTAAATGGCACTCTGTCAAGGGGGCCTTGCCTGACCCTCTGGATGAGGTTAGATTTTCCTACTCCCTATACTGTTACTTGCATAACACTAATTATACTTTATTTGTTGCCTGTCTTCCCCCATGGAACAGTAAGCTTCATGAAGTCAGAGACTACATCTGTTGTATTTTGCCATCGTATCCCAGCACCCAAGACAGTGTCTTGTCCACAAGAGACATGATTAAATGAATGGATGGACAAAATGGATATATGGATGGATAGATGGATCAGTTAATACATAATTGAATGAATTAATCAGTCAATCAGTTAATGAAACAAATAAATGAATAAATCCATTAATTAATCAACAAATCAGTGAATCAATGAACGAATCATGTATATGCTATTTACCCAATCTCTAATATGCTGTTGAATTTATTAATATTTCTTCAAGATAGAATAATACAGTGGTTGAAAGTGTGGTTTCTAGAGCCTGGCTGCCTGAGACCAAATCTGGTCTCTCTGTACAGCCTGTGTGACCTTAGGCAAGCTACTTAACATCTCTGAACCTCAGTGAGAATGATCATACTGCCCATACTTTGTAAGACCATAGGATTAAATGAGATAATATGTGTAAAGTGCTTTCTACAGTGGTTGGCACATAACAATTACTCAATGAATGTTAGCTTTCATCGCTCTGATGTTATCTTAGGGCAACAATTGCCAAATTTATCTTGGTAAGGCCCAGGATCTAGCACAGTACATGTATTGGGCTCCCCAAAAAATATCAAATAAATAAATGGATATTTTAAGCCTGTCTGCCAGGACACTTCAAAATTGTGGGAATGTCAAATTTGCTCATGTCATAAAGGAATCTAAAAAGACATGACAGCTAAATGCAATATCTGATGCCGGACTGGATCCTAGAGGAATGCTGAGAACAGTGTTGGGTCCATTCGCAAAGCTGGACTACAGATGGTAGATGAAAATATTGCATCAATGTTAAGTTATCTGAAGTAGATAACCATGATGTGCTTACATTAGAGGCTATCTGTGTTATTAGGAAATACATGGAAAAACATAGATATAAAAAGCCATATCGTATACAACAAAATTATATATAAAAAGACTTGCAAATTGTGACATGAATGTGAGAGCCACCTTGTATTATAGTTCTGGGTTTTCAAATACTAGTTGAAAATCAAAAATAATAGCTAAAGATAATAACAGAAAAGCAATCTTGGGAACTAAAGTAGGGAATTGGCTGATAAGCCTGCAGAGGAGACCAACACATGACTTCCATTTCTCCATAGTGGGAAACGTTACTAACAAACATGGCACATCCTTTCTCAGTAAATCCAAACACAGCCTCAGAACCCTTCTCAACGCAGCTACTACCTACTAAAGTTGTTCTTCTGGATGAAATAGCCATGGATGTGACCCCTACCAGAGATTTTTCTGTTCCAGTTGGAGACACATTAAGATTCAAAGCCTTTCTAATGAAGGCATTTCAGCTCTTGGAACAACTAAGTAGACAGTCTTCAAACTACAGCTCAAAGATCTCTTTGATACTTTATCCCTACCAAAACTTAACATTGATTTTATTTGAGAGAAAGAAGGTGCTGTGAGGTAGGAAGAGTGTGTGTGTGTGTGTGTGTGTGTGTGTGTGTGTGTGTGTGTTTGAATACCAGCTCTGCCACCTTCCAACCTGAACACATTGTCCTACATTCCTGTGCCTCAATTTCCTCATCTGTAAAAAAGGGCTAACAACCCCCAGGCTTTTGTGAGAACCAGCAAAGTTCATGAATGTGAGCATCTTGTACCCTTTACAGATAAATTCTATGATTATTGTGATAATGATTATCAACATCATCATAATCATCATCCTTCCCTTTTTTCTTCTTTGCAATTACCCGCAGCTAATGGAGCCCTATTTCTCTTTAGAGGGTGAAGAGCCATCTCTGCCCAGAACATTTCCAGCTTGGGTTTTTCAACAACCCACGGAGCTCTCCTGCCTTGAACTTGAATCATGCTGGAGTTTCGAGAGAGCAGTTACATGTCCATTTCCTTCAATTATCAGTGAAAGATAAAGTGCCCTGGCTCTCGGCCCCAGATGCCACCTGGCCTGGCCCATCTAGGGTTTCCATTATGAGCCAAGGTAGAGAAACTGGGCCTGCAGGTTTATTCTCTGTCCCTGGCCCTCTAACTAATAGGACTTCAGCCACTCTCTTGAGCATAAAGCTTTCTCTCCGGGCAAAGCCAACCAATTTAAATGGCACTCACGGCTCATGTCTGTATGTCATGAGCTCCTGAGTACTCCAAGGGGCCAGAGCAATAAATCTATTAGGTCTCCTTTGTCCCATCTTGTCGTGAACTTCTAAGAAAAAGGCACTAAGAGGATCAGTACCCAGAAAACCTTCATAATTGTGGCTTCTACACAGCGAATGAGGACAATTACCAAGGCAACCGGCCAATCATTCTGGTTAAGGGCAGAGAGAGTTTAGTCAAGAAGAGGCTCTTGCAAACTGTATTGCGCTGTAATCAGAGTAACCAACATTTTAAAAGGCCCTTGTGCAAAAACAGGAGGGATGGCAGGGAAGGGAAAAAGAAGAGGGGGGGAAATTAATTTCCTCTCATTTCCTGCCTGGTCCATTGATTGCGGTCCAAAGGCAAGATGATGTGCTGTACCCTTGCACCTGGGGCCACGGGAGCTGGCAGAGGAGCCGGCAATGTTGTCTATCTTATGCCTACATCTATTTATTTATCTTCCCCTCTAGGCTCAGCATCTGTAGCAGAGATCTCATGAAAAGAGTGAAAAAGTTTTCAGTAAACATCTTTAAGGACAGTATAGAACCTCTTAAATTATCTTACCGTCCCTTGAGAAATAACAACACATCTGTCTTTATCCAGTCTTCCTTACCTTAGTTGCTGGTTTTGCCAGATCATTTTGTTACCCAAGTCATTTTGCTCATCAGAATGTCTCCTATGAAGTTATGTTGTAAATCAGGGTAATAAAAGGATAATTGGGGCATTGGGAGTACCCAGAACTCCAGATGCTTTTCCATTTTCAGGACTGTCAGGATTCTGGTTGCAGACTGAGTTAAGGATCCGCATCTTCCTCCTGGGCTGTACAAGCCTCCTGGGAGTGTTGATTATTTTGGTGAGCATTTGTCTTTGATTCACAGGTCATAATCCTGTGTCTCTTGCCTTGGGTGCCAAGGACAGCAAAGCACTCAATAACATGCCCTATGTTTGCTGAGCTTCCTGGTAGAATTAACAAAGCCATCCCGTAACACAGGAAGCTACCTTGTCCGTTAAGGAGTGCCACGTAACAGGAGGCACGAAAGGAGAGACATCCCCAACTGAAGAAATTCATTTATTCACTCAACAAACACAGGCCAGGCGCTATTCTTCTAACATCAGACAGGTAATGATTTCCTTGGTTCTTTCCAACTACAAGAGCCTATAATTCTAGTTATGTTGGGATAACAGTAATAACAGGAATATTAGTAGTAATAATGAGGGCAATAGCTACAAGTGTATCGAACATTCACTAAGTGCCAGGCCATGTATATGACCTCTCTGAAGCCTCTAGGATATTGTTGTATAATTCGGGGTCCCAGCAGGAGACAGCTGGCACACTCACAGCGTTTAACAGAGGAGAGTTTAATAAACACAGGTGTGGACAGGGCTAAAGGAACCACCAAGAGATGTTGAAATTCCTGAGGGCCAGCAAAAGTGGGGAGCTGTTACCACTCTTGGCCAAAGAAAATATTGTTCTTGGACCATGGGAGGGGAACCACTCCAACAGGAGCTGAGGTCAGGGAGGAAGAGAGCATGACCTAAAACCACATCCAGCAGGAAGGAGCTATGGAAACAGGCTATTCCAGGCTTCTCTTCTGCCCTCTAATCTCACCAGTGAGTCCATCGGCCAATCCCAAAAGCAAGCCAGAGGCTGAGGGAACCTGGTGATCAGCTGTGCAGGTCAGCTCCCCAAAGCACAGAGTTAGGTGAGAAGGGTGGAGAGTTGTTATGGGGGGCGAGGAGGGGCACAGAGAGAACAGCCGGCACATCCATGTCCCCATTTCAAAGAGACAGTGAGTCCCGAGGCAGGAAAAACTAACCAAGGTCACCCCACTAGCAAGAGACGGCGTGAGAATTTCAGCATGTATCTGCTAGACACTGAAGCTGTATCTAGGATGGGACCCAAGGCTTATAGCCGGATGACACTGAGGAAACTAACAAGCATGTGGGGGTGGGACAGTGGTTCTCAACTGCAGAGAGGGCTGGGGTCATGAGGGAGCTTTTTTGTAAATTTTATTTTAGGTTCTGGGGTACATGTGCAGGATGTGCAGGTTTTTTACATAGGTAAACGTGTGCCGTAGTGGTTTGCTGCACCTATGAACATCAAGGGGAGCTTATTAAATGCAGACTCCCCAGGCCCTGTATGCAAAGATTCTGAGAGAAAGGGCTGGGTGTCCCCGTGGCTACTGAAAAGCTCAGGTCCCATCTAAAGGGGACTAGGTTCTGGCCGGGTATGGTGGCTCACGCCTGTAATCCCAGCATTTTTGGAGGCTGAGGTGGGTGGATCACCTGATGTCAGGAGTTTGAGACTAGCCTGGCCAACACGACAAAACCCTGTCTCTACTAAAAATCCAAAAGAATTAGCTGGGCATGGTGGTGTGTGCCTCTAATCCCAGCTACTCGGGAGGCTGAGGCAGGAGAAGTGCTTGGACCCAGGAGGCAGAGTTGCAGTGAGCCGAGATTGCCCCATTGCACTCCAGCCTGGGTGACACAGTGAGACTCAAAAAAAAAAAAAGAATAAAGGGGACTAGGTTCCATCTAAAGCCACTGCTCAGCAGCCAGGTGCAGTGGCTCACACCTGTAATCCCAGCACTTTGGGAGACCAAGGCAGGCAGATCACAAGGTCAGGAAATCAAGACCATCCTGGCTAACACGGGGAAACCCCGTCTCTACTAAAAATACAAAAAAATTAGCGGGGCTTGGTGGCGGGCACCTGTAGTCCCAGCTACTCGGGAGGCTGAGGCAGGAGGATGGTGTGAACCCGGGAGGTGGAGCTAGAAGTGAGCGGAGATCATGCCACTGCACTCCAGCCTGGGCGACAGAGCAAGACTCCATCTCAAAAAAGAAAAAAAAAAAAAAAGCCACTGCTCAGCTCCACCCACTTGTAACCCTGCAGGTTTGAGAACCTAGTTTGTTAGCTCCTCCAATTTTCCAAGAGAACCCCCCAAAAAAATCCAGATTCTTAGGTAGAATATTCCCCTTTTTAAATGAAGGCAACTAATTCAATGAGCAGCACCAAAATAAAACAAAGCAAAATCACTATGATGGGGGCCACACAAAGCATATCTGAAGGGCACCAGTGTGTGCAGCCTTCCTTGTGGCTGCACAAAGCATATCTGAAGGGCACTAGTGGGCAAGTGTGCAGCCTTCCTTGCGGAGAAAGCCATTCGGCATTGTCAGGGCCTGGGACAATGACCTGGCAAAGAAGTCGGAAGAAACCTAAGCTCCTGTCCTGGCTCTGCAGCTGGCTCCCTGTATGTCCTTGGGTAACTCCTGTCCCCTCTTGAGACCGTAGTCTCCTCAGCTGTCTACCTGAGGGAATGGGAAGCTGACAATCTCAAAGACCCTTTTCCAGAACTTTCATGATTTGACATGCTTTTTCCTTCAGAAGGAAAGCCATTCAGTTGTATAGTCATTTCTGAGAAATTTTCATCATGCCCTTCAAAAGCTGCTTGTCTCATTCCCTCCTACTGCAAATGCATGCATCTCCTTTCTTAAAGGAGGAAAGAAGGTTAACCAAAGCGTGTGGAATAGCTATTTCTATTTCTAAAATCCTCTAAGAACAATATAGTCTCTTAAAGAATCTTCTAGGGTTGGCCGGGCACGGTAGCTTATGCCTGTAATCCCAGCACTTTAGGAGGCCAAGGCAGGTGGATAACCTGAGGTCAGGAGTTAGAGACCAGCCTAGCCAACATGGTGAAACCCTGTCTCTACTAAAAATACAAAAATTAGCCAGGCATGGTGGCAGGCACCTATAATCCCAGCTACTCAGGAGGCTGAGGCAGGAGAATCACTTGGACCTGAGAGGCGGAGGTTGCAGTGAGCTGAGATCGCGCCATTGCACTTCAGCCTGGATGACAAGAGCGAGACTTCATCTCAAAAAAAAAAAAAAAATCTTCTAGGGTCAGTCACGATGGCTCACACCTGTAATCCCAGCACTTTGGAAGGCCAAGGTGGGAAGATCACTTGAGCCCAAGAGTTCGAGACCAGCTCTGGCAACATGGTGAAATCCCATCTCTACAAAAATATTTAAAATTAGCTGGGCATGGTGGGGCACACACTTGTGGTCCCAGCTACTCAGGAGGCCAAGTGGAAAGATCACTTGAGGCCAGGAGCCTGAGGCTGCAGGGAGCCGTGATCAAAAAAAAAAAAAAAAAGAACCTTCTAGCCCCAGGAGAATAGAAATAATGGTGCCACCTTCTGAATCCAGCTGACATCACCTTATTTGCTGGTTGAGCCAGAACATTTCATTATCTAAGTCATTGTACTCATCAGAATGTGTCCCAAAAATTTATAGGAAGCATGTTGAAAATAAGGGTTATGTATGTAATTACTAATGCAACACTAACAATTTAATAATGTGGTTATTAAGATATAATACTAGTAATAACACAATAACTAATAACATCTCTCAGTGTTGTTCAAAGTGTATAAAATTTCATTTGAGAGGAGTAAGTTCAAGATATCTGTTATTACACAACATGATGACTGTAATTAACAACGTATTGTATTACTGAAAATCACTAAGAGAGCAGATTAAGTGTTTGCAGCACAAAATGATATGTGAGATAGTACATTAATTTGCTCAAGTTAGCCATTCTACACTGTATACACATTTCAAAACATCGTGTTGTAAACCATAAATATATACAATTTTTGTCAATTAAAAAATAAATAATTTTTAAAATAAGACTAACAATGTAATATGACCAGATGATATTATGGCCAGAGGATTCAGGAATATTGGAATCCTGTCTGAGACCACATGAGGTCCCTGAGGGAATGATATGCATGGATGGACATGTGGAAGGTGGTCATAGACTCCTCTTATGCTCAACTTAAATTAACAGGGCTGGGCCACCTAGAAAGAACCTTTGGTTACAATAGCCTTAAGTCTATTGCAGACTTAAAGCCTTTTCTACTTGTTTCACTCCTTATACCCAAGTTTCAGAATCAAGGCCACTAAGGCAAGGATTCATACGCCCCTCCCCTCCAGGGCTGCCACCCTGGGCCAACCCCACATCATTTCCCTCCTTTCCCATCTGGATCATCCCAACAGCCTTCTAACTGGGCCCCTGGTTCTTTTTCCTGAACTTTCTCTAAGGTTGTTAACTAATGCTTTACTTTCTGTTTTTAGATTTAACAAGTATATCATCCTTGAAACAAAAATAAAAGGCCAGGTATGGTGGCTCACACTCGTAATCTCAGCACTTTGGGAGACTGAGGCAGGAGGACTGCTTGAGGCCATGAGTTTGAAACCAGCCTGGGCAACATGGGGAGATGGTGTCTCTAAAAACAAAAATAAAAATAAAAATAATCCAGGCATGGTGGTGCACATATGTGGTTCCAGCTACTTGGGAGGCTGAGGTGAGAGGTTCACTTGAGCCCAGGAGGTTGAGGCTGCAGTGAGCCAAGACTGAGCCACTGGACTCCAGCCTGAGTAACAGAGACTCTATCAAAAATAAGAAGAAGAAGATCGCATACAAGCCGTGGAAATTATAATATATATGCCAAGAATGATCTAATTATTCAAGTTTCCATAGTTTAAAAGGTAGAATGTTCTAGAGAAGAAGGGAGGTAGACATAAAACAGATGAGATTTGAGTGGAATTCACTATAAAGGGACTGTAGCTGGGCTACATTTCCTGGAGAATCTCTGCTTCTAAATGGCCTCCTTCTTTTAACGTTGGTCCCCTGCATTCATTTTCTACAAAGCTGCCAGGGAGGTCATCTTAAAACCTAACTTAGACCACGTCATCCCCTGCTTCAAGCCTTCCGTTGACTTCCCATTTAGAAAAAAAATTCAAACTCTTTCAAGACCCTAGTAATCTAGACCAGGGATTGGTAAACTGTTTTCTGTGAAGGGCCAGATAGTACCTGTCTTCAGATCTGTGGGTCATGCAGTGTCAATGGCAGCTACTCAACTCTGCTGTTGCATCACAAAAACAGCCAAATACAATTCATAAATGAATGAACAGAGTGTTGTTCCAATAAAACTTTATTTTCAAAAACAGGTGGCAGGCTGGATTGACCCCCAGGAGCACTGGTTTGCTGATCCTAATCTAGATTCTTGCTACTGAAAATGAGGTCCAGGGACCAGCTGCATCAATATCACCTGGATTTGTTGGAAATGCAGAGTCCCAGGCCTCCCCGTAGACCCTCTGAATTAGTCTGCATTTTAGCCAATCCTAGGCAGCTTATAGGCCCAGATCCAAACTTTTGCTCTGACACCTAATCTAACCCCCTTCACTCTCTCCCCCTCACTTTGTTCTTCTATCCAGGGCCACTTGCCTCAAGCTTCCCCCGTGGCTGGTTCCATTTCCAGCAGAGCTTTTATCACTAATTATCTTGCTAAATCTTTTGCTTACTTGTCAATGGTTTGACTCTCCCTGCTAAAAAACAGAAGCTCTGAAGCCAGGGACCCTAACCCACCTGCTCACTGTCGCATTCTCAGCATCTTAGAACAGTGACTGATGTAAGCTGGTTCTCAAGAAGTATTTGTTGAGCCAAAGATAAACAAAAGCAGAAAGCAGAGAATTCTTTCCCCCCGCCCCACCCCCCCGAGGAAAGGAGTGTAGGGCTGTGTAAAGAGGAAGGAAAAGAAAGAATTCTAAGAGCCAAGTCTAAGCACCACCCCTGGTCACAGGGTCTGGGTTCTTCTAAAAACACCATAGCCACTGATATCCTAATCCCTGTGGAAGACTCTGGAAATCACAGCTGCAGTCATTTGTAAGCTCCTTCTATCAAGACAGAGTATATAACCCCACTGCTTGAATCTGGGCTTGCCTTGTGACTTGCTTTGACTAACAGAAAATGGTGGAAATGGCATTGAGTAAATTCCAGAATCTGGGTATTAAGAAATTTTCAGCTCCCACTTCTATTGAAACCCAGGCACCATGCTGTCAGGAAGCTGGTCTAGACCATTGGAGGAAGTGGGGCCACATGAAGAACTGAGGCCCCAGCCAAGAGCCAGAACCAACTATTAGATGTGTGAGGAAAGCTGCCTTGGACATCCCAGCCTCAGTCACACCTCCAGCTGAATGCAGCCACAAGAGTGGCCCCAGCCAACACCACACAGAACAGAAACGAACGTTCTCTGCTGAGCCCTGTGCAAATCACAAAATTGTGGGAAAATAAACCGTTGTTGTTAAAGACGTAATCCTGTTATAATAAAAGATGATTGAAATAATTCCCTTTAAATATCCAATGTCCAAGAAATATTTCTCCCATCAATATACTGGAATCTGATTCATGCAAATTGGTGATTCTTATCCCTGGGGTGGGGGAAAGGAAAATGTGGGGGATGGAAGGAGACATCTTCCCCTAGAAGGGGAAAGGACCAAATCTTTTTTACCTTTGAGAGTCCTGATATGTGAGGATGACTGTTGTACATACAGCAAAAGCAGCTCACATGAATTGTGGGGGTTTTTAATTGTAAAATACATATAAAAACTAGCATTTTAACTATTTTAAAGTGCGCATTTCAGTGGCATTAAATGCATTCACAATGTTGTGCAATCATCACTACTGTCTAGTTCCAGAACTTTTCACCCCTCCACCCCCACTCCCCCAGCCCCTGGCAACCACCAATCTGCTTTCTGTCTCTATAGATTTACCTGTTCTGGACATTTCATATAAATAGAATCCTATGATATATAGCCTGCCTCATCTGGCTTCTTGCATTTAGCATAATATTTTCAAGGTTGATCCATGTTGTACCATGGGTCAGGACTTCATTTATTTTTATGGCTGAATAATATCACTGTATGGATACACAATGCTTTGTTGACCCAACCATCAGTTGACAGGTATTTGGGTGACGTCCACCTTTTAGCTATGATGAATAATGCTGCTATGAAGACTCTCACACAAGTTTTTATCTAATCCACTGGCTCTCAACCGGGGGTGATTGTACCCCTAAGGGACATTCTTGATTGTTCCAAATGAGGGCAGGTGCTATTAGCACCTAGCAAATGGAGGCCAGAGATGCTGCTAAACATCCTAGAATGTACAAGACAGCTCCCACGACAAGGATCATTCAGCCCCACCTGGCGCAGTGGCTCATTCCTGTGATGCCAGCTATTTGGGAGGCTGAGGCAGGAGAATTGCTTGAGCCCAGGACTTGGAGGCTGCAGTGTGTCATGATCACACTGCTGCTGCACTCCAGCCTGGGTAACAAAGTGAGAGCTTGTCTCCCCCCAATTTTTTTTTTTTAAAGGAAGTCTTCAGCCCAATGTCAGTAGAGCCCAGTTTGAGAGGCCCTAGTCTAATTCAACCTTCCCCAGCCTCAATGGCAGCTCAGGGGATTACACCAAACTTACCCTTTAACGTGAATTCTTTCAGGACCCAATAAATAGAAACTTTATCTCCTTCTCATCTCAGAATCTACAACCTGGTGGCCAGTTTAGCAACATGTGATTCTTTTTTAACACCCCCCCGTTTCTAAGAGGAAAATCAAAACAAAACCCTCCAAATAAATTGCGGGAAAAATAAAAGGATATTTCTGATGTTTTTCTAGGCTTTTCATCCTTTTTAAAACGGGGGCGGGGGGGAGGTCAAGTGGCGACTGAGGAATAAAAACAAGTGTTCAAAAGCATCAGCGACCCAAAGTCCGCAGAAAATCAAAACAAACCCAGCTCTCAGTGTGCGTAATTACGGGTACAATCAAGTAATGAAAGGTTTATTAGTTTAATGTGATTCCATCAAGTACCAAAAAGCGGGAAGGAGTGGGAGAAAGAAAGAAAATAGATATGAAAGAGGGGAGGGAGAGACATGAAAGAGGAATATGAGTGGGCAGAGATGGCGAAATTAAAATGCATCTTTATTTAAACTGCACGTCCTGGGTGTTGAACCAAAGTTGGTCAAGGCAGCTGCAGAGGAGCCAACCTGAGCGCCTTCTGCAAAACATATGCCTTTGCAGTCATCCAGTGGATGATTTTTTAAGACTATGCACTTGACCCTGTTTTGGGCTATGGGGACCCAGCAATGAATGAAACAGACAAAAATCCTCCTCTTCCCCACTCTACCCCTTGGAACTTACATTCAAGTGGGGAGAATAGACATTCAATGAAATAATAAGTCAAATGCACTGTATTATTACACGGAGAAATATAAAGCAGGCAAGCGGGATAGGAAGTGCCAGGGATGGGAGAAGCACTGGAATTTTAGAGCAGGTGGCCAAGCAAAGACTGGAATGGAAGGACATAAAGGAATGAGCCAAGGGCAGACCTGGGGGAAGAGCATTGCCAGTAGAGGGCAAAGGAAGTGAACGTGTCCTGGGGTAGGACATGCCTGTGGAGAAATAGTGAGAAGGCCAGTATGGTTGGACCAGAGCAAGGGGGAGGCAGCAGGAGATAAGGACAGACAGGTCATGGAAGCCAGATCCTGTAGAACCTTAGAGGGCACAGGAAGGTCTCTGGCTTTTATGTTGAGTGAGAAGGGAGCAAGGGGAGGGTTTTGAACAGAGGAGAGACACAGGATCACCCTAGCTGCTGAGCAAAGAGAGGGAAGCAGGGCTGAGACTAGGACAAGGCAAGTTAAGCATGTAAGGAGCAAAATTTTAGAAGGCACCCACTCTCAGGGCATGCAGTGACTCACTTGTCTCTCCCTATCCCAGCCCTGCAATGAAGGGTTATTTAGACCTTACGGTAAAGACTCTGTGATGGACACAGACCATCCTCGTCAAGTAACGCCCTGTCAGCAGACAGCCTACAGCTATCAGCCTCTCCAGGAATGGCTCAAGGTGCAGAAAGCCATACCCTTTCTCAGGGTGTGTTTTTATCTTTTATCTTTTTAAAATTTTAAGTTCTGGGATACATATACAGAACATGCAGGTTTGTTACATAGGTAAATGTGTGCCGTGGTGGTTTGCTGCACCCATCAACCCATCACCTAGGTATTAAGCCCTGCATGCATTAACTATCCTGATGCTCTCCATTAGGGTGTGTTTTTAAACGTAGGCTTTATAATTCTCATTATTATTATTCAGGAATGGCAAAGTCAACAGATAGGAGGCCATTGAGTATTAAAAAGATAGTTTGTTACTCACAGATCCCAAGTGTGGGAGCTTGTCATGCCATGCAGTGGCCACAGGGGAGCAGCACCAGGGATGTTCAGGAGGCAGAGGGAATGGTTGAAAAAGTAGGCAAGATACTTGATTGCAGTTTCTGAAGGAAGAAACAGGTGAGGCAGGGTAAGCAGGCTTGGGATTGGCTCGTTAGAATAACTTCAGTAGG
The DNA here is from genome assembly GCF_028885625.2 of Pongo pygmaeus. Lineage (NCBI taxonomy): Eukaryota > Metazoa > Chordata > Mammalia > Primates > Hominidae > Pongo > Pongo pygmaeus. The sequence goes on from NC_072383.2 coordinate 114,598,673, forward strand.
TTCTGGGGCCTAGCACTGTCCCTAGTTGTCTGGTAGCTGGCCCTACAGTGATTAGGGTAGGTGGATAGTGGCCCATAGTGTGAGAGCCAATAAAGGAGGTGGTGGGGCCTGTGGGCTTTGGGCTGGTTGGTTTGCATATGAAAGCTGCACTTGAAGTCCACTCATTTACTCTATCAAGGAATTGGCTGGCTTTAGGAGAGGCAGTCTCTCCAGAGTCAGCAAGGGTCCCAGGTGTGAAAACATGAGAATGAAAAGGCATGCTTAATACACGGTGGCCCACATCCAATGACCAATGTATGTAGGAGTATAAAGGCCTGGCCCTCCCAGCCCACATGGGACAAACCCAAAGGAGCCACTTCGGCTCCAGAGCTCCCCATGGGGTCATTGGGCTGAGGCTGTCATTGAACCCTCATCACAACTCGACTTCCCCATCTGCCTATTCCTGCTTCTTCTTTCCCTGACCTTCCACAGGCATAGATCCCCATGACACTCCACAATAAATACCCTACAACCTAAACTCTGTCCCAGAGTCTGTCTGCTTCCTGGAGAACCCAGCCTAGGACAACATGAGAGAAAAAAATGTGAAATATGTCCCCAAAACATCAGTGGGCAAATGGTGAGATGGCCAGAGAAGACAGTCATGGGGTGAATTCCCAGCCCCATCCAGCCTGGCCCACTCCCTGGGGTCTCTCTCCTTGGCGACAATTCTGGGTCTTTCTCTCTCGCTCTCTCCTGCCATCTCTCTCTCCCTTTTTAAATTGTAAAGTATAACACATATACAGAAAAAATGTACAAGTCACACAGATATAGATCAGTACATTATTACAAAGCAAACACCCAGGTCAAGAAAGAGAACATCAACTGCAACCCCCAGACACTCCACCATTCCACCTCCAACCAAAGGTAAACTTTTGTCTCTCCTGAGTTTTAACACCCTTATTTAGTTTGGCTTCTTTTGGAATTTTATACATTTGACCATAATGTCTATAGAGCACATATTTTTTAGCTTGCTTCTCTCCCTCAAAATATATACAAAATGTGTATATGTGTGTTGTGTGTGTGAAATGTATCCATGTCACTGCAAGTAATTGTATTTGATTCATTTTTCATTGCTGTATAATATTCTATGATGGAACCATGGTATCCCATTTTTCATTCTACTTTAATGGACATTGGGGTCAACAGGCATGTGGCAAAAGGGTTTCTCTAAACAGCCCGTAAACACTGGACAAGAATGCTCAACATCATTGGTTACCAGGAAAATATCGCTTCAAACCAAATTCCTACCCACCAGAATGGCTAAAATTAAAAAGTCAGATAATACCAAATGTTAGTAAGGATGTAGTGCATTTGTGTTCATCTTTCACCAAGCCAAGCTGTGTGGTAACCAGGTTGCTAGGTGTGAAGTCAACCGTGTTCATTACAACCAAAGGAAGCCAAGAGCAGCAGCAATTGCTTAGAGACTTCAAATCATCAAATTGTATTTTCATATAAACAAAGACACCAGGCAAATCCACCAGCCCTTCATTCTACCTCCTCAGCATCTCACCCAGCTTTGTTTTCCCAGTTAAAACAATAAATTCAAGCACAGTTGAATAAAGACATACACTTTGGCCTGAGCACCAAATCAAAGGGGTATGGGATGAATGTGCTGTCTTGGCCCCAGATGCACACCTGAACCCTGAGTCTGGAGGCCAGGTGGGTGCACACCTGAACCCTGAGTCTGGAGGCCAGGTGGGTGCACACCTGAACCCTGAGTCTGGAGGCCAGGTGGGTGCACACCTGAACCCTGAGTCTGGAGGCCAGGTGGGTGCACACCTGAACCCTGAGTCTGGAGGCCAGGTGGGTGCACACCTGAACCCTGAGTCTGGAGGCCAGGTGGGTGCACACCTGAGCCCTGAGTCTGGAGGCCAGGTGGGTGCATGCCTGAACCCTGAGTCGGGAAACCAAGTGGGTGCATGCCTGAACCCTGAGTCTGGAGACCAGGTGGGTGCACGCCTGAACCGAGTCTACCAGGTGGGTGCACGCCTGAACCCTGAGTCTGGAGATCAGGTGGGTGCACGCCTGAACCCTGAGTCTACCAGGTGGGTGCACGCCTGAACCCTGAGTCTGGAGGCCAGGTGGGTATATGAATCGTCACATCTTGACATATCACCTGAATCAGAACCACATAAAGTCTTGTCCAGGTCTAATTGTTCTATTAGACATCCAAGTGGCTTTCCAAAAATAAAAATAGCCTAAGAATTTACAGTGACACATACTGAAATCCAAAAACCTAAAAGCCTACTGATGATGGCACTCCAGGTGGCTTGGAAATGGGTTTTTTTTTTTTTCCTTCTTTTAATCTAAATCATGTTCCCAGACAGTGCTGAGACTGGTATAAATTCTCTTCTGTACTAATCTTTTATATACTTTTATGCTTGTCTGAGATGATTAAACATGACTCATTCATAGTTCTGTTTTCAACCACTGCTGGTCTCTTCCAGTCAGCCACATCTGTTTTTTTGCAGTTAAAGTCTCCCTTTGTCTATCACTTAATTCCGCAGTGTTCTTAGGAGAAAGGGAGTCCACAGCAAGGGCTGGTCACATGCCAGCAACTGCCACACACGATAGTGGATCCCAGACCATCTGCTCTATTTATTGATGGTGATATGAAATGGGATGTCAGCTGAATGAGAACTGCCAGCTCCGTGGTGTAGACTGGTGGTTTTCAAATGTTTGTTTTTGTTGAAAACTCTTTCTTTCAAACAAAATTTGAATAAAACTTGTAAAAGGATTCCTGTTATGGAGTGGGGGAGGGATACACTCTCCCCTTTACTCTCCAGAGAACTCCCAGAGTATCTTCTCTGAAACTGCAGTGCTCCAGGAACATGCTTGACACCACCAGTGTAGACTAAGTTCATGGTATAGTAGCAGTTAACACAGGTTATCTCTAGGTGATTTTTATTTTCTTCTGCTTTTTCTGTATTTTAACTTATTTATGACGAACATGTATAACTCTGTAATCATAAAATAAATGGAATGTCTTACAGAATACTTGTATGATATTCTTTAAACACATTCTACAAAGCATCAAGCTAGTTTCTGGATATTCGCTGATAATCATTTGTGCTAATGTGTTCTGGGCACCAATCTCGGCATTGAAGATATAGTAGTGAGCAAGACAGATAGCAGCTGGCCTCAATGACCTGACATTTTAATGGTGAGAAGACAGGCATAGGAGTGTCCTGACCACATGGCTCTGCAGGGACTCGCTTGGGGATTTGTGCTTTCCATCCCTGCAATCTGGAGTTCTGTAGGTCTAGCAGCCCTAGTACTCAGAGGGAAGAGCCTTCTCCAGAGGACAAAGTAATAATCCCACTATACTCAAATGGTAGCTGGCCCCCCGTGTCAGTTGGCCAGAAGGCGCAAAAAAAAAAAAAAAAAGTAATCACTATGCTGGTGAAGGCAATTGATCCTAATCATCATGAAGAAGCCAGCCTGCAGCCACATGGTGGAGCCAGGGAGGTCCATGTATGGTGCTCAGCTGGTTCACTGGGCATCTCTTGATACTCTCATGCCTAGAAGTAACTGTAAATGTACAATGCAGCCTGATCAGGACATGCAACTATGGCTCAGACCCCTCTCAGATGAGGGTCTGGGCCACTAGGTCAGCCACTTAGACCAGCAAAAGGAGAGGGGAGTCTAGAATGTCTGCTGGAGAAAGGAGATGATGAGTACAAGTGATGACCCTGGGCTAACTGCAGCAGTAGGGCCTCTAGTTCACGCCTTTCTCATGTAAGCTTCTTCTACAATTGTGGCCAACCAGAATCCTGGAGAAACCATGCCTGGATAAAGTGAACTTAAGTGAGAAGCAAATGGGTGAACTGCAGCAGATGCAGGTGGTGCCCCACACAGACCCTCCTTACTGGAAGGTGCCCTTGTCCCCCATCTGCACTGTTGTTGGCTGATAACTCATAGCTGTCATGCTCAGGCAAATCAGAGACACCTCTCCTAGAAGGCTAACCTACCCTCCCCTTCTGCGAGACTAAATAAATGGCATGGAGTACAAAAGCCCAGACCCCACGCCTCAAAGGAGAACCAGCTCCTTTATGCAATTTATGTTTTGGAGCTCCCCGTGTGATCAGACTGAAGTTGTCTCCTGCTATTACATTTTTTTTGGATACTTTGTATTACTTAAATTGACAAAATTTGCATATAAAATACAGATACGAAATATGAAATTCCATGAGTTTTGACAAATATCTTCCAACACCATCCCCATCAAAAATATTTCTATCACCATCTCCTGCCCGCTTCCAGTTCATCCCAACCTTTTTCATAGCCATTTTTTTCTGATTTTAATCAACATAGATTTACTTTGTCTATTCTTGAACTTCATATATATGGAATCATGCAATATGAACACTCTGGCATGTATCTTCTTTTCTCCAATGTAATATCTTTGAGATTAAGATATGCTATGTGTATCAGTAATTCATCTTTTATCATACATATTTTACCGCCAGAAGCAAGTCATCTGCTATTGCTAAGTAGTATTCAATGGTATAGATACGCAACAATTTATTTTTCTGAGACAGGGTCCCACTCTGTCACCCAGGCTGGAGTGCAGTGGTATGATCATGGCTCACTACAGCCTTGATGTCCAGTGCTCAAGCAGTCCTCCTGCCTCAGCCTTCCAAGTAGCTGGAACCACAGGCACACACCACCACACCTGGCTACTTTTTTGTGTGTGTATAGAGACAGGGATTTCACCATGTTGCCCAGGCTGGTCTTGAACTTCTGTGCTCAAGCAATCTTCCTGCCTCAGCCTTCCAAACTGCTGGGATTACAGGCATGAGCTATTGTGCCCAGCTGTCCTATCTTCCATTGATGAAAATTCAGGTTTATTCCAATTTATAGCCATTATGCTATCAAAATTCTTGCACATGATTTTTGTGAATATATGCTTTTATTTCTCCTTGGTAGGTAAGTAGGAATGGAATGACTAGGTCATAAGGTAGATGTATAACTTATAAGAAACGTTCAGTTTTCCAAAGTGGATGTACCATTTTACACCAACAATGTGAGAGTTAGAGTTATTCGACATCCTCGTCAACACTTGGTATTATCAGATTTTGAATTTTACCCATTCTAGTGAATGTGAAATGATATCACTGTGGTTTCAACTTGCATTTCCCTAATGGTTAATAATGTCGAGTGCTTTTCCACGTGCTTACAGACCATTCATGTATCTTTTCTTCTAAATTCTCCAAGTCTTTTGCCCATTTCTTTATCTTTTTATTATCAATTTGTGTGGGTTTTTAAATATATTTTAGACACAATTCCATGACAGATACATGTGTTAAGAGTAACTTCTCCTAGACTGTGCCTCATCTTTTCATTTTCTTATTGGGGTCCTTTAATGAAAAAGAGTTTTTAATTTTGACGAAGGGCAATTCATCTATTCTTTCTCTTTTTTGATCACGAATTTTGCGTCTTTCCTAAGAAATCTTTTGCCTATCTCTAGGGTGGCTTAGATAGTCTCCAATGTTTTCTTCTAGAATTTTTGTAATTTAGCTTTCATATTTAGGCATACAGCCCTTCTTAAATTAGTTTTTGTGTGTAACGCAAGGTAGGTGTGGAGAATTATTTTCAAATATTTATTGAGTCATTCCAGTGCCACTGGTGGAAAAGGCTTTCCTTTTCCAATGGCGTTGGGGCATTTGTTGAAAGTTATGTGTGTATGAATCTATTTCTGGATTCTGGATTCTGTTCCATTGGTCTATTTGCTTATCCTTGAGATTGTATTCTTGTTCTTGTTTGGCTTTTTTCCCTGTCTTATCCTGTCTCCCTCACTGTTCCCCTGACCCCGAAAGAACCACCTTAATAAATCACTTGAATTACATTCCCATTTCAGGCTGTTTTCAGGGAACTGGATCTAAGACAACAGACAACAGACATGCCAGTTAATAGTTAAATGAGATACTTTTGGGTGCTAATTAGTGTTAGGAATAAGATGAAACATGGTGATACGGTGAAAAGTAACTAGCTTGCAGGGAGTAGAGTTCAAAAAAAGCTTCTCTGAGAAGGTGGCATTGAAGTCAAGTTCTGAGTTTTGGCAATATATTTGGGCCGTTAAGTTGCAGCAATACAGCCATCATTAGAGCCAAGAAGTTCTAGGAACTGAGACATTAGGGTGTTGGGTGGTTCGTCAATGTCATTGCTGAACCCACTGAGCATGATAGTAAAAGTGATGGTGGAAAGGGAGCCAGAGAACTAGATGCTAACCCAGGCAGGAGTCTATTCAAAAGCTCTTTAAATTAGCTAGGATTTTTTTTTTCTTTTAGAGATAGGGTCTCGCTCTGTCACCCAGTCTGGAGTGCAGTGGTACAAACATAGTTCACTGCAGGCTCAAACTCCCACACTCAAGCCATCCCCTTAGCTGGGTATTTTGGAAGAGGACAGAGTAAAGAGGATTTCCAAGTATCCATGGGAAACATGAAGGACACCCACCTTATCTCCAGGTGCTGAGTCCTGGGGAGTTGGGAAGAAACCACAGCCTTGATACAGAGGCTATAGGGGAAAGGTATCCTCAGGGAGCAGCCAGTTTTCATTTGGAGCAAGAATTTGAGGGGATGTTCCAGGGAAGATATTTAGGATGTAGAGAAGTGTGCAGATCATGGGTCATATGCTCCAAAGGGCACAGTAGAGGGGCCCATGTGCAGAAAGATGTAGGAGAAGGAGTCATATTTGGGATGTGGGGAGGTGGGTGGGAAGGAGAATCCTGTGATGGAAGCATTGGGGTCTTGGACTTCTAGGTGTGTCAGTAATGAATAGGATTGGTCCTGAAAATAAAGCATGCAGTATTTGAAGATTTCATGGGCATCTACTGAAGACATAATGGCAGCCAGCAGTGTCCAGTCATTAAAGACATCAGGAAGGCTGGACAGGACCAATATCCTTCATAGCAATGTTTCTTAAACATCAGTAGACCACATACAACCATCAGGATTTTTGACATACTTGCAAATCACTGTATATTTACATAGTAATTTACTTTCATTTAAAACTTAAAAATTACTAAGAAAAAAATAATATCCTTAAAATCTTAATTAGATGTGCTGACTATATTTTTGAATACTCATTATAATAATTTGATTGAAATAAAAATTAGATATGCTAATATGATCCTGAGTATCTGACCACATTTGGTGAAATATTATTACACTATTTCAGAGTCACAGTCTTATTCTATAGGTCACTCCTGCTAGATACTAAAGTCATTGATTAGACTGCAGATGCCATAGTGAGTCAACAAGGAACCTAAAGTTGAGTGAGGGGTAGAGGGAAGAAAACCATCATCATACATTGTGATAAGTGTTACGAGGGTGGTGGAGGGCATGAAAGGAACCCAAAATGGAAAGAGAAAGCCCTCGAGTTTAGAAAAGTGCAGGTGAAAAGTGTATCTATTAAGGTTGCTTTCTGGCAGGTCCGACTTGGCTTTGACCAATGGTTCTCAAGCTGAAGCATGTGGCAGAATCACCTGGAAGACCTGTTAGAACAGATTGCTGGGAGAACTTGTTAAAACACAGATTTCTAAAATTTCTTGATGACATGCCTAGATGTGGGTCTTTTGTCATTCATCATGCTAGGTACTAGATAGATCCTTTAAAGTCAACATTAATGTTTTTATTTTTTTATTTTCTTGTATTATTTCTTTATAACTTCCAACTCTTTTTCCTTTTTCTTGCTGGATTTTTTTTACTTTCCATAGGTTTTTGGGGAACAGGTGGTATTTCATTACATAAGTTCTTTAGTGATTCGTGTGATTTGGGTGATTCTGTACCCCCACTATACACTGAACACTATTTGTAGTGTCTTTTATCCCTCACCCCCTCCCACCCTTTCCCCCAAGTCCCCAAAGTTCATTGTGCTATTCTTATGCCTTTGCATCCTCATAGCTTAGCACCCACTTATGAAAACATATGTTTGGTTTTCTATTCCTGAGTTACTTCACTTAGAATAATAGTCTCCAATTCCATCCAAGTTGCTGCAAATGCCATTAATTCGTTCTGTTTTTACAGCTGAGTAGTATTCCATTTATATATATGCCAGTTTCTTTATCCATATGTTGATTGATGGGCGTTTGGGTTGACGCCACATTTTTGCAATTGCAAATTGTGGTGCTATAAACATGCATGTCAAGTATCTTTTTCATATGACTTCTTCTGAACTTAATCAGATGTTGAACTGCCTGGATTAATTAATATTGTTTCACTTTTACTTTTTATCCCCTCATATTTAACGTCTACTTCTAGGACTTTTTCTCAACTTTCTCTTCCAATTCCTCTATTGTGTCTTTTTCTTGATGTATTGATACATGTATGTATTTTTTAGAGCGCTTAGTTATTCTGAGTGCTCTTTTTATGGCATCCAGTTCTTGTTTCATGATTTTAAAGACATTAATTCTGATGTTTATAGAAACATTTTTCTACCTTCTGAATTGTCTATGTATCCTCTGAGTTCCACTTTTCTTCTGATTTGTTAGATTTGACCTCTGCATGTCATTTGTTATATGAAGCACTAAAAACTGATTGAAGGTTCAGTCTGTTTAGGTGGAGCTTTCAACTTGTGGGCTTTGTGGGAGGGCAATAAGGTGACAAGCTAGCTCTTTCCTCGAGGGACACCCAAAAAGCATTTTCTGTGGGTGTTTTAGCAGGGATGCTCAGTCTTCCCAGAGAGGACCTCTGGCTACTGGTTGAAGGCCAAGTGAGGGAAGTGAACAGGGGCCTTTCTGTTCACCATGCAGATTTTCACTGGATCTTCCTGTTATCAGTTCCATGTCTCTCTCCACCCTCAAGGTACAAACCTCCACATTTTAGCTAAAGTGAAGGGAAAGCAGTCCCCTGCATTTGCAGGGTTGGAGAGGGGATCCAAGAGCCCAGCTCCCCTCATGTATCTTTTCATCTATTTTCAGCCCATCTCTCATTCCCAAACTCAGCAGTACCTGGTGTCTCCAAATTTTGAGCTTCTCTGAAAAGCTAAGAGTACAAATCTGTTTGCTCATGGTTGGCTTTTTTACCCATCCCTCCTGCTTCAGTTATCTGCTGATACACAATAAATTTCCCCAAAACCTGATGGCTTGAACACCTTCTATTTCACAGTTGCTTGACTCTGGCTCATGGTTTCTATAGGTCAGGAGATTGGACACAGCTTATCCAAGTCCTCTGACTCCTGGTCTCTCACAGGCTGTAATCTAACACATCCCCTGGGATGCAGTCTCATTTCAAAGATCAACGGGGGAAGAAACCACTTCCAACCTCGCACACATGGCTGTTGGCAGGATTCAGTTCCTCATGAGCTACCTGATTCAGAACCTCAGTTGCTCAGTAGCTAGAGGCCACCCTCAGTTTCTCCCAACCAGGGTTTCTCTTTAGGGCATCTCACAACATTGCAGCAAGGAAATAGGAGAGCTAGAGAGTACAGCACTGCAGGATGACTATAGTTAGCAAAGCATCTGAAATCATTTCAAATAGCTAGAAGGAATATATTGAATGTTCCCAACACAAAGAAATAATACATGTTTGAGATGGATATGCTAATTACCTGATCTGTTCACTATATATTGTATGTATTGAAACATCACTATGTACCCCATGAATATAAACAGTTATTATATGTCACTTAAAAATAACTATAAACCAAAAGACAAAGACAGGGATACAGAAAGGCCACCCAAGATGAGAGTCACAGTCTGTGAAATCTAATGTCTTCTATTTTCTTTGAACTTATAGGTTTGTGCTATTGAAGATTTATTTACTGTAATTTTTAGTGAGCTTCCAGTAGGATCTGAGATATGTAAGTTTTCAATTCACCAAAGTAATGATGTTGACTTTTCATAGAATTACTTATGAAGCCATACAAACAAGTCTTTACAAACCTCTAAGATGGAAAGTGATTTGTAGAGAGAGGAAGATGGACACACTACATATCACCATCTATCACTGCTTTGGCCACTGTGGTCCACCAGCTGTTGTCATTTCACAATGAAGATTTTTGTGTGTCCAAAGCAAAATGGGAACAATGAGGGGAAGAAATTTGATTTTTGTTTTTTTGTTTTGAAACAGGGTCTTGATCTGCGGCCCAGGCTGGGGTGCACTGGGTAAAATGCAACATTCACTGCAGCCTCCACCTCCTGGGCTCAAGCGATCCTCCCACCTCAGCCTCCTGAATAGCTGGATTACAGGTACGTGCCACCACGCCCAGCTAATTTTTGTATTTTTTGTAGAGAAGTGGTTTCACCATGTTGCCTAGGCTGGTCTCGAACTCCTGGGCTCAAGCAATCCACCCACCTTGGCATCCCAAGGTGCTGGGATTACAGACGTGAACCACCATACCCAGCCAAAAAAAAAGTTTGTTTTTAAGTAAAGCTAAACATGTTCATGACCCCATATTCTGAAAATGTCTTTCCAAGTCTTCTGGTGTTCACAAATGTGTTTTTAAAAAAATGAACAGATGATTTTACATGGCAAGGATTTTTTATTTTTTAGTTTCTGTCAAAACAAAGTTGACAACCTTATGTTACACCCTCTAATTTTTTAAAAATTACTCTGGTGTATAGGATACCAAAGTCTGGAAACTATTGTACTAAAGTATTATAGCAGTGCTGTCAAACGGGTTTCACCTCCCTTGCCCACATCCCGGACCACTATGTCGAGTGGGATTCTGAGGCCCTGTGTGATCTTACAGAGAAGCCTGCTCACAAAAAAATGCCCTAAGGATACCAGAGACAGAATGTGGTGGCTGGGACAAACACCCACTCACTGCAGAAAACAACTCATTGTAAGGACCACAGAGATGGCATCCAAGACAGAAGCAATCATCTTATTATAAAGTAGATGCTGCTTATTGCAAAAATGTGGAACCAGCCCAAATGCCCAATCCACAAGTGGATAAAGAAACTGTGGTGTGTGTGTGTATATATATGTGTGTGTGTGTGTGTGTGTGTGTGTGTGTATATTTTAGTTTCTGTCAAAACAAAGTTGACAACCTTCTGTTAAACCCTCTAATTTTTAAAAAATTACTCTTGTGTATAGGATACCAAAGTCTGGAAACTATTGTACTAAAGTATTGGAGCAGTGCTGTCAAATGGGTTTCACCTCCCTTGCCCACATCCCGGACCACTGTGCCAAGTGGCATATATATATGATGGAATACTACTTAGCCATAAAAAGAAATGAATTAATGGCATTCACAGCAACCTGGATGGAATTGGAGACTTATTCTAAGTGAAGTAACTCAGGAATGAAAAACTAAACATTGTATGTTCTCACTTATAAGTGGAAGCTAAGCTATGAGGATGCAAAGGCATAACAATGATACAATGGGCCGAGCACAGTGGCTCACACCTGTAATCCCAGCACTTTGGGAGGCTGCGGCAGGTGGATCATCTGAAGTCAGGAGTTCGAGACTAGCCTGGCCAACATGGTGAAACCCTGTCTCTACTAAAAATACAAAAATTCACTGGGTGTGGTGGTGGGCGCCTGTAATCCCAGCTACTTTGGGAGGCTGAAGAAGGAGGCTTGCTTGAACCCAGGAGGCGGAGGTTGCAGTGAGCCGAGATGGCAGCCTGGGTGACAGTGCGAGATTCCATCTCAAAAAAAAAAAAAAAAAAAAAAAAAAAAAAAAAAGGATACAATGGGGCCAGGCGCAGTGGCTCACACCTGTAATCCCAGCACTTTGGGAGGTGGGAGCAGGTGGATCACTTGCGGTCAGGAGTTCGAGACCAGCCTGGCTAATATGGTGAAACCCCATCTCTACTAAAATTACAAAAATTAGCTGGGCATGGTGGCATGCACCTGTAATCCCAGATACTCGGCAGGCTGAGACACAAGAACCACTTGAACCCAGGAGACAGAGGTTGCATTGAGCAGAGATGGCACCACTGCACTCCAGCCTGGGTGACAGAGTGAGACTCCATCACAAAAAAAAAGAATGATACAATGGACTCTGGGGACTCAGGAGGAAAGTGTGGGAAGGGGGTGAGGGATAAAAGACTACAAATTGGGTTCAGTGTATACTGCTTTGGTGATGGGTGCACGAAAATCTCACAAATCACCACAAAGAACCTACTCATATAACCAAATACCACCTGTTCCCCAAAAACCTATGGAAACAAACAAAAAAAAAAACACCCAAGTTCTCCTAAAAAGTGACAGCATCCATCAAAAAATAAAAATAAAGGAGATCCTGCTTGTCCATAGGAACAATGGTATAACTGGTGGACCTGGCCAACGACGAGGTGAGACTGAAGCAAAGCCAAAACATAACAGGCAGCAGCACTATGCATATAACAATTATAAAATGTGAATAGCGGCCAGGCACAGTGGCTCACACCTGTATTTTCAGCACTTTGGGAAGCAAAGGCGGGTGGATCACCTGAGGTCAGGAGATCGAGACCAACATGGTGAAACCCCCATCTCTACTAAAATTACAAAAATTATCCAGGCATAGTGGCGGGTGCCTGTAACCCTAGCTACTCAGGAGGCTGAACAGGAGAATCACTTGAACCCAGGAAGTGGAGGCTGCAGTGAGCAGAGATCATGCCACTGCACTCAAGCCTGGACAACAGAACTAGACTCCATCTCAAAATAAATAAATAGGCCAGGCGTGGTGGCTCATGCCTGTAATCCCAGCACTTTGGGAGGCTAAGGCGGGCGGATCACCTGAGGTCAGGAGTTTGAGACCAGCCTGACCAACATGGAGAAACCCCATCTCTACCAAAAAATACAAAAATTAGCCAGGCATGGTGGTGCATGCCTGTAATCCCAGTTACTTGGAGGCTGAGGCAGGAGAATCACTTGAACCAGGGAGGCGGAGGTTGCAGTGAGCCGAGATCGTGCCATTGCACTCCAGCCTGGGCAACAAGAGCGAAACTCTGTCTCAAAATAAATAAATAAATAAAAATAAAAATAAATAAATAAATAAAAGTAAAATAAAATGTAAATAGCATCTAAGATATCCCCCTTGCACCAAGAACCAAGTTCTGCCCCGTTGGGGTGATACAGCCAGCCAGCCCCCTTCTCATGAGAGTGTACATGCTTGGGCTAGACAAGGTCAGGAATGATTTGCAAGGAAATGGCAACAGCGATTCTCCTCCTTCAGGGGGTGCTACTGATGACTGGGGAGCCAGAGAGGGAGGGAAACTCACTTTTAACTGTTACCCTCTTTGAATCCTTTAAGCCATCTGTGTGTCTTGCCTATTCAAAAATACATTTCAAAAACATAAAACCACCATTCACTATCATTTCATAAGAAAGAGAAGGTACTGGCCAATCCCCAGAGGGAAAGAAAGAAGGACACCACATCAGAATAAAAGATATTCTTCCCCATAGAGGAGAGGTGGCAGCTTTACACTGGATCAGAAAGAAAGTGTACAGTTAGTTTCCTTTTTTTCCCAAATGCAAGAAAAGTGACTTTTATTTTGCTGTATTACATCGCATGTAACTGTCAAGAGAGAAGTGTTGTTTGTGGAGGACTCTAAGGCAGTATAGCTTGAAGGAAATCCCATCCAATTTATTCTGGCCAAAGATTTTCATCATATTGTTGTCTGAAAATCCACTTTCCCTGACAAATGTGGGAACCACTGGAATTAACACTCTCATTGATCTTTCACTGAGTCTTAACTATTCTGGGAAAAGCTGTAAGAATTCAGGAATCAAGCTGGTAAATCTGTGGTTACCTCCCCTGCCCTCTCCCTGCGGGGCCAGGACAGAACAGTGGCTACAGGTTCCAGCCAGCAAGTGTTACAATGAAGACATATTTCTTGGATTAATCTATTGAAAACAAAACAAAGCCAGACCAGTCTCTAACCTACCACCTGCCACTTTAAAGGTCTATTACGGTCCCAAAACAGCCATGTGAAGTAGCTACCGCATCATCCACTTGACAAAGGAGAAAACGGAAGCTCAGAGTAGTTAAATGACTTAGCCAGGAACACACAGCACTTAAGGAGCAAAGACAAGGGTCAAGCCCAGTTCAGCTGGACGACCAGCCTTCCTCACTTGGAACCTGACATACACTTGGTGGGTGCTCATTTAGTCTTGGTTCTTGTCTCCCATGTTTACTCCCACTGGGTCCTGCCAGGAGTATGGCAGCCGACAGAAGGGGAGACAGCCAAGACTCAGGCCTAAAACTGTCCTTGTGTTTGGGGTTGGGAGGGGGATGTGCACTAGCCAGTCTTTGTACTTGGTGCTGCAGACAGCCTCACGCCTAGCTGGGTTTCTCCAGAAACACAGACCCTTTGTCAGGGCACCCTGGTCCAAGCACAAGTGAAACTCACCCTAAAGAAATGACTGAGGGATATCAGGCCCCACGGCTTCAGTGAGCAGGAACGGTGTTTTGTTATGTTTTGTTTGAGACAGTCTCGCTCAGTCACCCAAGCAGGAGTACAGTGGCACCATCTCCGCTCACTACAACCTCCATGTCTCAGGCTCAAGCAATTCTCCTGCCTCAGCTTCCCGAGTAGCTGGGATTACTGGGATTATGGACGTGGGCCACATCTAGTGCCTTTTTTTTTTTTTTTTTTTTTTTTAATATATTTTTAGTGGAGACAGGGTCTTGCCGTGTTGGCCAGGCTGGTCTTAAACTTCTGGCCTCAAGTGATCTGCCCACCTCGACCTCCCAAAGTGCTGGGATTACAGGTGTGAGCCACCATGCACAGCTGGAAAGGGTCTTTTAATAAATGTACGCATTCAAAATCCAATTCAGCCAGGCTCTGACAACCTCTCCTCCCATCCCACCCCAAGCCTGGAAACCCTTTCTTACATATTAACATGTAGCCTTTAAGCTGGGAGACTAAAGAAGAGGCAGCCTTCTTATCTCAGGTTGGAGATTTAGAGCGGCCTTCCTGGTAGAACTGTAACAAGATCCCTTCATGGGAAGAACTAATCACTGTGAAAGCTTTTGACAGTAGAGGGGATGTGAAGAGCAGAGAGACAGCTCCAACCAGCCAGCCTCTTTTTCCACAGTGTCCCACACAAGGGAACATCTTAACCTGCTGGATCCTGTGGCGCTCAGCCTGACCTTAGCTGCAAAGCAAGGGGCTACAGGCGAGGAAGGGCAAAGGATGGCCAGATCCATCTCACAGATAAGGTCCATCAAGTCTCAGAGGGGCAACATATGAGATGGCACTCCTAAAAGAAATGCCTAGGGCCAGGCACGGTGGCTCATGCCTGTAATCCCAGCACTTTGGGAGGCCAAGCTGGGCAGATCATCTCAGGTCAGGAGTTCGAGACCAGCCTGGTCAAGATGGAGAAACCCCATCTCTACTAAAAACACAAAAAAATTAGTCAGGCGTGGTGGTGTGTGCCTGTAGTCCCAGCTACTCTAGAGGCTGAAGCAGGAGAATCACTTAGACCCAGTAGACAAAAGTTGCAGTGAGCCAAGATTGCACCACTGTACTCTAGCCTGGGTGACAGCAAGACTCTGTCTCACAAAAGAAAAAAGAAATGCCCAGGCCAGGCGCGGTGGCTCACACCTGTAATCCCAGTACTTTGGGAGGCCAAGGTGGGCGGATCATGAGCTCAGGAGATTGAGACCATCCTGGCTAACATGATGAAACCCCATCTCTACTAAAAATACAAAAAATTAGCCGGGCGTGATGGCAGGCGCCTGTAGTCCCAGCTACTCGGGAGGCTGAGGCAGGAGAATGGCGTGAACCTGGAAGGCGGAGCTTGCAGTGAGCAGAGATCGTGCCACTGCACTCCAGCCTGAGTGACAGAGCAAGACTCCGTCTCAAAAATAATAATAATAATAATAAATAAATAGAAATGCCCAGATACCCCATAAGCCACCAGGGCTATAGACATCTTGCAGATGAGTAGGGTCCTCTTGCAATTGTAATAACCAGCTTGGCTGGACTGAAAGGTGATCTTGGAGTGTGCTGGGACTGATGGTTAAATAGGAGTTTTGGGAATTGGTTATTGAACTGTTGGTACCCTGAAGTCAGTCATGGTGAGGGTATTACAGCATGGAAATCAGCACACAGAGTTGTTTGTTTTGGGTTTGTCTCCCCAGACAACTAGTTTACCAACATACTACTACATGAGAAGGTAAAAGTACTTCAGACTGAAGCCAGAAGACTTGGGTTCATATCCTGGTTCTTCCACAGTAAGCCTGTGACCTTGGCAAGATATTTAACCCTGTGGGCCTCAGTTTCTTTATTTGTAAACGGGCTGATACTAGTGACTGTGTCAAAGGGCATGTGAGGACTAAATAGGATGTGCGACATGGTTAGCTTGGGCCTCGCTGGCACTGAATCCATGTTAGCTATCACTGCAATTAAAGTAATAATCATCTATTCATCAATTTCCTTCTCACAGACATTTCTTTTTACTGCCCAGAATGTAGGCAAATTTTCTCTTTGGAATCCCACTTCCCTGCCTATATGATATTAAGACAGAACAAGAGAACCTAAAAAAATGTGAACATTAGAGCCCAAAAGTCCCAGAATGAGGTCCCAGCATCTCTGTCACTTACTAGTGGCAGAATCTTGAGCAAGTCACATGAGTCCTCTGAACCATCTACCTGTTAAGGCTGCCAGAAGGATTCAATGAGATAGAGGTTTGTAAAGCACACAGCACCATTGCCCAGAGCAGGTGCTTGCTAAGTGGCATCACATATGATGATACTGACATGAGGAATCATTTTCATGGCCCCCCTGCTACCAGATTATGAGTTCTGCAAAGGCAAGCTCTGTGCCTAACACATAGTAAGTGCTCAATAAATTCTCATTGAGGGAAATCAGTACCCCAGAATTAACAGCTGTCCTGCCCACCTCCACTCTCCAAAGAGGCCATCAGCTTCATCTAAGCAGTTGTGCTGCTGTGGGATGGGTTTTGCCTTTAAAAGGAGCCAGAAGAATTGGCATCCATCTAGGCAGTGCCTTTAGAAGCCTATGACATCACAAGACAGAAGTCACCTAAGTCTACTCAGGCAGCCATTAACAAAGTACCATACACCAAGTGGCTTAAACTACAGACATTTATTTTCTCACAGTTCTGGAGGCTGGAAGTCCAAGATCAAGGTGTCTGCAGGGTCAGTCTCTGGTGAGGGCTCTCTTCCTGGCTTGCAGACAGCCGTCTTCTTGTGGCCTATTTTCAGTGCATATGCAGAGAGAGATCTCTTCCTGTTCTTAAAATCCCCTACTCTCATGAGTTCATCTAACCCTAATCACCTCCCAAAAGCTCCATCTCTAAAGCCAGCCACATTAAGGGTAAGGTCCAACATACTCAACCTATGAACTAGGGGTGGGCACAATTCAGTCTATGGTGCCAACTTTCTAACCAGTAACTCTTATAAGTAGGCAGTACATTGGGACCAGCTGTTCTGGTTTCTAGTTATAATCTCCAGTCCCCAAAAAGCTACACACTATCTCACCTCCATGCATTTGCCCAAGCCCTTCCTTCCTTCTTTTCTCTTGTGAAAACTTCTCTTCCCTTCCCCACGTATGGGAGTCCTGCTCACCCTTCAAGACTCAACTCAGGTATCTCCACCCCAGGGAAGTCTCCCTTAAAGAAGAAGGAGCTTCCCTTCTGGTTAGGGACATGCTGACTGCGTGCATGGCTACATCCTCTGCTCCAGGTTAAGACACAGGCTCCAGCTGCATATGCCTCAGTCCAAATCCACTCTGGGTAACTCTGAACAAATCATATGTCCTCACAGAGCCTTGATTTCTTGAAAGACTTCCCAGAGCTATTGCAGGCATTAAACAACAGCAAACAAAAGGATGTAAAGCCCAGTGCCTGGCTTCAGCAAGCCCTTGACAAACAGTAGCTGGTATTTTTACTAAGGATAAGGCCCATTTTCTCCACCTCCACCCCACCACACACACACACAGAACATTTAAAAGAGACCTTTGAGTTCAGCATATACTTATTGGTGAATGGCTGGTGACAGAAGACAGCAGAGGGTGAATCACCAGGGGTGACCTGTCAGTAGGTGTGACAGTTCTCAAAGACACCTATGGAGCACCTACCACATGCAAGAAAAGCACACCAGGGGATGAGGGTGATGAAGAGATGAGCCAGGGTGTTTGAGACGTGAGGGAGACCAATTCATAATGGAAATGAGGTTCTGTCTGCTGCAGGAAACAAAAAACAATCTCTCAACCACCAAATTACAAACATTCCCTGAGTATCAGCTTCCTCATCTGTAAAAATGAGGATACAAACAGCTTCCATGGGATGGTTATGGGAAGGAGTGAGCATCAAATAAAATAATCCACATAAAGTGCTGGCACAGAGGAAGTTTTGAAGATGTTAACCTTTATCAGTATCATTATTACTTGTGGACATAAGCCCCAGAGGGTGGCCAGGTGAGGTGGTGCACACCTGTAATCTCAGCACTTTGGGAGGCCAAGGTTGGAGGATCACTTGAGGTCAGGAGTTCGAGACTAGCCTGGCCAACATGGTGAAACACCATCTCTACTAAAAATACAAAAATTAGCTGGGCATGGCAGCAGGCACCTGTAATCCCAGCTACTTGGGAGGCTGAAGCAGGAGAATCGCTTGAACCCGGGAGGTGGAGGTTGCAGTGAGCGGAGATCGTGCCACTGCATTCCATGCAGCCTGGGTGACAGAGCGAGACTCCATCTCAAAAGAAAAAAAAAAAGAAAAAGAAACCCTAGAGGGTAACATCACTAGGTACCTCCAGTTCCTTGGAGTTTTTACTCCAAGATCAATGAGAAGAACATTAGGAAATTCACCCTAAGCGTCTGACCTTCCTTCTGTCTTTAAATAGGGAAAGAGCAGGTTGGGAATGGTCATAATGGTTAGGAAGTGTTCAGCTGCAAACAGACACCTCACCATGAGTGCCTTCAGCCATGGGGTTGGATTTTCCTGAATAATAAGTCTGAAGTGGGCCATCCAAGGCTTTCTGCACCTCAAGAATGACAGAGCTCGGGACTGATGTTACTGCCATTCTGGTAGCTTCAACTCAGACTCAGCTCCAGCCACAACTGTCAGCCTCTTAAATGCAGTGGGGACAGGAGAGAAAGGACATTTCCCAGAATTTCCCAGAGCAGCTGACATTGACTCCCATTGGCCAGAACTGGGTCATATGGGTTCCCACAGCCAATGAATGGGTAAAAATTCTTTGCCAAGGCCAATGTCAAAAAGGGTGTTTCCGAGGTTTTCTTCCAGGATTTTTA
This sequence comes from Pongo pygmaeus, assembly GCF_028885625.2. NCBI lineage: Eukaryota > Metazoa > Chordata > Mammalia > Primates > Hominidae > Pongo > Pongo pygmaeus. The sequence goes on from NC_072383.2 coordinate 114,617,865, forward strand.
TGGTTTGAGGTCCTACATTTAAATATCTCATCCACCTTGCGTTGGTTTATATGGTGAAATGTAGAGGTCCAGTTTTGTTCTTCTGCACATGGCAGCCAGCAATCCCAGTGCCATTTGTTGAATAGAGACTCCTTTCTCCAACAATGGGATTTTACAAGCAAGCAGAGTGGGGTGGCCGGGGGTGCCCACAACAATCTTCTTCCGTGGAATGCACTTATGAGGAAGGGAGAATATCAAAGACACCGAGGATCCCCATCCTCAACTTCCCCAGGAGCTGAAGGTCATCGAGGCCTCCGGGGGTACCTAGCAGATGCCGACTGTGTGCCTAGCCTCATGCCTGACACAGAAACGTATAGGAGACATGGGCTGGTTCCTAAAACAATGGAGTCAGGTGATAGAAACAGGACACACACGTGCACACACACACACACAACTGTATAAAGAGTGGGATCCTCAGTCGCTGCAGTCTGGCCTGATATAATAGGTCCCAATGCCCTGGGCCTTGAAGAGTGGGACGGTAGGGGGAGGAAGAAGAGGCAAGGGCATTCCAGGCAAGGGGCCCACCTGAGCAAAGGCAGACAGGAGCGTGTGATCTCAACCAAGAGCCTCTTTCCATATTGAAAAAACTTCTGTTAAATGGCAAGGTCTACACTGAATGCCAAGTATGCAGAGAGAAGAATCCCAGTCCTTGTCCTCAATGAGCTCACGGTCTTTCAGGCATCCATTCACTTCTACCCCCTGGCCACCCCATGCAAAACAATCAATGAATATCATTTGCTGTAACCCAAGCACGGTGCTAAGCACTTCACAGACATAATCTCAGTTGATTAGCAAAATAAACCTACCAGTAGGAACCATTAAGACCCTCAGTTTACAGAGGAGGAAACAAATGGGCACAAAGAGGTTAAATATCTAGAGAGGCAGGAAGAGGGTAAGAGGGCATCAGTGGGGTACAAGTATACTGTGTTTCCTGTAAATGTATATAATTATGATTTGTCCATCAAAAATAATATTAATACAAAGCAAACAAAAATACTATGTGCCAATCTTAGTTCAGCCACAAACATTCTGTGTGAACCCGGGCAAGTCCTCTCCCCACCCTGGGCCTCAGCTTACCCACCTGTAAAAGGGATGCATAGTCTCGGAGCTGCAAGGCTCTGAGGTGTGAGGGTCTCCAGATGCTGCCGTGCATTAGAAATACCTGGGGACCTGCTAAAAGTCTTGATGTCCTGGCCCAATCACAGGCCAATTAAATCAGAATGTCGATGGGTGGAAGCCAAGCACAGCTTTGCTTTGTTTTGTTTGAGACAATGTCTCACTCTGTGGCCCGGGCTGGAGTGCAGCAGCGTGATCACGGTTCACTGCAGCCTCGACCTCCTGGATTCAAGTGATCCTCCTACCTCAGAGTAGCTGGGACTAGAGGTGCTGCCACCACGCCCAGCCATTTTTTTTTAATGGTCTCCAGGTGATTCCAAAAGTGAAACAAAGTTTGGGAACCACTGGTCTGAGGATTCCAACTTCCTGGCCTCTTGTGATACCACGGGGATAGCTTGAGACAGGATGAGGGTATTGAGCCAAAAAATAAATTAAATTAAATATCCAGAATAGGCAAATCCATGGAGACAGGAAGCAGATGAGCAGTTGCCAGGGACTGGGAGGACAGGAGAATGGGGTACAGGGTTTCCTTTTGGGGGAAATGAAAATGTTGGGAAACTGGATAGTGGTGATGGTTGCACAACGCTGAATGTGCTGAACTGTGTGCTTTAAGAAGGTGAAAATGGGGCCAGGCACGGTGGCTCACACCTGTAATCCCAGCACTTTGGGAGGCCGAGGCAGGCGGATCACTTGAGGTCAGGAGTTCGAGACCAACCTGGCCAACATGGCAAAACCTCATCTCTACCAAAAAATACAAAAATTAGCCAGGCATGGTAGTGGGCACCTGTAGTCTCAGCTACTCTGGAAGCTGAGGCAGGAGAATCGGTTGAACCCGGGAGGCAGAGGCTGCAGTGAGCTGAGATCCACCACTGCTGTCCAGCCTGGGCAACAGAGCAAGACCCTGCCTCAAACAAACGAGATGGTGAAAATCGGAATCTCTATGCTATGTGTCTTTTACCACAACATTTTAAAAAACAAAGCAAGCAGGGAGGGAGGGAGGGATGGAAAAGAAAAATAGAAATTACAGTAAAAATAGGGCATGACTTACAGGAGGACAGAACTTTAAGGTCAAACAGGGTGACACCCAGGATAAGAGCTAAGCCTCTGGAGGCCGACCCGGGTTCAAATCCCCACTCTACAACTTGCTAACTGGGTGCTGTGTGATCCTGAGCAAGTGACCTCCCCTCTCTGATCCTCTATTGGTGCGTCTGTAAAACGGAGGTAAGCAAAGCACCGACTTCGGCAAGTGGCCGCGAGGCTGGAATAGCAAACGCCGGGCATACACGGCTTGATGAGTGAAGGCCGCTGTGACTCTGGGCCCGCGGGAAATCATCTCGGGAGTTTTGTGGGGACCAAGCGCAAGGGAGGAGAGGCGCCCCAGCGCGAGGCCGTCCCCACCCCAACCCCGCGGCCCTGGGGCCCTGACTCAGTGCGGTCCTGGCCTCACCTGGTGCTGCTGACCGTCCACGCCCGCTGCCCGCCTTTCATCTCCCCTGCCCGTGGCTCCGGGCACTTTCCCAATTGCCCGGACCACGCCAGCGCCGGGGCTCTCGGCTTCGCGCGGGGCTGGGCGGGCGGAGCGCGGCAGCCTCCAGGTAGGGCCGCCGCCAGGTAAAGCCGCGCCGCCGCCAGGTGAAGCCGCGCCGCGTCGCGTCGCCTCTTCCCGGTCTGTGGCGACACCTGCTGGCCGTCCTTGGAAGGACACACCCTCCGCTCCCACCACCTGCTTCCATTCAGCCCATTCATTACTCAGCCCCTCACTATGCGCCCTGCAGGTATAGCGCCAGGTGTCCGGGACTTTCAGGCAGAGAAATTAAGCAAAGAAAAAAAATGCAAGTTGCATCATTTCTTTTTCAGACACAGAATAATTTCAGTTGGGGAGATCCCAGCCAACTTAAGAGAAGCTAAGAAACTTTCCATGGCAACAGAATAATTTCAGTTGGGGAGATCCCAGCCAACTTAAGAGAAGCTAAGAAACTTTCCATGGGATGGGAGTGGAACTAATCCAAGCATCAGAAACAGCTTGTGCAAAGGCCTGGAGATAGGAAGGATCCCCGCTATTTGGAGGAAGTGAAATTGACCAGGAAACTTGAGCAGAGTGGGATATGGTATGAAGTTTGCGGAGACTAGGTGAGACCTTCCTTCCTTGCTGTCACCGTTACGTTGGAACAGGCCTGGAAGGAAAGGGATCTGCCCTGTTTTATAGACTGTGGTGGTGATCTAGAGGGATTCTCTCCAGACACATCTGCTGTGGGTTTCTGAGAATCATTTATTCATTCAACAAACTTTTCTTGAGCAGCTTTTATGTGCCAAGGGCTGTGCTAAGTATAAAATGCACAATGGCAATGAGACATATTCCTTGAGGTGCTCCTAATCTTGTGAGAATATCTAACCAGACCAGGAAGACTGGAGAGGTCTTCCTTTCTCGGGAGCTCTTACAATCCTCCACATCCCAGCGCCCCAAGACAAACACAAAGAAATGAATCCATAATGGTGGAAATTTTAGATAAGTGGAGGGCAGTAGACGAGATATTTGAGCTTTTGAAAGCATGCTAGAGGAATGAATCCCTATCCGCACTGAGCTCCAGTTTTGTACAGGGAAAAAATTAAGTCACAGAGGGATTGAGTCAGGAAACCAAGCTAGACTGCTACAGAGATGTCAAGATCTTCATGGCAAGTTAAGCTCAGAGGACTTGTCTTGGTAATAGGGGTTCACCCCAGTTCTAGGACAGAACTTTTGCAAGAGGATTCTCAAAACACACCCACCCAAGGCAGGCTGATGGAGCTCACATGACCCACCACCATCCTCTACGTCATCTTCGTCAGCTGGAACTTGCCCGGAACCAGCTCCCAAGTCACTGACTGATGAAACCAAAGAAGCTTTACTAAGCACAGACCCTGTTCCAGTATTGCAGTCTGAGGCTGGAATACGCTTACAAAGATAAAGGCCACCCATGAACAGCAAGGGGCAGGTTGATGTTTAAACACATTATTTCAACCTGCTGTGATAAAATGAGGAAATGGAGGTGATTTGCAATTTTTAGGAGGCACAGTAAGCTGTAGGATTCATCCTGAGCAGCCTTATGTATTAATCTGTTTTCGCACTGCTATAAAGAAATACCCAAGACTGGGTAATTTATAAAGGAAAGAGGTTTAATAGACTCACAGTTCCACCTGGCTGGGGAGGCCTCAGGAAACTTACAATCATGGTGGAAGGCGAAGGGGAAGCAGGCACCTTCTTCACAGTGCAGCAGGTGAAAGTGAGTGCGAGAAGGAGGAAGTGCCAGACTTTAAAACCATCAGCTCTGGTGAGAACTCACTCACTATCACGAGAACACCATGGGGGAACCACCCCCATGATCCAATCACTTCCCTCCCTCAACACGTGGGAATTACAGGTCCCTTCCTGCGTTTTAACTTCCCTCCAGGTGATTCTGATGCCCTCTGAAGATTGAGAACCTCTGATCAAGGAGGAAAAGTCCAGAGGAGCCTATAAATGTGTTTTTAACAAGCTACCCAGGCGATTTTGTGTGACCCATGTGTCTGGAAACAGTACTTTAGTTGAAGCCACCGATTTTTCTTTTCACCTTTTACATTGCCTATTTCTTCTTTATCTCAGAATGAATGTCTCATCTTCATTCTATAAGAATGTGTTTCTTCTCATGAACAGTCATGTTCCACACCAAAAAGCCAAGAGAACAGATGGTATCAACTAGAGAAATAGCAACCTGGGGCTCTCCTGATTTTAGCACTGAACGTCCCATGTCCCAGGAGATCCTTAAGTTCTGAGCAAACTGGGACAGCTGGTCACCCTACATAGATATTTATACATGGGCATTTACTATGACCCAAAGAACAATCAACATAAAATGCTGAGAGTCTTGGATTATACATTCCACAACATTTTCATGCCAGTCGTAATCCTAATCCACATCTTGAAATCTTCATCATCATTATCTTTATGACTTACTATTTCTGATCCACTTTAATTAACAAAGCTTATAGACGAAATGCTACACATTTCATTCTTCTGGCCATTTGACTTATGAATATCATTAAAACTTGACTGTGTAAATTGAAAATGAGCATTCTGTGATTTAGCAATTCCACTCTTAAGTTTCCAGGAGAAACTTGTAGAGAAGTTAGGTAGAAGAGACTTCTACCTTGCTACATTGATTGCAGTCCTCTTGGAATATAGAAGCAACATAAATGATCAACAGGAGAATGGATGACTATATTGTGTTGTTTTGAAACAGGAGAATGCTACATGGAACTGTAAAGTAAATGAACCGAAGCCACACATATCCACATGGATACCTCAGAAACATAGTCTTGTGTGCAGAAATCAAGTTGCAGGAAGCTATATCTACCTTATTCACATGAAGTATAAATGACTGCAACTGGTGTATAAATCTTACAGATGCAGAATATGTAATGAAAATACAAAAATAGGGCCAGGCGCGGTGGCTAATGCCTGTAATACCAGCACTTTGGGAGGCCGAGGCGGGCGGATCACGAGGTCAGGAGATTGAGACCATCCTGGCTAACACGGTGAAACCCAATCTCTACTAAAAATACAAAAAATTAGCTGGGCGTGGTGGCGGGCACCTGTAGTCCCAGCTACTCAGAAGGCTGAGGCAGGAGAACGGCGTGAACCCGGGAGGCGGGGCTTGCAGTGAGCCGAGATTGCACCACTGCACTCCAGCCTGGGCGATAGAGCGAGACCCCATCTCAAAAAATATATGTATAAAAATAGATATGAAAATGATACACACAGTACAATGGCTACCTCCAGAGACAGGGAGGAATGGATGAAGAGAATAAGACCAGAAAGTGAATTTTAAGTGGATCTTTTTAACTTATCTCTTAAGCTGAGACACATGAATAATCATTGTGTTATTCTCCGAACTTTTGGTATGTCTCAACTATTTCTTCGTAAGTATTTTGCATATTTGTTCTTTGTGCAGGGATCCATGCTGTTTTTAACATACAAAGGCCCCAAGACTTGCTAATATTTTAAAACTCCTAGTCTATCTAAGCTAAAATTGAGTTTCTTCTGCTACACTAAGTTTGTATGTTAAGGAAACAGTCTGTATGTTTCTTGTTCATCACTGAATTCCCCATGCCTAGCAAAGACGTATTTGCAAATGAATAAAATATTGACTAAAACATCTTCATTTTATAGATGAAGAAACTGAGACTCAGAAGTGATATGGTTTGCCCCAAAGCAGATACTGACATAGAGGGAGAGGCAGGGACTAGAACCCAAATATCCTGAATCTTCCAGGCCACTGCTTATTCCAATGTACCAGTGGTTCTTGAAGGTTCGTCCCCCAATCTGCTTGTTTCTGGCAAGCCCAACAGTATACCTTCACAGTTTTGCCTCAGGGCAATGCCAGTTCTCCGATTTTCTGCCAGAATATAGTTTACAGAGGTATTGAACTCTTGGCTCGCTGCACTGAAAATATTACACTGATTGGCTCTGCTGAGCACCAGCAGAGTAGCCAGGTACTTAGATGCCCTGGTAATATATGCAGATGAGAGGGTGGAAAATAAATCCTACAGAAATTCAGGAGCACACCTCCTCAGTGAAGTGCTGAGGGCTCAATGCTACGAAGAATGTCAAAATTTCTCCTCCAAGGTGAAAGACAAGTTGCTGCATTTCACACCACCAAAAACCAAAAAAGAGACATGATGATTGGTAAGCCTTTCTAGATCCTAGAGGCAACATGTAATGCATCTGAGTGTGCAGTTTTGACCTATTGAGAGAGTTACCCATAAGGCTGCTGGTTTTGAATAGAGACAGAAAAGGCTCTGCAGTAAGTTCAGGCTGCAGTACAAGCTGCCCTATAACTTGGGCCTATAATCCAGCCAACACAGTGACACAGTAGTGGTTCTAGTGGATTGAAATGAGCCTATAACCTGGACATTTCAGACTCCTTATGCCACTGAACCAACATGAAAAAAGTGGGAGGAGTTAATTTATTGGCTGGAGTGATTCATGCTGATTACCAAGGGGAAATTGCATTGTGATATGGCTTGGCTCTGTGTCCCCACCCAAATCTCATGTTGAATTGTAATCCTCAGTGTTGGAGGTGGGGCCTGGCGGGAGGTGATTGGATCATGGGGGTGGTTTCTAATAGTTTAGCACCATCATCTCCCTAGCACTTGTTGTTTAAAAATGTGTAGCACCGGACGGGTGCAGTGGCTCATGCCTGTACTCCCAGCACTTTGGGAGGCCAAGGCGGACAGATCACGAGGTCAGGAGATCAAGACCATCTTGGCCAACATGGTGAAACCCAGTCTCTACTAAAAATACAAAAAAAAAAAAAAATAGCCGGATGTGGTGACACGCACCTGTAGTCCCAGCTACTCAGGAGGCTGAGGCAGGAGAATCACTTGAACATGGGAGGCGGAGGTTGCAGTAAGGCAAGATCGCCCCACTGCACTCCAGCCTGGGCAACAGAGCAAGACTCCGTCTCAAAAAAACAAAAAAATGTGTATCACCTCCCCCTTCATTCTTTCTCCTTCTCTGGCCATGTAATGTGTGCCTCCTTCCTCTTCACCTTCCGCCATGATTGTAGGTTTCCTGAGGCCTCCCCAGCCATGCTTCCTGTACAGCCTGCAGAACTGTGAGTCAATTAAACCTCTTCTCATTATAAATTACCCAGTCTCAGATAGTTCTTTCTAGCTATGTGAGAACAAACTAATACAAGTTGCTTCAACACAGCAGAAGCAAGGAGGACTACGTCTAGAACTGGGGAATTCTCTGGAAGACTCTTAGTACTTCCATGCCCAATAGTAAAGGTTTAGGGGAAACTGCAGCAAGCAAAACATGTCAGGATGGTTAAGAACTCAGATCCTTCAGAAACAAAGGTTTTGGTCACTCCACCAAGTAAAGAACCCCAACCAGTTGACATTCTGACTGAGAGTGGAGTGAATACAGAGGAGTAGCAGGAGAAAGATGCCGTAGATACCAATTACGACCTCATGACCATGATTACAGGAATGAAAACGTAATGTTGCATATTTTCTACCTGCTTTTGGTATGCATGTGTTTGTCTGTATACATCAACCATTTCCTTCTTTTTCTTTCTTCTCATTTTTATTTTACAGATAAGTGTTTAGAAGTTAACTTTACAATTTAGCCTTTAGGCTAAACAGGATATCAGTGGGATTGGGACTAAATTTCAGGAATGGTTTATATATTCAATGACAGCTACAATGACTCCTAGGGCTGTGTATCTCCTCATTTTGGAGAAAAAGATGAGAACTTAACTTGCAGGAAGCATAGCTCTATCCTGTTATACAGAAACATAAAGTTGTTTTATTGTTGTCTATAAAATAAAAATGTGTGCAGTGGAGTGCATATGAAAGCTGAGTAGTCAAAGGAAGGAACATTATCAACGTATTGCCTCTTGATTCCAAATTCATCCTTTTTGCCCTCTCTGTAAAAAGGAATCTGGGCCCTTTAAGTATTTTTCCCTTTACCAGATGGTACAATATTAAGTTTGCCAATAGATGGCGCTGGAGAGACATTGCGGGATGAAAGGGTTTTGTTTTCTGCAGCTGATGCGCAGCTCACTAGGTTTCTTTAGGGCTCCCGTAATGCCCCATTCCTGTAGCTCGGGAGGCTTCCCCAGCCCTGGCTCCTGCAGTGCATGGCAGCACGTTGCATCCAGCAGCCTCCCCCAGCAATCCCCTTCACCCACCCACCTTCCAGCAGTTTTGTAGCAGAGTGCCTCCAGTAAGACACCTCCCAATAACAGCTTTCCCCAGCACCCTGGGGGGTGGATTTCCAGCAAGTTCCACCAGCACAGCATCACAGCACCTCTCTGGCATCTGCTGAACCATGGCCATGCCTGTCCAATAAGGTCTGGATGTCAGCCCTGTTGGTGGAGGCTCTATCACAGCCCTACGGGTAGTAGTTTCCCCTTATATTTGCTATTGCCATAGTCTTTAAATTCTTCTTTACTTATTACATCCTCACTAATATAATATAAGGCAATTAGGAATGGTCCTTGGGGAGGGGGCTTCTCAAAAGAACATCTCGGCCTCTCCTGCCCTCTCCTAACCCCTACCCTGCCATCTTCCTTCCCTCCTTCTCTACTCCTCCTTCTCAGAGCCCCCTCATCCTCTTCTTCTCCCCTCATTCTCCTTCTTGTTTCCTCTCTTTCTTCTCCTCTCCTCTGTCTCCTTTCTCCCCACTCCCTCCTCCTTCTCCTCTTCTGTCCCTCTCTTCCCCTCCTCCTCACCTTCTCACCTCATTCCTACCCCTTTTGAAAAATAAACAGCACCACCTGCCCTGCACTTGACATGACGCAAACAACAGATGCGCTAGTGATTGGCAGAGGGCTTCCTTCCTTCGCTTTGATGTCATGCAGGGAAAAGGCAGACAGAGACACCAGGCAGACACAGCAGGCCGCTGGTGGTCACCTCCCCAGCCCGGCCATCTGCACAGCGCTGGCCCCCCTTCAAACACCTCCCGACAATTCCATCTCCAAGACATGCTCCTGCACTCTGGCCCCAATCACTGCCTCTGAGTGTCCTCCACTGGCCCCGATCACTAGTTCTGAGAGTCCTCCACTGGGTAGCCAGGGATCCACGGGAGGCCACAAGGAGGAGGCAGGGACTCACGGCTTCTCCAGGCAGGGCTGCTCATGGAGGTTGTTCCCCAAGCTGAGGTGGCAACTCAGGGTTGATTTTGGAAGAGAAGGATTGTGTGTGTGTGTGTGTATGTGTGTAAGAGAGAGAAGAGGAAGAAGGCGAAGAAGGAGGAGGAGGAGGAAGAGGAAGAGGAGGAGGCAAGAGAGAGACAGAGGAGAAGAGAAAGAAGAGGAGGAGAAAAAAAAAAGAGAAGACAGCAAGACAGAGAAGAAGGAAGAAGAGGAGAGGGAGAAAAAGAGAGACTGAGAGAAAAGGAGACAGAGAGGGTGAGGAGACAGAGAGATCAGACAATGTGGATTGAAAAATCTACCTGGAAAGATCTAAAGAAAAGTCGAGGCATGCAGACGACTTGCCACAAGGCGTGAAGGGGCTGAAAATTTCGTCCTGGAACCAGGATCACTCCCCAGAAGAGTGAGGAAGCCAGCGCCCCCTGGGATGTTCAGTGTACCCCACAGCCCCCCGCCCCACCACAGCCAGGTGCAGCGTCAGGAGATGAGGAGCTGAGCAGAGTTGCTACATGCGAGGTCGCAGCTGGTTTTTGATAACTGACTGTGGGGTATGCTGTGCCCGCCCAGTGGGAGGGCTGCTGGGTGGATTACAATGGAGTCTCGCACACTGGAACGCAAGGTGTCCACCTGGAGAAGGAAAGGGATGGATGTGTATGAGAATGGAAAATTGCCTGTGATGTGCTGATCAAGAAAGAAAAGCAGTTTGCAAATGTATATGTGAACATGGACATTTTTCATTTTTTGAGACAGGGTCTAGCTCTGTCGCCCAGGCTGGAGTGCAGTGGTGCGATCTCAGCTCACTGCAGCCTCAAACTCCCAGGGTCAAGCGATCTCCCACCTCAGCCTCCCAAGTAGCTGGGACTACAGGCACGGGCCACCACACCTGCTAATTGTTTTTGATTTTTAGTAGAGACGAGTCCTCACTATATTGCCCAGGCTGGTTGCAAACTCGTAGGCTCAAGCGATCCTCCCACCTCGGCCTCCCAAAGTGCTGGGATTACAGGCGTGAGCTACTGTGCCCAGCCAAACATGGACACTTTTAATTAAAGCTGGAGGGATGAAGCATCACCTTGTGAACAACCATAATCTCAAGAGAAAAGGAGATGAGGAATGCAGAGATCAACACTTTCAGTTTCATAGGCTTCCGTAGCATTTGACTGTTTTACAATGTGCATATGTCATTTTGTGATAAAATTAAAATATTTCTCATTTGAAAAATGAATATATAAAATGCAAAAACTGATGCAAGTCAAATTCCCTCTCCAGGCCTCAGTTTCCTCATCTCTAAAGCAGGGGTGACCTTCACTCCGTTCCATGGTTTGAGCTGTTTAACAAAGTCCTTATGTAACACTTTTTCTGTGTTGGGTACCATTCCACGCACTTGACAAACATTCATTCATTCAATCTTTATGCCAAGTCTACAAGGGCGGGACTGTTAGTATGCCCATTTTACAGATGAGGAAAACTGAGGCGCATAGAGGTTGAGTAAACTTGCTCAAGCACACTCAGCCAAGAAGTGGCAGAACCAAGATTCAAACTCAAGCAGTCGGGCTCTGGAATCTGACTTTTTAGCTACTAGGCAACTTTGTAAAGTGTTAGTGAGAAAATGTATATAAGGTAGTTACCATATAAAATGTATCAGTAATTTTTGGTGGAAGGCGAGATGTTTCTCAGACTCTGCCTAAAAGCGTGTGCTCCCACAAACCCCTGGCATGGCCTCTGGCACACCGAAGCACCTGGGACCTGAATTAATGAATGCATGAATGAATGAAACCACAGCTATTTGAATACCAGCCGTAAGTTTCTTAGCTTTTATGTATCTCCATCATCTATCCCAGGACATAGCACATAGTAGGGCTAAGGGATGGAGACAGGGAGAGAGTTGAATGCCCATGTGGCACACAGTAGGCCCTCAGGAAATGACTGACTCTTACAGCAGGATGGTTTTTTCTTCCTCGTTAAGCCCCATCCTGACTCTCCCACTAGACTGTGAGCACCAAGCGGACAAGGACCCCAGCACCCAGGCCAGGGCCTGGCACACAGTAGGGGCTCAATGAAGGCTGAAGAGTACATGGCTGAGCACGTGAGTGAGTGGGGCCTGAAGGAGAGGGCAGGCCAGGGCTGGGTGGGCTTCTGTCCTGGGAACTCAGGTTGGATGACCCCAAAGGGCCAGCACCCTTGCCTCTCTGAATTCTTGAGGTGGCACCAGGCTGTGCCCTGGGCTGGGGGTGATGGGTAGGGGGGCAGCTGCATCTTCTTCTCTTAGGGGAGGTGAGTGGAGAGGCCATGGCAGGGAAGGAAGCCTGCAGGCTGTTGATGGGGGCCTGTGGCTAAGAAGAACCCACTCCTCCCTGTCTTTTTTGGAGAACTCCTCCCTGTTCCCTCCAGGAAAAAGCATCCTAACCCTGAGGAAAAGGCTCTTTAAGGAAAGTGTGTGCAGGCTTCTCCCAAAAGGCCTCCTCCTCTCTCCATTGCCCAGAGAAGCACCAGTGTCCACCCTATGAGAAGTCCCACCCAGGCAGCTGGGTGCAGTGGCTCACACCTGTAATCCCAGCACTTTTGGAGGCCGAGGCGGGCAGATCACGAGGTCAGGAGTTCAAGACCAGCCTGGCCAACATGGTGAAACCTCGTCTCTACTAAAAATACAAAAATTAGCTGGGGGTGGTGGCGCGTGCCTGTAATCCCAGCTACTCGGGAGGCCCGGGGCAGGAGAATTGTTTGAACCCGGTAGGCGGAGGTTGCAGTGAGCTGAGATCATGCCACAGCACTCCAGCCTGGACAACAGAGCAAGACACCCTCTCAAAAAAAAAACAAAAAACAAGAACAAGAAGTCCCACCCAGGAAGGCTCCCCTGCCTGAGTAAAGCCCCATGGGTAATATTAAAAATCCCTGCTATTTTCCAGGACCCCTCCACCCCCTCCTCCGAAACGTGATCTGTTTCAGCCCCTTTCACCTGCTTCCCTATTGCAGAAGAGACTCCCATTGGCCCTGGCCCAGGAAAAGGGCCCAATCAACACCTATGCTAGCCTCATTCAGGGAACATTTCCTGAGCACCTTCTCCAGGCAAGAGCCACACTAAGTGCTGAGCAGGCAGTGGGGAGCCTGGGAGTGATGGCTTAGGAGCTTCCAGTCAGGTGGACTGTGGAGCTTCCAGTGGGGTGGATCTATAATCAGATCAAGGCCATCCATGGTACTGTGGACTCTGTCTGGAGCCCAGAGGAGACCCAGAGCCAGCATGGAAGACTTCCTGGAGGAGGTGATGTCTGAGCAGAGACTGGGAGGAAAAGCTTGAGTTGAAAGAGTGGGATTAGAGATGGAGAAAGTGGCCTGAGTTAAGAGAAGGCCTGGTTTAGTGGAGGAGTTGAGAGTCACAGCATACAGCAGGTCAAGGAGTGGGTGTGTGCAGCCAGGATGGGGAGGGGAACCCGGCCAGGTTCATTCTGCCATCCGAGGGGGCAGAGAATGGGACACTTGTTCCAACCCCTCTGGTCCTGGTGCCTGCCTTTCCTGCAGGACTGGCCAATGCCCTGAGGTTTGAATTTCTAAGATGCTCCTTTCCCTTTTGTCCTCATGCCTGATATGGGTTGAATTATGTCCCCTGAAAAAGAGATGTTGAAGTCCTAACTCCCAGTACCTTTGAATGTGACTTTATTTGGAAATAGGGTCTTTGCAGATGGAATCAAGTTAAGATGAGGTTGCACTGGATTAGAGTGGGCCCTAAATTCAATGACCAGTGTCCTTACAGGGAGAAGGAGGCTTAGAGACACAGATGCGCACAGAAGGAAGGCGGCCACGTGATGATGGGGGCAGAGACTGGAGTGATGCAGCTACAGGTAAGGAGCGCCAAAGTGCAGCAGCCACCGGGCTCTGGAAGAGTCACGAAGGATGCTCCTCTAGAGCCTTCGGAGGGAACACGGCCTAGCCAATGCCTCGGTTTCAAATTTCTAGGCTGCAGAAAAAATTTCTGTTGCTTTCAGCCACCTGGTTTGTGGCGATTTGTTACACAGCCCTACGAGACTAACGCACACCCCGAGAACTACATGGGTAATTCCAGCTCAGACTGGCTGTGCTTTGGAAATCAGTACCTGGAGTTTGGCAGGACCAAAAAGGGTTAGGGACTGGCTGGGGATGATGGTTTCTCATGCCACAGTGTCAGTCACTTTTCTAGGGTTCTTGGCCCTCATAAAATAGCTAAGCTGGCTGGGGTGGCTCACGCCTGTAATCCCAGCACTTTGGGAGGCCGAGGCAGGCAGATCACCTGAGGTCAGGAGTTTGAGACCAGCCTGGCCAACATGGCAAAACCCCGTCTCTACTAAAAATACAAAAATTAGCTGAGCATAGTGGTGCACGCCTGTAATCCCAGCTACTCGGGAGGCTGAGGCAGGAGAATCGCTTGAACCCAGGAGGCAGAGGCTGCAGTGAGCTGAGATCACGACATTGCACTGCAGCCTGAGTGAAAGAGCGAGACTCCATCTCAAAAAAAAAAAAATCGCTAAGCTGAGTTAGCTGCTGAGCCTTCACTTTGCTGGGAACCTCATATCTGCCAAAGGGCCTGTCAAGTTGAGTTGAATGCAAAATACTTGAGCTCAACAGAAAGACACAGGGGTGGGGGCTCAACAGAAAGACACAGGGGTTGGGTGACCCCAAAATTTTTGTCTGCTTTCTTTTCTAAGCTTCTTTTGCAACCTATCAAGTCAAAATGCCCCTGTTTCAGCCCCTATCAAGTCAAAATCTCTTCCTGAATTCAGAGCTGCTGTGAATACTTTTTTCTAGAAAGGAAATATGTTTAAATGCCTTTGCTAAGTAAAAAGTAAAATATGTTTGTTTGTTTTAATCAGAAAATACAAAGAAGAGCCAGGTGTGGTGACTCACCCCTATAGTCTCAGCTACTGGGGAGACCGAGGCAGGAGGATAACATGAGCCCAGACCAGCTTGGACAACATAGCAAGACACCTGTCTCTAAAAAGGGGAAAAAGAAAATACAAAGAGGTAGTAAGGAAAATAATTCAGCTCTATTCCTACTCCACAGACAGAAAGAATAGGAATTTGCTGGTGTGTTTCCCTTTAGACTTTTTCTTTATAACATACAGACATATATTTTTTTCCTACTAAATATGCATAATCTATCATAGTGTGTGTGCATACATGCAACTCAAGAATATATTATTCTGGCTGGGCTTGATGGTTCACACCTGCAATTTGGGGAGGCCAAGGCAGAGGAATCACTTGAGCCCAGAAGTTCGAGACTGCAGTGAGCTATGATGGTACCACTGCACTCCAGTCTGGATGACAGAGTGAAACCCTGTCTCTAATACACACACATATATATAATATATACACATACACACACACACACACACACACATACATACATATATATATACACACACACATGCCCTAAGAGCTACATGGGTAATTATACACACATACATATATACACATATATGTATGTATATACACATATGTAATATGTACATATGCATAATGTTATATTTGTGCATGTATATACATATATGTACAGATACATATAATTGGAATTATATATGCAATTGCAACTGAGGCTGAACATTGCCAGATATTTTTCAAGCTCTAACTTGTCCTCTTTCCCAGAGACAACCACTCTCCTGACACTGGTGTCTATCATTCCCACGTAGGTTTTTATAGTTTTTGCCTCATATACAAGTATCCAGAAACTACATGTACCTTTGTTTTGTGTGTTCTGAAATTTTACCCAAAAACTTGCTATTGAAATGCACATTTTCTATTGCAATCTGTTCTCAGCACCATGCTTTTAAAAATGTTGACGTCCATAGATCTGGTCCATACTTCTTGCGATGGTGTCTCTCTGAAGAATCCTAATACACCATTCAATAGGGTTGTTTTTTCTGTTATAAATAATCCACAGTTTGTTTAACCACTCCCCTGCTGAAGGCAGTTGGGTTGTTCACTATGACTGACACATTGCAATAAGCATCCTTTTTACGCCTTTATAAAGGTTTCTTAGACAAGACCCCAAAAAGTGGAATTACCGCACATCTCCTACGTAGGACCCATCTTCAGTGCAATTGGATACTGCAAAGTTATCCTTCAAAGAGACTGAACCAATGTTACTCCCACTATTCTAAGAGATCCTGTTTGCCTACATTCTGGCCAACTCTTGAGGTTAATTAGATTTTTGGTTTAATTTTTGCCAATAGGGTGAGAGTGAAATGGTATCTCATTCTTTTTATATGACTTTCCTCAATGTGTGGCACGTCTTTTCATGTTGATTGGCAGATCAGACTTCTTCCCCTGAATTGGCTATTTATAGCTCTTGCCTATTTTTCTTCCGGGCTATTTTGTCTTTTTTCCTGCTGATTTTTAGATCTTTATATATTCCTGAGACTGATTTTTAGTCTTTTCTGTGTGTTGCAAATATTTTCTCTGTAGCTGATCTTTTCACATTGGATGGGAAGTTTTTCTCTCTGGAAGTTTTTAATTATGAGTTTGACTTCTTATATTCTTTTTTTAAAGAGTCTCATTCCAACATCATAAAAATATTCAGCCAGCTGTGGTAGCTCCTGCCTATAATCCCAGCACTTTGGGAGGCTGAGGCAGGAAGATTGCTTGAGACCGGGAGTTTGAGACCAGCCTAGTTAGCATAGTGAGACCCCCATCTCTACAAAAAATACAAAAATTAGCTAAGGTTGGTGGCACACACCTGTAGCCCCAGCTGCTTGGGAGGCTGAGGTGGGAGGCTCGCTTGAGCCTGGGAGGTTGAGGCTGCAGTGAGTAATCACACCACTGCACTCCGGTCAGGGTGACAGAAACCCTTTCTAAAAAAATAAAATCTGTTTTCTTCTAACAGTTTTAAGGTTATACTTTTCATATATAGCTCTTACTCCTCTCAAGCAGTGAGCTGTAATCACACCACTGCACTCCAGCCAGGGTGACAGAGACCCTTTCTAAAAAAATAAAATCTGTTTTCTTTTAACAGTTTTAAGGTTATGCTTTTCGTATATAGCTCTTACTCCTCTCAGGCTACTGCAAGAGTGACATTTTATCTTTTTTTTACATATGGACAACCAACTTCCCAGCACTAATTATGTATACCTATCTGGGTGTGGGACTGTCTGGACTCGGTTTTGCTTTCCCACTGATTTGCAACACTGTTGTCATAAAACAGGCACACTATGTGTCAGGCTCTGTGTTCTGTGCTGTTGATCTATTTGTCTGTCCCTGCACCAATGCCATATTGTCTTAGTAACTAGAGTGTTATCATAAAAGTTCTGCATCCTGGTAGGATGAGTCCTTTCCTTTTTAGACTTCCCTTTCAAATTTTGTCTTGACTAGTCTTAACACCAATCTTCCAAAGAAATTTTGGAGTCAGATTGATATGTTGCACACACACTGTCTCTCTGCTGCAATATTTATTGGAAGTGCACTTCATTTATAAAATAATTGGGAAGACTTGATCTTGTCATGGTATCAAGACTTCCTGTTGGTGGCTGGGCACAATGGCTCATGCCTATAATCCCAGCACTTTGGGAGGCCAAGATGGGTGGATCACTTGAAGTCAGGAGTTCGAGACCAGCCTGGCCAACATGACGAAACCCTGTCTCTACAAAAGATACAAAAATTAGCCAGGCATGGTGGTGCACGCCTGTAGTCCCAGCTACTTGGAAGGCTGAGGCAGAAGAATCACTTGAACCTGGGAGGTGGAGGTTACAGTGAGCTGAGATCGCACCACTGCACTCCAGCCTGGGTGACAGAGTGAGACTCCATCTCAAAAAAAAAAAAAAAAAAAAAGTCCTGTTGGTATTAGAGGGATCCTAACAGACAGACCCTGATATATCAATGGCTTAACACATTTGTTTCTTGCTCTCACAATGACCAATGTCCATCAGTTGGCTCTGCTCCATCTTGCAGTTTACAGCTTCAGAACACATGGCTTTCAAGGCTCTCTGGCTGGGGAAGAGGGGACAATGGAAGTGAAACACATCCCTCCCACTTGCAACCCATTGGCCAGAACCAGTCAGATGGTCCCAACCTGGCTGCAAGGGAGCCTGGGAAATGGCACAGAGCACATGGAATATTGGTGAAGACAGTTCCTGTCACATGCTCTATCTCTGCATATTTTTAGGTCTTCTTAAATTGCTATCAATTTTTCATTGCTATTTTAAGTATCTTTTTATTCATTGTGTTTTCTTATCATTTGTTGCTCATATACAGAGACTATTTTTTGTCGTATAAATTTTGTAAGCAGCAAAATTACTGAACTCTTTTATTCTAATGATTTTTGTGTGAATTCCTTTGGAATTTCTATGTAAATGAAAAATTGTGAAAAATAATTTTTTTCTCCTTTTCAAATCCTCATTCCTTTGAAGTGACTCTGACTAAAACCACCAGTACAATGTTGAATAGAGACACTTGATTTTACATGTGACTTCGAAGGGTTTGCTTTTAACATTTTGCTAAATTACATAACCCCGCTGTCACTCAGTTGTCCCGTCTATAAAAGGAGAATTATGATAGCACCTTTTAAAGGGTTGCTTTGAAAACTAGGCTGGGCACAGTGGCTCACGCCTGTAATCTCAGCACTTTGGGAGGCCGAGGCAGGCAGATCACCTGAGGTCAGGAGTTCAAGACTAGCCTGGCCTACATGGTGAAACCTTGTCTCTACTAAAAATACAAAAAAAAAAAAAGTTAGGCATGGTGGTGGGTGCCTGTAATCCCAGCTACTTGGGAGGCTGAGGCAGGAGAATCACTTGAACCCAGGAGGTAGAGGTTGCAGTGAGCTAAGATTGTGCCACTGCACTCCAGCCAGGGCCGCAGAGTGAGACAAGACTCTGTCTCAAAAAAAAAGAAAGAAAGAAAAGAAAACTAAATAATATATATGACATGTAGTTAGAACAATTATTATCATTGATACTGTTATTAGTGTTAATATTGTTTGCTATAAATAACAAGGTAGATGTTCTTTACCAGATTAAAGAGGTTCTCCTCTCATACTAGCTTGCTAAGTATGTTTTAATCACAAATACTGTTGAATTTTACAAATTATCATTGTGCATCTATTCTTTAATTTTGTAATAAAATTATTTGTAAAGACAGGGTCTCCCCATGTTGCTCAGGCTGGTCTTGAACTCCTGGGCTCAAGCGATCCTCCTGCCTCAGCCTCCCAAAGTGCTGGGATTACAGGCATGAGCCACCATGCCTGGCCAGTGCATCTATTCATATTGATAAAATAAATTACATTTGTAAATTGCTTCAATGTTGCATCATCCTTGTGATACTCAGTTGATGATGACACATTTATTTTTTAACACCATTCTGGATTATCTGGGTAAATATGTTATTTTGGATTTTTCCATCAGTGTTCTAAGTGAGGGTAAGCCTATAATTCTTCTCTCCCCTGGAACTTTCCTCTTCATCTCTTCAACTTCTACGTGTTCTCCAACAAGGAAGTCTAGGCCCCTCTCTTCTCTGTTTGCACTCCCTCTCTGCGTGACTGTCCTGCAGCTTGAATTCAAATTTTATATTCCTCAGTGATTTGCTACTTTTGCTAAATATCATTTTTAATAGTTGGTCATGTTGATGAATCTAGCTATAGTTTATTTATATTCCGAGCTAGATAATATTCCACTGCCTAACTACACCACAGTTTACTGTTGATGAATATTTCTAGTTGGAAGCTATTGTAAATAATGTTATGAACATGCTTAACAAGTCTCTTGGTACATGAGTTTCATTTCTTATATATCTAGGAGTTGAACTGCACTTGTTTAGTATTTCAGTTCATCTTTGCTGTGTTAACAAACCACCCTGAAACATAATAGGCTAAAACAACAATAATTTTTCACAGTTCCTTGGGTCAGCATTCTGGGAAGATCCATAGAACTGTGGGATCTTTGGCTGGGACATTTGATTCTCTTTCATGTGGTCTCTTGAGAAGGCTGGCCTGGAGTTTTCCACATGGTTGTCTCAGGGCAGCAAGAGATTGCGAAAGGAAGCTACAAGGCTTCTTGATGCCTGGCCTTGGAATGTTCACTATGTCACGTCACTGAATTTCACATGGGACCCATCGCTGGCTCGGAGGAAAGAGTGGAGAAATAAACTCCACTTCTTGATGGGAGGAGCTAGAGAAATCACATTGCAAATCATAGAACAGAGATTGGAGGAATTTGTGTACTCTTTTTGTAAGCCACGATATTCAACTTTAGTAGACATTTAAAAACTACTTTCCAAAACTGTTTTATTAACTTAGAAGTCTTTTTTTGGAACTATTTTCAAACCTCCTAAGGTGGCCTTAATATATATATATATATTACATGTATATATTATATGTATGTTATATGCATATATATATATATTTTTTTTTTTTTGAGATGGAGTCTTGCTCATTGCCCAGGCTGGAGTGCAGTGGCACCATCTCAGCTCACTGCAGACTCCACCTCCCAGGTTCAAGCTATCCTCCTGCCTCAGCCTCCCGAGTAGCTGGGATTACAAGCATGTGTCACCACGCCCAGATAATTTTTGTATTTTTAGTAGAGTTGGGGTTTCACCACATTGGCCAGGCTGGTCTCAAACTCCTGACCTCAGGTGATCCGCCCACCTCGGCCTCCCAAAGCGCTGGGATTACAGGCATGAGCCACAACGCCTGGCCTATACTTTTTATTCATATGTTCTTCTGTCTCCCAGATGCTCTATTTCGGGGGTCAGCAAAGAGCCAGATTAAGCTTGCAGGCTATCTGGTCTCTGTCACAATGACTCATTTCCACCATTGGAGTGAGAAAGCAGCCACAGAAAATTTATAAGTGATGACAAGTGGCTGTGTTCCAATAAAACTTTATTTGTAAAAACAAGTGATGGAAGAGGTCCCAGAAGTAGATTCACCTAATTAAAATCAAATGATCTTTGGCCAAGGAGCAAATTTTTCTCTCAATTTTTCTGTGAAAGGCAATAGAATGGAGGAAAGATTGTCTTTTCAACAAACAGTCCTAGACATCCACATGCAAAAAAGGGAATTTAGACATAGATGTTACAGCCTTTGCAAAGTTAATTCAAAGTGGATCATACGCCTACATACAAAATGTGACACTATAAAACTTTCAGGAGATAACATAGGACCACATCTAGGTGACCTTGGGTACAGTTTTGACTCTGTGGATATAACACCAAAGGCACAATCCATGAAAGGAGTAATTGATAAGCTGGACTTCATTCAAATTAAAAGCTTCTGCTCTGTGAAAAACACTGTCAAGAGAATGAGAAAAGCCGAGCGTGGTGGCTCACGCCTGTAATCCCAGCACTTTGGGAGGCTGAGGCAGGCAGATCACCTGAGGTCAAGAGTTCAAGACCAGCCTGGCCAACATGGAGAAACCCTTCTCTACTGAAAATACAAAAATTAGCCGGGCGTGGTGGCACATGCCTGAGGCTGAGGCAGGAGAATCCCTTGAACCTGGGAGGCAGAGGTTGCGATGAGCCAAGATCGTGCCATTGCACTCCAGCCTGGGCAACAAAAGCGAAACTCTGTCAAAAAAAAAAAAAAAAAAAAAAAGAGAGAGAGAGAATGAGAAGACAAGCAGAGACTAGGAGAATATATTTGCCAAAGACACATCTGATAAAGGACTGTCATCAAAATGTGTAAAGAACTCTTAAAACTCTATAATAAGAAAACAAACAACCTGATTTTTTTTTTTTTTTTTTTTTGAGACAGTCTTGCTCTGTCGCCCAGGCTGGAGCTCAGTGGCAAAATCTTGGCTCACTGCAACCTCCGCCTCTCGGGTTCAAGCAATTCTCCTGCCTCAGCCTCCCTAGTAGCTGGGATTACAGGAGCCCGCCACCACACCCGGCTAATTTTTGTGTTTTCAGTAGAGATGGGGTTTCACTATGTTGGCCAGGCTGGTCTCGAACTCCTGATCTCAAGTGATCTGCCCACCTCAGCCTCCCAAAGTGCTGGGATTACAGGCATAAGCCACCACACCTGGACTACAACCTGATTTAAAAACAGGCCAAAAACCTTAACAGACACCTCACCACAGAAGATATACAGAAGGCAAATAAAATAAGCACATGAAAAGTTGTCCCTCATCTATGTCACCAAGGAAATTCAAATTAAAACAATGAAACCACTACACACCTGTCAGAATGGCCCAAATCCAGAACACTGACAACACCAAATGCCGGCGAGAAGGTGGAGCAACAGGAACTTTCTCATTCACAGCTGATGGGAATGCAAAATGGCACAGCCACTTTGGAAGATAGTTTGGTGGTTTCTTACAAAACTAAACCTACTCTTATGATACCATCCAGTAATCGCATTACTTGGAACTTACAAAAAGGAGTTGAAAACATCTGGATGTTCATAGCAGCTGCACATGGATGTTTATAGCAGCTTTATTTATAATTGTCAAAACATAGAAGCAAACTTGATGACCTTCAGTAGATACATGACTAAATAAATGGTGATCTATCCACACAATTTAATATTATTCAGTGCTAAAAAGACATGCACTATATGTTAAATGCATATTACTAAGCAAAAAAGAAAAAAAAACCGGTTTGAAAAGGTTACGTGCTATGCGATTCCAACTATATAACATTATGGAAAAGCCAAACTATGGAAACAGTAAAAAGATCAGTGGTCACCCGGGATTAAGGGTAGGACAGAAGATTTTTAGAATAGTGAAACTACTCCATGATGCCACAATGATGGATACATTTCATTATGTATTGGTCCCTGTATGAGTCTGTTTTCACACTGCTACAAAGAACTGCCAGGGACTGGGTAATTTATAAAGGAAAGAGGTTGAATTGACTCACGGCTCAGCACGGCTGGGGAGGCCTCAGGAAACTTACAGTCAGAAGGTGAAGGGGAAGCAAGATACTTTCTTCACAAGGCGGAAGGAAGAAGTGCTGAGTGAAGGGGGAAGAGCCCCTTACAAAACCATCAGATCTCATGAAAACTCACTCTCACGAGAACAGCGTGGGGGAAATTGCCCTCATGATTCAATTACCTCCACCTGGTCTCCCCTTAACACGTGGTGATTATGAGGATTATAATTCAAGATGAGATTTGGGTGGGGACACAAAGCCTAACCATATCAGTCCCAAACCCATAGAATGTACAACACCAAGCATGAACCCTAATGTGAGCTATGGACTCTGGGTGATAATGATGTGGCACTGTAGGTTCATCAGCTGTAGCAAATGTTCCACTGTGGTGCAGGATGTTGATGATGGGGGAGGCTGTGCATGTGGGGTGGGGGGGCATATGAGAAACCTCTGTGTTTTCCTCTCAATTTTGCTGTGAACCTAAAACTGCTCTTAAAAAATAGAATCTTTAAAAAAAAATAAAAAACAGATGATAATCTGGATGTGGCCCACGGGCCATATTTGGCAACCCCTGTTCTATTACATTAATTGTGTGTTCTGAGAGCTCTTCCCATGCTGTTCGGCTTCCTTAGGTAAGGCATTTTATTTGTTAAAGCACAGGGACTCCAGGAGGGTTGTGGAGCTTTCCTGTCAGGCAGGAATCTCTCAGCCTCACTGAGGCTCCAAGGATACAAAGCTGTCTTGATCTTGCCCCCAGGTTGTGACTCTCTAGATGCTGCTTGATTGTAGGAGAGAGGGCCACAAACTGGTCTGTCTGATGGATCCCAGATGACCCCAGGACTTGTTCACACACTTGCTCACAAACTACTGGACTCTAGCTATGAGCAACTATTTCAGTCCAGGAGAGACAAATTACTTGGAGTTGTGAGTTGTGGGGAGGGCGCTATTTTGGGTGGACACCACCCAAAATATTTGCCTGGGTAAATGCACAGTATTTGTCTGGCTTATATTTTCTGTCCTTGTTCCAGGATCCCCCGCTCTTCCCTCTTCCTCCTTGCATCAATGCCTTTGTGACTGCTGAGCCTTGCTTTTTGGTCTTGTTCATTATGTGATTAATTTTTGTAAATGCTTGAAAAAGATATGCAGTCTCTAATTACGGGGTTCTATGCATGTCCATTAGATCTAGGTTGTTAATTGTGTCACTCTCATCATCCATGTTCTTATTTACCTTTTGTCTATTTCAGCTCTCAATTACTGGGAGAAGCATGTTAAAATCTTCCACTGTAATTATGGATTTGGGGTATGATGAGTGCATACAAGTTTAAAATTATTCTAGCTCCCTGTTAATTAAATATTTTAACATTATGGTGTAAGCTTCTTTATTTCTGACAGTGCTATTTGCCTTAAAGTTTCTTCTGCCTGACAGCAATTTGGTCATACAAGCTTGTTCTCAGTATTTGCTTGACTTACATTTTTCTGTCTTTGTACTTCTAATCTTTCTGAGTCTTTACTGTTTTAGCTGTTTCTTTTATAAACAATGTATAGCTGGTTGCTGTTTTTATTTTTGTTTGTAATCCCATAAGACAATGCTTTTTGTTGATATTACTGATATATTTAGATTTATTGTGACTGCTGATATATTTGAATCTATTTGTAGAGTCTTTTTTATATCATTTATCATTCTTTTTCTGTGCATCATTTTTTTCCCCTTTTCTACTTTCTACTAGATTGACTTAGTTTTCCTAATATCCCCTTTGGCCTTTCTGTGGGGTCAGAAACTACATTCTGGTCCTTTGATTTTAGTGTCTACAGTTAAATTTTTAATATATCCCCTTGACTTAAGGCTAATTATGGAAAATTGAGTTAATCAATGTTTATGCTTTCCTTTCTGGCAATAAGAAAACTTAGAATATTTTTATTCAGATTATCTTGTAGCAATATGTATTTCCACATGGTTTTATGTCCTCAAAAACACTCATTGCTCTTGCTTTGTACAATTAGAGCATTTGGATTTACCCACATATTTGCCAGTTTTTTTTCACCATTTCATCTCATATTTCACTGATTCCCTCTGGATTTGGTTTCCTTCTCCCCAAATAACATGATAGTTATTTCAGCATGTCAGTTGAAGATAAAAAGTTTACCTAGTGTTTATTTGAAAATGACTGTTTCAGCTGTCATTCTTTAGTGATAGTTTCACTGGGTATAGAATTCTGGGTGGTCAATTACTATTTTCTCAGCACTTTGAAGATAATTACTTTTATCTTCTGTCATTGCTGGTAAGAAGTTTGGTATCAGGACTTTGTTGGTAATCTTTCTTTACCTTTCACTTGATTAAGATTTTTTCAATTGATTACAATATCTTTCTTGGCTTTTATGTTCTACAGTTATATTATGACATGTATTTATTTTTACTTATCCTGCTACGATATTATTGGACATCTTGGATTTAAGGATTCATGTCTTTCATTAATTATAGGAAAACATT
This sequence comes from Pongo pygmaeus, assembly GCF_028885625.2. Taxonomy (NCBI): domain Eukaryota; kingdom Metazoa; phylum Chordata; class Mammalia; order Primates; family Hominidae; genus Pongo; species Pongo pygmaeus. The sequence goes on from NC_072383.2 coordinate 114,642,999, forward strand.
TTTTGGATAATGCCTCTGTTCAATTTTCTCTGCTCTCTCCTGCTAAAATTTCTATTACTTGCCTGTCAGACCTTCTCATTCTATCATTAAAGCTGCTTAACCTCTTTTTTTATATTTTCTGTTACTTGGTGTCTTTATGTGGCATTCAGAACATTTCCTCACATTTGTCTTTTAGTTCAAAATTATGGTGGTTATTGTCTGCTGCTAAATCGTGTTTTATATATTAATGTAAAAGTTCATATTCAATAGTACAGTAGAGAAATTATGGTTAATAATAATTTATTATATAATTCAAAATAACTAGAAGAGAAGAATTGTAGTGTTCCCAGCATGAA